>NC_134083.1:58206253-58919753 GCF_000715075.1 Nicotiana tabacum
CTTCCAAACCTTCAACTTTCTAACGTTCGCCAATTCACGCCAAAATGACCTATGGATCTCCAAATCAACATTCGGACACGCTCCTAAGTCTAAAATTACCATACGGAGCTATTGGAACAGTCAAATCTCCATTCCGGAGTCGTCTACATAAAAATCAAACTACTATCAACTTAAGGCTCCAACTTAGGGATTATGTGTCTCATTTCACTCCGAAACTCACCCGAAACCAAAATCAAATACTTTGACAAGTCACATAACCACAATATAGTATAGAGGAGGCAATAGACAGGGTATTAGGGCTAAAATACTCTAAACAATCGGTCGGGTCATTACACAAGCGGTCATTTTCTTAAAGATCACTAAAATTTAAATTTCTAGATGTTTCTGGGCGCCTACTGAGAAAACACTTGGAGCCTCTGCAAATCCCACCGTTTCTGGACTCCTTTATCCTTCCGCTCTTATTCTAATTTGTTCTTTCATGCTGCACTATCTTTCTTGCTAAAATAAGAAAATTGACAAATTAACAAATTTTGTGGTTGGCTTCGTTTCCACACCTTAATTGTTTAGTTTCCACTTCATACTGTTCTTTAAGCTCCAGAATCTTGGATTTCAGCCCGTTAATTTAAAACGATGCCATATATAGCTGCATCCGCTTTCACTTTTGGGCCTAGTAGTGAACTGAAATGACACTTTTCTTAATACTTCTACTCAAAAGAATGTCAAAGTTGTAGCCTTATATGTCTGATATTTATCGTGGAGTAAGACATTAATGTTAATATAGTGGAGATATAAATATTTAGCATATGTGATTTTCTCATTTATCTTAGCTCTACTACGTTAGATTAGTTTCTATAGAATTATGTGCATAAATATGCTTTGATGAGATATATTTCTCAAATCAACAGTTGTTTTTGGCCATTTAAACACAAGGACATGAAACACAAAAATAAAAATTCGCGTATTAAACTCACATTAAATAGTAATTACTTACCTCATGATGATAGGAGAATAACCCCTCTCCAAGAGCTTCTCAATCGACCACCCAAGTGAAAATGAAATTAAAACCACCTAAGTCCAATATAAATGCACCTTACCGCCCCCAACGATTTTTGCACATGCGGCTCCGCTTCTGCGGATAAATCGTCCCATGTGCGGACCTTGCCTAGGCCAGCCACTCTCGTTTCTGCAGACAAAGTCTCGCTTCCGCGAGCCCGCTTCTGCGGAAAAGTGGGTCGCACCTACGAACCCAAGCTGGCTGGCATTTTCCGCCTCTGCGATCGCATTCCTCGCACCTGCAAGCTCGCAGGTGCAGTACCTGCTCTGCTTCTGTGACCACTGGCCAGCCCACTCCAGGCCACTTCTGCGGTCAATGGGTCGCTTCAGCGAGCTCGCACTTGCGGCCATTTCCACGCAGGGATGAGTGCACCAGATCCCTGCTGCTTCAGCCATTCTTCTAAGTTCAAACATATTCCGCACATTGTCTGAATAACACCCGAGGCTCCCGGGGCCTCGTCCAAACATACCAAAAAGTTTGTAAACATAAAACGGATTTGCTCGAACTCTCGGAACGTGTAAAACAACATCAAAACTAAGAATCGTACCCCAAAACCAAATCGAATAAACTTATGAACCTCAAGTTTTTCCAACTTACTCCGAATGCGCCTGAATCATACTTAAACTATTCGGAATGACACCAAATTTTGCATGCAAGTCCCAAATTACCATATAGAACTATTCCCAGGCTCAGAATCCCAAATGGACCTCGATAACACCAAAGTCTACTCCAATCCAAACTTAAAGAACTTGAAGAACCTTCAACGTGCCAACTTTCAATATTAAGCACCGAAATGCTTTCGGGCCATCCGAAACCCGATCCGAATACATGCCCAAGTCCAAATTTATCATACGAACCTATTGGGACAGTCAAATCCCGGTTCTGAGGTCGTTTACTTAAAATGTTGACTCAAATCAAACTTAACCATTATAAGACACTATAAAGGAACTAAGTATTCCGATTTCAACCCGAACCCTTCCATACCTGAACTAACCATCCCCGCAATTTATAAAATAGTAAAAGCACATACGGGGAGTCTTAATTAGGGGAACAGGGATCTAAAAAGCAAAATGACCGGTCGGGTTGTTATATTCTCCACCTCTTAAATATACGTTCGTCCTCGAACGGGTCTAGAATCATACCTGGAGTGCTGAATATATGTGGATATCCGCTATACATGTCCTCCTTGGTCTCCCAAGTCACCTCCTCGACTGGTTGACCCCTCCGCTAAACCTTTACCACAGAAATCTTCTTAGACCTCAAATGGCAAACCTGCCTGTCCACAATGGCAACTGGCTCCTCCTCATAACCCATGCTCTCATCTAGTTGAACCATGTTGTAGTCTAACACATGCGACCTATCGGGATGATATTTCTAGAGCATAGATATGTGGAAAATCGGATGAACTCCCGATAGACTAGTAGGCAAAGAAAGCTCATAAGTAACCTCCCCAACTCGCCTCAACACCTCAAATGGACCTATAAACCTTGGTCTCAAGTTGCCCTTATTCTCAAACCTCATGATTCTCTTCATCGACAAGACTTTAAAGAGAACTTTCTCGCCCACCATAAATGATAAATCACACGCCTTCGCATAACTCTTCTGTCTGGACTATAGTGTGCGAAGTCGCTCCTGAATCAACTTCACCTTCTCCAAGACATCCTTCACTAAATCAGTGCCATATAACCTAGCCTCACCGAGCTCAAACCATCCGATGGGCGAATGTCATCTCCGGCCATCCAAAGCCTCAAATCGAGCCATCTCAATGCTGGATTGATAACTGTTATTATAAGAAAACTCGGCCAAAGGCAAGAATCGATCTCACGGCCCTCCGAAGTCAATCACGCATGCTCTGAGTATATCCTCCAAGATCTGAACCGTCCGCTCCGACTGCCCATCGGTCTGCAGATGAAAGGTTGTGCTGAGCTCTACCCGGGTACCCAACTCGCTCTGAACTACTCTCCAGAAGTGCAAAGTGAAATGAGGGCCTCTGTCTGAAATGATGAAAACAGGCACACCATGCAACCGAACAATCTCTTTAATGTAAATCTAGGCCAATCTATCTGAAGAATACGTAGTCAGAACCGGAATAAAGTATGCCGACTTCAACCTGTCAACAATGACCCAAACTGCATCAAAATTCCTCAAAGCCCGCGGCAACCTAACTACGAAGTCCATAGTAATGTGCTCCCATTTCCACTCAGGTATAACCATCTACTGAAGTAGACCACCTGGCCTCTAGTGTTCATACTTAACCTGCTTGCAATTTAGGCACCTCGCTACATACTCAACTATGTCCTTCTTCATACGCCGCCACCAATAATGTTGCCTCAGGTCGCGATACATCTTCGTAGCACCTGGATGAATAAAATACCGAGAAGTGTGTGCCTCTTCTAGAATCTTTTCCCTCAACCCATCAACATTAGGAACACATAGACGACCCTGGAGTCACAGAACACCATCCTCACTGATAGTAACCTCCTTGTCACCACCCTATAGTACCATCTTCCTAAGAACCAACAAGTGCAGATCATCATACTAACGAGCCTTAATATGCTCGAATAATGAAGATCGAGCGACGACGCAAGCAAGAACTCGACTCATGTAATGACCCGACTTGTCATTTTAAGAATTTATGTCCTGTTCAGTGACTTAAGGTCTCGAGAAGTTTCGTAATATATATTATGACTCGCGTGTGTGGTCGAGTCTGATTTTTGAAAGATTTGGGATTTAACTGAGAAAATAATTCTCATTTTTGAAGCTTAAATGGAAAGAGTTGATCAGAGAGTTGACTTTTGAGCAAAATACCCCAAAATTGAATTTTGATGACTCCAACAGCTCCGTATGGTGATTTTGGACTTAAGAGCGTGTTCGAAATTTTATTTGGAAGTCCGTAGTTGAATTAGGCTTGAAATGGCTCAAATAGAAATTTAAGTTTGAAAGTTTGACCGGGGAGTTAACTTTTTGTTATCGTGGTCGGAATCCAGTTCCGAAAATTTTTATAGGTCCGTTATGTTATTTATGACTTGTGTGCAAAATTTGAGGTCAATCGGACTTAATTTGATAGGTTTCAGCGTCAAATGTAGAAGTTGGAATTTCTTAGTTTCATTAAAGTTGAATTGGGGTATGATTCATGGTTTTAGCGTTATTTGATATGATTTGAGGTTTCGACTAAGTTTGTATGATATTTTAGGACTTGTTGGTATATTTGGTTAAGATTCCTAGGGGCTTGGGTATATTTTGTTTTTTTTTTAATTATTGGTGGAGAGACTAGTAAGGTTAAGAAATTTGGGAGTTTGACCCTAGTCAATATCGGGTCAAGATGGACTCTTTTCAGTATTTTGAGTGTGTGAGCAGGTCCGTAGCGTGTTTTATGATAGAAATTCATATATGGGTTGTGTTCGGGTGAGTTTTGGATGGTTAACGGATCAAAAGTTGGACTTAAACAACTGTTGCAAAAGCTGCTGCAATATTTTCTGCTGGAAATTCTGGGGTAGAAATCGAAAGGCCGAAGACTGAAGCCTAGGATCGAGGCCGAGGGTCAAAGGACGACGATCGAGGCTGAGGATCGAGGCCGAAGATCGAAGGCCCAGAATCGAGGCCCAGGATCGAAGGCCGAGGATCGAGGCCCAGGATCGAAGGCCCAGGATCGAGGCCCAGGATCCGAGGGCAGCCTGGACAGAACTGTGAGTTATAAAGCAGGTCGTCCCATTTTCCATTTTTAACATATTTGTAATTATAGAGCTCAGATTGAAGCGATTTTTGAGGCGATCTTCACCATATGGATTGGGGTAAGTGTTCCATATCCAAAAGTGATTATATTTTATAAATCCATGGTTATATTCATCATTTATTTCGGATTTAAATGGAAGAAATCAAGATTTTTGCAAAACTTTTCAATAACGAAAATTTTAGATTTGGAGGTCGAGTTGTTATCGGAATTTGATAAAATTGGTATGGGTGGACTCTTAATTGAATGGGTTGTCGGATTTTATGAGTTTCGTCGGATTCCGAGACGTGGGCCCCATGGGCGATTTTTGAGTTAAATTTCGGATTTTTGTTGGAAAATTAGTATTTTCATATGGAATTAATTCCTATAATTAGTACTCACTAAATTGAATTAGTTTGGTTAGATTTGAGCTATCCGAAGGTCAATTCAAGCAAGAAGATGATTTTTGAATATCAGTCTAACTTCAAAAAGGTAAGTATGTTGCCTAACCTTGAGTGAGGGAATTACCCCTTAGGCATTGAGTCTTATGTGAAAATTGTGTAATTGAAAAACCATGTACGCAATGTGACGAGTACGTACTTGGTTTATATGTGAAAATTACATTGGTTAAAATTTGTAGACGCCCGTATGTATTAAATTGGAAAATTGTTGGAACTTAGTACATCCTTAATTTGTAATGCCTCATTCCTTGTTTTGTTGAATTTGTTTTTATATGATAATTTGGTGTGATTGCCACTTTGATTTTTATGTGAATCCCGTGTTTTGTTGAGTTGTTATTTCGTGGAGATAATTTTATTATGGATTTTTCATCTACAAATAATTAATGAAATTTGTGATATGTTGTAATATTTGAGCACTTGATGAGCCATTTGTGATATGTGAGCACTTGATGTGCAGTTGTTGAAATCATATTTACTTTGGGACTACAGAATGGTATTCCGGGAGACCCCCCTGCATATTTACTTTGGGACTACGGAACGGTATTCTGGGAGATCCCCCTGCCCTGCATATTTACTTTGGGACTATGGAAGCCCTGCATATTTACTTTGGGACTACGGAACGGTATTCCGGGAGATCCCTCTGCCCTACATATTTACTTTAGGATTACGGAATGGTATTCCGGGAGATCCCCCTGTCTTGCATACTTACTTTTGGGACTACGAGACGGTACCTTGGGAGTGCCCCTTTGTTGATATTTTTCTATGGATGCACTTGCCTTTGATTATTTGTTTTTCCCCTGATATGTAAATTCTTGTCTTCTTCGGTGATGTACTAGTTGACTTTATTATTATGTGTTTTGTGCTCCTTATTGTATTGTGTTGGCTTGAGCTTTTTAGTACGAGACTTTAAAGATTTATATTTCTGTATTTTACTGATTTTTGATGATTGAATTGTTTTAAATAAAAGAAAATTTCTATCATGTTTTAAATTAATAAGTGTTACATACAAATCGGTAGTTTATCTGATGCTTTAATTTAAGTGCAAATGTCATTTTCTTCACTCAAATTATTTCTAAAGTAAATTAATCATGCAGATTCTTTTATATATTGATATTTTTGGCACGTGAGTTGTTCGTGCAGTTGTGATAGAAATATAGGCACGAGGTGCCGTAAAAATATGAAAGTGGGTTGAGACCCATATTTTTATGAATATGAAATGAGGTGTCACAAGGTGACTTTTATTTGAAGGAATTATATTCCAAAATTGTATTTGAAAGAATTATATTTGAAGGACTTGATTAATTGGTTGTACTTGTATTCATTATTTATTGAGCAATATTTATGGTGTTCTTGTCGCCCTGCTGTTTATATCACTGGTTGATTATTATTGCTATCATTGTTATTTATTTCTTATTATTTTTGTATGCTATATTACACAGGTTATTAGACTAGTGAATGTCTTGACTATACCTTGTCACTACTCCACTGAGGTTAGTCTTAATACTTACTGGGTATCGACTGTGGTGTACTCATACTACACTTCTGCACATTTTTGTGAAGAGCCAGGTATGGGAGATATCGGACTCGGGCAGAGTTAGTGTGTTGATCGCAAGGATTCAAGGTAGAGCTGCTTGGTCGTCGCAGTCTCTTAGAGTCTTTCCATTTTATTGTACTGTCAACTCTTATTCGAACAGTATTGTATATTCGATCTTGAGATTCATTGCATGTATTCAGTTAAAGTTCGTGACTCAATATTACCAGTCTTGGGAAGGTGTTATAATTATTTTCGTTGTTGGTTTCGACACTTGTATTAAAATTATATGTTAAAAAAAATAGCCTGAATTGTAATTGTAATTGGCTTACCTAGTCTTAGAGACTAAGTGTCATCACGACGCCTGTGGTGGGATTTTGGGTCGTGACAAGTTGGTATCAGAGCTCTAGATTCATAGGTTCTACGAGTCACGAACGAGTTTAGTAGAGTCTTGCGGATCGGTACGGAGACGTCTGTACTTATCTTCGAGAGGCTACAATACTGTTAGAAAATTTTCACTTCTTTCATTCCTTATCATGCGACATTTATTTAGCTTGAAGCATATATCTTATGTTCTTTTGCATCCACTCGGTATGAAATTACGCACTCGGTATCAACTATGCGCCAACGGTTCGTGATACTACAGAGGGGTTATAAGGGAGCCAGGGTTGCTCAACTATTGTTATAACGTGTCGTCCAGATCGAGGATGCAAAAGTATTGAGAGATCATTCAGTTGTGCATATGGGGATGCAACAGGTTCTGACATCTGGTTGATAAGTATGATCTTGAGAAGGTTTAATTAATTGCCTAATCGTCCCAATCATGGTAGGTTCACGAGATGGATGTAGATCTGAAGATAGTTGGTGGTATTAGAGACTATGTGGTTCGTATGGGATTTCTATTTAGCGAAGGGTATATACTAGCAGCTAAGGCACTAGAGGAAGCGAGTTTAACTGTCATGAGGATGACATGCGCTAAATAAATAGCGGGAGGTGTCTTATGACCGGTGTCGTGCGAGCGATGAAGGTTAGCATTGTGGATCATCAGACTGTGTCCTATTGCTTCGCGCCAAGTAGGGGAGTCCAATATCAACTATCAGATTGCGGGGTCATGTGTTATATCAGTTTTGGCCTGAGATGTATTTATGTGGTATTGAAAGGTTCTCCGAAATTTGTATATAATTAAGAGTTGAGATTTGTATGGGATGATGTTGGTACTTGCAGTATTCCCGCTTCCTTAATAATTCTACATTTCAGTACCAGCGGGGTCACAGAAATAATTTCAGAATACTCGGGGTGCTACAGTAAGTTCTTTTAATTCACCACCGACACGGGATTCCTATAATAGTTATTCCAATTATCCGGCAGAGACTCAGTATGAGCAGCCAAACCCGCAGAGGGGTTGTTATCAGTGTGATTGTACTAGGCAATTCATGAGAGAATGTCCCAAATTTGGGAGAGACGGATTTCATCAGAATACTTAGGCTACAAGATTTATTCCAGTTAATACTCCACGTGCACAGTCAATTAGGGGTGACGGATAGGCGAGTAGAGGGTGCCCAAGAGGGGGAGGCCCGGCTCGTTGATATAATTGCTATGACTTGGTTGAGGCCAATACACTTGATGGTGTCGTACAAGCATGATTTAATTTATAATAAAAGGAGCACTATTCTTATTTTGATTCAATTCTGATTATCGAAGTGAGACCTTCTATCGTGCTCCATATAGGGCGAGTTTGTGATTTGTACACCACTCACGTGTTTACCCTGTTGGGAGATTTGATGATTTTAGCCCATGTCTATCATTTTTTATTTTTTTCACTATCGAGGGCTATAAGTCCAATGACTTTCTATTACTTACTACAGTGGGTTTTGATGTGATTTCAGATTAATTGATTTCAATTTTATGAATTATATGCCCTATTGGTATGGGGGTTCATTATGTGTTGTAAAAAAATTGTTTACGAAATTTATTGAGAAGAAGAAAGAGAGAAAAATTGAAAATTTCAGTTGGCCCAATGTGCAAAATACTTGTGATTCGGAGTTGAAGACGAGATCCTCGCATTTTATATGATGTGATATGTTTAAACCGGGCTACAAGCCGCGGTGAAATTTATATAAGGACAAGGTACTTGTGGTGAAATATTTATGAGTTTAAATTCTCCCTCTGTGAAGTTTAATTTGTACTATAGTACTAATAAGGAGTTATGCCTGTTAGGCTTATTTGATAATTCTTTTATGTGTTTCTGTGCATATTTATCCATAATTGTGAGGAAAAATATTGAGTTTTAACCTATGAGTTGAGTGCCTAGGTGGCGTTAAATGTGATTCGTTAAGTCGGTTAAATAGTTATGAGGTCTTCATGCCTCACATTTTGCTGTCAGTATTGTGAAAAAAATTCGAAATGAGGTTTTGGTTAATATAAGGTTAATTGGCGATATTGTAATTGATTATGAACAACTATTAAGACCAGAGATATGGTGATGGACATACATATGATGTGCTTCATGTCCTGATATCATTATGATAATGCGGTGCTTGTAATGCTGAGATTAGTGTTATTGATATATACATTATGGTGCTTTATTGGATTGTGGATGTGTTGTTAGGAGTTGTTTTGGTATTACTCTGGCAGGTGGATAGGCCCCATTTACAGGGGAGACTCTGCCAAAATTTCTAAAAAATTTGGGAGTTAGTAAAATTTGGGGGATTGAGACGTGCGAAAGAAGAGATAAGTTATGTTATGTGTTTGAGGACGGATTCTACTTCTCATTCAAGGGCGATCGAAGTACTTCAACACTATCAAGAAAGTTGATGTGCATAGGCACGAGTTGCTATAGCCAGTTGAGACTAATACCATGCGTTGATGTGAAAATCAGGCCTTTTGGAAATATTTGGAGTGTAAGAAATTAGTTTTTAAGTTTATAAATGTGGATCAAAGAAGTAATCTCAATTGAGATGGTATTGTCGGACCCCTGTTAAATTTATGGTGACATAGAATCACCCGCGAGTATATGTGCAGTAAATACATTCAGTAAATTAAGTCCTCAGAAAGATTCTTGGCACGTTCGAGGACGAACGTATGTTTAAGAGGGGGAGAATGTAACGACCGGACTTGTCGTTTTAAGGATTTACGCCCCGTTCAGTGACTTAAGGTACCGAGAAGCTTCGTAATATGTATTATGACTCGCGTGTGTGGTCGAGTCTGATTTTCGAAAGATTTGGGATTTAACTAAGAAAACAATTCTCATTTTTGAAGCTTAAATGGAAAGAGTTGACCGGAGAGTTGACTTTTGAGCAAAAGACCCCGGGATGGAATTTTAATGATTCCAACAACTCCGTATGGTGATTTTGGACTTAGGAGCGTGTTCGGAATTTTATTTGGAAGTCCATAGTTGAATTAGGCTTGAAATTGATAAAATATGAATTTAAGTTTGAAAGTTTGACCGGAGAGTTGACTTTTTGATATCGGGGTCGAAATCCAGTTCCGAAAATTTTCATAGGTCTGTTATGACATTTATGACCTGTGTACAAAATTTGAGGTCAATCGGACTTGATTGATAGGTTTCGGCTTCGAATGTAGAAGTTGGAATTTCTTTGTTTCATTAAGGTTGAATTGGGGTATGATTCATGGTTTTAGCATTATTTGATATGATTTGATATTTTGACTAAGTTTGTATGATATTTTAGGACTTGTTGGTATATTTGGTTAAGGTCCCGGGGGGCTTGGGTGTATTTTGTTTTTTTTTTTATCATTGGTGGAGAGGCTAGTAATGTTAAGAAATTTGGGAGTTTGACCCTGGTCAATATCGGGTCAAGATGACCTCTTTTCAGTGTTTTTAGTACGCGAGCATGTCTGTAGCTTGTTTTATGATTGAAATTCATATATGATTGAAATTCAGGTGAGTTTCGGATGGTTAACGGATCAAAAGTTGGACTTAAACAGCTGCTGTAATATTTTTTGCTTGAAATTCTAGGGCAGAAATCGAAGGCCGAAGACTAAGGCCTAGGATCGAGGCCGAGGGTCGAAGGCCGAGGATCAAAGGTCGAGGATTGAGGCCCAGGATAGAGGCCCAGGATCAAAGGCCGAGGATTAAGGCCCAGGATCGAAGGCCGAGGATTGAAGGCCGAGAATCGAAGGCCCAGGATCGAAGGCCGAGGATCAAAGGATGAGGATCGAAGGTCATGGATCGAGGCCTGGGAACGAGGCCTAGGATCGAGGCCCAAGATCGAAGGGCGAGGGCAGCCTGGACAGAACTGTTAGTTATAAAGTAGGTCGTCTCATTTTCCAATTTTAACATATTTGGAGCTATGGAGCTCGAATTGAAGCGATTTTTGAGGCGATCTTCACCATATAGATTGGGGTAAGTGTTCTATATCCAAAAGTGATTATATTTCATAAGTCCATGGTTATATTCATCATTTATTTCGGATTTAAATGGAAGAAATCGAGATTTTTGCAAAACTTTTCAAGAAAGAAAAGTTTAGATTTGGAGGTCGAGTTGTTATCGAAATTTGATAAAATTGGTATGGGTGGACTCGTAATTGAATGGGTTATCGGATTTTGTGAGTTTCATCGGATTCCGAGACGTGGTCCCCACGGGCAATTTTTGAGTTAAATTTCGGATTTTTGTTGGAAAATTAGTATTTTCATATGGAATTAATTCCTATAATTAGTATTCACTGAATTGAATTAATTTGGTTAGATTTGAGCTATCCGGAGGTCAATTCAAGCAAGAAGACAATTTTGGAATATCGGCCTAACTTCAAAAAGGTAAGTATCTTGCCTAACCTTGAGTGGGGGAATTACCCCTTAGGCATTGGGTCTTATGTGAAAATTGTATAATTGAAAAATCATGTACGCGAGGTAACGAGTACGTACTTGGTTTATATGTGCAAATTACATTGGTTAAAATTTGTAGATGCCCGTATATATTAAATTGGAAAATTGTTGGAACTTAGTAAATCCTTGATTTGAAATGCCTCATTCCTTGTTTTGTTGAATTTGTTTTTATATGATAATTTGGCGTGATTGTCACTTTGATTTTTATATGAATCCCGTGTTTTGCTGAGTTGTTATTTCATGGAGATAATTTTATTATGGATTTTTCATCTGCAAACAATTAATGAAATTTGTGATATGTTGTAATATTTGAGCACTTGATGAGCCATTTCTGAAATGTGAGCACTTGATATGCAGTTGTTGAAATCATATTTACTTTGGGACTACGGAACGGTATTCCGGGAGATCCCCCTGCATATTTACTTTGGGACTACGGAACGGTATTCCGGGAGATCTCCCTGCCCTGCATATTTACTTTTGGACTATGAAACGGTATTTCGGGATATCCCCATGCCCTGCATATTTACTTTGGGATTACAGAACGGTATTCCGAGAGATCCCCCTGCCCTGCATATTTACTTTGGGATTACAGAACGGTATTCCGAGAGATCCCCCTGCCCTGCATATTTACTTTGGGACTACGGAACGGTATTCCGGGAGATCCCCCTGTCTTGCATATTTATTTTTGGGACTACAAGGCGGTACCTCGGGAGTGCCCTTTTGTTGATATTTTTCTATGGATGCACTTGCCTTTAGTTATTTTATTTTTCCGTGATATATAAATTCTTGTCTTCTTCAGTGATGTACAAGTTGAATTTATTATTATTATGTATTTTGTGCTCCTTGTTGTATTGTGTTGGCTTGGGCTTTTTAGTACGAGACTTTAAAGATTTATATTTCTGGGTTTTACTGATTTTTGATGACTGAATTGTTTTAAATAAAAGAAAATTTCTATCATGTTTTAAATTAATAAGTGTTACATACAAATCGGTAGTTTATCTGATGCTTTAATTTATGTGCAAATGTCATTTTCTTCACTCAAACTATTTCTAAAGTAAATTGATCATGCGAATTCTTTTATATTTTGATATTTTTGGCACGTGAGTTATCCGTGCAGTTGTGATAGAAATATGGGCAGGAGGTGACGTGAAAATATAAAAGTGGGTTAAGGCCCATATTTTTATGAATATGAAATGAGGTATAACAAGGTGACTTTTATTTGAAGGAATTATATTCCAAAATTGTATTTGAAAGAATTATATTTGAAGGACTTGATTAATTGGTTGTACTTGTATTGATTATTTGTTGAGCAATATTTATGGTATTCTTGTCACCCTGCTATTTATATCACTGGTTGATTATTATTGCCATCATTGTTATTTGTTTTTTATTATTTTTGTATGCTATATTACACAGGTTATTAGACTAGTGAGTGTCTTGACTATACCTCGTCACTACTCCACTGAGGTTAGTCTTGATACTTACTGGGTACCGACTGTGGTGTACTCATACTACACTTCTGCACATTTTTGTGCAGAGCCAGGTATGGGAGATATCGAACTCGGGCAGAGTTAGTGTGTTGATCGCAAGGATTCAAGGTAGAGCTGCTTGGTCATCGCAGTCCCTTAGAGTCTTTCCATTTTATTGTACTGTCAACTCTTATTCGAACAGTATTGTATATTCGATCTTGAGATTCATTGTATGTATTCAGTTAGAGTTCGTGACTCAGTATTACCAATCTTGGGAAGGTGTTATAATTATTTCCGCTATTGGTTTCGACACTTGTATTAAAATTATATGTTAAAAAAATAGTTTTAATTGTAATTGTAATTGGCTTACCTAGTCTTACAGACTAAGTGTCATCACGACGCCTGTGGTGAGATTTTGGGTCGTGACAACTGGGCTTGAAAATATCCAACCTCACAAGTCTATTAGCCAAGGATTGAATGTCCAAAGCCAATGGCCTCTCCTCTGCTTAAATGAATGCCAAACTACCCATACTCTCAGCCTTTCAGCTAAAGGCATCCGCAACCACATTCGCCTTTCTCGGATGATAAGGGATGGTATTATCATAGTCCTTTAGTAACTCAAGCTGCCTGCGCTGCCTCAAATTGAAATCCCTCTGCTTGAAATAATGCTGCAAGTTGCGATGATTGGTGTAAACCTCACAGGACACCCCATAAAGATAATGCCTCTAAATCTTGAAAGCATGAACTATCGCGGCCAACTCCAAATCATGTGCGGGGTAATTCTTCTCGTGCAGCTTCAGCTGACGTGAATCATATGGTATAACTCGCCCCTCCTGCATCAATACACAACCTAGGCCAACGCGTGAAGCGTCGCAATACACAGTATACATCCCTAAATCGGAAGGCAACACTAACACTGGTGTTGTAGTCAATGCAGTCTTGAGCTTCTGAAAGCTCACCTCGCAATCATCGGACCATCGGAATGGAGCACCCTTCTGGGTCAATCTAGTCAAAGGTGCTGCAATAGATGAGAAGCCCTCCACAAACCGGCGATAATAACCTGCTAACCCCAAGAAGCTCCTGATCTCGGTCGCTGTGGTAGGATGAGGCCAACTCTGGACTGCCTCGATCTTTCTGGGATCTACCTTAATACCCTCGTCTGATACAACATGCCCCAAGAATGCCACATAATCTTACCAGAACTCGTACTTGGAGAACTTAGCATATAGCTTCTGTTCCCGCAAGGTCTGAAACATAACTCTCAAATGTTGCTCGTGCTCCTCTATGCTATGCCAGTAGATCAATATGTCATCAATGAAGACAATGACAAACGAGTCAATGTATGGCCTGAACACCCGGTTCATCAAATCCATAAAAGATGTCGGGGCATTGGTCAAGACGAAAGACATCACTAGAAACTCATAATGGCCATATCTAGTCCGTAAAGCCGTCTTCGGAACATCTGAATCATGAATCTTCAGCTGATGATACCCCGATCTCAAGTTGATCTTAGAGAACATCATGTTTCCCTGCAACTGGTAAAACAAATCATCAATACGCAGCAACGGGTACTTGTTCTTAATTAACTTTGTTCAACTATCGGTAATCAATGCACATCTGTATGGTCCCATCCGTCTTCTTCACGAACAACACCGGTGCACCCCAAGGCGACACACTCGGTCTGACAAACCCCTTTGCCAACAACTCCTCAAGTTGTTCTTTTAACTCCTTCAACTCTTTCTAAGCCATGCGGTATGGTGGAATAGAGATAGGCTAGGTACCTGGAGCCAAATCAATACAAAAATCGATATCACGATCTAGTGGCATGCCTGGTAGATCATAAGGAAACACATCGGAGAACTCCCAAACCACGGGCACTGAATCATTTGCTGGAGTCTCTGCAACAGTATCTTGAACATAAGCTAGATAAGCCAAACAACCCTTATTGACCATGTGCAAAGCCTTCAGGAGGAGATAACCCGACTAGATGCACTGACAGATGAATCATTTCACTCCAATCTAGGAAACTCTAGTATCGCCAAGGTAATAGTCTTGGCATGGCAATCAAGGACGATATGATATGGAGATAACCAGCCCATGCCCAAGATGACCTCAAAGTCGTTCATGTTGAGCAATAGAAGATTCTCTCTAGTCTCATAACCACTGAAAGTCACGATACAGGACCGATAAATCTGATCCACAACAACAGAATCACCCATTGGCATGGACACATATACAAGAGTACCCAAGGACTCGCGAGGAACACCCAGAAAATGAGCAAATAGAGATGAACCATATAAATACATAGACCCTGGATCAAATAGTACAAAGCATCCCTACCGCAAACAGAAATAATACATGTGATCATGGCATCTGAGGCTACTGCATCTGGTCTGGCTGGAAAGGCATAGAACATAGCTGGAGCACCATCTGACTGGCCTCCACCTCTAGGATGGCCCCTACCCACTTGCCCTCCGCCTTTGGGCGGCCGGACGGTTGATACGACAGCTGGTGCGGTAATCATGGGCTAATGACCCTAATGTATTGCCTTGCCCCGAAGCATGGGGCAGAATCTTCTCACATGACCAAGATCCCTGCACACGAAACAACCTCTGCACTCTCTCTACATCAGTGGGGAGTATCATAAGGGCATGGCGAGACAACTCAGAGAATCTCGCCTCATAATCGATCACAGACATCTGACCCTGATGGAGTCGCTCGAACTGACCCCGTAACTCTTCCCTTTGAGAGGGTGGGATATATATCTCCAGAAAGAGACGTGTGAACTGGTCCCAAGTCAAGGGAGGAGAACCTGTTGTTCTGCTGAAAAGATAGGACTACCACCATCTACGGGATCTGCCCTCCAGCTGAAAGGTGGTAAAGTCCACCCCATGGGCCTCATATATCCTCATGTTGTACAGTTTGTCCCTGCAATGATCAATAAAGCCCTGGGGGTCCTTATGTCGCTCACCGTTAAAGGCGGGAGGATGTAGTCTGGTCCATCTATCCAATAGCTTCTGTGGCTCGCTGGTCGCGGCTAGTCTGGGCTCTGGAATAGCTGTTGCAACTGGCTGGCTCCGCCTATGGGTAGTGCACCTGGGGTCTGATATATGGCAATTGCATGCCCTAAAGCCTGAGCGGTAGGGGTTTGTGCTTCCCTTCCCGCCTGAGATGTGGCTGGGTCTGCTGGAAATAAACCAGCCTGCGTCATAGAGTCCATAAACCACAGCACACGGCCCATGACCTCCTGGAATCCTGGTGCGGACATGAAATCTGCTGGGGCCGGCTCTGCTGCAGGTACATTTCCCTACTCCTCAATAACAGGATCCTCCACTGGATCCACTGGTGGCACAACTGGAGCAACTCTAGGATGCCCTCATCCTCTAGCACGAGTTGGAGCTCTTCCCCGGCCTCTACCTTGGCCTCTAGCAATAGGGGGAGCAGCTCCTCCACGATCGGGTACATCTGCCGCGTGTGTTCTCACCATCTATGAGAGAATAAGAGAAAGATACTTAGCACAACATCAACTGCATGATAGAAGATGAAAAAAGAGAAGTTTCCTAACACCCTATAGCCTCTCAAAGATAAGTACGGATGTCTCCGCACTGATCCGAAAGACTGTATTATGCCTGCTCATGACTTGTGATACCTACGTGAACCTAGTGCTCTGATACCAAGTTGTCACGACCCAATTTTCCCTATAGGCCGTGATGGTGCCCAACGTCATTGCTAGGCAAGCCAACGGTGAACTAGTCACGTATTTGTTCTTTTTAATAATTTCAAAGTAGTTGTTTTTTATTTATTAGGTAAATGAGTAGTGGGAAATTATAGTAAGGTAAAACATAAACTAATGAGAGAGTAAATAAAATAAAATTAATACTCAAAACCATAAAGTGTCTACTAAAATACTCTCAAAATCCGGCGTCACAAATGTATGAGCAACTAGTAGAATATACAAACCACCTATGCTACTGTCTGGAATAAGAGAGACATAAAGTAAATAGAAAAAAGAGAATGCAGGTGCTGCAGAATGGACACAGAGAGTAGCTCACCACTATGCCTCAGGGTAGCGGGGGTGCGCGTCTGAATAACTGCCAGATGCACCTGCCTCAGATCCTGCACGATTAGTGCATAAGTGTAGCGTGAGTACATAAACCACATGTACCCAATAAGTATCTAGTCTAACCTCGAAGAAATAATAACGAGGGGTCGACATCGACACTTACTACGGGCCAATAAATAAAGTATAGAAATTCTACGTAGGCATGGAATATATCAATAATAATGATAACACAATAACGAACAGTAAATAAGTGATTCTTTAACTAAAAGTCAATTTAAAATCTCCAATTGACACATACTAACTTTAACAAATACGGGCCATCAAGTAAATTATAATTTCTCGAGTCATGAAAATAATATCAAGTGTAATCGGACTCCAAGCATTATCACGCATGATTTATATCGAGGTCGCATGGCCCGATCCAGAATAATGTGTACACTGTCGAGGGTCAACCGGCACGAATCATAGATGCGTCTATTATACCGCTGAGGCGTTCGGCCCGCTCCACAAGAAGAGAGAATACTCTACGAACATTCGATTTAAAGGATATCACAAAACTAATACACAAGTAGACACAATTTCTATCAACGGTCAAGTAACCCACCAAAACTCAAAGTAAGTGAAGTTCGGTCTTTTCGAATCCTTTATCAAGTTTCAATATAATTTAAAAACTTAAATTAACAAGTAGAGTGCAAACAATACAAGTATTTCATGATAGGGTCCTAAAACTACCCGGACATAAGCTTGATTTGTAGCTACGCACGGACTATCGTTACTTCGTGCATACGTAGCACCCAGTGTTTTAAAAGGCGTGGGTATAAGGCGGGGCGTTTTACATATGCCTCAGCGGGGCGTAAGCCCTGAGGCGCGGGGCGTAAGCCCCATAGGTATTTAATTTTTAATATTTTATAAAATAATATAATGATAATTAATATTTATAAACAGATAAAATTACATAAATATTGAAGAAAACTATATATATGTGTGCTCCATCCCTACAAAAAACTAATCATTTTCGTGAGGATTGTTCATAATTTACCCTCAAAAGTTCATAATTTAGCTCCTAGAGTAATTACCCAACCCAAATTGGGAGATTCCTAAAATTCACCCCCGGGCCGACGTGCCCGAATTCAAAAAATTTTCAAAGATAAATGTTATCCATAACCTCACAAACCCAAATATATAATTTCTACTCAATTCCATAATCATTTTCGTGGTCTAATCCCATTTTTATCAAAACCTAAGTTTTTCAACTAAGCCCATAATTTCTACAATTTACATGTTAAGAATCTATCCAAAATCCACGTATTAAACTCACATTAAGTAGTAATTACTTACCTCACGATGATAGGCGAAAAACCCCTCTCCAAGAGCTCCTCAATCGTACACCCCAAGTGAAAATGAGATAAAACCCACCTAAGTCCGATATAAATGCACCTTACTGCCCCAGCGATTTTCGCACCTGTGACAAAACAGTCGCACATGCAGCTCTGCTTCTGCGGACAAATCGCCGCATGTGCGGACCTTGCCTAGGCCAGCCACTCTAGCTTCAGCGGACAAAGTCTCACTTCTGCGAGCCCGCTTCTGTGGAGAAGTGGGTCGCACCTGCGAACCCAAGCTGGCTGGCATTTTCCGCTTCTGTGATCGCATTTCTCACACCTGCGAACTCGCAGGTGTGGTACCTTCTCCGCTTCTATGACCACTCGCCAGCCCACTCCAGGCCGCTTCTGCGGTCAATGAGCCGCTTCAGCGAGCTCGCACCTGCGGCCATTTCCACGCATGTGCGAGTGCACCAGATCCCTGCTGCTTCAGCCATTCTCCGAAGTTCAAACATATTCCGCACATCGTCCGAATAACACCTGAGGCCCCCGGACCTCGTCCAAAAATACCAACAAGTTCATAAACATAAAACAGACTTGCTCGAACACTCGAAACGCGTAAATAAACATCAAAACTAAGAATCGCACCCCAAAACTAAGTCGAAACAACTTATGTACTTCAAGTTTTTCCAACTTACTCCGAATGCGCCGAATCATACTTAAACTACTCGGAATGACATCAAATTTTGCGTGCAAGTCCCAAATCACCATACGGAAGTATCCTCATAATCAGAATCTCAAACGGGCCTCGATAACACCAAAGTCTATTCCAATCCAAACTTAAAAACTTGAACAACTTTCAACGTGCCAACTTTCAATATTAAGCACCGAAACGCTCTCAGGTCATCCGAAACCGATCAGAACACACGCCCAAGTCCAAAATCACCATACGAACCTATTGGGATTGTCAAATCCTTGTTCCAAGGTCGTTTACTCAAAACGTTGACTCAAGTCAAACTTAACCATTTTAAGCCAATATTAAGGAACTAAGTGTTCCGATTTTAACCCGAACCCTTCCAAACCCGAACTAACCATCCCCGCAAGTCATAAAATAGTAAGATCATATACGAGAGTCTAATTAGGTGAAAATGAATTTAGAAAGCAAAACGACTGGCCAGGTCGTTACAATACGCTTAAACCAAGAGTATATCAGTATATGTGAGTTTGCTTCTTATGATCTAGTGAAATAAAGGTGAGTGGAACTTCGCGGTGTGGAACTTCTAAATTCAAGAGTTCATACACAAGATATTTCAAGTGCTTTCAGTTAAAAGCTAAAACTAAAGTGAGAGTTGAATCTTCCCTTTCGTTTTAGGGGGCTTGGTTAGCACGATCAAGTTATTTTCAAATTTTGTTACTACCTAGCGCTTTGCTTCCTATTTGCACTCTACAAGACCTGTCAAGTAGGTAAGGTCGACCCCTTAACCGAACCCCTAAAAATGGACCGATCCACTTATTACTTAACCAAACCGGCCCAAAAAATAAGGAGCTTGGGCTGGTTCTAAATTTTTAAATCATGAACCAGTAGAGGAACCCAAGACCAACCTAGACCACATTTTATTTTCCATTGCACTTGTGATGTAGTATTACTATCATAATTTGTGGATATACCAAGTTGTATTTTTCTTTTCTTTTTGTTTTTGTAATTTGGTAAGGGAAAGATTGATATTCTTTTTATTCGAAAATATCAGGTGTCATGCAGAAGTTAGTAAGAAACACTTGAACGACGATAAATCAGACAATAGAAGAAAAATATATCAAAAAGAGACATAAAACTTTAATACGGTTCGGCCAATTGATCTACGTTTACAGGTAGAAATGAGCAATCCCCTGTATAAAAAGAGAGTACAATATATCGAGAGAACAACCTCACAAAGAGGCAAACACAAGTGGTACACTAACACTTGTCCCGAAAAGTTTTCCCCTTAAATAAGACTCTCAAACCCCATACGATTACATTGTGGATGTTGTTGAATAAGAAGGAAGGATCCTCAATTTATAAAAGTATAAAATATTTTTTTCCAAGAACAAGGACTAGCTAAATATGGGAGATTTATAATTTCCTTCTAAGAAAAGAAAAACTCAATTATGGTAAATATGTTGCCCTTTCCTTCAAGAGAGAGGGAAACTAAATATGGTATGAATATCAGGACAAACACTTAATAATTCTCCCCCTTGGCCTGAATTTTCTGACTAAATAAACTTGATCCACCTTCTTCATATAACCTTCAACATGCCGCATCTCCAAATCTCCACCACAAAGTTTGTCTCAACGTGAGTAGCACTCCAGTCAAATTTCTTAGACAAAAATTATGATTTCCGTCAAATAGGTTACGGCTAAAAATTAAACCCGCCAAGATGAACCTGTCTAGAACCTCGCTCTGATACCACTTGTTTTATCTCTCCCCCGGTCTTTTGTAACTAAAACATCTGCTTGTGTGAAAGAACCCTAAGATTTTCTCCTTACTTCCGCGATCATCACACCACTCTTGGCATATTCTATGGTCACCTTACCACAAGGAGTTGAATTTGTCAAAGAAACATGAAGAGTTTCCCAAGAATCTAACAGAGTATTTAGAAGCCAAAGTCCTTGTATCCCATCATCAAAATTAACTCTCATTCCAGACAACTGATCTTGGATACCCTGAAAATTATTTATATGATCAAAAATAGGAATGTCCTCCTTTTGAAGCATAAAAAGTCTCTAACTTTTTTCACAATGATCTCGCATATGTCTCATTCATAATATGGTTGCGAACATCATCTTCAACCCATTGTCGTATAAATCCACATACTTGCTGATGCTCGAAATGCCAATCTTCATCAGATATAGTCTCGGGTTTATGAGCTGCAAAAACTAGTAGATTCATCTTCTCCACGAATAACAAATCTTTCATCTTTTTTCTCCGAACATTATAATGGCTCCCATTCAAACATCCCATCTTGCTCATATTCGTCTCCATTCTTTATAAATTCGAATAAATAACCAAGGCTCAGATACCACTTGTTAGACCGAAAAATCAGGTATAATGCGGAAGCTAGTAGAGTAACACTTGAACGATGATAAATCAGACAATAGAAAAGAAATATACCAAAATAGACACAGATATTTAACGTGGTTCGGTCAATTGACCTACGTCCACATGCGGAGATGAGCAATTCACTATATAAAAGAGAGTACAAAATATCGAGAGAACAACATCACAAAGAGACAAACACACGTGACACACTAACACTTGTCTCGAAAAGTTCTCCCCTAAACAAGACTCTCAAACCCATATGGCTATACTGTGAATGTTGTTGAATAAGAAGGAAGGATCCTCAATTTATAAAAGTCTAAAATATTTTCCTAAAATATAAAGGACTAGCCAAATATGAGAGATTTATAATTTTCTTCTAAAAAAAGAAAAACGCAATTAAGGTAAATATGTTGTCATTTCTTTCAAGAAATAGGAAAACCAAATATGATAAAAAAATCAGGGCAAACATCTAACTTTTTTTCAATTGATCCGGTGAATCAGACCAGACAGAAATTAAGATGGCACTAAAATGACATTTTAGTAGACTATTACTCCATAAATTCAATGTTTTATTCAGTTCTAGAAAAAAGTATCAAAAAAGGCAATGCAGCTTACCTTAGCAATATCCCTCCACCCTCTGTTGCCCACTCCTGTATAATTGGACAGGCAGATTATAGCTCTATGGGTTGAGCCTGCATCTAGGGCAACTAGAGGAATTACTGCTTAATGAATTACTGTTAGTTTAAACGAACAAAAGAAAGAACCAAAATTTTACAGATCTTGTTATTATTCCATCGTGTATGAAAGCTCATGTTTTCGTTACTCTAATTCCTTTTTTAAATTAAGCTGATTGGGTATGAAATATAGACATCCTATCAGCTTGATATAATGAAAAATAATTGAGCACCTAACCTAAAATTTTAATTGTTCGTGTAACTCGATATAAACCTATTTGGATTCCCTCATATATCATATGTGGAAACATGATCTATTTCTACCTAAAACATTTTATGCAATTGATAGATACTTTAGTTTTTCTCATCTTTTTACCTCCTCCTCGCTTACTCTGTCACTCTTTTTTTTGGGTTTCCCATTCGATCGGTGCTAGTATTAATTGGAGTTCGACTATATCTGGATTCACACCGTGTAGATCCCCATTCGAGGGGAGGAACTCACTACCAAGGATTTTTTCATACCCACAGCTCGAATCTGAAACCTCTGGTTAAGGGAAGATCAACTCCCTCCGCTGCACCATATCGTTTGATGGTAACTCTGTCACTCATATAAATACAGCATCGGGGTAGTTCTCCAAAAAGTGAGGAACTTTTTTCTTCTATGTGTTTTTTGCTTTTTCCTTGGTAATGTTTTGATGAATATCTGTAATATGGCCAATATTTTGGCTAATGGAGTCCATCTCACATAAGCATAAGTATCTTTACAAAGTGTAGACTTTGTTGGTAATATTCTTTGGGACCTAAAAATATTGTATTGTGTGGTGGACATCATTTGCACAAGTTGTATCTCTTCTTTTACACCTAAGAGGCCAAGACTTTTTTGCCTATAAAAGGGAAGGCCATTAGTTCATTTTAAACACACCAACAAGACTTGAGTCTTCATTTCTTGTTTCTTCCTTTCCTCATTTATTAAGAGTATTTTGTATGAGAGTTAGTGTTGGGAAGCACTTGTGTGAACCCTTTCTCTTGGAATGATCTTGTGAGATTATTCCCTTAGGGTTTTGGGATTAATTAGAGTATTTACTCTAATTTTGTACTCTCTTTTGTACTCTTATTGGCATAGTAAAATTGCTCCTCTCCGCTTGTGGACGTAGGTCACTTTGACCGAACCACGTTAAATTTGTGTCTTCTTTATATGCTTTAATTGCCTTTTTTATCAAGTTTTCATTGTCTTTGTTATTGTCATTATACTGTTGTTTGGCTAAATTTTGCACTACCTGGGTTCCCGATCCTAATAAATTGGTATCAGAGCCGGATCTAATCGGGTTTATTTCAGTAGCCAATATGACTTTAACAAAGACTTATGTTGAGAAATTTGATCGAAGTGCAAACTTCAGAATGTGACAATTAAAGATGGAAGTTATCCTAATTCAGGATGGCTTAGATTTGGCGTTGCAGGAAAAGGAGAAGAAGCCTAATAAAATGATGGATGAGGAGTTTGCCGTCATAGACAAAAGGGCAAAAGCAGGTATCATTTTAAATCTCTCAAATAAGGTTTTACGTGAAGTTTCTATAGAAACCACATCCAAATACATGTGAAAAAAATTGAAAACATTATATATGAAGAGGACGATGCAAAATAGACTTTACCTAAAGCAGAAACTTTATACAATCCGTATGGGTGAAGGTACCTCTATTCTCTCTCATCTTGACACCTTTGATTCCATTCTTATCGATTTGAGTAATATAGATACTGAAATTAAAGATGAGGATCAAGCCGTATTACTACTTTGTTCTCTACCCCCATTTTTTAAGCATAGAAGAGATACTATACTTTATGCAAAGGATAATATCTCTTATAAAGATATTAAATCTATTTTAAAATCAAAAGAACAAATAGATAGTGATATTACTGGGGAAGCTAGTGGAACTCAAGCGGAAGTTGACTTGTTTGTTAGGGGTAAATCCGACTCCATATCCAGATACAATAATTTAGAGTGTCGCTATTGTCATAAGAAAGGTCACATTATTTCTGAATGCTATAAACTGAAAAATAAAGAAAAGCATAAAGAAAGAAAAAATGAGCACAAAAATACTGACACCGCCGAAGCTAGTGTAGCAACTGATGAGATTGAGGGAACTATATTTTTAACAACTGAAACTAGTTTTAGATCAGACAATGAGTGGATTTTAGATTCCGGTTGTTCATATCATATGTGTCCTAGCAGGGACTTATTTTCTACATATGATTCAGTTGCACATGGAGTTGTCCAACTAGATAACAATGTTACTTGTAACGTTATTGGCAATAGTACAATTCGGATCAGAATGCACGATGGTGTGATGAGAACTCTCACTGATGTTAGATATGATCATGAGTTGAAGAAAAATCTCATCTCTTTGGGCACTTTAGAATCCTTTGGGTGCAAATTCACTGGTGAAGGTGGAGTTCTAAAAATATTTCAAGGTGCTCTTGTGATCATGAAAGCACACATATCTGGTTCGTTGTATACTTTATTGGGCTCCACTGTTATAGGCCCTACTACAGTTTCGGTATCAAACAACATGTATGATTTTGATGACATTAAATTTTGACATATACCCATTGGGGCTTTTGCGGAGAAGGTGGAACAAATTTACTATATCAGCCAAAATTAGGCCAAGACGGAGATTTATAATATGGCCAATATTTTGGCTAATGGAGTCCATCTCACATAAGTATAAGTATCTTTGTAAAGTGTAGACTTTGTTGGCAATATTTTTTGGGACCCAAAAATATTGCATTATGTGGTGGACATCATTTGCACAAGTTGTATCTCTTCTTTTACACCTAAGATGCCAAGACTTTTTTGCCTATAAAAGGAAAGGCCATTAGTTCATTTTAAACATACCAACAAGACTTGAGTCTTCATTTCTTGTTTCTTCCTTTCCTCATTTATTAAGAGTATTTTGTATGAGAGTTAGTATTGGGAAACACTTGTCTGAACCCTTTCTCTTGGAGTGGTCTTGTGAGGTTATTCCCTTAGGGTTTTTGGGATTAATTAGAGTGTTTACTTTAATTTTGTACTCTCTTTTGTACTCTTATTGGTATAGTAAAATTGTTGCTCTCCGCTTGTGGACGTAGGTCACTTTGACCGAACCACGTTAAATTTGTGTCTTCTTTATATGCTTTAATTGCCGTTTTTATCAACTTTTTATTATCTTTGTCATTGTCATTATACTGTTATTTGACTAAATTTCGCGCTACCCGGATTCCCGATCCTAAAAATACCTAGAGAAGGATTCCTGGTCTATTTAACTACCTAAAGCTAGCCGAGAACGGAAGCTTTCTTATCATGTGATTAGTCGGCAACGACGGGAATGTCAAATGTGGATATTTAAGTTTGTGGCTGTGGTTTAATTAGAGGTCCCACTGCTATTTGGTTTCACTGTTTCCATGTCACATTAGATGGAAATCCTATGATGTCGCTGTATTTCTTTTTCCAATTTTTGCAAGTGTTAAAAGTGAGTCGGCCTATAATATATATTATGCTACAGTTTGTGTAGTTTGTCTGAGATATTAAAAGATAAGTCAAACTATAATTTGATTTGGCATTCCTGTTTACATCACGAGGAAAATTCTTGGGTATTACCTTTGACCGGCGTCAGAAACTATTTACATTCGATAGCCAAAAAATATATAAAATTTATATAATTTTTATATATAAAATACATAATGCATATATAAAAAAATAAATATATTTTTTCAATTATTATTTTGAAAGCAACTATACAGTATCATTTCCCAAAATTATTTTGTCAATTGGAGGAGGACTCCATGGTCTCATTGATTCCTATTGAAGTCTTCCAATTTTCCCCCTTTTTTTTATACAAAAGTAAAGGTGATGTTAATGATAGTATTAAAGGTGGGTTTGGGCCAATGGAGTTCTTGTTTCATGGACTCTATATTTTTTAGGGCAGGCCCTTGAGCTCAGCAATTGTACAACAACATTACAAACTATGAGATTAAATTGAATAACTAAACAAAATAGCCGCACACCCAAATTCTTAATTTAAAAATAGACAACAGATATATAATATATGTATAATTCATGTATAATCTATGTATACATGCTAGGAAAAATAAACAATGAATCCGACCGGTTATTTGTGTAAGGATCCCGACAATAGTCATGAACTAGCCTTCCGGAGTAAAGGGGAGAGTGCTGCAGTATTTTAACAATTTTCCTAATAATAGAATAGCCTGTCAGCCATAGAGATAGAATTTTCAAATGACGATTGACATTTGACTAGAGTGGTGGTTGTGAGTAACTTGTAATTTACAAGTGCTGTTCGTGCAAGGCACTCATCAAATGACATGAGCTACCTAATGCTGGCTTTAAGTATATAACCAATGGTTAAGTTATAGTGGTTGCAAATTAATTCATTTTTAGGGTGTGTATAGTATTCCTTTTTTTTAATTAAAAAATGAGCTATTTATGGCAAGAAATATGGGCTTCTGGTAGTGTTTTTATTGACAGTTGAGAGAAGGAAACAAATTGACTATAAAAACTGGTTAAAGTAAAGTATACAATAAAAGTGCACTAATAATCTTATTCATATGCGTCCCCAAACGATGCTAGTCTGCTGGTCATTTCAAATATTATTTTTGTCTTTTCAATAGTTTAAAACAATCTAATAGTGTAAAATAATTCCACGAGGAAAATGATTTATGCCACATAAAAGACGCCGTTGTGGATAATGTGCGTTTTACTCATTTACTAGCATTCTTTTCATAGTATAGGCTTGTCATGAATCATGATATGGACATATTATCCATTGATATTTTGAATATGAAGCCTCTTCCTAAATTCAAACGTTTGGAAACATGAAAATATCATAGAACTACGAGTCAATTGGCAAAAAAGTGATATCCCGTATTTTAAAGATGATTATCACCCTTGAGGACGTAAGAATTTTACTACTTCCTCTGTCTTAATTATCTAGTGTTTGGACATGGATTTGATTGAAACTTAAAAAAAATTGAACATAAAATTAAAAATAATTTTTGAAAGTTGAAATTATACTTGGACGTGCATTTTACTTTAAAAGAATTTGAAGCTTTGTAAATAAAAAAATTCAAAAACTATCCTAGAGTTGTTTTTTGGATTTGAAGATTTTGTTTTCAAAATCTGCCCAAAATGTAATATCTATAAAAAGATAGATATTTGAAAATAAAATTTGAAAAACAAACTCCAAAATTTTATGGCCAAATGGGAACTTAATTTATATTCACATATTTGATTTGGGCACGTAATTTAAGAAAGAATAAAAATTTTTTGGTATTTGTGATTTAAACAAGTCAAGATTAAAAAAGACTTTTAAAATTTATACCCCTTTCGGTCCACTTTAATTGATTTTTTAGTCTTTTTTTGTGATCCATATTATTTAATTTTTTCAGATATCAAGAGGAATTAACTTCTTTTTTCTAAAGTTACCCTTGGAGTAAAGAGCTTAGGAGTATTTGTTATATTTTCAATGAACAAGTTAAGGTTAATATGATCAATTTCATTGTTAATTAATGCTAAAATGTGAATTCTTAATATGTATAAAAACAACCAAAAAAATCAATTAAAATGAACTTGAAAAAGTAACTTTTAATATGTCAAAATATTTGTGACTATAAAAATTTCTAACTAAAGTATCACATAAAAGTAAAGTTAAAAAAAATTCAAATTTAATGTATTGATTAGACGGAAATAAAGTCACGTACACAGAAACGGATGACGAAGCAGTTGTTAGGCACAAGTCAATTTTGTACTAGGCGAGGTTTTGAGATTGACAACTACGTGTTGATCCGTCCGAGTAATTAAATAACTACTCAGTAAATGTGTTGTGTGTTTCATCATTTAATTGGGAATTTCAATAAGTCACCGCACAACTAGCTTAATACTGCTACTTTGAAATTCTCTTTTAGATAGTAATTACTAGGTGCCTTGAAAAACCAATCACGCAATACTCTTAACATGCGACACTGTGAATTAATCACAGATTTGTCTGTTTGGCAACCTCACAATTGACATGAATATTTAAGTGAAGTTGGAAAATTTGTTGCGCATGAACATGACTATCATTTTAAAAAAATTTACTAGTTTTAAGCTATTAATTTATTTGAAACACTCTTAACATAATTTTTTAAATATATTTTATCAATATTTCAAATGTTTAGTATGTACCAATGGTCAAATTATTATTTACAAATATTGAACTTCAAAAGTATTACGTATATGCTGTCGGTTAAGCTCTAGTTATGAACAGCGCAAAATTAATAGAAGAGCCAAAAAATCAAAGGATGATGAGAAAGCCCATGTGATATTAAATGGTGCTGTTGAAAGCGAATGAAAACAAAGTGCATTCATGTATGAAATTTTTTGGCATTGCGTCTTAAATTACAGAACGTGACAAAGGTTTCCCTTTGTTTACTATCGAAATGAAATGAACAAAATTAATTTCCAAATTATCCTCCGTTAGGGATACTATGAAGTTTGGTACATAACCACCGACAGATATCACGCAATTCCTTGCCGCCACGTGTCAGTTTGTAGATAACCAAAGGCCAAGATTAAATCTGATAAATCGTCACAGTAAAAGTAACATGCCTTTAGAGGATTACAGCGGAGAAGAAACCGCGTATACATTGCCCCGCTTCTCTGCATATATATATATATAACACACACAAACACACACACTGATTTGTACGTATAAGAATATAATCTGAGTGCCAGTAGAGATCGAGTTCGAGTGCTGGTGCGAAAATGGAGTTTTTCTATTACGTGGTGTTTGGGGCTCTGGCCGCAGTGGTAGCAGCTCTGGAGCTGGGTGGAAAGAGCAACAAAGATCGAATCACAACTTCTCAGGCTTTCAATTCCTTCAAGAATAATTACATTCTTGTTTACTCTCTTATGATGGGTATGTTCCTTTTCTTCTCCTCAGATCTGAGCCTGTTTCTACCTCTAATTGATTAAATCACTCTGCATTTTTCACATTAATGTCTGTTGGAATTCTCTTACTTACGTGCTCGATCTGATTATCTGAGCGTGGACTTTTTCGGAATTTGAATCTTATCTATTTGGATCTGAGTTTAGAGTTGTTTTTGCTGTAAATTAAATGAGCAGATTGGGTCTTGAAGTCTTGATATGCAGCCTAATTTGCTTAATGGTCTTTAGATCTGTGCATGATCATTTCACTTAATGATTCCTTGTTAATCCAGCTGTATTATCTAAGCAACTATTTATTCATTATGCCTATGGATTAATTGAGGTTCCAATGATCATTAGCACAACTAAAAAGCAAAAGAGGCTAAGTATTTACTTCTTGATCCTATGCTGGAATAATTCCATAATTAACAGTTACATTATGTATGGAGTAATAATATATATGAGTAGATGATACTTCCAGCTTTTATGATTTGTGTGAATGGTGGTGTTTCCCTTTGCTAACGCTTGGGTATTTTGTGGCCATAGCCGGTGATTGGCTACAGGGTCCATATGTATACTACCTTTACAGCACTTATGGATTTGGAAAGGGGGATATTGGACAGCTCTTTATTGCTGGATTTGGATCTTCCATGTTGTTTGGCACAATTGTTGGATCTCTTGCTGACAAACAGTAGGCTTTCAGAATATTTTGTGTGTCAATAATCATCTTTTAATACCAAAAAGTTTCTTGTTTACATGATCTGCCTTGCATTTTAAATTTCAGAGGTCGGAAGAGGGCATGTGTAACGTACTGTATCACTTACATACTGAGCTGCATCACCAAGCATTCACCTCAATACAAGATTCTGATGATTGGACGTGTTTTGGGTGGCATTGCTACATCTCTACTGTTTTCAGCATTTGAGTCATGGCTTGTAGCAGAACACTTTAAGGTGACATGACATGTCCTTATTATCAAGCTGCCTTTTAAGTAGGAAATCCAAACTGTTAAATTTGATCTTTATACATTGTTGATCGTACTACCATTGTCCTTGAGATACAACTTACAGTCCTTTGAAGGAACATAGCAAGTGCTTGCTCTTTGTTTTTGCTTTATTATTAATCTAATATATTTTTATGAAGTTTTAATATATTACTTGCTTTCTTTGTGCAGAGGGGTTTTGACTCCCAATGGCTCTCACTAACTTTCTCCAAGGCAATATTTGTTGGAAATGGTCTTGTTGCCATTATCGCTGGATTGTTTGGGAATTTTCTTGTTGATTCATTAAATCTTGGCCCTGTGTCTCCTTTTGATGCTGCTGCCTGCTTTCTTGCCATTGGAATGGCTATCATATTATCATCATGGTCGGAGAACTATGGAGACGCATCAGAGAGCAAAGACTTGCTCACTCAATTCAAGGGTGCAGCTGTGGCCATTGCTTCAGGTATAGCTAGATATGCTACACATTATGTTTTTTTGTGGACAATCTTCAACCTATGCATCTATCAAAGTGGATAGAGTGATTCCCTTCGGATGAGATTTGACATGGATATAGATGTGCTATGTGCTCCCTATTTATCTATTAGAGTTAGAGTTTCATAGCAAAGTGGTTTCGGGAAGTTATAAGGTTAATTACATTCTGCTATCTTTAAGGTTACAGGAACGCACCATTTCTGCACCCAGGTTATCTGTTATGATTTAAAGCTCCAAAGCTGCCTGAAAAAGGGCAGGCGTAGGTTGCATTTTCAGGGACTTAACATCTTTTTCTGTTCTCTTGATACTGCATTCTTTGTGATATATCTGTTTGATATATTCAATGATGGCTGTTCAATTTGTAGCTCTTGCACCCTGTGTCATTACTCGATTTTTTGTTTTGTTTACATTAACTTTTGCACTATCCTTATTGCTGCACGGTTTCTTTGACAGATGAGAAGATTGCATTACTCGGTGCTATACAATCTCTGTTTGAAGGTTCAATGTATACATTTGTGTTTCTGTGGACTCCTGCTCTCAGCCCAAATGATGAAGACATTCCCCATGGTTTTATATTTGCAACTTTCATGTTGGCTTCAATGTTGGGAAGCTCATTTGCAGCTCGTCTTATGGCCCAGAACTCACCTAAAGTTGAGAGTTACATGCAAATTGTTTTTGTCGTATCTTCTGCATCTCTCTTGCTGCCCATTCTGACAACTGTAAGTAGAAATGCCTTTGCTCTTTGAGTTTTCTGCCTTGTGGTTTGTTGGTTTTTAACATCTTTCATTGAACCAGTTCCTAGTATCTCCTTCAAATGTGAAAGGGGGAGGCATCTCCTTTTCTGGATGTATCCAGCTTCTTGGCTTCTGCACCTTCGAGGGTTGCTGTGGCCTCTTCTGGCCATCCATCATGAAGATGAGGTCTCAATACATTCCCGAGGAGGCAAGGAGCACCATAATGAACTTCTTCAGGATTCCCCTCAACATCTTCGTGTGCATTGTGCTTTACAATGTATGTTATCGTTCTTCTGCTCCAAGTAACTGTGCTGCACATGTTCCTTTTCTTACATTTATTTACTCAAGCAATTGTTGTGCTGCAAGACATAATTTTTTTTTTTCAATTCCAGCATTCTGATTTTTGACGATCTTTTTATGTCAATTTGAAGGTCAACGCTTTCCCCATCACTGTGATGTTTGGCATGTGCTCAATTTTCCTCTTTGTTGCATCCATCCTGCAAAGACGGCTTGCAGCCATCGCAGACAAGCCAAGTAAGTACGCGGTTCTCTCTAAAGCTTGCAAGGAAATTGACGCCTTAGATTTAAGATCATTCATTACCAATTCTGAGGCAGGATAAGTTCTCACACATGAACCAATCGTACTTGATTATGACTTGTTATTGCATTACCTTCTTTTGCTCTATGTAACTTTGATGGATTAACTTAATATTGTTACTGATTGCAGAAGCAGAAGATTGGGTGGCAATGAAGGAAAGGGATACTGAGGTCGATCCATTAAATGCACCTTGATTTAGCAGTCAAATATCCTATGTGAAATTTGTCTGCAAAGGACTATTCATTACCCATAATCGGCCATCAGGATTTAATATTAGTTGAGCTTACAATTGTTAAAGAGAAATACCATGGATTCATAATGGAGCTGTTCCTGCCTAGCAGATAAGAAAGAGGCGGATAAGCTAGTGATGTTATTCTCGTTCCCTGGTTGTGTTCTTAAAAGACAAACACTTTAACACGTTTTCGACTATTTTCATTTATCTCAGATTGTGCTGCTGTGATAGCGCATTACTTTACTCTATGATTTTTTACCTGTTTCCTTAGCCATGGTTCACAAGTATCGACCGAGGCCTACTTTTATGTCATAGGTTTAATCTTTTTGACAATTTATCTCGAATGTAATAGTGAAAAACACAAGTCAATTCTTTTTCTTAAGCAAAGCTGCAATTCTTGGGAAATTTTGTTGGTGATTGAGATGTCAGGCAAATGTCTAAAACTGGGTTGGTTTGCGGGTTTATTTTCATTTAAATATTTTTTATTTATATTCTATTCGCTTTAGCCTTTCTCGACCAAGAAAGAGTGCTGTAATGGGTAGCATAACAGGGGACTCGGGTGCAGAGCCGCTACTCTCTTGAACCATAAAAGTTTTAATCTTTGTATAAATTCTTTTCTTTTCCAGAATAAAATTTTGGATAACTGATATAATCTCCCTATAACTAATACCTTATACAGATAGTTTCACCGAAATTTGTCGATTGTGGGATTAAAATTCTTGTATTACCAAAATGTAAATAAGAGTATTTAAAGACATAACAATTCATTGCATAAACAATCTCTGCACTATAATCTTCCTATACGCAGACGGTTAACCAAACAACATTTTCCCTGTTTGGTGAAAATGAATGACCACATTTCCCTGTTTGGCGATAGCAGTTCTTTTTTTGTGCAATTTTAGTCTGAATTCAAGGTTGGAAGAGAGCCTGCTTAGAGCGTTGATTCCACTTGAAACTATGAGAACTTGGAATACTCTAGGCAAGTCATTTTTCAGAGATAGAAGAATTAGAGGCTTCAACTCAAAAACTTACTCACGGAGTGTGTTTATACCGTGCAAATTATATTAATTTATCCTGGTTAAGTGATAACTTAATGTGAGAAATATATTTAATCACGGTAATATGATTAAAGTCTGTAAGAGGCAAGTGTCATATAGCCGTTGATTTCGTGTAAACATTAGGTATAGCTAATTTTTTTTTTTTTTTTTTATTTTTTTTTTTACACATTAACTTGCTGATGATGAACATTATGATAGGTGGTAGAAAGGTGTTCTGTAAGAAATTGATACAATATTGGAAATCCTAGGTTTGCTAGACTCACTACTGCAGCATTTAAATTGGTTGACTATAAATCCTTGCAAGTTCAATCTAACTAGTTATCCAACTAATTTATTACTTTAGTCTTAATTTTACTTGGTTATAATCCTTTTGCCCTAATATGTATGTTGGTAAAAACTAAATTGATTAAATCAAGTGAACCTCAAACTATTGAATAACTAAATCAAGGTTGAAGTTCATATTATATTTTACAAGGTAAATAATACTTTCAAGTTCCAATCTTATGAACTTTTGAATTAGAATTCTTGCGGAGCTCATGGACTGGCCCATTTATTATATCAAACAATCCCAAGAAAGCTGAGTTATACTGGTTGATTTCTTGACCACTTAAGTTACTGTTTTTGGTTAAATTGGAGTAAATCAGAGTTTAGCAAGATTTGGAGTAGAAGATGAAATGAGCAGGACAAACCGATCTAAAAAGAAATTTTTCTTCAATAATTATAAAGTACACTTGGATACAGACGAAGTTGGGGCTTAAATTTACTTTCAAAGATTAATGAATACATCATATTACATACAAAAACATTGAAATATTACCATTACAAGGAATTTTGTTTTTAAAGATACAAAAAAAAGTTTAGGTGTTTTTTACATATTTGCCTAGAATCACCCGACAGACATACGTGACAAGTAACCAATGAAACAGACGAGATGCACATAAGCTGATCCAGTTACACCAGCCGGCTTCGTTTAGCCTGGGCTGAAGCAGCTTCAAAATCACCAATGAAGAAAAGGATCTTGTCCAATATGCCTAAATTGGGTTCCTCCTTATGTTCTGGTGAATCAGAGATGCCTTCCATTTTAGATATTCTTGAACCTAAATGTCTTTGAATTTCACCTTGGTGTATTAGGTAGTAGTCATCTCCTTCCCTTATAATCTTCAATCCCCTGAAAAATCATGTAAAAAAAAATTATGAATGCAAAACTAAAACATGTACTACAATATATAGAATTTGGCAATTGAGCTTACAATCCATTCCGATCACAACGATCTTGAACCATATACACATGTTTCCATGACTTAGAATCTGAAGGGGCATAAAAAGTGGCTTGATCTAATCCCCATCTTTCAATGAACAAATCACACCACAAGCTATTATCTGAACCCAAAATTTTCCACCTTCTGCAAACTTTCAAAAAAAACAAAAACATCTCTTTTCAAAGCATGGAACTTTGACTTTTTTTGGGGTCAAAACAGAGATCCAATTTTAATGCCAAATACAGCTTCATGAGAAATTCAGATCATTTCGTCAATAAATGCATAATTAGAAAGATACCCAATTGTCAGAAGAACTCCATATTAACTGCAAATCCGTTATATAATACTATAAGTTGCCAAATGAATCAGTAGAATTAAGACTAACCCAATTGAGCAGTTGCAAGGTTACGGTGATCCAAGAGGCACAAAATTCTGAGACTAAGTTCAGGTGGCAACCTCTCCATCAGAGTTTGAGGGGTGGGGGTGGGGTGTGGTGGGGTGGGTGGGGGGGGGGGGTTGTTACAGGAGAGAGTTGAGAGAATGGATGAACCGTTAACTTGGCTCTGTTTGCAAGTGCACTTTACTCTTCACCTTTGCCTTCTTTTTTGGACGTTACTGTGTGCTGGATTTTTGGTTACGTCCAAATTATTATTATTTTCATTACCTTATCGAGTATACATATATATGACTTCTACTCGCCATGCTGTCCTCTAGTTTTAAATAAACAAACAGGAACAGTGATCCTCTTTAAACTTTGTAGTGTAGAGACAACTGACAAGGATGAAAGAGTTTTAAATGAATATGATTAAGTTTTCTGGAAAATGGTTTTTGAATAAAATAAACTTTAAAGGATAATAACTATAGAATTTTTTTTAAAAGAATTTGTAAAACTTTTCAAAGAGTTCTACCCCTTTAGTTTATTTGATGTGATATTATTTCCTTATTAATTTGTTTAAGAAATAATATAGTTTATATTTGAATATATTTAACTTTAAACTTTTTATTTTCCTCTTAATAAGAAGTTTTTTAGCCACACAAATATCATGTCAAGTTTCAAAAATCTTATAGCCACACAAATGTTATGTCATATCTAGAATTATAAAGTTTCAAAATTCTTTTTTCTTCAATTCTGCATCGATACATAAATTGGTGCAAAGAGAGTGTATTTGTTAAGTTTTTCAAATATGGTTTTACTACGAGACGTTTATCTAATACAGTAGTTCTTTATGAATAAAATAAACTTTACAGGATAACAAGTGTTGAAATATTCTTTTCAGGTCCAGTTATGTTCCTGTACTGCATATAATCTTACTAAAGACTAATTTATATGAATCTGTCTCTAAACTAATTTAGCTGGTTTAAATCTTTTCACTATAAGGTGGTCTAATGTTCTTTTTATCGACCAGTTCGCAAAACATTAACTTCCTAAAACAAAATATAAGGTGTACTGACATTAACAATTAAAAAAAAAAAATTAAGTTATATATATATTGGCAACGTAAACTTTTGTATCAGATAAAATTACCTGTTGCAAGTATCAATTTAATCAGATAGTGCAAAATGTTTACGACCATTATACAGAACTTAAACTCTTAAACAAACGGATGAGGTGAGCCTGAGAGGGGTGGAGAGAAATGCAGTCTATAAGAGTTATTTTCCAAAAACTTTAATTATCTTTTGAAGAATAACGAGACCAGAAAGCATCTTCAAAGAGCAAAGTTTTTACGTCTCGTTACATTTGAAAAGATACCAGAAATTAGTATAGAGAACAAGTCAAAAACACGGCAGGCTTTAGTCATTGATATCGTTACTCTGGCGATCATTCGCAATTCAACTTTCAGCTTTAGCTCATAGCTTCACTTATCTGACAAATCAAAATCATAAAGGGGACCTATTTTATTTGTGAGGCGAATATCCGAAAAATACTTACCCGCACTCTGTGTTTATATTTCATCTTTTATGATCACATTCCAGTCAACTTGCCACCAGGGCCAAAACTGAGCAGAAGAAACGGCAAACTAAAAGCCGCAGCAGACAACCTCTATTTCGCAAGTACATTCATGGTCCAAAGATTTTTGTACAAAATATGCAAGTACAATTGTTTAAGTTGCTTGAGTCCAGGTATACAAATATCATCTCCCTTCAAATATATAATACCATTCACTCTCCAGCAAAATTTCTAAATGTTCTATCCACAAAAGTTTGGATAATGATTTAGAAAGGAAAAAGGAAAACCAAGGACTGGACTGTGAACAAAAAAATGTTCATCTACCATCAAGTGAAAGCAAGGACAGTGAGGATTGGATCAGGTTTTCCATCCTGTCCCTCAAACTGGATACTGTATTTAACAATGGATTAGAGAATTTCACGCTATCCCTAGAGGGGTTGCTCTCCTGTAGTATTTGGATTTGCCTCTCCAAATACTTGTTGAGACAAGCACCTGCTATGTTAATTAAGCTAAGAGAAGGATTTGTGTGCATGAACTTGGCAACAAGAAATCCTGCTAAAATCTGCTGCCCTGATCTCACAAGCTCCGAGACAAAACAGGGAAATACCAGTCTTGTGAAAAGATCAATATGATCTTTTGGAATATTCTCACTTTCTACAGATCCACCACATCCAACATCTGACGACTGGGAATCTTGGCACTGTCGGGAAAAGTTCCCAACCATATAGCAAAGATAGGAGAATACTGTACCATATGAAGGTTTGGTGATGATAGTTGATATAACTCCAGAAGATAAAACAAGTACTAAAAACTCAAGATCCATGCTGATTTTATCAGATATGCCTTCTCGTTTCAGCTTCTGCTCGACAGTATCCAAGCACTGCAACTGGACTACTTCATATGGCAACAAGAGCATCAACTTAAGGGCTAGAAAGCAATCCACTCCAAGTGCAATCTGGCTCAAACCTTGAGCATTCTCTTCATCTAGTAATACTTCGCCTGGCTTTGCCAATGATTTGTCCAACAATTTCAACATTTTGTTGTATTGGGATATTGTTAGCAGCTTTCTGAAGATCTCCATCCAACAGACTTGAAGAGGATGAACTGAAAGTTCAGCATCCTTCTTTGGTTCTCTTTCAATAGGTTCTTGGAAGCTTTCCCATCCTTCATCCCAATCATCATTACTCCAACTGTTTCCACCATCAGATATCTCACCAGAATCCTTTTCAGTTTCTCCCCGAGTAAATTGCTCCTCCCATTCTCTTAACATAGCCAATAATGTTTCTACATGGGATTCAGATTCAGCAAATTTAGATACTCCAAGGAAGCAAGAGACAGTGGATTCCAAAGTCGAAAGATCTTCAGGTGTAATCTCTATGCTGGGCGAGATAGTGGAGACCAGCTGTGTAGATTTTAGAGCAATCAAAGTATTTGTAAACTTATTAGACGCATCTAGTTTCTTTGAAATCCCATCAGCAGCAGTGTTCTCGCAGTTTGCAGTTGCACTATGCAAATTCTCCCAACCTTCCCAAGAATGAACTTCCACCTCTTGGTCAGAAGAAAATCCCTTGCTGTTTTTATCAGTAGCTGCAATAAGTTGCATAAGCTCCAGCATGTAAACTCGAACATGATTGGAGAGATGAAAGTTCTCAGAAAACTCTTCCAATCTCTCCCAAACGGCCTGCCTGACACTCTGCAAATTTCCCAAGTGACCATCTAATTTACTCAAAGAAGATAAGTAATGGTGTAGACATAGGTGCTCACGGGAATGGTCGGTCAATTCCTGCAAGATGGTCTCCAAGATACTAACATAGAGATCTTGAAGATTCTGGATGCTGACAGCTTCTTTTGAAAACTCTGTCACTGATCCAGCTTCACACACGAAGTGAGCCATGACTTCATCATATACATCTGCAACGGCCCCAAAACCACAACCAGAGCAAACCATTGCTTTGCAGAAATTAAAGATTTCAACGGCAGCATCATCAACAAGAACATAGCCTACATAGGCAATAATTGTAGCCCACCCCTGACTAGATGAAACTTTTTCTCCAGCAACTAGACGTGCAAAAACTTTAAGACATGTCATTAGACATTCTAAGCAGAATCTTTCTTCCGAATTCTCAAGTAGTGCAACTTCATGCATGTCATTCATCATTCTGAGCCAAGTATCCACAAGCATGCCAAGGCACACCTGCCAACCTGAGCCAAAAGGCCTCTTGAAAGATATTTCAGCAGGTAGTATGACGGCCAAGAGTTGTTTTAGAATGTCCAGACGAGCAGGATTTGGAATAAATTTTAAGTATTTGCAGCAGGCATTATAAGTCTGCTCGATATCATCGATTAAGCAATGAAGACTTTCAGAGCTTTGGATACTGACCCCAGATTTAGCTCTAGCTTCCAAGTTTGTCAACAAACTTAAAGCATGATGTTTATATACATACTGCCAACACAAGAGACCATCAGGCACAGGACCGTCATGAGCAGAAACAAGGTTGTTGACCATCTTTGCCAATGCCTCAACGTTGTTTTCATTGATGTGAGCAGAAACTTCACTGTTGAAGCAATCCAAGTTCAAATCTTTAATTCCAGCAATATTTTTGAAGTTTAGATGCCCGATAAAGGACACCTTGCAACATTCTTCTTCAACAGTCTTGGAAAAACGAGCAATATGAATAGAATCAGAATGCACTGGATCCTTTTGTTCATATAGCTGCAAGTAGCAGTCAGAGAGTAGGCCATATACTAGAGAAAGCCTCTTCTTATCATGTCCATCAACTGCAGGGTAGATCGATGAGGAAATAACTTTTATTGTTTCTGCAGCACAAGCAAGTATATCTTCTCTGTGATTTGACACTTCAGTTTTAACATCATCGGTGCTCCAAGCCTCAGAAACAAAGATGGACCTCAGGTAATGCAGCAACACCTGAATAGAAGGGGAGCAGTAGGAGAAAGAGTTAGTTTTCTAGCATCTTAGAATCTGTAATTGTAATTTCATTACTCAGTTACTCTTCTGGTTTAACAAACTTGCATACCTTGCTGCAATCTAGGCTATAAGTATTGACCAACTTCAATACATCCTTCACAATGTGTTTCTTCTCTGGGGTAATGGACTGGACAAATGAAAAAACAACACTCTCTCTGTAGTCCATGTCCCCAGATAAGAAGCGAGTAGTTTCAACACCAGGGATTATTTGTTCTAAGCTCCTTGAACGCTCTGCAATGCGCTTTTGCTCTTCTAGCTTCAGTTTCCATTCCCTCCAAAATGTGGATTGTGCTTGGTCTATTTGTTCTTTTTCGTCTGAATTAAAATATGAGGTTAGAGTAGCAATAAGAAAAATGAACATGCAAAGCAAAATACAAACAGTTCTCCACCTAGGGTAAAAAATAATAAGGTAGATCATATAGGTCTAAATTAACAAAATCACCTGAGCAGATCAGTTTATGTTTCTGTTGGAGCTTCGATAGAAGCAGGTCCCTCCTTTGTGCAGAGTCCTTGCACTTGATTTCACAATTGTGTAGCAAACCATAAATCATCCCAACATTCATTATGCTGGTTATTTCATTGTATTTCTCTCTTGTTCTCAAGTTTCTTTCAATTATCTCCACCCCTGAAAATGCATCAACAAGATTTAATAAAAAGGAGCATCCTATGATGTCTTCCTCCTCAGAGACAGGTGGCTCCATAATGGACTTAGCAACAGAAGCAATCAAACTATCCTTAGGGACAAAACCATTCCTTGCCAACCAGGACAAGATAGCCATCAGTGCCTGTGTTCTTAGACTGACATATTGAATCCCTGAAAATGAGCTGGATGTAAATTTCTTATTGCTTTCTGCTTCTCGACTCAGTTCAAGTAACCATGGAAGATATACAGCAGCAAATGATAAAAGTTTTCCATTTTCTCTCAAGATGGACGGGATGCTCCAATCACCATCCATCTGAACATCTTTGGCTACCTGAAAGAGTAAATTTTCTATCTGCTTGAGCTGTGTTTCCTGGTCAGAACATTCCTCTAAGTCTGCTTTATCTTGATTACAAGGAAGTTGATATGGGATAGTTGAGTCCTGAACTAAGGCATTTCCAGGCTCTTTCCCACTCAACACCATTAAAGATTCACATTGATCTTGCATATCCAGATCTTTCCATGCATGTAGTAACTCCGCAATTGATTCCCCATCACAGTGACTCAAACCAAAACCTAACAGCTGTTTTCTGGAAGCAATATCCATGTTCTCAAGGGCAGGACCTCTTGCCAGTGCTGCACATAAGTCCCACACTGAACCATGTCCCTTTTTGGCCAAAACAAGACATAGATCAAAAGCCAGTTGGAGATCTCCAACCACTGCAGCTTCTCTTGCAATAGCTTCTTGAACAGCTGATATGTCATCGTGCGAGCTCAACCCAAGAAGTTTGGCTAGTTCAATGATCTCATCAACATTCAGATATGCTCCACCTTGACTTGTAACAACCAACTTAACTATTTCCATTGGATCTTTAATTTGCCTGAATTGCATTGGCAACAAGGTGACACCAAGGTTGGGAAGTTTAACAGTTACAGCGTCAATAACATCAGCCTCCACCCTCACATTTCTGCTCGTTGGAAAGATATTCAAGCATTCTTTAGCCTTCCAAATCTGGCAGAATTTAGCAGCTTAATTAGTAAATTGTCATACATCTCAATTTGAATTGGACTACTTTCCAAGAGCATGTGCAACCAATGTAAAAAATTAGTTTTTAGAACATAATCTGGACACACTTTAGCCAAAAGCAGAATGCATCTTTATTTTTATTGTTTTTAATAATGGTAGTTTCCAGGCCAACTTGCCCGCACCTGACTACTCCACCGGGTACTTGCTACCTCAATCAGCACAGACCAAGTAACTCCGCCACCAGGCATACACAGATGGTAAGAAATCACACAGTGGTTTTTGTCTCTGCTAGTCTACTGGGATTTAACCCTGGTCACCAGGTTTGCACCCACTTCATTAACCACTAGGTCACATCCTTACATGTCTATTGAATAGTTGAAGGTCTAGTCTGAATGATAATTGATTATTGAAGTCAACACACACTGTGGAGGAACCTTTTGAGTGCTTTGCGGGGGAGGGGGAGACTTGAGGTCTAGCAGACCAAATAAAGCATCCCTTCTTTCATGTAGCATGACAATACCAAGCGAGCATGTCCGTATTCATGATTGAAGAAAAGCAGGTTTCATTAAGACAAAGAGGCAAAGGTATTCATCAAACATGCCCTCAATTTCACTCAATCCAAACAGAACTTCTTAGAACATAGTGCACCTGCACAACATTTTCTCATTCTAGCCTCCCTAGAAATTGATTCTAAATAATTCCTTGACATTGGCCAGAAAAACAAAATGCTCCCCAAATACACCAAAAGCTACTGCCACATTTTTTAGCAAAATGAACAATGTTAGAAGAGATTTATTTGTTAAACTACTTCTCTAGAACGTGATATAACAATCAGGTCTTACAGATTCTACCGGTCTTCCCAACTTTAACTTAGGAATTACGTAATCATTTCTATGCTAGTAATAAAAATAAAATGGACTTACTTCGGAACAAGAAAGACTTGACGCTGAGAAGAAATATTCTCTGGCAGCTTGAATAACAAGGTTTTCTGCTTTATCATTTGCCAAAGACACTGAGCCCACACCTTTCAAATAATTCCTCGCAAGTGCAAACTTCCCTGCTTTAAGCAATCCCCTGCAGAACTCCATTAACATGTATTCAAGATCAATGAAGCGAAATGCTTTCTCTTGCAAAGACTGCAAGTCAAGCCACATGTTTGTCCAGTCATTATCTGATCGACCAGGCTGTCGCCGAACAAATTTGGATAAGATGAGACGAATTATCTGCTTTACACCCTTTTCATCAGAATATGCCTCCTGGAAAAAGCTGATAGGCTTTGGGACCTGAGCATTACGGAAGAATAATTGGAAAATATTATTAGCTAGGTTATGTGACAAACAGCAATGAAGGATTCACTACCCTATCAATACCACAAGCTACAATATCATCCTTTCGTATAAAAAGATAAAGAAGTAAGTAGCCACAAGTCGGCTAATTTATGGCACCACACTTGTTGGGGAAAAAACCCAGTGGAATCGTCATTAATCATTGTGAGTCAATGTTTGACAACAATAGTGGAAGGTAAAACCAATTTGGCATGCTTTAAACAATTTTAAGGCGCATCCAGGCCTGATGATAATTTGACACGAAGCCACCAGATTGCTGAACTTATGGATGAAAGCAATACTATCCAATGGGAGTAAGGAGAAAAAAATCTTGGTATACATGATTACTCATACAAAGGAAAAACCTAACCTGGTAAAGCGCCAAAATTCTTCCTGCTTCAATATGACCTTCTGCAAGTCTCACCCGTTCCTTGAGGCTTGCATCTTCAGAATCTGTTAAACCACAATTTGGCTAATTATTTCTTTTCTTTATCCGTAATAGGGAAAAACAGTAGTGACTTCAGTAAAGTTAAATAATAATATTTAATTGCACAGCAACCCAATCAATGTCAGTCACAAGCAGTTCGACACTGAAAATACAAAGAAACAGACACATGAAATGAGACAAACTAGTAAGGGAGTAATATGACTATGACAATCCAAATTATCAGCTATGCCATGGATTTAATAAGAGCTTTCATCTGAGTCTGAAACTATAGATGGGCAAATGACAACTTCCAGCCCTCTCCCTAAAAAGAGAGGGAGAAAAAGGAAAAGAGAGAAAGGAAAAAAATAATAAACTTCAAAACTTCTATAAGTGCTGTATCAACTACATGTAAGAATTCAACTAGTTTTTCGCATTCCATTCATTTCATGCGAGCCTGTGACATATTTTTATTTATATGCCCTAAAAGTTTGATAATCAGAAAAGCACAGATGAGAAAACATTGAATATCCATCATTACCTATTAACCAAAACTTATACTATTATTTATGAATCAAGAACTGGTCTCAAAGAAAACTTAGACCAAAGTTTACTCAATTTTTAGCTCGATGCCAGCAGGGGGGAGAAGAGGGAGCCAAGAAGAGAAGGTGGAAGATTAGCAAAACTGCCACAGATTGATAAGTTAGTAAACAAAAGCATGATGAAGCAGAACTTTCTTCGTTCGCAAGGTTGGGGATAAGTTATCAATGTTTAGATTGATTGACCCCATAGCCAATATATGGACTGTGGTGATAACAGGATTATAGCATTTTGTCAAGGACTTACCACGGGAAAACTGAAGTTTAGACAGAATGGAAGCCATCATACTCCACCTATCTGTAACAGAGCAAGAGTATATGCACTGCAGAGCACAATCTACAACCTCAGCCTCATTCTGGAAAAAGCTATTATTCTGAAACTCTCTGCTACCCTCTTCAATTACAGCTGAGCACATCTCCAATTTATTTTCAGAGGCGATCTCCTTCAGCCATCTGACCAGAAATGACTCAGCTGAATTGGCTAAAGATGAGCAGTCTGTTTTCTCATCTCTGGAAGGCACGGTCAAAGAGTGAAACCTCTTTTTCATGAATGGAATTGCTTTACTATGTAATCTTTGAATAACAGTATCTTCTTTGACCCTAATCAACATTAATTTAAATCTTTCATAATCAGGTAAGCTTTCCCATATAGTAAGACTCATGGAGAAATTCATTTCGTCATTCTCCTCAGAATAGATAAGCTGGTGTAAGTAAGACATCTCCTCTAGGAACGGCTGCAATTGATGAATGCCTTTGCGGCAAGCAAAGTCGATTAAGCACATGGAGTTGTCGAGCTGCCCACTTAAGGTATCAATATCTCTAGCTCTCTTTTTATACCAAGAAGAGAGTTCACTTACCGATGGCCATTGAGACCCCATAAATTGTTTGACAATTGGTTCAGTCCTGATCTGAGTATAGCTCTCATGACTCTCAGGGACTCTGCTGATAATAAAAGTTACCATCTCATCACACTCAACCCAATCTTCTTCCCTCAAAGAAATACTTGGAGGAGGGGAACCCCCAGGAAGGAGCTGTCCATAAGTCTGCACCGGAAGAGTCTCAGGAATAGCAGCTAAGACATCCAACAATGAGGAAGTTAAGGAGTAAGGATGACGCTTAAAGAGAAGGTTTAATGCCCCAATCTTGCCACTTTCTGCAAGTGCAACTGCAGCATCTTTAATGGGCAAATTACAAAATTTCTTATACTCCAGTAAAGAAAACCTGCAAAAGGCTAAGTCATTAAGTATCAAGTCAGTAGAAACCATTTGAGTACTACTGCTATTAAAAGCATGAAAATTTGTCATGTAAAAAGTGGAGGAGAAAAAGATCACTAGGGCCATTATAAAACACGACCAAATAAGAAGCAATCCTAATGCAATATAGGGAAAGAAACAAAATTAGATATAAGGAAAATCCCTTATCAATTTCACTGCTTGGGTCATTGAGCAACAAGCCACTTTATCCCCCTAGAAAAAGTTTATGAACAGTTTGAAAATGAACGATTTCCATCTCAACTAGTAAGTCCAGTCAAATTTGGAAGTCAAAGGTAATGTGGTAAGTTTTGGAACCTCATCTCAATTTTGAAGTTTTCAGCTTCTGTTCGACATTTCCAGAAAATCTAATTAGGTACGTAGAAACTTCAAAGCCAATATTAAAGAATAGGATATTGCTCTTTGCTTTGTAATAACAATAAGACCGCTTGTGAGCATCACAACATCCCAATTCAATGTTTGATGCAAACCTTATGAATCCAGAACTAAAAATAGAAACATTCACCATTTAAAAAAATAGGGAGCAATAATATCATCACCTGCCCATGTTTATCCCAAGAAATGTCTCTAGCCGGTCTCTGTATTGCAACAATTTAAGTCTTGCCACAAGAAAATCCCAAACCTTACTATGCTCATCAACGTCAGACTCAGAAAATCTGTAACGGTCAGTTATGCCAAGTCCAAGATCGAGCAAAGCCCTAACTGCGTCTTCAGTTGGTCCAAATCGACCTACACATTCAGAAAGTACGAAAACTTGGTCCTTGACATTCGAAAGTAGTGTCTTTATCTCATTTACACCCTGGGAGGAGTGCAACCACTGTGACTTTAGAGCTTCGTCTTTATCTAGCCCATGGTGATCCGCAAATGTGAGAGCAGCCCGATACTCTTGTCTGGAGATTAATATATCATACATTTCAGGAATGGATCGCTCAGAAAATGAAACTAAGCTCCACCGGATACTGGCCCAGTCAAACTTGTTATTCATATCACCACGATTGCATTCAAAAAGACGAAAGCTGCTTGCTCTAATTCCTTCAGTTGATTCATTGTTCTGAATGGATGGTTTTGTCTCTAGTAGAAAAAGTTTTCCCGACAACTGTGGTACTCTCTCTAAAAGGGGCAATGAATACATAGTCTCATCCTTCTTAAATAGCATAGCACCGGTAGATATGTTAATCATAGTGATGTTACCATTCCATTCTGCAACAGCAAGTATATCATCAGACCACCAGGCAAAATCCACGACTTCATTCGCAAGATTGTTCCCCTTATCTGACTCCTTATTTCCATGATGTAATTCCTCTCGATAAGCAAATTTTGAGAGAGAACACTGTTCCTTATCAAATTTAAAGGTACTCAAAGATCCTCCCATATCAAGAGTAGCAACAAATTTTCCCTGTGGTGATATTGACACCTTAGGAGAAGTTATATGACCTACATAACCTTTAGGCATAGAAAAGAAACCCTCAAACTGAGTAGAAACGAGAACTTCTAGGGCTAAGTTTCCACTTCTTCGGCAAAGGGAAAGACTGTACAATCCTAGAAAAAGAAGTACTGTCAGTAATAAAGAAAAGTAATAAGTAGCTTGTACCAATTCGAAATGTCTGGTAAAACAAAATAAAGAAAATCATAAATATGTCCAGATATAGTTAGAGAGTTTGAGCTACCATTACTAGTCAGCTGCAAGCTGCCAGCACTGCTAACTATGGAAAATAAGCTCAGTTCTGGATGGTAATCCAGGCAGAACATGTTCTGTGGGAACTGCTTCAGCATTCTCCCACTTGTCGAGGCAAGGGGTGAGAAAACAGAGGCACTTGGATCTTGACTGATCTCAACGTCATGAATCAAGCCATCTGCCGTAACTATAGTGAAGGTACACCTGAAAAAGAGTTATCCAACCAAAATAGACATAAGCTAAGTAAATAAGATGAAAAATCCGATAGAAGAAACCTGTACAATTAGTGGGCGTTTGGACATAAGAATTGTAAAATTCCAAAATACGGGGAAAAAAAATTTCAAGTGAAAATGGTATTTGAAATTTAGAGTTGTGTATCAGTGTTGTCAAAGGCGCGCTTAAAGCGCGCTTAAGCCCTGAAGCGAGGCTCAAAACACGTTGAGCGCTTCACCCCGCTTTGTGGGCGCTTTAGTATCGCATCTAAGCTCTAAGTCATACTTTTCCTTGCCAATGAGTGTAATACTGAAAAGGCGACCTTAAACAATTGATATTTCACTTTATCGTGAATTGTTTTTCAATTTCTTTGTCCATATATTTGTTATTCATGCTTATAATGATTAGTCTTGGACTACATGCATATTTTTTACTTTTTCTTCCGTTGCGCCTTTTTCATTAAAGCACACGCTTTATTTGCGCTTTGCGCTTTGCGCTTAAAGCCCCAATGGACCTTAGAGCTTTTTTGCGCTTTTCGCCTTTGATAACACTGTTGGAGATGAATATAATTTTGGGTTGTTTTTGAAGTTTTGTGAGTGATTTGAATGAAAATTTTGAAAAACACCTTTTTGGAGTTTTTCAAATTTTCGAAAATTTCCAAAATGCATCTTCAAAGTGAAAATTGAAAATTTTATGAACAAAAGTGAAATTTTTTTGGAAAAAGGGAAAAAAATTCTTATGTCCAAACGGGCTCTTAATTGAGCTTACAAGCAGGATTTCTTCAAATCAGCATCACCCTGCACCGTCAGGCCAACTATTGATGAAGAACTTTTTATATGACTCTTTGAAATTCTGGTAATTTCATCACCATTAGCTCTAATGAGATAGACTGTGTCACTATCGTCCGCAACACCAAGAACATCATGAGTTTCAGACCAAGCCCCACAACAGAATGAAGTAATGCTTTTGCCTAGAAATACAAAAGCAATAAGTAATAGATAAATGTAGCAATACTTTTGCATAATCATAAAGAATGGCACCGGAAACCAACTGTATATATAAAAGTAGGTAACTTGACAGTCATTCTAATCTTCCTCGTCACCCTCTTGAGCTATTTCTGGGCTGGGTTTATTGAATTCTCAACCGGAAAAGAGAGGAAAGTTAACACATCGGTGACACTGTTCTGTCTATGTCCACATAATTCAATTGAATTTTCAGAGGAAAAAACCAGCGCAAGTTAGGTATTAATACATATCAAGGGCACAATGTGTTGGTTCAGTGATTAAATAGGGTCAGAAGAGTTAACACATCGGTGACACTGTTCTGTCTATGTCCACATAATTCAATTGAATTTTCAGAGGAAAAAACCAGAACCAGTTAGGTATTACTCCCTTTGTTCCAGTTTATGTGAACCTATTTTCTTTTTGGTCCGTTCCAAAAAGAATGACCCCTTTCTAAATTTGGAAACAATTTAGCTTAAACTTACAATTCTACCCTTAATGAGAAGCTTTTATAACCACACAAATACTCTGGGCCCCTTTTTGACTTGCTTAGGACCACAAATTTCAAAAGTCCTCATTTTTTCTTAAACTCCGTTTCCAGTCAAACAGGTTCACATAAATTGGAACGGAGGGAGTAATACATATCAAAGGGCACAATGTGTTGGTTCAGTGATTAAATAGGGTCAGAAGAGTAGGAAAAATTAAAAACACTGAAAAGCTGCAGGCAGGAAGGCAGCACTGATACCTTAAGACAAAGAAGCCTTTTAACATGCTAAAATGATGGCCCTATCAGGACATACTCTAAAGGAGGTTACTGCCACCACAGTTTTTCACTTCTATTTTAGGTTCCTAAAACTTACAGATATATATTCCACAAGGCTTTTGGTAGTCATCATCCTTCTGCATGATTGTTATCTGATTCCCAGATGCTACAGCGACAAGATCACCCCTTGAGGAAACAAATAAGGATGCATATCTCCTTACTTTTGTTGGATCCCCCTGCTTTCTGCATCTCTCCTTGAGTTGCGCAATACCTTCAAACATGGTAAAAAATTTGATAATATAAACTAAAAGGTCTTTACAACAAGCAAAATGAAACTAAATACTCTCTATATACAAAGTCGAATATCCTAATGACTTTTTATTTTCTTTCTAATTTTCCTTGGTCCATTTCCTTAAAAGGAAAATTTCTTATCCTTCAAGAATTTTTAAACTAAACTACTACTATCTTATCTTATTGTAATTCGGATACTTTTTGATGAAGATCGTAACTTACACATTATGTTTGTCAACTAGTTATTTTGCCTTTTTTCGACCTATTATTTCAATCCATTCTCTATCAAACTCCAATAAAATAATCTTATTATTTCTTCTCATGAATCTCTGAACTAGTAAAACACATGTAATTTAACTTAGGAGAAATTGCTTAAAGATCATTTGAATTCAAAAATCCGATATATTAAATGATTGTTTTTATGCAAAATAATGTGAACCAGCTATACAAAGCCTCAAAGCTAACGAGAGGGAAACCAAAAGAAATGCAAAAGAAGAAAAAGGAAAAGAGACAAGAAGCTCAAGATTTAAGCATCTCAGAGATGATATGCACTATAAGACTACATATGCGAAAAATAACATCCAAGTTCCGCTACAATCGAATAAGAAACTCTCAAAAGTGCAATGCAGCTTCTTGATGATATTATCATGTCAATTTTAATCAGTGATGATGGGTGACTTCAATAAATAGTTTATAATAATGAAATTTGTAGAATAACATCATATCTTCTTTTCATTTTTTGATAAATAACCCCATATTTTCTTTATATAATTGCATTTTTGTAATCCAATTCAAAAAGAAAGAAAAATTGAAACTTCCCGTCGTCCTCATAATCCGTCAGTATTAAGATTTCTATTTCAAAACTAAAACAATCTACTCACACTCAAAAGTCTTTGCACTATATGAATATATCCGGCCAAAGAAATATCCAACAAATCATGAATAAGGCAATAAGCTTACATTTATAAAATACAGAAAAGATAACATTTAAATCACACCAGAAAAGAAAACAAAAGAAAGATGTCCTCAACTATCAACTGGAAGTTACATTACATACTAGCAGAAAGAAATTAGTTTAAACATAATTTAGCCAATTTAGTTATAATAACTTCACGAAATACTGAATTTCAACAAAAAGTGAATGTACCTGAGGAAGAAAGCAATCTTGAAAAATAACTGCTTTTGGCGCCTTCATTTAGCTAAAATCAAACACAAGCAAATAAGCAATTGAGAAAAAAAGGCGGAAGATCATTAAACAAAAAAATATAGAATTCAAATCAGTAGAAACCTGTTGAATTTGTGGAGGATAATTGGAAATATAAGGCCTAGAGGCATGATGACGTGTCTCAAAGAGTATTTCGCTAGTTGATTCCTCCATCTGTATGTACAAGTAAGAAATAAACCTCTGTGAGCCTGTGATCTTAGAGATCCCAAACCCTATGATTCAGAATTCCAAGAGAAACGCACGGAACATCTATCTACAGTAAGAAAATTCGCAGGAAAACCGGTTCGATAATGAGATTCGAACCGGTCCAGCCGTTGTTTCTTGGGTTTTGGTCAAAGTTGAGGCCGGTTAAATGAAGGCATAATCATGGCATGAGTGATTCGTACGGAAACAACATCCGGGTCTTGGGCCTTTTTCTTCAATCTCTTGTTACATTATGGCCCAGGAGGCAGGACTTGTGGACTCGATGTGGAATGGTGGGCTGGGTATTTTCAAGATTTGAAAATTTGGGCTAAATTGGACTCAAATCTCAAACATAAAATTATTTTTCGAATTTCAACAATCCAATACATAATTTAGTACCCAAATCTACTTTAAATGAGCTCAAAATTGAAATATAACTTTCAGATATCATAAATAACAAATCTCAATCGTCAAATTATGAAAACAACAACAAAATTAAGAAGAAGAAGAAGAAGAAGAAGAAGAAGAAGAAGAAGAGGAGGAGGAGGAGGAGGAGGAGGAGGAGGAGGGGGATGAGGAGGAAGGAGGAAGGAGAAAGAAGAAGAAGAATAAAGAAAGATTGGGTCCTTCAATTGATGGCGCAAAACTAGGTGCCACATAAAAATTGGGTTATTTTTCTTCAATATCTCGTTACTATATGGGCTCAAGAGGCAAGATTTTTGGACAAAAAAAATAGTTGGGCTGGTCACCTTTCGGGACGGCTATTAGAATTTAGCTTTATTTTAAATTGTAGTGGTAAAGTAGCCATTGATCCGATTAATTGACTTATTTATCCCCAATTAAAACACGAAATATAACTCCAGTAGTCGTTATTGGAGTTCGAAACTTTGACAAGTGGAACCTCAGTAAACTATGTTAGAATTCAAAAAATTGCTGAATTTTCAAACCTAGGAATTATTCATAATTTTTGAACCTTTACTAGTGCTTAATTCAGGAATATTTCTTGAATTTTCAACCTTTACTAGCGCAAAATTCAGGAACGGTTTCTGCTTTTCGAATTCTAAGAATTTTGAACCTTTATTAGTACAAAATCCAAACTCTATAAATGATTTATGGTTTTTGAACATTAACTAGTGCAAAATCAAGAAAAATTCAGGAACGGTTCATGATTTTTGAATTTACATTATACTTCAGCAAATTTTAACCTTTAAATATAAGATCTAGGAAAATTAATGGCTTTTGAACCTTTAATAGTCCAAAAAAAAAATGAAAATTCGTGATTTTAGATTCACATTATACTTCAGCAAATTTTAACCTTTAGATACGAAATTCAGAAGAAAAAAATTAATGGTTTTTGAATTCTTTGTAGTGCAAAATCCAGGAAAAATCAGAAAAATAATTCATGGTTTTTGAATTCACATTATATTTCAACAATTTTTAACCTTTAAATATAAAATTTAGGAAAAATTACTAATTTTTGAACCTTTACTATTGTAAAATTCAGGAAGAATTCATAGTTATGAATTCACATTATACTTTAGCAATTTTTAATTTTAATTTTAAATACAAAATTCGAGAAAATTCGGGAATGCTTTATGGGTTTTGAATTCACATTATACTTCAACAATTGAGAGCTACTACTTTAGGTCATTCAAAGTCGAGGAATAATTGTTGAATTTTGAACTTATAACTATTAAAGTCTAGTAGTCATTCCTGGAGTTACTTCGTATTTTAAATAGGGATATTTTTATCAGACTTATATTTTTCGTAGTAATAAGTGATTACTTTGCCAATACACTTCAAAATATGACTAAACTCAAATAAATAGCCGACTTAAAAAGTGGCTATTTATCAAAATCATCCCTTTTGGCCTCATTTGAAAATTGGGCTTAAAGTCTTTCCATTTTTCGTCCACTTTTCCAATATTTTGTTTGTTTAGATGAGAGAAGCACATGTTACCTTTTATTTTAATTTTTTCGACAAGAGCAACATGTTGCTTCATGTCTTCTAACTTTGGGTTTGATCTTTGTTTTGCGACAAAGATTATTCCCGTAGTTTATATATATATAAAATTTGTAGTGAGACAAACCAACTTTGCAATGATTACGGGCCTAGTAGTTCAGAAAAATTCCTATATTTACAAGAAACCTATTTACAATTCCCTTCTAAATAAGAAGGACGAATAACACAATTACCCACAAAAATAAAACTATTTACCCTTTCCTATCCATTTACTTTTCTACCCATCAAACTAATTATCTTTTCTACTCATGATAGCTTTTGTGAGTAATTTTCTCTTTTTCTCATATTTCTTAATTTATCTGCTTCTTTTCTTCTTCTTTTTCCCTCTTTTCTTTCTCTTCTCCTTTTTTTTCCCTCATTTTCTTCTTATTTTTTTTTCCTTTTCCGTTCATATATTTTTTGCCCATATCATATTATTATTATTACCATAATTTAATTTCACACTCAATTTTGACTCCTTCTTTATTTTCTTTTTTTTTTCTTTTTATTTATTTTCTTTATTTCTTGTTACTTTTCTAATTTTATTTAACTCATATTTTCTTTTATTTTCTTTTTCTCTTCATAATCTAATTTTATTTATTTATTTTTTGCTTTTTTTATTATTCTTATATTTTTATACAATAAGAAAAGATAACTGATATAGTAAATATTTGTTTACTTTTTTTAATACAACTGGTATAATATACATTTTATCTTTTTTCTTATTTTCTTTCTTTTTAATTCAATTATTAAAACAACTTATACATTATAACTATTTTCTCTTTTATTTTTTGCTTTCATTTTCTTTTTTTAAAATATCATTTATTATTATTGTAAGCATTTAAATTTTGTTGGATTTAAATCCATAAAATAATTTTGGAGCATATTAAATTCAAGACATTAGTCCAAACAAATATTGTGGCTAGTAAATTGAGCTAATTATTTAAATTCAATATAGGTGTTGGGTTAATCCATTTAATTGGACTACGAATTAAATAATAAGCCCACTTCATTGGCCCAAGGTCCAAATGGCTATTAGCCCATTTTAAAGTCCAAACTCATGTCACATGTCAAGTGATGTGGCAATCCAAGTTAAAAGAATAACAACAACAATAACAACAATAATAATATACCCAGTATTATCCCACATCGTGGGGTTTGGGGAGGGTGGTGTATACGCAGACCTTACCCTTACTTTGTAAAGGTAGAGAGGTTATTTTCAATAGACCATCGGCTCAGAAAAATATAAGTACCACATTAATTAAAAAGATAGACAATGAGGGACAACACCAAAAAGCCATGTAAAAGTAGCATAGAAATAACACGATAATAAGATGATCAAAATGAAAGAAAATAATGGGTAGTCATAGAAACCTACTACTAACAGAATGCGAGAGTGCGTACTAATCCTATTGGTATGAACAATCTACCACCTATCCTACTACCCTAATCCTCGACCTCCACACCTTCCTATCAAGGGTCATGTTCTCGTTTAATTGAAGTTGTGTCATATCTTGCCTAATCACCTCTCCCCACTTCTTCTTCGGCCTACCTCTACCTCTCCATAGGCCCTCCAATGTCAACCTCTCACACCTCCTCACCTGGGCATCTGTGCTCCTCCTTTTCACATGTCAAAACCACCTAAGTCAAAAGAACGAGCCAATAAAATCAAGACATATGTCAAATGATGTGACGATCCAAGATAAATAAATAAGCCAATGAAATCATGCCATGTGTCAAGAAAGGGAGACATAACAAGTCAAATCAACAGCCAATAGAGTTGTGCCAAGTGTCTAGATGGTATTGATCAGTTCAAACAGACCAATCAAATCGTAGAGCCACACCACTCCCTACAACTATAAATAGAAATCTTCATAAGCTAGAAGACACCAGAAGTAATAACAAGAAGCAAGCAGAGAGCTCGTGGATCAAACACCGTAGATTTCTCTACAAGCTACAAGTTCAAGCTTCAAACTGTCACGACCCAAAATTCGCTAAAGGTCGTGATGGTGCCTAACACCGCCGTCAGGCAAGCCAACAGTGATTTACCAATTTAATTACTCATTTTTATATTTTGAAATAATAATTTTCCTTAATTGAATGGTATAAAATAGAATTTACAGAGTAAATGAAAACATTTACACAATTACCACAACTGTCACGACCCAAAATCTAACTAGTCGTGATGGCACCTAACCCAACCCGCTAGGTAAGCCAGTTATCAACTATCCAATTCCAATGAAATTAAACAAGACAATTAAGTAAAAAAATATCTAAATCTTATACATTCCCCAAGGACTGGTAGTACAAATCATGAGCTTTTAAGATTAGAATTTACAAAGCTGGTATGAAATAAATACATCATCTATTCGAAATGTACATAAACAGATTTTTATAAATCTAAGGCTACCATGAACAAGAGGCAGCAACGGCCGGAATACAGGTACGTCTTTAAATCCAGCTCATGTCGATCCCATCAACATCAACATCCAATATCTGCACGCAAGGTGCAAAAGTGTAGTATGTGTACAACCGACCCCATGTACTCAATAAGTAACAAACCTAACCTTAGGTTGAAAGTAACGACGAGCTGGAACAAAGGTCGGGTCCAACACCAATAGCCAACAACAGTCCATAACAACGTAAAGCAAGTAATAAAAGAAGTAACTCAGAGATAAAATGCTCAGCTTAATCATGATTTCTGAAAAGAGTTCTGCCTCTCAAGTGTATCAGTGAAAACTCAAGTCTTTTACCGAAGTTTCCAAAAATATGAGTAAGTTTGAATACAGTAATTTTCACAAAAATCCTTTCAATAATAAATAAGATGTTTTATTTTCTTTCCAGATAACCAGTGAAAAATACATCACTATGCCCATATGCCAATATGTGTGAGAAGTCATGAATGACGTGTTACCGTACAGCATGAAGAAAATGCATCTCTATGCTTGTATGTCAAATGTGCATGTCAATGCGATGCAACTCAGTGATAAAATCATATGCATACTCTCAGAGTATCATTTCACTCAGTCCTCCCAGTCACTCAGTCCTCCCAGTCACTCAGTCTTCCTAATCGCTCGGCACTCGACACTCGCACTCAGTAGGTACATGCGCTCACTGGGGGTGTGTACAGACTCCGGAAGGGCTCTTTCAGCCCAAGCGCTATAATCTGCACGGACAACTTACGTGCTATAGTATCAATATCTGTATCCGTGATGTGCCGTAGAATTTTGGCACTTTTGTTACTAATTACATAGACTTTCGCTCGCCTTTTAAAGCATTTTTAGTTATTTCTTATGTAGTTTTGGGGTTTTGCAATATACCAGACTTGAAGAACCAAGAACAAGGAAAAGATGACAAAACCCCATAGAAGAGTAGAAATGCAGCGGGTTTGCGACCGCAAAAGTGATGTGCGGGCCGCAAACCAACCGCAGAGTGAAGCAGCTATTCCAGTTCCTGAGAGAGGAGTATGCGGTCAATTATGTGGTCGCATAATGCTTGTGTGGGCCGCATAAGTGCAAGAAAGGGTTATGCGAGAGCACTTTTGCGGCATAGTCTGCGATCGCATAATCAACACGCGGACCGCATAACGGATCTGCGATGAACAACTGGGCAACTGGGCGTGCAACTATGCGGTGGATTTGCATTTATGCGGACCGCGAATGTGATCTGTGACCTATTCTGCGGTCGCAGATGTGATCTGCAGGGGTATGTTTGCCATATTTTGACCCCGATTTTTAGCCCATTATAAATAGAATAACTAGGGGTTTTGTGGGACATCTTGTCTGAAAAAGAGGCTACTTTTAGAGCATTGAATACACCATTATTTTGAAAGTTTTTGAAGAAAGAATCTTGCATCTTCGTAAGCTTTATGACTTCATTTATTGCTTTGTTCTTGGATTCTAGTATGAGTAGCTAGTTTTAAATACTAAAGTTGTGGTCCCTAAATGAGTGTAATGTTAATGGGTGTTTACCATTGAATATATATATAATGGTTGGTTGGTATTTATTCATTTCTCATGCTTCATTTAATGTTGGTGGTTGCAAACATTGACTAATGCCATTTCATTCTATCTTTACTTGGAAAAGTAGGTTAGGGTTTGGTAGAATTGAATAGCAAAAACTCAAGGCTTTAAACCTTGTTTAATAGAATCGCTTAGGAATAAGTGGGTTCTATTTGGCATAAATTGGTTGCCCTTAATTGTAACACTTTTATATTTGGGAAAATCATAAAGAGAAAATAATACCTAACTATTAGGAAATATTGGGTAGTCATTTAGAAACCATTTGCATATCAAAGGACCTTCCATTAGGAATATATCATATTAACACTGATAGCATTACATTCCATTGATAGGGACACAACCTAGATTTCCTTAATCAAATTAATTACATTCTCATAACAAAATAGTTTTCTCGATAACTCATAATTACAACACTCTCTTTTAAGCTAACGGAGTAGGATTACGACTTAAGTCAAGTTTCACACTATTCAAGTAATCTTTTCTCACCTATTCCCTGTGGGATTTGACCCCAACCTAGTTGGGTTATTATATTTGACATCGACTGCCTTACACCATTTATTTAGGTGTAATTTAAGTGTATCAAATTTTGGCGTCGTTGCAGGGGAATACGGTTTTGAAATTACTAATTAGTGTGTGCTTTACTTTACGTCTTCTTCTATTCTGTCACACTTTGCTTACTTTGCTTGGTGTCACTAGGTAAACATGGGCGAGCCGGAAGAAGAAAACATTTTTGCGGATATAGATATGTATATTGAGGATACAAATGCCATTGTCCCTCCAAGAGTTGATGCTGCCACCTTCAAGGTGGAACACAGTCTAATCCTAATGCTCAAGGCAGAGGGGGTTTTCCGAAATTTCACAGATGATGATCCGACACAACATCTCAGAAACTTCTTGGGTATGTGCGCGATGCACAAGCAGAATCACGTTTCAGATGATGCCCTAAGGTTGAGGGTGTTCAAGTACTCTCTAACTAGAGAGGCAAGACAATGGATCCAAAATCTACCGCCTAATTCCATTCATACTTGGCCCGAACTTGTCCGAGCTTTCCTATCAAAATGGTTCGTGCAAAGTAAGAAGTCCGAGCTCCGGGATAAAATTTTCTTCTTCAAGCAATTACCGGGAGAGCATCTACATGAGGCATGGGATCAATTGAAGCTATATCTAGTGAGGTCACCGAATCATGGTTTTCCGGACAACATCTTGTTGGAGAAGTTTTATATGGGCTTGGATCCTATGAATCAATCCATATCCAAAAATGCAGCCGATGGATCCTTTATGGATTAAACATTTGCAAGGGTCACACAAATCCTTGACAAGATGGCAGAACATAACCAAGCTTGGCACTCGGAAGACACCACGGGTGGAATTGCAGATGGTACTCCTTCCTTGACCAACATGATTAAGGAGAACCAAGAAAGAGATCAAGTAATTGCCGGGCTTGCAACCAACATCAATGTGTTGATGAAGATGTTCACTGAAAGACAAACAAAAAAGGTAAATATTGTGGAAGATATGCAACCCTTGTCAAATGAGGATTACGAAAAAGCAAATTATGTCAACAACTCTCAAGGTGGTTATCAAAGATAACCCTACCAAGGTTCAGGACAACAAAACCAATGGAGGTCTAACCCACAAGGGTAAGGCCATCAACAGTGGCGAAATGATCAAGGTAGTTCAAATCAAGGTAATTGGAGTAACAACAACAACAACTTTTCAAATCGGAGTTCAAACCCCTATGTTACACCAAAGGGGCAATATTCTAACTCTCCGCATTGGAAGGAAAGTTCTTCAAGTGAGTCCAAGTTGGAAAACATGCTTGAACGAGTATTGCAAAATCAAGAAAAATCTGACACTTCAATGAAGAACATGACTGAGCTTGTGGGTTCTCACACTGCATCCATTCAAAAGTTAGAAATGCAAATGCGAGATCTATCAAGAGAGCAAAATCCGAAGCAGAAGGGTACGCCCCCAAGTGACACAATAGCAAACCCAAAAGGTAGTGGGAATGGTCCGACTTCTCATTGTATGGCAATCACAAATGGAAGTGAGAAACTACTTTAAGGAGAAAATGAACAAGTGGTCGAAGTGAAATATCCTGAACAAGAAGTTGAGGCATAAGTTGAGGTGCCAATTACTGTTGAAGCTGAAAGACTCCCAAAGGAAGTGAAAATTCAAGAAGTGAACCGTGAAGAGGTTAAGGAAAAGGTAAAAAAGCCAAAAGATCTAGCACCAATTCTTAGGCCTCCTCCTCCTTTCCCTTAAAGACTTGCTAGGAGGGTTGATGATAGCAAACTCGAGAAGTTCTATGACATTCTCAAGCAATTATCGGTGAACATTCCATTTGTGGAAGCATTTCAAGAGATGCCGGGTTTTGCTAAGTACTTGAAAGACTTGATCACTAAAAAGAAAACCACTAAGAATTAAGTGGTGAATGTGACTCACCGGGTTAGTTCTATTATTGCAACAACCACCATCCAAAAGAAGGAGGACCCGGGAGCCTTCACCATTCTATGCACTATCGGGTTGCGCGATTTTGCACGAGCTCTTTGTGATAATGGGGCTAGCATCAACTTAATGCCTCTTGCTATTTACAAGCAAGCGGGGTTAGGTATGCCTAGGCCTACAAGTATGAGGTTGCAAATGGCCGACCGTTCAATAAAAAGACCGGTGGGAATTGTTGATTATGTTCTTGTGAAAGTGGGGAAGTTCCTCCTCCCTGCCGACTTTGTTATCCTTGATTGTGTTGTTGATAAAGAAATCCCTATCATCTTGGGGAGACCATTCCTTGCTACCGGAAGAGCACTCATGGATTCAGAACGAAATGAGATCAAGTTCCGAGTTAATGATGAAGAGGTTACTTTTCAAGCGAGTAAGAGTATGAAATTGCCACATGCATACGAAAGTATCTCAGTCATTGATATTGTTGATGAGGTAGAAGATGCAGTCGAGGTGAAGATGGAAGAAGAATTCTTGGGTGAGGCATTGGCGGCTATTTTGGTAAATTTTGATGGTGAAGACATGGAATCGGTAAATGCATTAGAAGGTCTTGGGTCCTACACTTATGCACCAAAGAAACTTTCTCTTGACTTAGAGAATAGAGTCACTCCTCCCACTAAGCCTTCAATTATCGAGCCGCCGCAACTTGAGCTCAAGCCACTTCCACCGCACTTAAGGTATAAATTTCTTGGCTCTAATGAAACTCTACATGTAATCATTCCTCTTTGTTGAATGATGTGCAGGTTGAACACTTGTTGAATACCTTGAGAGAGCACAGACATGCCATTGGGTGGACAATAGCGGATATCCGAGGAATTCCCGCTGAAATTTGTGAGCACAAGATACAATTGGAGCAAGAGAGCAAATCTAGCGTGGAGCATCAAAGAAGGTTAAACCCTTCCATGTAAGAGGTGGTGAAGAAAGAAATCATAAAATGGTTGGATGCCGGGGTTGTCTACCCCATTACCGATAGTCCTTGGGTGAGTCTGGTGCAATGTACTCCAAAGAAAGGAGGCATGACCGTGATTCAAAATAAAAAAAATGAGCTCATAACAACGAGGACGGTAACCGAGTGGAGAGTTTTCATGGACTACCGAAAGCTCAATAGTGCTACTTGCAAGGACCATTTCCCTATGCCTTTTTTTGATCAAATGCTTGATCGGCTAGCGGGAAGGTCATTTTATTGCTTCTTGGATGGTTATTCTAGCTATAACCAAATCAACATCGCCTTAGAAGATCAAGAGAAGACAACATTCACATGCCCGTATCGAACCTTTCCCTTTAGCCGGGTGCCATTTGGGCTATGCAATGCCCTGGCCACCTTTCAATGGTGCATGATATCATTCTTCTAGGACAAGGTGGAGGATTTCTTAGAGGTGTTTATGGATGACTTTTCTATAGTTGGTGACTCCTTTGAGCATTGCCTTGACAACCTTAGGCAAGTACTTAAAAGATGTGAGGAAACCAACCTTGTGCTAAATTGGAAAAAATGTCACTTCATGGTAGACGAGGGTATTGTTCTGGGCCACAAAACTTCCAAGCAAGGCATAGAGGTTGATCGGGCAAATACCGAGATCATTTCCAAGCTTCCTCCTCCCACTTTGGTAAAAGGCGTTCAGAGCTTTTTGGGGCATGCCGGTTTTTATAGGCGTTTTATCAAGGACTTCTCAAAAATTGCAAGTCCCATGTGCAAGCTCCTTGAAAAAGATGCAAAGTTTGATTTCGATGAGAAGTGCCTCAAAGCTTTTGAGGAATTGAAAGCGAGGCTCACCACGACACCTATTATTGTCACACCCGATTGGTCCCTTCCATTTGAACTCATGTGTAACGCTAGTGGTGTAGCTATTGGGGCGGTACTTGGTCAACGGCATAACAAGATCCTTCATCCTGTCTACTATGCAAGCAAGACACTCAATGGTGCATAAATGAATTACAAGGTGATAGAGCAAAAACTGCTTGCCATTGTCTGTGCTTTTGAAAAATTCCGGGCCTATTTATTGGGGTCCAAAGTGATAGTCTACATCGATCATGTTGTTCTCCGCTATCTTATGGTGAAGACGGATGCTAAACCAAGATTGATTAGGTGGGTTCTTTTGTTACAAGAGTTTGACTTCGAAGTCAAAGATCGGAAAGGAACAGAGAATCAAGTTGCGGACCACTTATCTAGGCTTGAAGAGGCAAGGAGACCAAAAGAAAATCTTGAAATTAATGATGCCTTTCCAGATGAGCACATATTGGCATTGTCTAGAACCTTCACTCCTTGGTATGCCGACATCGCTAACTTCTTGGTTAGTGACCTTATCCCCGACAGATTGGAAGCTTATCAAAAGAAAAAGTTCTTGCGGGAGTTTAGGCAATTCTATTGGGAGGAACTCTTTCTGCTCCAGATTTGCGCCGACAACATCATTCGACGTTGTGTTCCGGAAGATGAGGTAATGCAAATTCTTAAAGCATGTCATGACTCCCCAGTTGGGGGCCATCATGGTGGAAACCGTACTGCGGCAAAAGTGCTTGAATGTGGATATTATTGGCCATCGATCTACCAAGACGCAAACCAAATGGTCAAGGTATGTGATCAATGTCAAAGACAAGGGTCAATATCTAGAAGACATGAGATGCCTATGAACTTTGTGATGGAGGTAGAGATCTTCGATGTTTGGGGGATAGATTTCATGGGTCCTTTCATAAGCTCTTACGACATGACATATATCTTGGTGGCAGTAGATTATGTCTCCAAATGGGTCGAGGTAATCGCGTTGCCTAACAATGAGGCAAGGAGTATAACCGCTTTCTTGAAGAAGAACATATTCACGCGGTTCGGAACCCCAAGGGCCATTCATAGTGATGGTGGTTCTCACTTTTGCAACAAGGCTTTCACCGGGCTGCTCGAAAAATATGGAGTTAAACACAAGGTGGCCACCCCTTATTATCCTCAGTCAAGCGGTCAGGTTGAAGTCTCCAACAGGGAGATTAAAAACATCCTAGCAAAAACTTTTAATGCAAACAGGACCGACTGGTCAAGGAAGCTAGATGACGCATTGTGGGCATATCGCACAGCATTTAAGACTCCCATTGGTACCTCACCATACCGGTTGATTTTTGGTAAGGTGTGTCACTTGCCCGTGGAGCTTGAACACAAAAATATGTGGGCATTGAAAAAGTTAAATCTTGACTGGGCCGAAGCTACTAATCTAAGAATGACACAACTCAACGAGATGGAATAATTCCGTCTTCATGCCTATGAGAGTGTAGCCATGTATAAGGAAAGAATGAAGTTTGTTCATGACAAGAAGATTTTGAAGCGGGAATTCAAATCCGGTGACTTGGTCTTACTCTTTAACTCAAGACTCAAGTTATTTCCGGGCAAACTCAAATCCAAATGGTCTGGCCCGTTCAAAGTTGTGAATGTGTCTCCCTATGGCGCTATTGATTTGGAGTCTGAGGACGGGACTCGAACTTTCAAAGTTAATGGCCAAAGGGTCAAGCATTAGCTCAAAACCAAAGGAAAAAGGCACTTGGTAGAACAATTCGCACTCAAGGATAGTCCTACACCAGCCCCCACCACTGATTAGTCAAAATGGGGACAACATCGTCGTGTCGCGATGTTAAATCAAGCGCTTCTTGGGAGGCAACCCATGTGTGGTAACACCTTTTTGGTTAGATTTTATTTTCTGTAGGTTTAGTTGTTAGTGTTGAGCAGTTTGACATGTGTGTTAGAATGCAGGTAACCCAAAATACAATGAAACATGATGCAAGTGCAGAGGAAAATGAAGGAAAGCAAGCCCCATGGTCTGCGACAACATATACAGTCGCATAATGGATATGCGGACCGCATAATGATCGCAGACACAATCAGAAGCAAATGCAATCTAGGCCTTCAAAAATGCGGTGAGATTTTGCTGTCCGTAGCCCGCATAACTATTATGCGACCGCAGAACTGATCGTAAAGCTGGTCTGCCTCACTCAGTCACTAACTCATCGCATAACACATATGCGACCGCATAATGTGTTATGCGATGCTCTTTCTCACCGCGAACCTTCCAGGTATTAAAATCCTAAATCCCTCACTCCACATTTCCGTCATTCATTTACACTCTCACACACACGAGCACCGCATAACACAAAAGCAAAAAAAAACACAAAAATGTTGAAACAACACAAAATCACAAAAAGAAAAAGGAATTGAAAATGAAGGGCTCACCTGGTTCGTGCTTCAGATCCAAATCTTCAAATCCTCGGCTATCTGGTATGTACAATTCCACCCTTTCTCTTGCTTGATCAAATTGAAGAATACTATGGGCTTTCATTCCCCTCCCCCTTCTCCTCAATCCCTTGCTATGGATGTTCATGTGTGCGTGATTGAGCTGAAAATCATCGCTGGAAAACAATTTAGGCTGTGGGTAAATTGGAATTTGGGGATTTAATCTACAGAGTAGGAGTAGAAGAACAGGGATTGGAGAGTTGTCCACTTCTGCGTACCGCATAACTTGCTTTGCTTTTGAGGGATGTATTATGCGACAGGTTTTGCGGCTCGCATAGTTGTTATGGATCGCATAACTGATCGTAAAAATTTCTTGATACTTTTATTTGTTCTCAATATGTTGCCCATGCCATATAATATACTCACTCATTGATTAATTGACAGGAATGGCACCAAAGAAATCCCTAGCATCATGACAACCTCCCGCTCGAGGAAAGAAACGGGCTACTGCTCGGAGCCAACAAGCACATCAATCCAAACACACGCGGCCTGACACAACTAGAAGTATATATAAGCATTCCTCCTAGTCTGAAGAGGAGGAAGCACAGACTGATCTTGTTCCACCCGTTGACCTCCAAGCTGAAGCACGCCAAAAAAGTGGTGAAGATATCAGGTTTGGGGTTTCCGGCTCTTGGAACCTGTACAGAGATGGCTTAGCAAAGAGAAGAATCCTTGAAGAAAAGCAGCTAGGCTTGAACGGTTTAAAAGAATACTACCCTCATGTGCTAGAAAATATTAAAAAGAGGAAATGGGAGTTCTTCACTCAGGTTCCAGTGGAGTACAACGAGACGCTCGTTCGGGAATTCTATGCTGCATATGCTGCCTCAAAGAACGCTGAACAGAAGCAAAACCGTATATTCTTGCAATCCGTCCTAGTTCGAGGGGTGCAATTACTCTGTGATGCCTCGTCAATCAATGATATATATTTTTAGGATTGGGATCCAGGTACGGCCGAATATGATGGAAAGATGGCTAATAAGGAATCTATGTATGCTTGGGTTGCCTAAGTCATAGCCAAGGGAACTCCATACTGGATCGCTCCGCGCCAAAAGATTCTCAAGAGGGATCTCACCCAAGAAGGGCGGTATTGGCTCGGTTTGGTCTGCTCTCGTCTAATGCCCTCAAGAAATGAAACTGACATAAGTATCGAGAAGGCAATCCTCATTGCATGCATCATGTCGGGTATCAAAGTTGATGTGGGAGAGATTATATTCCATGAGATTGGTATCCGAGCAAACGAGAAAGAAACATCGCTCCCCGTCCCATGCTTGATCCATGCTTTGTGTAAAGCTGGGAAAGTTCCTCCTATCCCCAAACATGACCGCATCGAAAAATCTATTCAATATATTGACATCACACGGATCAATGATGCTGCAGAAAAAGTGATAGAAAATCCACCAGAGCCTTCACTCACTCCTCCTCCAGCCTCAGCAGCACCTGTTGTTTCATCAGTACCTGACACTCTTTTCGCACCAGCCACGTCCACATCCACTCCCAAACCAGCCACTACGCAACCACCTGCCTCATTGCCTGCACTCTCAAAGCTTGGTCTACTGGCACCACATGCCAATGCCAAAGTAGACAGATTGACGAAGGAACTTCCAGCTCTCATCCGGCAAGCACTGGCCCCTATCCAAACCTCAGTGAGTGTTCTTCAAAAACAACATCAATCTTATGAACATCGACTCAAGCACTTTGAAGTGCGCCTTGAGAGGGTCGAACGAGGCGAATATGGAGACATGCCTCAACTCCAAAAGGATGTAGCTGAGCTAAAGTCAGGGCTGCACAAGATGCAGAATCTGGAGTTTAATTTGACCTCAATCCTTCCGGAGGAAGGGGAGCAGGGAACCGGTACCTCCCACCTTCCGAGCCTTGAACTTGATTCAAAAACCTTATGATAGCTCTGGTGGCCCATGGTACTGAGGCCTCACAAGCTCCGGACTCCGTTGTGAACATTGATACTCATTCAGACGAGGAGTCTGGAGGGTCTGAGGGGGAAACTGATGAGGAGAATGATGATCAACGGGACAACAGAGGCAAACAAATTATTGTCTCTACAGATACACAGGGTGAGGAGGAAGCAGATGTGCAGACAGCCATTGCACATTCCCTTGCAGATATGGTCGCCAAAGCCACTCCCATAACCACACAACTATCACTGGAGGAGGCTAGTAGCTCCCAGGTCCAACTTCACAGCAGGTGGAGCTTCCTATTCTGGTCTCAGGCACCACTACACAGTCTGAGGTTCTGCCCGTTGCTTCCACAGTGTCAGCCTCTGACCCCACAGCTGCCTCGAATGTTCCAGCCCCTCAAAGCGCCTAGTGCGTCCCAGGAAGCCCCTAAACTTTACTCTTACTTTCTCAATGCATTGGGGACAATGCATGCTCTTAAGTTGGGGGTGTGGGGTAGTTAATTTTTTGTTTGAAACTTATATATAAACTCTTTACTTTGATAGGTGTAGATTTGTATATAACAATGAATTCCCCTTGGTTTTTCTTCGCTGGGTTCTTTTTCTAGGGTGTAATAGTAGAACCGTGGCGGTAGCATAAAACGTTTTGACTTGTTTGGTGTTTTTGTTCTAGCTTCAAGCGTGTGATAAGTTTTTGTTGAATAAATTGCACCCTTCTAATTTTGTAAATAAATGGTTAGTCATTCTTGTGAAATCGAGGCTCGCTATTTGACTTTGTGCTTACCGAATCTCAAATATCATGTGATGAAGCTTTGAGTTGCATTGTATTCACTTGAGGGCTGAAATTATGCCGAGTCGAACAGTTCATGCATTGTGAGTGAGTGAGGATTCGTATAAATAATGTATGTGCTTAACTTGTGATATCTAAAACTTGCCCGGTTGGTTTCTTAATTCAATTCTCAGGTTGATGATTGGGTGTTGAAACGATCTTAGGCTCTCTTTGTGATTGCTAACTAATTTTTGACCAAATTGACCTCCCTAGTACATCGATTATCCTAGTTACCCCCGTTGAGCCTTCAACCTTTTACTTGGCCACTACATTACAAACCTTTACCCCTTTGTGAAATAATTCCCTCTTTTGAACCCATCCGTCCTTGAACGATTAAGAATGAGGCTAAAAGCCTAAGTTGGGGGTGTCGGTGTTAATTGGAAATTGGTAAGGTTGCTCATTGTGTGTAGAAGCAAAAACCTCAAAGTTGTGTATATGAAGATATTCAAGCTCCAAAGGAAAAACAAAAGAAAAACATCTGTGTATATATATATATATATATATATATATATATATATATATATATATATATAAATTAAAAAAAACTGGAAAAGAGTGGAGTCTTGTGAAAACTGAAGAAATACGTTGAGGTGATTCTATGTCGGTAACTCGAGGTCAATAAGTGCTATGTGGTAAAGAAGCAACGTGTATGTAGAGTTCAAGGAGGGTACATCCATTACATTCCCAAATATTCATCCAACCCGTCCCGAAGCCTACACTACAGTGAGTTAAAATAAGGGCAAGCATATGTACTGATACTTATAGCAATTAGCCTTCTTTCTGAGTGCAAGAGTGCTTGATTATATCCCCTGTACATATTTGTGAGTTAGGGATTTTCTTTGTTGTGAGCACACATGAACTGCAAGATTTAGCAAAAGTTAGGTTCTTGAAGTAGGATACAAGTGCACACTTAGCTGTGGGTAGCACTCTGTCAGTTTGCTGGAGGCTCGAAGTTTACAAGTTGATTATTCGAATTGCTAAATGATCGTTGTCTTCCACGAAGGGTGAATAAAAGGAGTTACATGCTTGTTAGCTGACAGTCAGCACCATCTACAGTCAATGATGTTTTGTGATCTGTCGGAAATAGATTAGTATATGATAGGATACCTTTTGTTTTAGTTGCTTGAGGACAAACAAGAGTCTAAGTTGGGGGTCTTGATGTGCCGTAGAATTTCGGCACTTTTGATACTAATTACATAGACTTTCGCTCGCCTTTTAAAGAACTTTTAGTTATTGCTTATGTAGTTTTGGTGTTTTGCAGTATACCAGACTTGAAGAACCAAGAACACAGAAAAGATGACAAAAACCCATAGAAGGGCAGAAATGCGGCAGGTTTGCGACCACAAAAGTGATGTGCGGGCCGCAAACCAACCACAGAGTGAAGCAGCTATTCCAGTTCCCGAGAGAGGAGTATGCGGTCTATTATGCGGTCGCATAACACTTATGCGGGCCGCATAATGACCGCATAAGTGCAAGAAAGGGTTCTGCGAGAGCCCTGACCTCGCTTCTGCACACACGCAGGTACGCTGCTCGCCTCCGCTTCTACGACTTCATGCCCAGGCTGCCCAAGCCACTTCTGCGAGCCTCACCTTGCTTCTGTGACCAAACTTTCGCAGAAGCGATCACACCAGCTGCTGCGTAGCTGCAGCATCTCATAAGTCCAAAATAAATCCGTTAACCATCCGAAATTCACCCGAGGCCCTTGGGACCTTAACCAAATATACCAACACATCCCAAAAATAAATACGAGCTTAGTCGAAGCCTTGAACCATGTCAAACAATATCAAAATCATGAATCACGCATCGAATCAAACTTATAAATTTTCAAATTTCTAAATTCTATATCCCGTGCCGAAACGTATCAAATTAGTCCGGAATGACTTCAAACTTCGTACACGAGTCACAAATGACATAACAAAGCTATTCCAAGGATTGAAACCCCGAACGGACATTTATAACACCAAAGCTCATTTCAAACCAAACTTAGGAAATTCTTAAACCTTCAAAATCCCAACCTTCCATAATAAGCGCTGAAATACTCCCGAGTGATCCGATACTCAACCAGAACATACGCCCAAGTCTGAAATTATCATATGAACCTATTGGAACCTTCAAATCTCGATTCCAAGGTCGTTTACTCAAAAGTCACACCTTAGTCAATTCTTCCAACTTAAAGCTTCCGAAATTAGAATTATCTTTCCAAATCAATCCCGAACTTTCCGAAATTCAATTCCGACCACACGTACAAGTCATAATACCTGAAGTGAAGCTACTCAAGGCCTAAAACCACCGAACGATATGCTAGAGCTCAAAACGACCGGTCGAGTCGTTATATTCTCCCCCACTTAAATATACGTTCGTCCTCGAACGTGCTAAGAACTGCTCCGGAGTTGTCCGAAATCACTGTGCAACACCTTGTACGCCTACCCGTTCCCCCATAACCCAGTTGGGCACATTAACTCGAGCCGGACTGAAGGTCCTCCCTTTTATTTAGTCAATAAGCCTTAGAACCAAATTCCAACCTTCGAATTTCTCTACAATACCTGATTCTAACATACGGACACCGTACCGATCACCACACACCGTACCAAAACACGACCGTACACCTTTTGCTGAATTCACACTATGCCCCGTATAATTCGCATGCCCATAATAACATACTCCAACTACAGCTGTAATTTCACAAATTCGATGCCCGCAATACATCTCATGATGTATATAAATCCTATTCCAACTCTCGCAATACTGCCACGACGAAAGAGATATGTAGAAACTCATAACCACCTTCCGAATCAATAATTCATGGATTCTCCCCTCCTAACAAGAACCATTACCTCATTCTGAACTGAATAATAATATTTTCCCTTTTATGTACCTTATATAAATCTGGTTGCACAAATTTCAGGTCCAAAAATCTCGTCTCACCCAGTACAAGCTGCTCATGTAATAAGCTACCTCAAACATTGACTCAGATCTCATATGACGCCATCAATGTGTCGACAAGCTACAACTCAAATATGACACATAAGAGGGAACGAACTCTGGAAAAGAATTACCCAGCCCGCGTAACGAATAAAATGATCGAATAGATGCTGTAAACCTACCTCAAGGATGAAAACAAGGCACACAAAATAAGTGTAAGGAGCTATGCTCAATATCTCATTGTTGCGGCGTGCAACCCGATCCGATATGACACTGTTGTGGCGTGCAACCCGATCCACATAACATGCCCATGGCGGCGTGCCACCCGATCTGCACATAACAATCACGAAGAAAACACACATACCAAACCGTAACGCTTATACTTACGAAATGCCCGAATATCGACCACAAGCACGCCAAGTGCATAATACCAAATCCTGGGGAAACAGATAGCGCCATATGTTATGAAACCCAAGCATAACTAAGGTGCAATGATGACCTGCATCTCGAGAGCCACCTGCTCACATAACACCACATGCTACACGGACCTCAACACGTGTGCAAATAATCAAGCCACCTCACAACCCACATGGCACAATAGAGATTTACATGGAATAGCTGACGACGGGAATAACATGCAATGCCCGACGACTCCTTCGTACGTAATGCTATGATGAATGAACACGTTCGACCTGACGTAGGGCACACATTCACATTAGGCCCAGCAACGCACCTCAAACCGATTTTGATCATACCACACTAGACCAATAACCTTCCAAGGATCCAAAACGGCCATATTCCTGACACATCAGGATAGTCGTCCCATTCGAAATAAGCTCACATGGTTCACAGCCCAAGGAATAGAACGCCTCTCAAGCATAAACTCTCGCATTAACGATAGTACCATAATCTTCATACTTGATTTTAATCTTTAACAATCAAGTGACTAATATGTCACACTAATACAGATTTCCCTGTGGGATACTCTCATATGACCTTTCGCACCAGGTAGCAAAGTTTGCTTATCCTTACCACCAACCGTTCTAATATGTAACGCAATTCCAGAACCCGCAAATCAATACACAATGCCCCTTCCACAGAACACCATTCTCAGGTGACACTAAAGAAAATGCCAGCTTACTCTGGATATCTAAATTCACCCCTGCTCATCTGACCTCGGGACATTCTTGTCGACACTGAACCGCGACTTTGATCCTCAACTTTCAAATTCTCATGCCGCTCACTGCACCTATCATGCCGCTATGCGATAATACACGCATTCACCATAACCCTTGAGCTACTAATGGAATAAACACTTCATTGGCTAGAAACCTTTCACTTAGCTCATTTCAGAAGAACCAATGCAACACGCAACTGAATTCCCAAACCGTAAAAAATACAAACCTCAAGTCGTGACCTAAACCGCAATGACTCTTTCGGAATCCATTTACACAACAAGGTCATTTGAATCAAATACCTCCTAAATCAATCAAGTTATGATGGCTGTCAATCCCACACGTACAACCACAAACCACATGTATGACTTCACACGCCGAAGGAACTGATCATTGCCACAATCATGCCGACTCAACCATTACTAACCGACCAAACTTCTTTCAATTTACTCTTGACCTGACTTAGAAATATAATAGTTCCATTCACAATATAACGAACTCAATCCGCACTCATCCCGAGTGACCCGAATCACGAGACCACATCATCTCAATACCCATGAATCATCTCATACCCTTTTCAAGTGCACAATAGCATCTACAACTGGTACACCCATTTTGCAAGACTTTCTGCGAATTCGAAGCTATTTCTTCCTATACTCCTGATCACGCCCAACTATGCCTTATAAAAAGGACTAAGCAGTCGTTGCAAATATAATCCGGTTTACAAGTCCAGAGTCGAATCCCACATAAAACTAAGGTTTAGCTACAGTTGTTCAATATTGCTAAGAAACACAAGTCCAAACAATTTTCTAGTTATAAAGATTTGATTTTTATTTCTACTAATTAACTAACAAATATTATAAAGCAGTAAAATTATCAACTAACAAGGATAAAATTGGAGACAAGCCTAAGGAGGTCTAGAGTTATGATTTCCCCAATTGTCGGAATCCTTCCCGCTACGTCTTTTGTAATTTTGCCTAAGTATTCTCTACTGATCGTGAGTACTTCGGGTGTCGTAATTCTCTCTCGAGCAACTACCACAATTTACTAGACGTATTATCTCGAACTACGCTAGCTGGTACTAATTCACCGCTCACTACGATCGCACCAAGGTTTCGTTATCTCTAATCTCATTTTTAAACCCTCTGTATTGATCTCTCACATACGTTAGGAGTGATGTTATTCAACAACTACCTAAATGCGTATCTCTCTCTCTCTCTCTCTCTCGTAATATACAAACTAAATAGGCACAGTTAATTGATGTCCATTCAATCAATAACAATAAATACGTAGTTGAACAAGTAGAGAAATCCAACGGCTCAATTATATAAAAACATAACAAGAATTTATCCTACAAAAGGTTCTATCAAAACTCTAGATAACAAATTAGCTATTCATAATAGTATGCAAAACTACAATACTAGAATTCATAACTAATAATGAAAATAGGAAGAAGGAAGTGAAAAACTCATAGAAGAATTCTTTGCCTTGCTCCTGGTGTGTTCTTGTCTCCTTAGGTCAAAATCCCATCTCCAAATACGTCCCCTTTGGTTGAATCTGCCCTAAAAATGGCTCTCTCTCGTTCAGACATGTTTAGGGAGTATTTATAGGCTAGGGTTGAAGTCCTTGAATCCAAATCCGGGTTGGAGTCTTTTAACCCGTGACTTTTAATTACCTGGTTATAGACCTCGCGAAACCTAGTCTGTAGCGCGATCAAGCTGGATATAGACCTCGTGAAGCCTGGTCTATAGCGCGGTCAACCTGGTTATAGACCTCGCGAAGCCTGGTCTATTGCGCGGTCAACTTGGCTATAGACCTCGCGAAGCCCGGTCTATAGCGCGGTCAACCTGGCTATAGACCTCGCGAAGCCTGGTCTATAGCGCGGTCAACCTGGCTATAGACCTCGCGAAGCCTGGTCTGTAGCACGGTTTGGGTACTTGTCATTTTTGTGCTCTTTTCTTGCATTTTTGTCCTCCTTTTGTGCAACCTTCATTAGTCTTTGTCTTCCGATGCTCTTATACATAAAACAATACAATTTAGCTCAAGTGTCGCACAATAAATCACTAAACCAACAAAATATAGGGCGAGTAATGTGCTAAAATTATAACAATTTGGCCTAACATCAACTCCAATACTGCACCGCATACCCGATAATAACATAGATAATTCCAAGTCTCGTTCATAATCTACTGTAAAAACTCGATTCTTAACCACACAACGGACCCAAAATCCTTAGGCACTGCACCTTAATTCTTGAACTCACTAGGACCGTTGTTGAGAGTCACCCACTCTGACCTGATCCTGAATCTAACCAACTTCAACGCTCTGCGAGCACCTGAACACCCTCTCAAAGAAGAAACCGGCTGAATTCTTTTCCTTGTATATTATATCCATAAAGCATACACTCTAAGTCTTCCCAAAACCTACACATGAATCGATAGGGCAGAATATAGCACACATTTATCAATTTCTTTGCTCGAATTACCCTTGATGTTTCCCTTTCTTAGTCACAAATAATGCACCAATGCACCGATAACCAGAAGCTGTACAAGCCGACAGCCACGCGATTCAATCGTAGACGGTGGGACTCCCCAACTTAGCTTTAAGCTACCATCACATAATGTAGATCCCACAACGATTCCTCATTCTCATTTACCATGATCCCGCACCGTTAACCCGCTAAATTTCTCGAAGTCTTTTGTTAAGCTTTTTATGAACATTCCAAATCATCAGTCATAGTCACATACTCAACCTCTTACCGGGTAGCAAGTAGTATTCTTCGCAGAAGCTTTATCAACATCACACAACCGCTAACCTGCTCACAGGAGATAACCCACCTGTGGAATTCCTTACCGACATCTTCCAACGATGCTGCACTGGTTACAACTACCACGTAATCAGTAAATTCTCCTGAGCTCATGCTCGCCCACCAGCTGTATAAGTCTGCTCCTTCCCTATTGACATTAACTGAAAGTTCAACAATACCTTCTGAACTCAAGTCATATTGCATCTGAAATGATAATCAAATCTTCACATTCCTCTTCATTGCAAGCAAACTCTTTTCTGCCGTACTCGATCTTCCTTTGTACAGCAACCACCATCCTAAATAAAATTTCGTAGACCAAATCACCTTCCATCACGATTCCCAAAATTATTCTAAACTCTCTCAAAGCACGTGGCTATCCTACCACAGAATCTATATGTTACTCTGCCACTCCCACTTCGGTCAAACCATCTCCTTTAAGTAATTTCCCGACCTCTATTGTTCATACTTGACCTGCTAGTGATTCAACTATTGCTCTAAAATCCATGTCCTCCCTCATAATTTGCGGCCCAACTTCTACCTTATACCAACTCCCTATTTGTAGCACCGAAGCTAATGAATTTCCACCAACACTAAACCTCCTAGAAGATCACCTTTTCCGAGCCATCAACATTAGAAATACCAATTCGATTCTAAATCGCTGCACACCGCTATCTCTGACAACCGCCCCTCAGGCACCATTTCACAACACCTTGACTGAAGGCAAAATCAAGAAGACCATACCACCGGCGAACCTTAATGCGTTCAAACAAGGATGACGACACCGCATCACAATAAAAATTCCATCACGCTCGAAAATACCAAGTCTCGTTACTCCATTAACCAAAATCTGAACATCCATAGTCCGATTGCCTTTCCTTTGTTGGAATTAAATGCTAAACCTCTAAATCATGCACCAAAAAATACTCCTTTCAAGTCATTCACTGCCTCAACACATAAACGAGTACCTTACCATTACACCAACATTGTGCGATAATAACGCATAGACATCGTAGCAATCCGTGCACAGTCTCGAAATCATAGAAAATACAGATACTGAGCTGGAACAAAAGAACATCCTTCCGCAAGGCGACGATAATTGCATGCCTGAACACGCAGGGAAAAATATCCTGCACCACGTCTGCAGTACCACTACAACTCCTCGACGCCCAATTGATAACAAACGCTTAACGTCACATAAGATTGAGTAGGAAGGAAATAAAGGCACAAGCCTCAATGGAATCAAACCGCACGATGAGAAAATCAAGAAGGGAAGTGCTCCTAACAGTTCTGTAGCCTCTCGAAGATAAAGCACAAACGTCTCTATACCGATCCGCAAGACTCTACTAGACTTGATCATGACTCGTGAGACCTAAGTGAACCTAATGCTCTGATACCAAGCTGTTACGACCCAAAATCCACTAAACGGTCGTGATGGCGCCTAACACCGCCGTCAGGTAAGCCAACAATGATTTACCAATTTAATTACTCATTTTAGTATTTTGAAATAATAATTTTCCTTAATTAAATGGTATAAAATAAAATTTACAGAGTAAATAAAAATATTTACACAATTACCACAACGGACAACCCGTAGAAACCCCCCAAAATCCGGTGTCACAAGTGCATGAGAATTTTCTAAGGAATATAATAATAATACAACATCTGTCCCGATTGTAATAAGACAGAATAAAATAAATAGTATAATGGAGACTCGGTGGACTGCGATACGTAGCCTGGAATGCAGCTCACATAAAGTCTCCTCAACAGGTGCGCCTACGCGCCAAGGTGATCATCAATGAACCTGTCAGATCTTGCACATTTAGTGCAAAAGTACAAAATCTGTACGTAAATCAACGTGTACCCAGTAAGTATCTAGCCTAGCCCCGGAGAATTAGTGACGAGAGGTCGACATCGACACTTACTAGAGGTCCAAATAAATAATATGATAATTCATAACATATATGAAGTGTACAACTATAGTGAAGTAAATCTGTAATCTCATAATTATTTTTTCCAATTTATTCCTTTAAAGCTTAATTTTCTCGATCTTGCAATATACCTTAATGGATCAGAAAATGCCAAGTGTCAATACCAAATAAATAAGGAATACCATAAAATATCTGCCATCAGTGGGAGGTTTATCTCGTGAACATTCGGACAACTACCGATATAACGCACGATTTCGCCGAGGTCGTTCGGCCTGATCCAGAATAACGTGTACACTGCCGAAAGATGTGCAGCATGATCCATAGATGCATCTATATACTGCCGACGCGTTCGGCCCGTTCCACAAGAAAAGGAAAGAAAATCACCGAATTATGAGACACATGTTTACAATACACCACATGAGCATCAATTGAATATAGTTTTTACCGTTTCTCAAATTACTCGCCCACAACTCAAAGTATCAAGGCTTAGACGGAGTAATGATCTTCACCTCAGACAAAGTAAAATCTTTGGCCCAGACGGTGTAATGGTCTTTGCCTAAGATAAAGTAAAGTCAAATCTGTAAATACATTAAGATCTTTGGCTTAGACGGTGTAATGGTCTTCACCTCGGATAAAGTAAATTTTTGGCTCATATGGTGTAATGATCTTCACCTCAGACAAAGTTAAGTCTTTGGCTCGGACGATGTAGTGGTCTTCTCCTTAGATAAAGTAAAGCCAAATCTTCAAACAAAATGAAGTCTTCAGCTCTTCGCTTTAGATAAAATAAAAATCTTTGGCTCACATGGAGTAATGGTTTTCGCCTCAGATAAAGTAAAGTCAAATCTTCAACAAAATGAAGTCTTCAGCTCATACGGTGCAAGGGTCTTCGTTTTAGATAAAATAAAAATCTTTGGCTCAGACGGGGTAATGGTCTTCGCCTCACATAAAGTCAAGTAAAATTTTCAGACAAAATAAAATCTTTGGCTCAGATAAAGTAAAATTTTGGCTTAGACACTGTAATCGCCTTCGCCTCAGATAAAGTAAAATTTTGGCTTAGAAAGTATAATCGCCTTCACCTAAAAAAAATAATTTTTCATTTCAGACGGTGTAAAGTTTTCGCCTTGTTCAAATAATGCTTTCGTCTGGTATGAAGTAATTATTTTTGCCAATATAAGTAAAATCTTGGGTGGGTAAATTTTAATCGCTTCATATTTGCTACTTCTCTTGAACTTTTATGGGTGTAAAAAAAAGGGACGACAAAAGGAAATACAAGCTAAAGATAGAAGTTACCTGTCAAACACATTGGAGTTAGATGCTTACTACAGGATAATTCACAGAGTTCTACGGATACTGATCTCGACTACAATGTCGTTTATAATGGAACTGATCTTTCATTATCTTGCACTACATACTGGTTTGCTACGTCAATCACAGGAAGACCAAAAAAAATGGATCTTACAAAAAAAAAGAGCCAATAAAAGGAGGTAAGATCAATTAAAAGAAAATTTCAATGTTATCAATAGAAAGTTGGCAAGGATCGTCTCCGTGAGTATTACATGTAGTTATTAATATAGCAGCAAGTTTTCAGAGTAAGATGGACCAACTGTTAAAAGAATACCATGCATAAAGTGAATACAGAAAAAAAAAAAAAAAATTACCAGAAGGGGTGGGTCTCTGCTGGAAACAAGCAATACGCTATAAGATATAGAGACCCGTGTCTTATATAGATGTTGGAAAGAGCTCTCCTAGTCAATTTAGATGTGTATAAGCTTTTGTCTTCTAAAAATGAAAAGATTTGACCATATCTCGAAAAATAGGAGGTGCCAGCACACGGTAATTATCTGTCCCCAACGGAGTCAGATTAATTAGGAGTCCTACATGGACTAGGCTAGATGGTAATCTAGTTGAATTCAAAATTGGAACTAATCTCAAATGCCAACTCTCGTACTTGTGGAATGCCAGGAAACAACCAAAAAATCCTGGCAAATTAAGGGAAAGAAAATGTCGTCCTTTTGCATAAAATATGGTCTTCAAATTCCGTATACAACTGATGGTGATTAAGCTTACTCATTTGCTTAGGATTCATGACTTTAATATTATTATTTTAATGTTTAAGTATGAATTAAAAAGTATAAGTCACTAGCAATGACAAACAAATTATATTGTATAGTATACTTTAGAAGGAAATTGACGTGACTAATCTTATGGACTTAGGCAACATTGATAAAGTTTCATTAGATTTTTCTCTTAAATGTATGAACGTCATTGGTACTTCAAGACTGATCTTCAAAGGCCATATGCGATGCTTAAAGTAGGGACATTTGTAAGCATTTAAATTTTGTTATATTTAAATCCATAAAATAATTTGGAGCATGTTAAATTCAAGATATTAGTCTAAATAAATACTGTGACTAGTAAATTGAGCTAATTATATAAATTCAATATATGTGTTGGGCTAATTTATTTAATTGGACTACTAATTAAATGATAAGCCCACTTTATTAGCCCAAGGTCCAAATGGCTATTAGCCCATTTTAAAGCCCAGGCTCATGCCATGTGTCAAGTGATGTGGCAATCCAAGTCAAAAGAACGAGCCAATAAAATCAAGACATGTGTCAAATGATGTGGCGATCCAAGATAAATAAATGAGCCAATGAAATCATGCCATGTGTCAAGAAAGGGCGGCATAACAAGTCAAATTAATAACCAATAGGGTTATGCTAAGTGTGTGGATGGTATTGGTCAGTTCAAATGGACCAATCAAATCGCAGAGCCACACCACTCCCTACAACTATAAATAGAGGTCTTCATAAAGGTAGAAGACACCAGAAGTGATAACAATAAGCAAGCAGAGAGCTCGTGGATCAAACACCGCAGATTTCTCTACAAGCTACAAGTTCAAGCTCCAAGCTTCAAGCACTCAAGCTACAAGTTCAAGTTCAAGTTCAAATTCAAGATCAAGAACGAAGTCAAATCAAATACAAGGCATTCAAGATAAAGGCTACTTGTTCGTGATAAAATTCGTAGCAACAATCAAAGCGTTCGCGACGGATAAATCAAATTCAAGTTCAAGATCAAGCTCAAAGGCATTTGAATTTATATTGGGAAAGAAGAATAAGAGGAATAATAGATATTGTGACACTCAAACTATTTGAAATAAAATACTACGATTGTTGTAATATTTTCCGGTCTCGATTATTTTCTTGACGCAATTTTATTGTCTACAATTATTTCAAATTATTTTCATTTCCCTTTTTTCATAATCTAATTCTGCGCACATCATTGGCTCCTTTATAGAAAATAATTTACTTTAGCATATAGTATATCAAATATATTAGTAGCAGTTGAAGTATATTATTACAATATACTATGACACCCATATGCTATATATTATATAATGATAGGGTTATGATATCGAGAACTCTTTTAGAAAATTGAAAAAGGACCCACTAATTCTTTTTGAAAAATTTTAAAAGTACCAAATTTAACTACATTGTTACATTATACCATATATTGTAATGGTATACATTGCAATAAATTATACACTATTGAATTAAATATTATATACCAAAATGGTATATAGTATATTATTTTGGTATATAATACAAATTAGTCTTCTTCACTAGTTTAACTAAATTTCAACCTAAATTTCAAATATTTACTTCAAAATTTTCACCAAACTGACTCAAACTTTAGCCACAATCTCCAATCAAATATTTCAAACTAAATATTTTTGTTTAAGAACAAAAATTTAAAAAATATGAGAATTCCGTTGAAAAGTTGAAAAAGAACTTAATGAAAATTTCAAAATATTCTAAAAGGACAAAATTGTAATAGTATACTGTTATGTTATATAGTATATTGTAACGGTATATCGTTGGAATGAAGTGTATATCAAAATGGTATATAACATATCATTTTGGTATACAGTACAAATTCTTCTTCGCCAGTTCAATGCAATAAATTATATACTATTAAATTAAATATTATATACCAAAATGGTATATAGTATGTAATTTTGGTATATAATACAAATTGGCCTTCATCGCGAGTTCAACTCAATTTTAACCTAAAATTCAAAAATTTACTCCAGAATTTTCACCAATCGACTCAAACTTTAACCACAAACTCCAATCAAATATTTCAAACTAAATATTTTGGTTTAAGAAAAAATTGAAAAAATATGAGAACTCCGTTGAAAAGTTGAAAAAGAACTCAATGAAAATTTTAAAAAATTCTAAAAGGACCAAATTGTAATAGTATATTATTACATTATATAGTATACTGTAACAATATATCGTTGGAATGAACTGTATACCAAAATGGTATATAGTATATCATTGTGGTATACAATACAAATTCTTCTTCGCTAATTCAACATAATAAATTATACACTATTGAATTAAATATTATATACCAAAATGGTATATAGTATATTATTTGGTATATAATACAAATTGATCTTTTTTGCTAGTTCAACTAAATCTCAATCTAAATTTCAAAAATTTACTCCAGAATTTTCACTAAATTGACTCAAACTTTAGCCACAACCTCTAATAAAATATTGTTATAGTATACTGTTGTAGTATATTGTATATTGTCATAGTATATTGTTATAGTATATTATATACTATTATAGTATAATGTTATCGTACTGTATAATGTTATAGTATATTGTTGCGTTACACTTCAATAAAGTGTATAATATAATAGTATACTTTTATAGTATATTATATACTGTAACGGTATACTGTTGAGTATCTGTGTTCTTCTGTATTTTTAGCTGAAAAATTCGAACCCAATCACCTTAAATTAATTCTAAATGGGACCAAATTTCATTATCAACTTCCCGAAGGTACTATAAAAAATATTTTGTAACATCCACTTTGAACCAAACAACAATTCTTCAAAAAAGAAAATAGATTCAAGAGCTTCAAGCTCCACAATAGTGGGTTTTTAAACACACAAATATTTAGATATGGAGTTTAGAAGAAAGAAAAAGACTTTAAAAAGAAAATATTTAAAAATTTATTTTATCAAACCACAAAGAAAATGCAAAATCCGAACAAATATGAGATTTAGAGAAAAGTTATGAAGTTATATGAAAAATAAATAGATTAAGTGAGTTTTGCAAATATATGTAAAAATAAATTATTAATTTTTCGTTCTTTAAAGATTTAACATAAGATACAGCTAGCAAGGCATCACCCTTTCATGTATTAGCAATACTAGAATCATAGTTGACTCATTATTGAAGTTTTAGAGATTTTTTATTTTTTGATGTAAGTTTTACACATTAACAATAATATAAAAATATTTTATACTATTAGTATAATATTTATTTGTTATATAACTTATGTTTATTGTAATTTTATTAAGTTACTATTGATATTTATCATAAAAAATTATTTGCATAACTAATTTATAAATGTCGTGATTTTGTATAATGTAGAAATAAACTTCTTTTAATTTTAAAAAAATAAAAATAAAATAATATGGGTATACTAAACTTCCTTTTTATAGGTAAATGCTTGCATAATAAAAGAGTAGAATTTTATACGAAGAACTTTGTATTTACATCAGACCCTTTGGGCCTTTACTATTGAATCAAGGGGAAAACTTAGGCGTTAAAAATTAAAAATAGTTTGAAGATGGGCAAACGCAATTTGTCTTTTGTAGGCATATAGTGTAGTTTCCCTGATAAGAAGCGCAAAAACCGTTTTCGCTTTCTCTCTCTCACTCTTGTTTTAATTTATCGTAATTTTAGAATTTACGTTTTTTGTTTATCATGAGCTGGAAATATGATGTACAATATTTATGCATTATCAACTTGAGAAAACTGTGTCACGAAGTAGGAATTTATTATTACGACATTTATATGCTACCAATCGATAAAAACATGTACTATACACTCTACTAGCATTAAGTTAGATACAGATAATCATACTACAAAATATTGTATTTAATATGAACTCGAGGTTTCTTTATCTCAATATCGGCATTTACCAATAGAGTCAATCATTCTTTGACTAATTAATTATTTTATACTTTATAAAATAGTGTGATGGCATGCTAGTTTGATCATTTTGACAAATTAATTATTTAATTGTTGCTTGTTACTTTTCACACTTTCAGAGGATTTTGGTAGAATAGCTAGCTAGTTTGCTTTAATCCCAACTATATACAAACAGAAGATGAGTACGTTGATAACATACTTGAACCAGGGGCGAAACAACACCATCCTAAGGTAGTTAATTGACCACCTTTAGGAGAAAAATTACGCTATGTATATAAGTTAAATATTAAATTTTTAGAGGTATATAACATATATTGAATACTTTTTATCGGAAATTTTTTGCATTTCTTTCGAGTTTGAACACCCTTAAAAAATTTCTAAGTTTCGCCGTTTATTTGAACCCCAAACATTAACTTTCAAAGTGCTGAGTTATATATGGCTCAAAATTAGAGTCAAAAGATTCACAATTGACTGTATGAAACACTTAAGTACAGCCATTGTCAAAGCCTACGATTTCTTTAAAATAAAATTGATGCTTGTATACGGTCCCGATTTCGTTGATAAGGGAGTTGCCTCGAGGGTAACCTTATAATAGATCGGGTTCGAGTTCGAAGATAGAACGTTACACCTGGAGGTCGAAGTGTCCATTGAGATCGAGACCAGCAATAATCGAGAACGAGCATGATTGACTTCGAGTAAGGCGTAATAACGGAATGACGAGATATCAGTAACAGGTCGAAAGTCAGGGCGGAAGTCCCGGAACAGATAAAATCAAAGCGGTTATTAACGCCAATCATGGGATCTACTTCCGTTATTAGAGTTGTACCTTATTTAGGATTCCTCTATTATATAAAGAGGGATCCCATTCACTTGTGAAAAGAGATTATTCATTGATAAGGATATACATATACGCTGTACGCTGTTTTCTTTGTTCATCACTATTCATCGCTGTTTGTTCTATCCTATATTGTTCTTATTAATTAACCTCGAGACTACTTCGAATAGAGGTCGATGCATTATTTGCAGACTGGTTTGATTTATTTTATTGTCCAAGTTATCTATTTAATTCGTTGTTTATCAATTGGTGATGGTTTAAATCACATATCCTTAAAACCACAATATAAGTTTAATTGTTACTCAATTTTTAGGGTAAACAGTTTGGCGCTCACCGTGGGGCTGAGGATAATAGTGATTGTTCAGTACTGATTCTGGTAAAACACACTATTTAACGCTTGTTCTTGTCAAGTATCTTTGCTTTCAGGTTAAAACATGTCAAACTCACAAAACGCATCCACATACGGTGGTAATGACCTCAGATTCCATGGTGAAAACAAAAATGTGATTGCTACAGGAGTCGAGGTGCCACAGGCTAATCTCGGGGAAACACCGGTTGCCAACCCAGTCGATGTCAGTTCGCACGTTGCGCTAAATGCGGACCTAGGCGCAGGTCTCGATGGAAGAGTATGCAGAGAAGGCCAAACTAGTGACCAAGGAACACATGGCAAAGTAAACGAAGGAGTCAGTCTCCAAGTGATATTCGAGATGTTCTAGGCTCAGCAAGCTGCTATTGCTCAGTTACAAAATCAACATAGAGCTCCAAATAGGGTTGAGCCGGAAATTACTCGCCGTATCGAGCCAGTACCGGAAAGGCTGAATGGTAACGATTCGGGGACTGATCCTACGGTAATAAAAGTGTTCGAGGAGCTCACCAAAAGAATTGAATAAGGGGAAAAGAGAATCGAAGCCAACGATAAAAAAGTGGAGACATACTACTCTCGAGTTGACCAGATACCGGGGGCACTGCCAATCTTGAAAGGGATGGATTCGAAGAAGTTTGTACAAAAGTCGTTTCCTCCAAGTGCGGCTCCGAAGCTTATTCCAAAGAAGTTTCGTATGCCAGACATACCTAAATATAATGGGACCACCGATCCCAACGAGCATGTTACTTCATATACATGCGCCATCAAGGGTAACGATTTAGAAGATGATGAAATCGAATCTGTGCTGTTGAAAAAATTCGGAGAAACCCTTTCGAAGGGAGTAATGATTTGGTATCACAACCTGCCACCAAATTTTATTGACTTATTTGCCATGTTAGCAGATTCTTTCATAAAGGCACACGCCGGGGCTATAAAGGTCGCAACGAGGAAATCAGACATTTTCAAGGTAAGACAAAGGGATAATAAAATACTGAGGGAGTTCGTGTCTTGATTTCAAATGGAACACATGGAGTTGCCACCGGTCACAGATGATTGGGCCATTCAAGCTTTCACCCAAGGGTTGAGCGAGCGGAGTTCAATAGCATCACGTCAGTTGAAACAAAATTTGATCGAGTATCCAGCTGTAACTTGGGCAGATGTGCACAATCGATATCAATCGAAGATCAGGGTCGAGGATGACCAATTAGGAGCCCTTTCCGGTTCAGTACATACAAGAAGGTTAGCAGTTAAAAACCAAAGGGACGTCGACAGGGAGCCAAGATCGAACAGAGACCGATATCAACAATATACCGCAGATCGAAGGAACAATGGTTCAGGACGCAATTCCGCCCCGAACGATCGAAGAAGTGATCGAAGACAGAATTCTCGGGGACTTATGAGCAAAAGTGGTTTTGACAAGTATGCCGATCCCACAGAGGCACCTTGGTTATCGGAATATAACTTTAGCATCGATGCATCGGGCATTGTATCGGCAATCGGAAGGATCAAAGATACTAGGTGGCCGAGACCCATACAAACTGATCCTTCCCAAAGAAACCCAAATTTGATGTGCAAGTATCATGGCAAACATGGTCAAAAGACTGAGGATTGCAGGCAATTAAGGTAAGAGGTAGTCTGTCTATTCAATGAGGGCCACCTTCGAGAGTTCCTCAGCGATCGAGCCAAGAATCATTTCAGAGAATGGGACGCCAATAGGAAAAATGAACAGGAGAAACCCCAGCATGTCATTCATATGATCGTCGGTGGGGTCGACATCCCACAGGGACCCATACTCAAACGCACTAAGGTATCAATCACTAAGGAAAAAAGAACCCGAGATTATGTGCCCGAAGGCACTTTATCATTCAACGACGAAGAAGCAGAAGGCATTTCTCAGCCCCACAATGACGCTCTGGTAATTTCTGTCTTATTAAATAAAGTTCAATTTAAGCGTGTTTTAGTGGATCCAAGTAGCTCGGCGAATATCATCCAATCGAGGGTCGTGGAGTAGCTCGGCCTACAAAATCAAATCGTGCCTGCAGATCGGGTCTTAAACGACTTCAATATGGCTAGTGAAACAACTAAATGGGAGATTATTCTACCGGTGAACGTGGCTAAAACTATTCAAGATACCAAGTTCCACATAATCGAGGGTGACATGAGGTACAATGCCCTACTCGGAAGGCCTTGGATCCACAATATGAGGGAAGTCCCTTCGACTCTTCACCAAATGATGAAATTCCCGACGTCGGCCGATATAAAAATAGTATATGGGGAGCAGCATGCTACAAAGAAAATATTTGCGGTCGATGAGGTAATGCCGATATCGACACTATCAACCTCGGAAAGGTCGAGCATCAAAGGTAAATAGGAAGTCAAATAGCAATCACAGCCACCAACCTCGACCGAGTTAGGGAAGAAGGAGATAGAAGAAGAAGAGGATTTTCTGACCCCTCAAACTTTTATTATTCTCGAAGATTCTGACCCCTCGAACTTTCAACGGTCGAAGAGCTGGAACAGGTTATATTGATCGAATACCTGCCCGAGCGAAAGGTATACCTGGGAATGGGGTTAACCCCCGAACTCAGGAAAAAGCTTATTCAATTTCTTATTGATAACATAGATTATTTTGCTTGGTCTTATTTAGACATAACAGGGATCCCACCGGAGATAACGACACATCGGCTAAGCCTAGACCCTAGGTTCAAACCGATGAAGCAAAAGAGAAGACCCCAGTCTGAGGTAAAGCACACATTCATAAAGGACGAGGTAACCAAACTTCTCAAAATAGGGTCCATTCGGGAAGTGAAATATCCTGAATGGTTAGCCAATATAGTTGTAGTCCCTAAAAAGGGGAACAAACTTAGAATGTGTGTAGATTATAAGGATTTAAACAAGGCGTGCCCCAAAGATTCTTTTCCACTGCCTAACATCAATCGCATGATTGACGCCACGGCCGGCCACGAGATCCTTACTTTTCTCGATGCCTATTTCGGGTACAATCAAATCCAAATGAACCCGGAGGACCGAGAAAAAACTTCATTTATCACCAAGTATGGAACATATTGAAATAATGTAATGCCTTTCGGGCTAAAAAATGCAGGAGCTACTTACCAACGCCTAGTAAATAAAATGTTCGAAGAACAAATAGGTAAATCAATGGAAGTTTATATTGATGACATGTTAGTTAAGTCCTTGCGCGCTGAGGACCATTTGGCTCATTTGCAGGAAACGTTCGAGATCTTAAGGAAATACAACATGAAGCTCAACCCCGAGAAGTGTGCTTTTAGGGTCGGTTCAGGAAAGTTCCTTGGTTTCATGGTATCGAATCGGGAGATCGAGATCAACCTCGATAAAATCAAGTCCATCGAAGACATCACTATCGTGGACAATGTAAAAGCCGTGCAGAGGCTAACTGGACGGATAGTTGCATTAGGCCAATTCATTTCGAGGTTGTCTGATCGAAGCCACAGATTTTTCTCTCTGCTAAAAAAGAAGAACGATTTCGCGTGGACCCCGAAATGCCAACATGCATTAGAGGAATTGAAGTGGTACCTATCGAGCCCACCATTGCTTCACACTCCAAAGGCACATGAGAAACTTTACTTGTACTTGGCAGTATCGGAAATCGCGGTAAGTGGTGTCCTAGTTCGAGAAGAACAAGGTATGCAATTTTCCGTTTATTATGTAAGTCGAACCTTAGGAGAAGCAGAAACTAGATATCCACATTTGGAGAAATTGGCACTTGCACTGATAAGCGCCTCTAGAAAGTTAAGACCATACTTTCAATGTCACCCCATATGCGTATTAACCACTTACCCACTTCGTAATATTTTGCACAAGCCCGAACTGTCAGGACCCAAACCGATGGGCCGCGATAGGCACCCGGTACCTTACTCAATCGAGTACCAACGTAATGTATCTTTCTTATTACAACATCATATACACGTGACATACGGGCCTAATAGGCCAACATGATCATTTATAAACTCAAAACATAGGCCGACAAGGCCATACAATCTTTCACGTACACGACATATGTCTGCAAGCCTCTAAGAGTACATAAATATTATAAAGGCCGGGACAGGGCCCCGCCATACTAATCAGTACATGTCCTAATCATACCGACCGCATAAGCAACTCCAGGGCAAATGGAGCGCACCAACACCTTCCGCTGAGCTGATAGCCTACTTGGAGGACTCTTGACCTGTCTATCAGGACCTGCGGGCATGAAACGCAGCGTCCCCAGGCAAAAGGGACGTCAGTACAAATAATGTACCGAGTATGTAAGGCACATAAATAAGTACATAACAGACCTGGAAGAAATATAGAGTAAATGACTCAACATGTAAGTCTAGATAACTCTGTAAATCATTAAATGCTCATAGTGTCATGCATATGCGTATGAATGTCATGTCATGCATAAGTACATATTTCATAACATCATCAGGCCTCTGAGGGCATCCTATCATATCATCTCGACCACTGTGGGCAAAATCATCAACGTATACCAGCTGATCAGGTGGTGGTGTGTATATAATGCCGTAACCTTTTCCCATATCCCATATCCCATATCCATATAATTTACATATATATGCGTATATAACGCCATCTGGTCATGGGTTAATGTACATGTATAAATGCATGAAATGCATAAGAAATACGTTAATAAGATTTTCTCGGAATGCCATAAAAATCAATATACCTTTCGGCTAAACTTTATCAAATACGTATTTTTCTGAGACCCATGAACAGAAGATATAATAATAATTCACATGGGGAATCAAAAATATAGACACCCCTAGTATTTCTATGAATAGAGTCATTTATGAAAGTTGCGTATTTTGCTCGTTTCATTTGTATTATTTGGATCATGCCAAAACGAAAGAAGGGATAGCCTTAACATACCTGGAGTAGAGAAAAATCCGTATGATATTCCTGAAAAAGGTTGCACCGTACTCCCTTAGAATCACAAAATCTCACGTTGCTAATGTGCTAATAATTCTCGTTGGAATGATTTGGTGTAGGAATTGGTTGAAGAATCAAAATCACGTTGCTAATGTTTTGTAGGAATTTCCACGAAATTGATAACAATTTGTAACAAAGTCACTTTGCTAATATCCAAACCTCACGTCTGATGTATGTTTGAGAATGAAAAATATTGCTTTTTATTTAAGATCCTAGAATTTAGGTGTCTTAAAATTGATAAGTTAGGTTGCCACCTAATGTAATGACTTAAAGAGTCATACATATGATTTAAGGGGTGCTGCCACGTGAATCCCCCCTTACTTATCCAATTATCCACCCCTTTTTCTTAATTAATTTATTAATTCCCCCACTAGTCCAATAATTAATCAATTACCCACATAATTAAGAAATATCTCAAACTACATAAAATACTACTCACTTTTAATATACTTTATAAACCTTACTATCATAGCCATATGGTACATTGTATGGCACTAGTCCATACATACCGGGTATTTTAGCTCGAATCATATTTTATCCCAAAATGTCAAACTTCGACGAAATTCATTTCCTTCAATTCTCTTATCCTCTTACCTTTACGAATTTATTTATCACTTGTTTGAAATAGCGTAATACTTATAATCTCGAAACAATCTCATTCCCCAGCTTACGTCGATTAACTTACGATGAAACTTTAACGTACGAAAATGCAGGATGTAACATCTCATTTTCGAGCTTATATCAACTTACTTATGGCGTACTTCCATGTACGAAAATATGGGGTGTAACATCATTCCCCCCTTTGGAATATTCGTCCTCGAATGTTAACTGATGCACTTATCATTCTCATAACCTATAGCTCTTGCGAATACTTTAATACTTTTCTTGCCACTTAGGAAACTGTTCTTTAAATAAATCCAAAGGCTAGGGCATCCCCCCTTTAGGCCTCTTTCTCGCACCACGGTCTGTGGTCGGAATACTTTCAATCTCGTAATTCTTGCTACCTTCTGTCATGTAGCCTGTACGAATTTTTCCTTGTATGTGCGCCTATGCGACTCTTCTCTCCTCTTTCCTCCAGCTTTTAGCCAATCTCCAGGCCTCATTTCACAAACATATACATAGCTTGATAAAATGTCCCTCTGGGCATCTGTAGGTATACTGAAGTTCTTCGCTCGGTACTTTGTCGAACTTACGAATATTGTTATACCTTATTTCATAGATCCGCTTATCCATTCGTATGACTTTACTGCATCTAGGTAGGCCATACTATACCATAATTATTACTTCGATTTATCGTTACTGAGATCTGCTACTGAACTTTAGGTTACTTTCGTTACTTATCCCATATGTATAAATCTAAGTCCTTTAATTCTTTCTCATCACTTGTTCATCTTAAGAATGACGGCCTAATCTCACCTCATACTTTTGTCCATCCACTGTTGATTCACCTTAATGTTGATATATCATCTACCACTGATAACTTGATCTCTTATGTAACACTGTCGCTAGGGGTGATACTAACCGTATTTTATAGCATCCCAATATGACTCACTTTACATGGGTATTTTAATCCCGTACAATTCATGAAATCCTCTTCAAGTCATTACTCCATCGAAGGCCCAAACGACATCCTTTATCTATCACAATCATACCCTCATTCTACTCTAGATGCTATTAGTCTTAGATTCCTTTGAGTCCATTCAGGCTATGCTGAACTTTCTATAACTTAGAGAAACTATTTGCTCTCTTGTTTTAATGGGCTTAATCTCAAGGACTTATCCATTCTTGTCACCTTCTTACTCCCCCTTTCTCCTACTTACTCTTGTCATAAAACTTCGTTGTTTTACTATACTTTTAGCTTGCGACCTATACATATCTATTTATACTATTCGCAACCTTCCTTCAACTTGCTTGCACCATAGATTTCGTTGTGTTATTCTGGAACATCAAGCGAGACATCACTTCATCTCTAACTCTTCTTTGCTCTCTTGACTAGATCTTTCAGTACTTAGAAGCCATAGGCTGGAAGATATACTACTGACGATGCTGCTATCATTCCTGGATATTGAATCCCCGCACTTCTAGCCTTCTATCCGAAGTAAGGACTATTCACAACCTTATGCATTTGAGTATCTCGTACGTTGTCCACATTTACCTTACTTATCTTAAAGTCTCACATAATATCTTCTATCTCTTTCATAACCTCTCTTCCACATAGGTATGATTCATATCCACGACTTGAAGACAGTGTCTATCTTTGTAGGACTCATATCTAGTTGTACTATTTTAGAATGCATCATCTGGGGTCATACAAGGAGATCTGGTGGTTTTGTTGTACTATCTCTCTTATGCCTATGATATTAAGGATGATCCTGTAATGTTCTCAATCACATTTTTTATAATTGTTCGGGGCCAATAATCAGACTCCTGATTTACTTGGTTGATATAACTCTTCAGTTTCCACTTCCTTCTGATCAGCCTTTATGTAGGCTTAAGCTATCTTCCAATCTACGACTCATGGTATTTAGTTATTACTTTTAGCCTTTAATGGACGCTATGGAAAACCACGATACAATCTTCTAATGATTCAATCCTTTATCTATGATCTGGACCCAATTCCTTCGTTTAACTTATACCGGAGTCTTCTACGGCTGATCATTAATCGAATAATTCCTTTCGTTCCATCTCAGTTTCCTTCAAATGTAAGCAATTGCTTTTCCTGGTCTTTTTCCCTTGTTGCGTGCATACTTAGCTTATCTGAGTTCTCACATATGCTTAGATTTTTGTGCAACTCATATGGTCTCGAATATTAATTTTGGTTTTACTCCCCGCTCATTGGCCATTGTAGGTGTCACTTTCTTATGGAGTGCATACAATGTTGTTGTGATACTGTTGTCATAAGACCATTCCCTCCTTAGGTCACTGAGCTTAGGTTGAAGCCTTCTTCCTTACTTTCTCAGCTAGTCTTTTATTGTAGTATTTAGGGAGGATCCTCTCACTCTTGTAAAGTTGTGAGCTTATTACGGACCTTTTGATGTCCTTCCTTGCCTATAATTATTCGTAGTTACTTATCTCCATGCCCTTGTGCTTGTAGGGTTACCTCTGAACTAGGGGTGGCATGTGGGTCGGGCCCGGTCCTAAGTGGGCTTTGCGGGCCCGGTCCTAAGTGGTCCGGTCCTAGGCGGGCCGGTCTTAAGCGGTCTCGGGCTTCGCGGGCTTCTCGTTGGAACCGGTCCGGGACCGGGACCACGAACTAGCGGTCCCGGGCCTAAGCGGGCCCAAACGGTCTTAAGCGGGCCCAAGTGGGACCAACGAAAACTTTCTATTTTTTAAATTATTTTTATACAAGTTAGAGAAAAAAATGGTAATAAAAATATCTAAGGCAATTCCTAGTAAATTATATTATAGCATTGTCACCTAAATTTTTTAATTCAAATTTAAAGACAAAAATATTGTAAAGAGATATTCAAAGCAATGCGTTATAATATATATACTATACTATACTATATATACATCTTAAGATATATAAGCTATATTCGATTTACTTTATATACATCTTAAGATTTATACATTAATATTCGATTTATATACTATATATACATCTTAAGATATATATATATATATTTAAGATGTATATATAGTATATCGTAAGATGTATACTATTGAATATGGCTTATATACTATATATATACATCTTAAGATATATATATATATATATATATATATATATATATATATATATATATATATATATATATATATATATATATATATATATGAGAGAGAGAGAGAGAGAGAGAGAGAGAGAGAGAGAGAGAGAGAGAGAGAGAGTATAGTATATACTATATTATACTATATGTATAGCTTAAGGTATATAAAAAGACAAAAATATTATAAAGAGATATTCAAAGCAATGCGTTATATTTTTATTATAGTATTAAAAAATCATGGCAATATCTTTCTTAGTCTTCCTCCCCCCTATGGAATGAGCACAACAAGGTGCTAATACCACCATTGAGAAGAAAAAGAAACTAATCAAAATGTGCCAAAATACAAGTTACATATTAATTTACATGGTATCTCTTACAAATTTCATAAATCCTTCAAGGTCCGGAGGAATTTTCGTTGGTGGTGGCGGAAATGAAGCTTGGTCATCACCGCTTCCAGGCGAAGCATCATCCTCCGCAAGTTCAGCTAGCATTTCTTCATAAGTTTCGTCTACCTCTGGTTGTGATTCAACAAGTCCAAAATTTCTTCTTTCCGAACGGATCCAATCTCTGAAAAGTACTGATTTTTCCAAGCTCTCCCTCATAGATGCTCTATAATCACCGAGTTGAAGTCTTGCTTGACTGAAAGTGCTCTCTGATACCACTGTTAAAGCTTGAATAGTTAAAATATCTCGGGCCATCCTTGAAAGAATTGGAAAGTATTTTTCTTTGTCCTTCCACCATTCCAAAATATTAAAGGAGCCGTCGGGATTCACTTCCTCAATTCCATGTGACAAATAAACTTCAAGCTCATTTAGTTGTGAAAAATCACTAGTACTAGAACCTTGAGAACCCCTGAACCCTGCCCAAGCACTAAGTGCTCTTACTCCCGCAGTTCTTTTAGATGATTGAGAACTAGAAGAAGAAGGAGTTGGAATATTTGGTCTAGCATGATCTAATGCAACTTGATAAGCATTATAAATAGTTTGAACATTTATTTTAATTGAGGCTATTGCGTCCGGAAGTTTAGACAACTCCTCATCTTCAAGTGCTAAACCATTATAAACAGTTCATACCAAAATTGAGGACCTCCTAATTTCATAGTAGGATTTAACAATGCAGCAACACCGTAAATAGGGGGAATAGGGAAAAAATATTTTTAAAATTTTTTTCTCATGGAATCAATAGCAAGTTGATAAATTTCCCCACCCTCTGAAAAATGATCAAACAAATTAGCAAGTTCTGCAATATAAACTAAACAGTTAGAAATAGTAGGATAATATTGCCCAGAAAATTTCATTTGTAGCAATATGAAATTTTTCTAAAAAATCTACAAGCATTTTAACATTAGCCCAATCCGCATTTATAAGGTGCTCATCATCATCACTTACATGAGCATTAAACGTTGAGTTTATGGGGTTTCTATATTCATATGCAACAACTAAACTTTCATACATGTAATTCCATCTAGTTGACAAGGTTTAGGAATCTTTCTTTCTCTTAGGCCAAATTCATCGCATATTTTAAAATATTCTCTAAGTCTACTTCTACGGTTTGAATAAAAAAGCCAATTAAGAGCCATTTTAACCTTTTCAATTTCAACATTTAAAATTCGCATATCATCACCCACAATTAAATGGTAAATATGACAAATACATCTAACATGAAAAATGTTACTAAATGCAGGACTTAGTGTAGTGGTAAGCAAGGCTACAACATTTGTGTTACTAGTAGCATTATCCATTGAAACTGACATTATTTTATCACTAATGCAAAAATATCTACAAATATCCGTAATCGTGCTAGAAATAAACTGCCCTGTGTGACGTGAATTAATTATTCTGTAAGCAATAATTCGCTTTCGCATTATCCAATCCTCATCAATCCAATGACTGGTAGCAGTAAGGTAATCACAATCATTACCACTTCTACCAATATCAGTTGTAATAGCAACACGATAATTTATATGAGTAAATAAATAGCGCAAATATTGTTCATATTCATGTTTATATTTATAAATATCACTCTTTACGGTTGTGCGAGGAAAACCTTTATAAGTAGATTATAAACTTTTCTAATATAATGCACAAAGTGAGGGTTAGAAGGAAAACTATAGGGTAAGCTCATAATAGTAACCATTTTTGCCAATTCTTTCCGATCTTTATTTGGATCATAATATAAAATACCACCGGTAATAGTGTTAATTTCCAGTTGAAATTGATTTGACCCGGTACTAAGGTCAGCCTGACTAGGTGCACTTGTCCCCTCGGCCAAAGCTTTCATACGAAAATATCTAGCTTTATCTTGAGGGTGTAGCAATATGTGTCTAGTCAAACTCCTCCCCCCCCCTCCCCGACTTCCAACATATTTAAAAACTAACTCTTTGCCACAAGTTTTACACTTAGCCCTATTTTTTCTCTTAGTTGAGTAAAAAATGGCCAAACAAGAGATGTTTCTGCCCGTTTAGAAGGTTGTCTAGAAAAAGTAGGGGCAGTAACATGAGGGTCAGACAGGGGATCATTTGGATTATTATTAGTTGGGTTAACTTCAGGAGCAGTACTAGTGGGTGTATCGTCATCCGGTTGCGTTTCATCTAAATCTATTTCTTCATCATCATTTTCATAAATAGTTGGATTACCATAAATAACATTCATATATTCATGGTTTAATTGTTCACCGGGTGCAATATTATGGCAAAATTGACTCTCGGTAAATTGTAATAAACTATTATCGCTATCAAGAATAGCAGGTGTAGGACGGGTAACAGGTTTCGGCCGGGGAGCCGGGGGAAGTGGAGGAGGAACAGATTGGCCACTAGATTCACCACTCTTGGATTTTTCCTTATTTTTACTAAATATTTTTTTAGGGAATAAGCCATCTTAATTAATCAAGCAAAGTAAATAAAACAAACAACAACAACAACAACAACCCAGTATAATCCCACTGGTGGGGTCTGGGGAGGGTAGTGTGTACGCAGACCTTACCCCTACCATGAGGTAGAGAGACTATTTCCAAATGACCCTCGGCATCCTTCCCTCCAAGAACTCCCTACCTTGCTCTTGGGGTGACTCGAACTCACAACCTCTTGGTTGGAAGTGGAGGTTGCTTACCATCAGAGCAACCCCTCTTGTCAAAGTAAATAAAACAAACAAAACTATAATATTAAAACTTAGAGTTGGAACGAGTTTACCAAATTAACGAACAACTTGTTGAAAAATAATTATCGTTGAAGACTTGAAGACTTGAAGACTTCAATTCACCAACTTCACAATTTTGCACAAATTGTAACAATTAAGTAAGCAATTATAGAAGAATATTAGAGAGAGATTGAGAGAGATTGATGATTTTGTGAGAAAAATGAAAGAATGAGGGGGTATTTATAGTTAAAAATAGGGAAAAAGTGTAATTATAAAAAGTTTGGGGTTAAAACAAAATTTGGAGGGTTAAAAGTTTGGGGTTAAAACAAAATTTGGGGGGTTAAATGGCTATTTTGCAAATAGCCAACGGCTATTTTGGCAGACCAAACGGCTAGTTTTTAAATGGCCAAACGGTCAAAATTTTTTTTTTTTTAAAATTATCCGTTGGGCCCGTTTAGGACCGTTAGGACCGTTTAGGATCGCTTGAACCGGCCCACTTCTGAGCCGGTCCCGGTCCTAAACGGTCCCGGTCTCGCGGGCCTCCCCTATGAGACCGACCCACTACCCGACCCACCACCCCACGGTCCCGGTTCTATCCGGTTAGGACCGTTTAGGCCCACCGCCCATGTGGGCTTGCGGTCCTGGGCCGGTCCTGGTCCTAACTGGCCCACTAGCCACCCCTACTCTGAACTAATATTTTGACTGTCTTCCCAGGGGCAATCTCTTTTATTCCCGTAACATTTATGCGGTACCTTTAACTATCCCGACTCTTATCTGAATATATCTCAAGTATTACAATGATATTACTGCGAGGCTGAATTCACTGTATTGGGTTTTACTATGCTTATCTTGCACGATCTGCTGATTCATCCGTAACCTCCTGTCTAGCCATAACTAGGCTCTTCCTGATCCATTACTAACTACTCCTTGGCCCATTCTCATCTCAATATTCCGCGTAATCCTTATTGGGTTATTTCCTTTGCCTTAACTTGCGTCTCACACTGGCTCTTTATTTATTAATAATAGCTTGGGCAGGAACCCTTACTTCCTCTCCTTGACATCGTGCTTGCACAATATTTTGGAATCGTAGCATATCTGTAGGATTTGGATAAGTTCCATCTCATTCCTTTTTTTTTTTAATTTTTATCGCATTCTTCCTTTACCATTCCATAGTCACTAGAACCACTTAATTCCGACTTAATGCCACATCACTCTATATTCCCCCCTTTACGGGAGTACTAAGAGCTGAAGCCACGAGGATCTACCTATAGATGTTTGACCTCTTCATCTTTGGCGTCATTTCACAACATCAATGACCCTTACTCGCCTTGTGGCAATCCTTCTGTACCAAGGATAACAAATTCCCTTACTCACAATGGTGACACTTAGTGCAACTGGAACATAAAATCCCTTAAGCTTAACTTTGTTCATATTGCTTGCTTTTAGGGAAGCGTCTTCCTGAATGACCATTCTCTGAATTTCTCATGAATCGTCTTCTGTTATCCATTCTCTTATCGCCGCAAGGCAAATCTGAAATTCTCATGATGCTGACTATTATCAAGTCACTCAGTCCCTAATTCATGTTTAGTTTATCTTGTTCACCAGCCCATACTGATTTCTATTAATATGGGGTCTAACTTTTCCTTCCGGTAGTTGCGTCGGAGTCACGAACTTATTTTTCGAAGTGAGGATATGACTTTATGGCCTATATTCTTTTGTTGTCCCAAGACCTGTCACCTCTCATTTTTTTCCCTTCACTTGACTATAGACTCTGTAATACTATCATTTTTTTGATCTATCGTTGTCATCCATGTACCACATTTTACTCATACTGCTCCATTAACTCTCTTCTTATTTTCCTGCTAACATTTCTGTCTATCACTTTATTCTAAAAACTCGAACAAAACATTCTTTTGCTTTTAGCCCCTCTTGCTCCATCCATTGGCTCCTCGAATTGCCTAACATTCTCTTTCTTCCAGAGATGGGAGCCACACTAAGGTAATATTTATCCCTTCCAGGCTTCCAGTGCTTATCTTTGTAGTACTCATATCTAGCTGTACTATTTTAGGGTGCACCATCGAGGTGTATCACAAGGAGATCCATTACCACTTTTGCACTATCCTTCAGAAATGTCAACTAACTTTACCAATCCATTTACTATTTTGGGTTACTCTATCCCCAGCCGTATCCTGATAACTCGTCCTTCTCTTAAACTATGTCTGTTAGCTCCCATAAGACATAACTAAGATCGGTGTGACCGATTGTACATACATCTGTTACTGTTGAAGGTAACTCAAAATGCTTATCTCTCCCTCCATGAATGGTAAATAATGATAATCTTTATTAACTGGGTAACTCGTACCCTTCTTCATCTTGCTTCTTTTACTTCTTGAAACTTGTATTTATCTTCTGAATCTCTCATTGTCTTTCACCATAAAGGTGGATAAATATTCTTGCCTTAAGGTTCCTTATCAAGAGGCTTACACGTTTTAGTATACACATGATCTGCTGAGTACCTCATATTTATCCATCATAAGCATGATGCAAAAATTGAGTTCCTCTGACTCAACTCTTCCATAGCTACATCTCTTACCAACCGTCTTTCTGGATGTGGGCATCGTTGTATTACGAATAAGATAGAGTTTAAGAAATTGAGTTCTTACAACTGAGCTCTACCACACGATCTAGAGTAAGAAGAATGTGTGTCAGTCCTAAATGCCCTGTAGCCTCCTGCTTATACGTGTGGTGCACGACACACCCATAAATAAGACTCTACTAGACACGGCTTGTAGACTCCCTATGACAGAAATGCTCTAATACCACTTTTGTCAGGACCCAAACCGATGGGCTGCGATGGGCACCCGGTACCTTACTCAATCGAGTACCAACGTAACGTATCTTTCTTATTACATCATCATATACACGTGACATACGGGCCTAATAGGCCAACATGATCATTTATAAACTCAAAACATAGGCCGACAAGGCCGTACAATCTTTTACGTACACGACATATGTCTACAAGCCTCTAAGAGTACATAAATATTATAAAGGTCGGGACAGAGCCCCGCCATACCAAACCATACACATCTAAATCATACTGACCACATAAGCAACTCCGGAGCAAATGGAGCGCACCAACACCTTCTGCTGAGCTGATAGCCTACTTGGAGGACTCTCGACCTGTCTAACAGGACCTGCGAGAATGAAACGCAGCGTCCCCATGCAAAAGGGACGTCAGTATGAATATTATACCGAGTATGTAAGGCACATAAATAAGTACATAACAGACCTGGAAGAAATATAGAGTAAGTGATTCAACCTGTAAGTCTGGATAACTCTGTAAATCATGAAATGATCATAGTGTCATGCATATGCGTATGAATGTCATGTCATGCATAGGTACATATTTCATAACATCATCAGGACTCTGAGGGCATCCCATCATATCATCTCGGCCACTGTGGGCAAAATCATCAACGTATACCAGCTGATCAGGTGGTGGTGCATATATAACGCCGTAACCTTTTTCCATATCCTATATATATATATACACACATATATCTTTTCCTATATCCCATATACATATAATATATGCGTATATAATGCCATCTGGTCATGGGTCAATGTACATATATAAATGCATGAAATGCATAAGAAATACGTTAATAAAATTTTCTCGGAATGCCATAAAAATCAATATACCTTTCGGCTAAACTTTATCAAATACATATTTTCTGGGACCCATGAACAGAAGATATAATAATAATTCACACGAAAAATCAAAAATATAGACACCCATAGTATTTCTATGAATAGAGTCATTTATGAAAGTTGTGTATTTTGCTTGTTTCATTTTTATTATTTGGATCATTCCAAAAAGAAATAAGGGATAGCCTTAATATACCTGGAGTAGGGAGAAATCCGTATGATATTCCTGAAAAAGGTTGTATCGTACTCCCTTAGAATCGCAAAATCTCACGTTGCTAATGTGCTAATAATTCTCGTTGGAATTATTTGGTGTAGGAATTGGTTGAAGAATCAAAATCACGTTGCTAATGTTTTGTAGGAATTTTCACGAAATTGGTAACAATTTGTAACAAAGTCACTTTGCTAATCTCCAAACCTCACGTCTGATGTGTGTTTGAGAATGAAAAATATTGCTTTTTATTTAAGATCCTAGAATTTAGGTGTCTTAAAATTGATAAGTTAGGTTGCCACCTAATGTAATGACTTAAAGAGTCATACATATGATTTAAGGGGTGCTGCCATGTGAATCCCCCCTTACTTATCCAATTATCCACCCCTTTTTCTTAATTAATTCATTAATTCCCCTACTAGTCTAATAATTAACCAATTACTCACATAATTAAGAATTATCTCAAATTACATAAAATACTACTCACTTTTAATATACTTTATAAACCTTACTATCATAGCCATATGGTACCTTGTATGGCACTAGTCCATAAATACCAGGTATTTTAGCTCGGACCGTATTTTATCCCAAAATGTCAAACTTCGACGAAATTCATTTCCTTTGATTCTCTTACCCTCTTACCTTTACGAATTTATTTATCACTTATTTGAAATAGCGTAATACTTATAATCTCGAAACAATCTCATTCCCCAGCTTACGTCGATTAACTTACGACGAAACTTTAACGTATGAAAATGCGGGATGTAACATCTCATTTCCGAGCTTATATTAACTTACTTATGGCGTACTTCCATGTACAAAAACATGGGGTGTAACACGAACTATCGGACCGATTGGCCAAATGGGCCGTCGAACTTAGTGGGTACGATATCGAATATCATACCCGGACGACCATCAAGTCTCAAATTTTAGCGGACTTCGTGGCCGACTTCACGCCAACCCTCGTACCTGAAGTCGAAAAGGAACTCTTGTTAAAATCAGGTACATCATCAGGGGTATGGACCCTTTTCACAGACGGTGCTTCGAATGTGAAGGGGTCCGGGCTAGGCATCGTTTTGAAGCCGCCCATGGGTAGCACTATTAGGTGATCTATCAATACTTTTAGGTTGACTAACAATGAGGTCGAGTACGAGGCCATGATTTCAGGTCTTGAGCTAGCTAAAAGCTTGGGAGCAGAAGTCATTGAAGCCAAGTGTGACTCTTTACTGGTGGTGAACCAAGTAAACAAAATCTTCGAAGTTTGAGAAGATAGAATGCAAAGATATTTGGTCAAGCCGCAGGTAACCTTGCACCGTTTCAAGGAATGGACTTTACAACATGTTCCTCGAGAACAAAACAGTGAGGCCTATGCACTTGTAAATTTAGGGTTATCGGTCGAGGAAGATGAGATCAGCTCGGGGACTGTTGTTCAACTCTCGAGATCCGTGATCGAGGAAGTTCATGCCGAGATAAACTCTACAAGTTTAACCTGGGATTGGAGAAATAAATATATTGTATACTTGAAGAACGGAATGCTCCCATCGGACCCTAGAGAGTCGAGGGCTCTACGAACCAGAGCTGCTCGATTCACATTGGTTGAAGATGGAACATTATACAAAAGGATACTCGATCGACCGTTGGCAGTATGCTTAGGACCAGGAGACACCGATTATGTTTTACGAGAGGTCCATGAAGGAATTTGTGGGAACCACTCAGTCGCCGAATCACTGATTCACAAAATCATTAGAGCAGGATACTACTGGGATAGCATGGAAAAAGACACTAAGGAGTTTGTTCGAGAATGTGATAAATGTCAAAGGTTTGCACCAATGATTCATCATCCCGGAGAACAACTTCATTCAGTCCTATCCTTGTGGCCATTCATGAAATGGGGGATGGATATTGTCGGCCCTCTGCCATCGGCCCCAAGTAAAGCCAAGTTCATTTTATTTATGACTAACTATTTCTCTAAATTGGTTGAAACACAGGCCTTCGAGAAAGTGAGAGAGAAAGAGGTTATAGACTTCATCTGGGATCACATCGTATGTCGATTTGGGATACCTGCTGAAATAGTGTGTGACAACGAAAAATAATTTATCGGCAGCAAAGTGACGAAATTCCTCGAAGACCACAAAATAAAAAGGATATTATCAATGCCGTACCACCCTATTGGGAACGGATAGGCCGAATCGACGAACAAGTCTATCATTCAAAACCTAAAGAAAAGGTTGAACGACGCTAAGGGGAAATGGAGAGAAATTCTACCCGAAGTCCTTTGGGCATATCGAACAACATCAAAGTCCAGTACAGGGCAACCCCGTTCTTCTTATATATGGCTCCGAAGCCTTGATTCCAGTCGAAGTCAGAGAACCCAGTACCAGGTTTCGACATATAACAGAAGAGTCAAATCATGAGGCTATGAATACTAGCCTCGAACTATTAGATGAAAAACGAGAAGCCGCACTCATTCGAATGGCTGCACAAAAGCAACGAATCGAAAGATACTACAATAGGAGAACCAACCTTCACCACTTTAGAGTCGGGGACTTAGTCTTGAGGAAAGTTACCATCAACACTCGAGATCCTAATGAAGGGAATCTTGACCCAAATTGGGAGGGACCTTACCAAGTCCTCAACATCATCGGAAAGGGATCTTATAAGCTCGGCACAATGGACGACGAACAACTACCAAATAATTGGAACATATCGCTTCTCAAACGGTATTATTGCTAAGGTACAACTTTATTCCCTTTTTTCATTTATATATTTGACACTAACTCATTGCAGATGATCGATCGAAGATATCGAGTACTTAGGTCTGAAAGCACGCGTTGCACTTCTTTTTCCTTAGACCGGTTTTTGTCCCAAGTGGGTTTTTCCAGCGAGGTTTTTAACGAGGCAACAATTATGTGCTACCTGAAGACAATTCAACAGTATCCAAGGCTTCTTTACAATCAACCTCGAATACTGGGGGGCATCACCCACCCTCGGATGTTACACTTTCGAGGAAACAACTTCGTGTCAAAGGGTCTTGATAGAGAAACTTTGTAACGGGCCAAACGGTCGAATAAACCGTGTCCGTATAGATTAGTCGAGCCTCGATGGCAAAACATGTACGCATGTATAAATTATACAAAGAAGCATTCTTTTTATATTAAACATCTTGTGTCTCAAATAAAATTTTCTACTATACAAGCTCCATACTTACGATTTTGTGAGAAATGGCTCAAGGGACAAGTGCAAATATACCTCGTACACTCGGGGACTGCCGTCGACGATCGACAAATTCGAGTAATCTAAACTCTAATTCATAAGACCTCAAAGAGGCACCCTCCCATCTATAGGCCAAGGCCATCATTCTCAGGGACTAACACACCAAACAAGTTCGTAGTGTTATTGGGAAATAAGCCCAAGAGGCATACCCAAAGGTTACATCCAAGTTAAGGCGGCTCGGAGACGTCCGAATCCTGCAATAAAAATAGGTCTTCGAATTCTTTAAAACACCGGTTAAAAAAGGCTACCCTCGGTAAGTAATCAAAAGGGTTTCGATAAAATCACCCCTCGAAAAACCTTAAGAGGTATCAAATTATCTTAACACAAACGTGTTAAGGCACAAAAAGCAAAGGGGTTTCAATCGACATCGGACCCTCAAAAAACCCAATGGGTGAAGAATACGTGTTAAGGAAAAAAGAAATTTTTTACTAAATCTTCTAAGCCAAAAAAGGGAAAAAATATCCATCTTTTAGAGGACATATTAGCCCAATCTAAAGACCCTAAGGGCCAATATACTTAGAGTTCGAGATTTTATTCTCACTTAATTCAGACCTAAGGGTTCCACTATTCCGAGCTCAAATAAAATTGACTTGAATATAGCTCGAGGATTCATCATTATTTGATATAAAACCTTAAGGGGTCTGTTACTGTGAGTTCGAAACTTACTCGAACTTGGCTATAAAAACAGTACAATTACAGCTCCGATCAAGCCATCCAAAATCAAAACCCCGAACAAATTGTTTAGCTCAGGGACTCGCCCTCGCTTAACTAAAAAACTTAAGCGTTTGTTCTACTCTGAGTTCGAGTTATCGCTCACTCGATTATAGAGGCTACAACAACTCGGTTGCAACAAAGTCTTCACAAGGCAAAGACAAAATAGAATTTATCATAAATTAGAAATCGGAGACGAAACGGCGCCTAGCATGTACCTCCTCAAGAGTCTCTCTTCGAGACTGACGCCTAGCATGCTCAGCAACATGGGACAATCTAACCGCAACAACATTAGAAATTTCCTTTGCCCGAGTGTTAGCGGCTTCAGCGTCGGCTCGGTAAGGCCACGAGCGCCTCTGCCTCGGATGTGGCCCTTGCAAGTTCATCGGCCAACCGAGTTTCAAGCTCTTCAACCTTCTGGGCTCGGGCCAAGCTCTCAACCTTCACACTTTGGAGTTGACGCTCAACCGAAGACAGTTGGGCCTGAACTGCATCTTTCTCCGAGGCGAGACGGTCCATGTTCTGCTTCCACCCCAAAGTATCTGCCTCTTTCATCTTGGCCTTCTCACGAAGCTGCTCAACCAATTCGACCTTCTGCTGAACCTGTAGGATCAAAGTGTTAGTCACCAATATCGAGTTAATACATAACATACTCTCAAAAATTTACATTAATCATTCAATGAGATCGGTCTGATCTTGATGAGCTCTTGTCAACTCGGCTCGAATACTCATGATCTCCTCTTCTTTGTGCACATAGAGGAGTTTGAAGGAATTTCTCTCCTCCGTAAGCGTTTTGAGATCGTCCTCGCATCGGGCCAGCTCAGCTCGGTATTTGGAGGACGCTTCTCGATGGAGCGCCGTATCCTGTACAGAAAGGAAGGAGATCAAACTTAGAGAAATAAGAACAAACGCAAGCATGGTAACATGGGCTAAAACTCACTTGGTTCAGAAGCCGTTGAGCCTCATAAAAATGAGGGATGTGTCCAGGTCGGGAACATCATCGACCCCCGCGAAGCAGTCGCGAAATATATCATCCCCTTTGGGGGCCGACCCCATATCAGGGGTCCCCATGGACCGGGCATCCCGAAAGTGCCCCTCAGAGAACATGGGGCCGGGCGGCGAATCATCAATGTTAATTTCCCCAAGTGAGTTACTTGGGGCATTCCCTTCTCTTTGAAGGGCCTCAGAACTAGACCCTTCGGGCACACCCGCCGGTTGCTCATCACGGCAGGAGGCATCATCAATAGCCGATGATTCGGGGACTTTGTTCGGACCTTCCCCCGAGATCACCTCGATCTGCGGCTGAACCTCCTCGACCGTCACCGGCTCAGCAGTTCTTGAAGCTTCAACGCCTTCCCTCTTCCGAGCCACCAGCAGGCAGTCGGCATCTTCTCTCTTCTTGTCTTCATCTCGTAGCATTTGGACTACATCGGCAGACAGAACAAGGGGATCAGTCTTCGACTTTCGAGCCCTGCTTTTCTTGGGCTTTGGGGTATCTAGAGATGAGGCCCTTCTCCTTTTCTTGTCTTTGGTCGGCTTGGGGGGCTCCTCTTCCCCAAGGGGAGGCGTCCTCATGACAATATTATCTCTAAGACCTGTATAAGAAGAATTAAAGTTAAAAAGAAGTATTTCACAGGAAATCATCAAACACGGACAGGGGAACTTACCATGATTTTTGGCCTCCCATCGACCCTTGGCCAAATCGCGCCACGAGCACTCTGCATACGAAGAGGTTGAAACCACTTGTCGAACCCAACCTGCAAGGTCCGGGACTGCACCAAGAAACCAGGGGGAAGCTGTACCATAAAGAAGAATATAGATGAGAAGAGGTAAAGGAAACATAACAAATAATCAAACATTATCGGTGAAGTTCTAATTATGCTTCATGTTCCATTCTTCAGGGAATGGAATCTTCTCGGCGGGGATTAAGTCGGAGGTCCTGACTCGGACAAACCGACACATCCATCCTTGGTCCTTGTCCTCGTCTATGCTCGAGAATAGCACCTTCGTGGCCCGGCGCTAAAGCCTTATCAGTCTGCCCTGATAAAGACGGGGGCTGTATAGCCTAATAAGATGATCGAGGGTGAAAGACATCCCCTCGATCTTGCTCGAGAAGAATCTGAGCAAAATGATAATACGCCAAAAAGAGGGATAGATCTGGCCTAGGGTTACCCGGTATTGGTGGCAGAAGTCGATTATGACGGGATCGATGGAACCAAGTATGAAAGGGTAAGTATATACACTTAAGAACCCTTTCACATGAGTGGTGATGTCCTCTTCGGGGGTAGGAATCACCACCTCTTTATTCTTCCAGTGGAAGTCCTTTTTCACCTGCTCGAGATCACCTTCGGATATCGAACAGATGTATCTAGACATGGGCTCGCATCGGTCAGGAACCGAAGAAGGTCATTCGACTTTAAAGTCAGAAGTAAGTTCACATGGCCCGAGGATGCACTCTTCGATATGTGGCTCCACCGGTGTTTTGTCACTGGCCGACCGCGATGAGGAGGCCTTTTCTTCTTGAGGAACGGTCTTTGATGTTTTTGCCATTGCTATATGAGGTTTAGGGAAGGAAAAGGCGGAATTTGCATTTTAATAAGAGATTGGCAAATGGAAACCGACAAAGTTGATGAACTTGAAGAGAATAGAAGAGTTTTTGAAGATTAGAAGAAGTTTGAAAGTAAAGTTTGAAAAAATTATGAAGGTGGTCTATTTATAATAGCCACTTTGACGGTTTGAAAGCACTGTTGGCCGACTATCAACTAGCATTAATTAATGACCTTGGGAACTGCGCAGACGCGATGCTTCAATTGCTTCTGTCGCTTATATCACGATGTTGACGTCATAATTGATCGAGGTATTAAATCAAAGTCTCAAATTCGTTTCTTCTCGTTACACTCCAAAAAATGAGGGGACTATCTGTATACGGTCGAAATCGAGCATACCCGATTTCGTTGGCAGGGGAGTTGCCTCGAGGATAACCTTATAATAGATCGGGCTCGAGCTCGAGCTCGAAGATAGAATGTCACACCTGGAGATCGAAGTGACCATTGAGATCGAGGCCACCAGAAATCGAGATCGAGCATGATTGACTTTGAGTAATACGTAATAACGAAATGGAGAGATATCAGTAACCGGTTGAAAGTCAGGGCGAAAATCCCGGAACAGATCAAATCAAAGCGGTTATTAACGCCAATCATGGGATCTACTTCCGTTATTAGAGTTTTACCTTATTTAGGATTCCTCTATTATATAAAGAGGGATCCCATTCACTTGTGAAAATAGATTATTCACTGATAAGGATATACATATATATTGTACGTTGTTTTCTTTGTTCATCACTATTCATCGCTGTTTGTTCTATCCTATATTGTTCTTATTAATTAACCTCGATACTACTTCGAATCGAGGTCAAGGCATCGTTTGCAGACCGGTTTGATTTATTTTATTGTCCAAGTTATCTATTTAATTCGTTGTTTATCAATTGGTGCTGGTTTAGATCATATATCCTTAAGACCACAATACAAGTTTAATTGTTACTCAATTTTTAGGGTAAACAAGAGTATAATGGAATAAATTACATTGTGCATTCTTTATTTATTTCTTCACTCAGATTTCAAGCATTGCAGTAAGTGTATTGAAATGTCAAAATATTTGAAAGTGTCAGCTAGACCTTTTGAATTAGATTCTATTACCTAAGATAAAAAAAATATCTCTAGATAGATTAAATGTTTTATAAACGAATCATTAACAACTTTACATCTTAAAAAACTAAAAAAATCAAATAAAAATATATAATATTTTAAAAAATAAAATATAAGGTCCTCAATTAAAATTTGGCTTTAGGCTACCCTTCTTATCGAGCCGCCGCAGTTAATGTCCCATCTCCTATCCAATGGTTTAACTATTGCGTACTTTTAATAATTAGTGATTGTAACATTTATGTACTAGGGAGCTGAGGCCATGCATGCACCAATGGTGATTGGTATAGGGACATAACAAAGAGAAAAAGAAAAGGAAAAGATACTTGTTTGTCACCATGCATTGAGGGAGTCCGGAACCAAAATGTGGTTCTTTTGGACTCAAACGACTAAAATGTGTGGAAAAAAAATATAGTGACCAAAATATGTATAACGCCCTTTTAAAGGGCACTATGCCTTAATGGCCGTTTGCCCGTTAAGGTATAGCGCCCTTTAAAAGGGCGTTATACGTGAATTTGAAAAGACGGGCAAGTATAACGCCGTTTATTAAGGCGCTATACATATTTTATAGGCCCAAAAATAATTCTTCTAGGCTTAACTGACATAAAAATAATTCAACTAGGTATAGCACCCTTATTTAAGGCGCTATACCTAAAAATATTATACCCCCGGACTGGTTTTTGCCCTATTTAAGGAGATTAAGAATTTTTTAAAAATCCATTCATAAATATTCTCAAGTCTTCTGAATTATTTCTTCGTTAAGTTGTTTTGCATTTTGTCATAATGTCTGAAGAGCGAAAAGTAAGGGTTTCATTATATTGGGGGGAGGGGGAAGGTTGTGGGGTTGTGGTGGCGAATAACTCAGTAACCTATGGTTTATCTCCACAGTGTCATGTTAAGTTACCACTTATAACGGAGTACGTTAAATTGGTATCATTGTTATGTAAAAAAATCAGTGTGAGCAAATATTCGATGAACCTTAAAGTAACCGGAAGATATCCATATTCTGTCACTCCGCAAGGGGTTGCTTGTTATGTTGAGTTTAACATCTAGGACGATGAAACTCTGAGAGATTTTTTAAGGACTCTGGATGAATACCGGAAATTTCTTGTGAAAAAAATATTGGAAATATACGTCAAGGTTGAAGACGTTCGCAATAATGAGGTTGCGCAAAGCAGGGATATCCCTCAGTCATCGGGTGGTTATTTTGGAGTGGTTTTAGCTGAACAGGTTCCGTCTAAAAGAGTTTGGCCTGATCTAAACTTATCTCCATGGGCGAATGAGGAGCGAGGAAATAATTTCTCTCCTAATTTACATAATCCACAAGACGAGTGGTAAACTCATTTTTTCTTTGTGTTACGATGTTTATTTTTGCTGTATTGAATTTGTATTAACACTCATATATTTCACAGGGGGTACCGACCAGATATGAATTTTACAAGTTATGAACCAACGCCCAGTTGGAATATACCTAGTTCTGGTGTGTTGGATCATGGTGGTCCATCGGGGAGTCATCACCAACAGGATAATGTCCATCATGGGATGTCAACATATTACGATTTGTAAGTGAAGTGATATAGCTATATGTAAAGTATTTATCAATTTGAGTAACTCATTATAGCTATTTTGTTGGTTGTGCAGTGAAAACGTGCATCCTGAAGGTCCTGTCCTTACTCAATTGCCCGAAGATGATATATTTAATCGGGATCTGGCAGATGCACAGAGTCAGGAAGAGAACAGTGATTATGACAACAATGCCGATAAGTCCGGAGATGATACACCCTTCCCTGATGAGGGTGGTAATGAGGAGGAAGAGAATGCTGGACCTGATTTGATGAGGGAGCATGCTCCACCCCCCGTTAGACCAAGAGTGTACCAGTCCTAAGTGTCGTTTCATTCAAGGGAGATTATCTACCTTGATAATTTGCTAAGTATGCCGGATGTGGATGCCCTCACAAGGGATACTGACGAAAATTTGGACAACAATGTGGGATGAATCTAGAGCAACAATGCTGTCAAAGGGCATGCTTTGTCCCGATAAAACGCGCCTAACTAGGGCGGTACTAATGTACAGCGTAAAAGATTATCGTGAGATCACGGTACGCGAGTCATCTCCAGATGTATACAAGGTAGTCTGCCGTAGATGGTTTACGGGTTGTAATTGGATGCTGCGTGTGAGGAGGAAGAAAACAAATATGTGGGTTGTGGGTAAATACAGTGGCAACCACAATTGTAAAATGGACACATTCAGTGGGAATCATTTTAACTTGAATGGTGACTTGATTTCTCTTGTCTTGATTCCACACATTGAAGCATCCATAAGGTACAATATCAAAGAGTGTATAACATCCGTCCACCAGGAATATGGGTGCACCATTACCAAAAGAAAGGCATTTCTCGGGCGCAAACGTGCGTTTGAAATTATTTATGGTAACTGGGATAAGTCCTTTGCATCTCTACCTAGGTACTTGGCTGCATTGTAACACTTTAACCCTGAGACTGTTGTTGAATGGAAGCTTGAGCGGAGTCCGGGAATACCGGAACATATATTCAAATATGTGTTCTGGGCATTTAAACCAGCAATTGATGGTTTTCTGCATTGCCGGCCGGTAATATCCATAGACGGCACTCATGTCTATGGAAAGTATGATATTAAGCTGTTGATCGCCGTTGCAGTACATGTTAATGGAAGTATATTTCCTTTAGCTTTTGCTATTTTTGCCAATTAAAGCCAAGAGACGTGGACACTATTTTTGAACCACTTGAAAGAGCACGTTATCAAACAACGTTCAGGTTTTGTCTAATATCTGATCGGCATGGTGGTATTTTAAGTTCTGTACAGAATTTGTGTGCATGGCAGGAACCGTATGCCTACCACCGTTACTGTGTGAGGCACCTGAAGGCCAATTTCCAAAAGGCATATCCCAACAAGGAATTGCATGATTTAATGTGGATGGCTGCAACAGATCACCAAGAGTGTAAATTCAGGAGGCGCATGGAATCTATAAGGCAGGAAGACGAGGGAGCCTATCGTTGGTTGATGCGACATGAGCTTGACAAGTGGACTTTGCATGCAGATGGTGGCAGAAGATGGGGAATTCTGACTACAAATGTGTCAGAGTCTTTCAACGGGTTATTGAAGTCTGCACGTGGATTGCCTGTCACTGCCATGGTGCGGATGTCATTCAAGCATATGGCGGAGAGGTTTGTTGAAAGGGCTAGAGGTACATCGTCATTGATGGAAAGGGGTGTTGAATTTATGCCAATACCAATGAAAAGATTTGAGATATACAGGCGGCGAGCACATTGGCATTCATATTTATAGTATTGCAACGAGCAAAATATTTTTAAAGTTCGCACCGCTATTCATCAAAACCGGGGGAATAATACACATACCGTAAATGAAGCCAGAAGGTTATGCTCTTGTGGGAAATGGTCCATCTACCACATGCCGTGCTCACATGCCATCAAGTGCTTTCAACATACAGGTTTAGGGCCAACCAACTACGTTGATAAAGAATATAGTGTTGCTGCATACTTAAAGACCTATAGTGGGCAGTTGCAGCCAGTGGGTGCTGAGTATTATTGGCCGCCGGAACCATTTAAAATGGTGTGTAACAAGGACTATGTATGTCAACGACAGGTGCAAAAAAGAACACGTATACGAAACCAAATAGATGTTGGTGATACCGTTTATGCGCGCAAATGTGGCATATGCTCGCAAATAGGACACGACCGTCGTAAATGTCCTTCAGCTGGTTTGGGTGGCGGTGGTAATCCAGCTCCTGGTGGAAGTTCATCTAATGTGCCCAACTATCAAGGATACACGTAGTGTTTTGTTTCCGTAATGTGGTTGTAATAAGTGTATGTACTTGTTTATCTTGCAGAATATATGAAATAAAATTATGTTTCCATTGCTGTTAAATCTTATTAATATTTAACATTAATACTTCAGTACAACAATCTAACATAAACCCATTTAAAAACGACCTGAAAAAGCTAATCGCCTGCAAAAGCTATCTTCTGAAAAAGCTGTATTGTACCTGAAAGAATTTTTAGCACACGAAGCATAGCGCGGTGAAATAATACGTTATGTGTGTTGTCTTGCCTATAAATAACTAGCACATTTTAGTTATTATCTGCGCTTAACCAAAACAAATAGCAAAACTTTCCATAAATTTTTTATTTTTCTTGCATTAACAAATGTCTGGACGCAATGACCAACCAAGGTGCTATTGTGGCAAACGTGCAATTTTGAAGGCATGTTGGTCCGATGGTAATGTTGGGCACATATACTGGATGTGTCAACAATTATTTGAATGCAATGACGGAAATAATTGTATGTTTGAGGAATAGTATGATGAACTCATTAACCAGGAATATTACAAGTCATGTTTGCAGTATGTTTGGAATATGAACTGTGAATACCAACGCCAGATCTCTGAAATGCAACGAGAAATTGCGGCAGTGCAAGAGAAACTAAAAGAGGCGGAAGAAAAAAAAAGTGAAATGGAAGAGAAATTTAAGTGGTTGGAGCAGAGAATAATAGGCGGTAATGACTAAACAAACACATGTATGTGTTGAGTGTAGTATTTTATCTTTATATTTTTATGTCATGTATTTTCATTAGTTGTACTGAATTTAAATTATGTTAAGTTTATATGTTTGTGTTTGTGTTGTAGTATTAAAATAACGAAGAATCGGAGAAATAAAAACATAATGCGCATATAATGTAAACAATAAAAATTGTTGCTATTATTTACTGAATGTCATATGTACATAAAATACAAAAAAAATCAATGCGTCCCACATCCTGTATGCTTTAATGCAGCCGTTGGCCTGAGGCGCATCCCATCCAGCCCGGCTACGCTATCAGGATCATCCTCATTACGTCGCCTCTTTATCGCAAGATGCGCTGCAACATGATCGTCAGTAGGGCTGGCAAGCTCGGTAGAAAGGGCCGTCGGTCCAGCAGTAACCTACAGAATAATAAGATATTTTAGTATATGAAATATATATTAGTAATGTATGTGTTAAGTCACAAAAATTTAAATTATCTTACCATGATCTCGTCGGGCTCCTGAATATAATCATCCATCGCAGCCAGGTCAGTATCGCACAAAGTGACCTCCGTGACAGACGACGATGAAGCCTTAATTAAAAATAAATAAAGATATTTATGCCTAATCAATGAGATAAAAATAAATTTAAATTTAATAGTAATACAAACATACCTGCGCTTGTGAAAGATCCCCAGCATCTCGCGATGATGAGCCATAACTCTGCCGGCGCCCACTATCCACATCTCGTGTCGGCCGATCATCAGCAATGGTCGATGGACCTAGAAGATCAGGAAAATACTGATCCCAATACTATCACGTAATGGCCATGCCTACGATCAACAATGGAGCGGACGAGGTCACCTGCGAAGTCCCTGGAGTGAGCTGAAGCTGAAGGCTGAATGACGGCATGCTGCTGTGAGAGTGGTCTGGCTCATGGAGGTCACTCGGCTAATCAACTCCAACATCCTTAACAGGTGCCTCAACGCCCCCTTGCTGGGGACCACCTCCTCGCCGACCCCTACGACCTCATGGGACACCCCTACCTCGTAGGGCATGCCTGTCACGTCGACCACGTTCTGGCCCCACTGGTGGCCTACGATGGTACTGCTCTGGAGCCACATACTCAGCCTCGTATCCTAATCACTCATCATCTTGGGCTCGCCTCAATGTCCGGGAAGCCAGATCGGTAACCTGCCAGCCATACTCGTGCAAAGCGGCTGCTCCCTCGCCGGTATGTTGCTGTATCTACAGTCCTAACTGGTGGAACAGATGTAGGCCAATAGCCTGCACAACATGTAAAATATAAATTACGGAACGCTAGGTTAACGCTATAAGTAAGTATATCAAATAACATACCAGTGCCTCGTACCTCCCTGCGTATGGAACGTACCGACCGCTAGCACGATAAATGGGATTCCCGACGAAAAGTCAGGTAACGTTGCGGTACCATCCCATATAATCATGCTCAGTCTCCGTCCGGTCAGGTGGAGGGGGGCGGAATCAGGTCATGTCGCTGGTCTCAAGTATCGATCTGCGCCTCTAGCCATGCCATATATGTCTGGTCCACCCTGGAATGATCATCCCGCTGGTAATGTGTGATATGCCAGGCGGGCGGTGGCGGTACAAGCTGCGGGCAGCCAAACTAGCGAAGTACTCGCTTGGTGGCATGATGCTCCACAATATCAAGGCACATCAACGGGACGGAAGAGCTCCACATAATTCGGCCGACCGAGCAATAATCGGGCAAACCAGCTATTAGCTCGTCGCTGTATGTCCTCCAAATGAACTATTAAGTAACAACAGAAAACGTGAGTCTACACAACACATATGAAGCCAGGCCAAGTAAACTTAGGTATATATTTACATGTGCGCCCTCCAGCAAATCCAACAAATCCCTGCATAAGGGGAGATTATGTCGAGCCTCGTACTCTCGTCCATATCCTCGCCTATCAACCCGCCTCCTAGCTAAAGGGAGAAATAGAGGTGGTGCACCCGAAGCTAAGGGTGGTAGAGGTGGCTGCAACTGCAGGAACCGCTCCTAGGCCCAAACCTAATATACAAAGTGGACGTAAAATTTAAGGTATATTTTTACTGGGTATGTTATAATGAATAGAGTGTTTGACTTTGTTTTCACCTATAGCAGCGGCAAAAATCCAGCAACGTCATGCTGGGTGCCTATGCTCGCTCGGCACATCTGCCTGTACAAGTAACCGAGAACAGCAACACCCCAACTGTACTGAGGTAAATCATCTAGCCGCTCAAGATGATGAAGAAATCTCAAGCTGACTAGGTTCTCCGAAGTGTTCGGGAACAAAACCCCTCCAAACATAAGGAGGAGCAGCAACCTCGTGTACCGGTGAATATGAAGCTCCGGTGTATCATTTGTGATGTCAGTGTGCAATGCCTCCAAATGCTGCCGGACGGGCGTCAACTGCAGACGACTGGCCCCAACCAGTGCAGTCTCATCCGGAGGCTGGAAATCGATGAGCCCCTGCAGCATCTCCATGTAGTGCAAACCCGTAAACTCTCTGATGGCATTCGGCAAAGCAACATGGTGTCCATCAACGGGTAGCCCATACAGGACCTCCACGTCCTGAAGCGTGATAGTGGCCTCGCCAATGGGCAAATGGAATGTGTGCGTCTCTGGTCGCCACCGCTTTATCAGGGCCGTGATCAACGACCAATCCAGCTGCAGCCGACCGAGCTCCACAATCCTATAAAAGCCCGTATCCTGGAGGCGTCTGACTATACGGGGATGGAGAGGGTGATCCCTGAGAAAGCCCCACATATCGTCTACTTTCCTGGCACGGAACGTCTGGGCTAGTAACTGTCCCTCCCATATGTGTGATGACCTATGATCGCCCTGTAACAACAGTAGCTCCAGACTGGCAGGTCCGGGATGCAAAGGCGGAACCTCCATGTCGTCTATTGTAAATTAAACAATATTAATTACATTATTTTACTTTAATATGTTAGTTTTATTATTTTACATGTTAGGTTTATTATTTTATATGTTTGTTTATGACTCACTTATTTTTGACTATAATAAAATTAAATAATTATTTTTTATAATTATATAAGATTTAATTATTAAATATTCATATATGGGTTTCGGGCTCGATATTTGAGGCCCAGTAGCACCAAGGTATCCTGAAAATATTGTGCTCATGATGAGAATTTTTTTTCGATTTATCACTCAATAGGTCTATTATTGTAAATGTTAGTTTATTATTTATATGTTAGTTTAATATTGTATATATTAGTTTTATTAATTTATATGTTGGTTTTATTATTTTACATGATAGTTTTATTATTTTATATGTTTGTTTGTAAATTAAATAATTATTTTTCATAACTATACAAGTTTTAATTATTAAATATTCACATATGGCTTCCAGACTCGATATTTGAGGCCCAGTAGCACTAAGATATCCTGAATTCTTGTGTTCATGATGAGAAAAATATCTCGATTTATCACTCAACATGTATGTTATTTTAAATGTTAGTTTATTATTTATATGTTAGTTTAATATTGTATATATTAGTTTTATTAATTTATATGTTAGTTTAATTATTTTACATGTTAGTTTATTATTTTATATGTTTGTTTGTAAATTAAATGATTAATTTTCATAATTATACAAGATTTACTTATTAAATATTCACATATGGGTTCCGGGCTCGATATTTGAGGCCCAGTAGCACCAAGGTATCCTGGAAATCTTCTTGTTTTCTCATACTTAGTCCATGAAATATTATTGTTTTATCATGTTATTTTCTTATGATTGTTGACTAGAATTGTACAGAGTTTGTGTTTGAACTATCAGCCTTTTTGACGCATTTTTGGGTATAATAGATACTTAAATGATTAATTTCAATAACTACAAGGATACTACGCTAAAGGGCACTAATATTTTACTACGCTAAAAGGGCACTACATTACAAATACAAGTACTACATTAGGCCACAAGATATCACTAGAGGGAACTAAAGTAATAATTTATCTATTGTATTAGTCTTTAAGCAAATAAATAATCTAAACCGGATAAAAATAATAAATAAATTTAATCACAAAACATTCATGAAAATACATATACCACAGTAAAAAGTAACTAATTAATATTTTTTTAACAATTAATAATAACTTCTCTATTTTTACTAATTTTTTTAGCACACTAATATCATAGTCCGGATAAAAATAACAAATTAGTTGAATCGCAAAACAATCACAAAACAACATAGAACACATTAAAAATAACTAATATGGATTTTTTATACGAGTTTTAACAAAAACTAAGTTGGAATACTTCGATTTAAGATTTTTGGAAAGTTGAAGATTTGGTGGTTTGGAGCCGAAACGAGCAACTCACAACGAGATAACGCCTTAGCTAGGATGTGGGACCAAGAATCTTTACTTTTGTGGGACGGGTAGGCTCCACTCAAGCTTTTTTGGTCGTTAATGAGGGGACCGCTGGTTTTTTAAGTTTTAAGGGGGGGGGGGGGTTTCTGGTTTGGTGGGGAAGGGAAGGGGACGATTTTTTATGTAGGTTTTGGGCCTATAAAATATGTATAGCGCCTTAATAAACGGCGTTATACTTGCCCGTCTTTTCAAATTCACGTATAACGCCCTTTTAAAGGGCGCTATACCTTAACGGGCAAACGACCGTTAAGGTATAGCGCCCTTTAAAAGGGCGTTATACATATTTTGGTTACCATCTCTTTTTTCTACACATTTTGATCGTTTGAGTTCAAAAAAACCATCGAGATTCTGCATCGGGATTCTGCATTAAGGAAACCTTTTATAGATTTCACATATTTTAATCAGAAAAAGAAGTGTACTAAGCTGTATGTACAGTGATACGCCGGCAGCTAATCACATCTTCTACTTCTGCCCTAACTGGTAACCAGCTGTAAGCATATTATTGGTTTGACTGAAAAATATTTAATTTGAAGTAGGTTGGACGGTTTCCTTTTACCTTTTGGTAATTAGGTTCTATCATTTTTTTATCGCACATCTTCCTTTTTTCCGCTGGGATTTTTTTAATAATGCGACAATATAAGAATGTAGTGATAAAGTGGAGTATGAAAGATATTATTGACAGTGACCAAATGATAATGCAACAACCTAAGAACATATGCCTGCCGCGGTAAATGACATGCTAAAGATTAACTTTGATTTCGCTCGTGTAGGATTCAATTTTAAGTCTTCGTGAGTATTGACATGAGTCTAGGGGCGGCAAAATGATTAAAAAAATTTAGTTATTCACTTATATTATCCACTAAAAAATAGATTGGATAATAATTTTTTTAAAAACGGATAAAATATGGATAAGAATCATATTATCCATTTAAAAAATGGATAACCGATGGATAATTAATGTGTTTAAATTTTACATTTGTAAAGCCTTAAATTGGAGGTTTCTCAAGTTTGAGAGATTAAGAATTTTCTCAAAAGTGATCATATTTTGAAGTTATGGATAATATGGTTACCCATATTATCCTCCGGTTAATGTATTTTTTATCCATATTAAATATGGGTCGCATCGGATAGTTTATCCGTTTTTTCATTACCCGTTTTCTAATTGTCCCATATCTGACCCGACCCGCCCGTTTGATGCCCCTAGACATGACATGAAACCAATTTCAAATCGTTTTGCAATATAACTTTGGGTGAGTAAATTATGTATACAGAAAAGAAATAAAATGGACCAGTGAAGATTCTGTTTGTTTCCTTCAGATTAGGTGCTCTAGATTTCCCTTTGATATTCCCTAGAAATATTAGGCTTATCTTGAATACGATATTATAACGTGGATAATTAGAATAGTAGTAGCTTGTACGTAGACGCCATCAAACAAAATAAAAAGATAAACTCAAGCACCTGATGGCCATCAAATTAATTAACCCATAGACTTCGTCATATTAATTTCACCAAAATTTCATCAAATCAACTTGCTCAATGTGTCAGTCTTTGTTATCTGAGCTTTTAAGCTATGGTTTACCAATTACAGAAATACTTGCAGATACACTGGAAGGAACGGAAATAAAGATGTAAGTGAATTTTGACTATCGAATAAATAAAGCAACAAATTAAATACTTGCTATATTTCAAAGCATTCCATCCATCTTTAGTGCTTCTGCGCGCTAGCCTATCCGTCTAAAGATTTTTTTTCCTTTTTCTATTTGGTAATTACGTATTCCTCTAAAGTCAATTAGCAACCCTCTACTACTTTCTTTATTGGGAGAAAAGGGAAGGAATTGATCAATTAATGGAGTCGTTGAGGGCGAGCCGTGAAGAAATGAATTATTTTGATTTCTCGTTTATTTGAGTAATTAGGAAAGAGAAATATTGGGCTCATTTTTACTATGTATGATAACATCATAAAATCGAGAAAATTTGAGAAATGAAATTGAGTGAGATTCCCAAATTGAGAAGAAGAAGAGAGATATTATTTCATTCTATGTAATCAGAAAAATGAACTATATGGAACCTTCTGTACAAAATATCATATATGTATTTACAATATAAAGTCATGTGAAAAGACTATAAAGGACACACTAAACCCAGCTATAACAAATCAAGTCTCTAAAGGATTGATTTGGGCCGGATCTGTAGATTGGGCTTGGACTGTTGTATTTCTATTAGCCCCCTCAAGCTGGAGGCCGACTAGATACCAAGCTTGGACAACAAATGATGGTGAGGAGCTCCAGATAATGCTTTAGTCAGATAATCAGCAAGCTGATCAACAAAAAAAACATGATGGAGAGAAATAGTCCCAGACTGAAGCATGTCACGCACAAAGTGACAGTCGACTTCAATGTGTTTAGTACGCTCGTGAAAGACCGAATTTTTAGCTATGTGAATAGCACATTGACTATCACAAAATACAGGGACATGCTTAGTAACTGGACACCCCAGATCATGAAGAATTATGATCAATCAAGACACCTCAGCAACCACTTTGCGCAGAGCGCGATACTCTGCTTCCGCAGAAGAGAAAGAGACTGTTGGTTGCTTCTTGGATTTCCAAGAGATAGGAAAACCCCCAAGTGTGATGTAAAACCCACTAACTGACCTTTTGGAAATTGGACAAGCAGCCCAGTCAGAATCAGCATATGCAACCAAAGAAAAATCTGGAGAGTTGTTTAATAAGATGTCTTGCCCAGGATCATTCAGTAAGTACCGCAAAACATGAATAGCACTGAGCATGTGAGGGACCCTAGGATCCTTGAGAAATTGGCTCAAGTGTTGAGTTGAATAAGCAATATCCGGTCTAGTGTGTTGTAAAAAGTTCAACTTGCCAATAAGCCGTCTATATACAGAAGGATCTGGAAGACAATCACCTTCGTTAAGAGAGAGCTTGACTGAGAAGTCTAAAGGGGTGAGAACAGGAGTCAAGGAACCACAGTTAAACTCATGAAGTAGATCCTGTGTATACTTCAACTGGTTGATAAGGTAACCATGGGGTGTCTGATGAACTTCAAGGCCCAAGAAATAGTGTACTGGTCCAAGATCTTTAATTTTGAACTGAGAGTCCAAAACGGATCTAAGGGCTAACATTTCAACTGTATCAGTCCCGGCTAGCAAAATATCATCGACATAAATAGCTACAACAACAACAGAATCTCCAGAACACTTAGTAAACAAGGAATAATCAGTTTTGCTAGAGACATACCCTTTAGACAATAAGGATTCACACAACTTAGCAAACCACTGCCTAGAGGCTTGCTTCAAGCCATAAAGGGATTTTCTAAGTTTGCAGACTAATTATTCTTCATGCAAGAAAGAATTATTGACATCTAATTAAAAAACAGTCCAACCCTTTTTGGCAGCAATGGAGAGAAGGTATTTAATGGTGGTGATTTTAATAACTGGAGAAAATATCTCAGTATAGTCCACACCCTCTTTCTGGGAATCCCCCCTTATCACTAACCTAGCTTTATACCTCTCAATGGGGCCATCTGATTTCTGTTTAACTTTATACACCCATTTACAAGGTATAACCTTCTTACCTAGAGGAAGAGGGACTATGTCCCAAGTCCTATTTGCATCAAAAGCTTGAAACTCCTTCAACATAATCTCTTGTCAAGCAGGATTAGAGATAGCTTGATGATAAAATTGAGGCTCTTGTATAGAAATCCCAGCATAAGTGACCTTAGAAGAAGGAGCAACATGAGAGCAAATATAATCTTGAAGATAAGAAGGTGGGTTGAAGGTTTTGAGAGACTTCCTAAGAGAAGGATCAGGAGGTGATGCTGGTAAGGGTGTAGATGAATAAGAAACATGTGAAGGAGTAGGTGACAAAGGCAAAGGAGTAGCAGAAATAGATGGAGGAGGAATTGGAACAGGAGTAGACAATGAAGGGGATGGTTGAGAGGAGGCAGAAGGTGGAAACTCAATAAAAGGTGAGCAAGGAGGAGAAGAGAAAATAGGAGGAAGAGGAAGAAGAGAAGAAGAATGATATGGAAAGACAGTCTCATGAAAAATGGCATCCCTGGAATAAAGGATAGAGTAAGATAAAAGATTGAGAAGTTTGTATCCCTTTTTTCCTAGGGGATACCCCAAGAAAACACAAGTAGTTGCCCTAGGTTGAAGTTTGGTTTTACCCTGCTTGGGAAGAGTAGCAAAACATAGGTAACCAAAAGACTTTAAATGATCATAGGATGGGGAGAGCCATGTAAATTTTCAAAAGGAGAAATATTCTATAAAGTTGAAGAGAGAAATCGATTAATGAGATACGTAGCAGTTAACACACAATCACCCCAACATTTCAAAGGAAGTTTAGACTAGTACAATAGATCCCTAGAGGTCTCAAGCAGATGTTTGTGTTTCCTCTCAATCACTTCATTTTATTGAGGAATGTGAGGGACTGTAGTTTGATGTAATATGCTAGATTGAGAGAAAAAGTAAGAAGCTTCAGAGCTGCTGCCCAACTCATACGCATTATCGGATCTTATGGTTTGAATAGAAGATTGAAAATGATTCTTAACCATGAGAACAAAAGCTTTAATAATGGATAAGGCATTACTCTTGCAAGAGAGAAGGTGTGTCCACGGGACTCTAGTATAGTCATCTATAACGGTGAGAAAATAACTGAAACCATTGTAGGTTTTAACACAATATGGTCCCTAAAGATCAATATGTATAAGCTGGAAAGGTACACTAGTTTTTATGGTACTATCTGAAAAGGGTAACCTTTGTTGTCTTGCCAAAGGGCACACAGAACAAATAAAAGATTGTTTAGATGAAAATTTATTCTTAAGAGAAGGAATAGACAACATTATATTATAAGGCATATGACCCATTTTTTGATGCCAGAAAATATTAGTTTTATTCATATCAACAGAATGCACATTGCTGTTATAACAAGAGATATCAGTGCATGATTGAGAACTATTTACAAGGGGAATGAGAGAAGATATTAAAAGAGCAGGAGATGGAGTAGGGGATGTATGAGCCTCAGAATGAAGGATGTAAAGTCCATTCACAGTTCTATCAATTGCCAGTGGCCTCTTCAGAGAAGGGCCCTGCAAAGTACAACAACATTTGGTAAAGAGAGCAGAAGAACATTGAATTTGATCAGGTAATTGGCTAAGGAAAATAAGATTAAACTGAAAATGTGGTACAATCAAGATATCAGGTAAAGTAATATCAGAGTTCAAAAAAAAGAAACCAGAGGAGACTACTTTTGCTTTGTAACCATTAGGAAGAGTGATAAGTTTAGGAAAAGGTAGAGGAGAAATATCAGAAAGTAAATGTTTATAAGGTGTGATGTGGTTAGTTTCCCCTGAATCTAAAATCCAAGGATCACTTTTGAACTGGGACAAGCAACACAAAAGAGTTCCTACAGCAGCAACAATATGACTACTCAGCATACCTGCAAAGTTTGCAGAGTTAAAGGCACTGCCAGAAGAGTCTTGTCCAACTTGACTCAAATGGACTTGTTAGAACAAGGACATGAGATGCTGGTATTGTTCTTTACTAAACCCATGGGGATTGACTTCAGCAGGTGTGGGTGTACAACATTCAGGTTTGGAATCCTCAGTCTTGGAACCCTCAGTCTGGACACAAGATGCTGACCTCTTGCCCCTGGTAAACTTGAAGTCAGATGGATACCCATGCAACTTGTAACATTTTTCAAGTGTGTGTCCCAGTTTCTTACAGTACTTGCACGAAACTCCTAAGGCAGATTTCTTAGGATCAAAACTCACACGTTGATTGAAATGTCTATTGTTGGTGGTGTTATGGGTGGACACAACAAAGGACATAGAATCAGTTGAGAGATTAGATGCAGCAGAAGACCCTTCCTTTTGTTTTTCATCATGTTGCAACATGGAATAGGCCTTACTTACTTTAGGATAGGGAGACATCATCAAAATGGTACTCTTAGCCGTAAAGTAGATGTCATTGAGACCACTAAGAAATTGAAAAAGTTTTTGATCTTCAAGGAATTTAGGTAATGCCCCACACGAACAAACAGGTCCTACATAAGCTGTGTGAAGCTCATCCCACAAGCTTCTCAGTTTAGTAAAGTAGGACGCAATGTCTAAGATCCTTGCGAGAGAATTAATTTCCTTCTGTATGTGTATGCACTTAGACCCATTAGATTCTCCAAACCTTTTGTTGATGTCAATCCAAATTTGTTTGGCAGTATTAAAACCCAACACACTCGTCGCAATGTCTCGGGACAAAGAGTTAGTAATCCAAGCAATTATCATGTCATTACAACGCTCCCAAAAAGGATAGTAAGGGGAATCGGGTGCTCGCTGAGAAACCCTACCATTGATCAACCCAAGCTTGTTTTTGGCGGAAAGCGAAATTAACATGCTTTTCCTCCAAGTAACAAAGCCACTTCCATTGAATAGAACATATACCAATTGAGTATCAGGGTTGTCTGACGGGTGAACGTAAAATGGATGAGACGGAAGAATAGAAAAATCATCAAAATCGTCGGTGTTAGAAGTCCAACTCGTTTGACCAGGCGAGTTGTTAGTCACACTCCCCATATTAGAACTAATTCACACACACACAAAAATACTCAATGCAGGGACTTAAGGAAAAGAGGAAGGAGATGTACCAGCCGAAGAAGTAAAAATCTTCAATATTACCGGCATTACTAGCAAACCCAGATAATATCATCAAATCACCGTGAAGCAGAAGAAAAATACCACAAATCAACTAGAAGCAACTGCAGAAGAACAAAAATCAGCAGAAATTGGGAAATCACCAAAACAGAAAACCCTAGAATCGTTGGGCGCCGAGAACTCCAACAAAATCATTCAAGGGTAACATTGGAATGAAGAGTTGGTCGATAACTACACGATTCCAAGCTCTGATACCATGATAATATCATAAAATCGAGAGAATTTGAGAAATGAAATTAGGTGAGATTCCCAAATTGACAAGAAGAAGAGAGATATTATTTCATTCTATGTAATCAGAAAAATGAACTATATGAAACCTTCTGTACAAAATATCCTATATGTATTTACAATATAAAGTCATGTGAAAAGACTATAAAGGACATACTAAACCCAGCTGTAACAAATCAAGTCTCTGAAGGGTTGACTTGGGCCGGATCCATAGATTGGGCTTGGACTATTGTATTTCTATCCGTGTATAACCTTGTGGCGATGGCTCAGTAAATCAGTTGGAAAACATATGCAAGTAACCTTCTTTTGTAGTAGTAATTTTTTATTTCTTGATATATATATATATATATATATATATATATATATATATATATATATATCAGGAACGGCAATAGATGTGTTATCAGCATCACATGCAATAGGTTTATTTAATGAGAAAACGCTTTTTACGAGAAAATGTTCACGATTTCTCATCTCTTTCCGTACCAAAACAAAGTTTAACTTTTCGCAAGTGGAGAAATGATATAAAGTTTTGATGCTAGCAAGTTTAGGTAAATGTTTCCTACACCTAAAAAGTTTCTCCACTCACTACAGTATATTGTTTGACCACATCTAATAGGAGGAAAAGAAAATGTATCACGTGCCGTTTAAATAATGAAGAGCATTAGTAATAAGTGGATTCCTAGCTATACCTAGATCTATGGTATAATTAATAATGATATATGTCCTTTCTTATCTTTTAACACCATTTTTTTGCAACAACCAGTGAACCCTATTTTTTGCATCCCTTCAACATAGCTAGGCCTATGTTATAATTAATACTACTAATAATGTCCTTTGGTATCTTCAACAGTGCTTAATTTGTTTGCAGGAACCCGTGAGCCATATCTTCTATAATCTATACCACCAGATTCCTTGCATTTTCCCTCTCCTATATAAAGAGAGGCGATATTCATTCTCCTGATCAGCAATAACACAAGCAGTGGATTTGATACATAAATATGATGGAGAATCAGACATGGCGTGATATTTGTTTGGCTCATCACTTTCTGTTGAATTCATGAGACAGTCCAGAGATGATGAGCCGAACCAATATCACTCTTGTATGCTTCTGTAATGTGCCCTTAATTATTACTCTTTTCTTTCTTTCTTTCTTTTTTTTTTCCAGCTTGGAAAGTGGAAACAGACCATTATTTCCTTATGCATGCTACCATGATCGATCTGTTCTCTTTCTTGTAATTGTTGATATAGTTTAGTAGTTTTACCTCAGATTCAGCAAATGGTACTGTAGGTTCTTAAATCTCAACCCTACCTACTGACGTTGGGTTGTTGGAGAGAGGCTAATCTTAAATTTTTAATCAAACCTTAATGTTTGTATTAGTAAACTCACTATATTTTTTAAGTTATGAGTTCATAATTTTATATTTGTTGAAATTTTGTTATTTTTCACGTATACTCTATTCTATTTTTTTGGATGTATAAAATGTTAGGTTCAGTTAAACATGCACGACCTAAGGTGTGCTACATTATCCGCCACTGCTCGGAGAAATGGTAAATATCACTTGGTTTCTTTAGAGAAATTAAGTTCTCTCGTCCCTCCAAAACATGATTCATTCAGCAGAGATCTGTTCTTTGTACTCGTATATATTTTTAGGTTCTCGATCCTTAGTCAATGGCAAAGACTTGAAATTAGGATTCTTTTGACCTAAAAAGATACGCGCAATGAGGCTGCTATATCTCCAACTCTCAAAAGTCAAACCTAGCTATATTCTACCATCGATAAGCTCCTCCGACTCTCTCCAAAACGTAGTCGACCAAATTAGACTTTATGTTCCTAATGTTTTATACTGTAGAGCTAATAAGGAGCAAAGAAAGGAACTAAAAGTTAAAATCTCTTCTCAGCTTCTTTAAGATGATGTGTATCTCAATGACCAAAAGTTATACTTTAGTATCTAATCGAGTATCATCAAATACTGAAATTGAAAGAAATACTGTTTGTTGACTTCTTTTCAACATGTACCGAGCTAATCTCTATCTCCTGCCAGGAAAATTATTTAAAAATTTCTCTGAACATTATCTCTTAGACCATTATTTCCTATTCAATCGGAAAGCTTCAAAATACAGATCCTCTACTTGCCTTCTTTTGATTTTGATTTTGATTTTTTATTCTTTTGGTCTAACGTCCTTTTGGTTTTCAAAGATGTGGTTTCATGTATTTCTATTTCTTTATTGGTACTGGAAAAAGGGTACACGTAGTATATATAAATGCAGTACTACTTAAAGCTCTTCCTTATCTATATGTCTGAGTAAAGACAAATTTTTCGTGATATTAAAAGACCTAAATGACAAAATCCTGATACCGAATTATATGTCAATGTGACGATGAAGAGCAAAATGTTCTGTTTATTAGAGCTAATGATTAATTAGTAAATTGCTAAGGAAATTTCGAATATATGTGTTGGCAATTAGAATGTTGAGCACTGAAAGATACCTTCCATTAATATAATAGCAATACCTCATAATTTAAAGTATGAAAGCTGTAAGACGTAAATAGTTTAGAAGGATTTTTGTGTAATTCAACTAATCAATAATAACAACAAAAAAAAATCTTTTATCGCATGAAGCTGAGGAATAGTGCAATTTAATAACAAATGCGATCGGAGACGAATAACGTATATGCAGACTTTACTCTTACCTAACGAAAATAGAGAAATTGTTTCGATAAATCCCCTTTAAGTATGAATAGTACAATTAAGAACATAAAAAGTGTTTAGTGTAGACTAGAACAGTACTGTCATGATCTTGCTCTCCATTGGTTAAAGAGTAAATAAATAATGTAACTCATGATTAATTAGCTCATCATTTTCCTAATTTGATACTCTTTAATGTTTAGTTATTGGTTTCCACTTTTCTGATAGTGTCTTTATTTGTTCTTTGTCTCTTACCGAACATTATTTGGATCTAAACATTTGCCGAAAGCATATCTTTGACGGAGATAAGCAGCTAGTACTATAAATTAGAGGGACGTGTTTGTCCTTTCCTCACCACTTTGAATTCGTCAAACTTCCTAGCCACCCTCATTTTTTTAATATTTTTTTTCTATTTCATTTAATTAACTTTTAAGGTCATTATAAATCTCCAATCAGATCAAAATCTGGAGGACTACCTTTCACCATTTCCACCTTAATTCCTTACCTGCTACCCTCTTTTGAATCCCTTAATACAATTTTTTTTATTTAAAAAAAAATTGTATTAAAAGTAGAGAAAGTAGGCGTGTGAAATGAGGGGATAAAATTTAGATCGATTCGACAAGTTAAATAAAGTATGGGTCATTGGGCCAGAACTTACCGTTTAGAATTTGTGGCGGTTAATACAAATTTTGTCAAATATGGAAGGTTTAGATCTAAGCTACAGAATGTAATTAGTGCCCATTCTTTTTATCTTTTAATTGGATTCGGAATTAAAGTAGTAGTACTCTAACATTTAAAACCAAAACCCAAGGGTAAAGACAAATGGAGAATAAAAAAGAATCTTGATGCTATTAAAGAGAAGTCCTCGTGTGAGTAGTTACAACTTTAATTACATGCTTTGTTGGCTGCATTATCCCTACTGTAACTACCAAAATCCACTATAGGTCGTGATGACGCCTAACGTAAGCCAACAACGATTAATCAACTTAGTTACTCATTTTATTACCTTCAAAATTTTAACTCTCATTAAATAGGTAGAGTAAGATCTGGTACTCGGAGAAAAATCCGTGATTTTATTTTTTAATTTTCGTATAAAATATAAATTACAAGATGAAATGATAATAATTACGTGAACTACAATAATGAACATCCAGTAGGAACCCCCAAAACCTCGTGTCACAAGTGCATGAGTATTTACTAAGGAATACAATAATAATACAATATTTGTCTAGAATGTAAATGAGACAGGATAAAATAAATAGTACGATGGAGACTCTGTGGGCTGCGATATGTAGCTTGGTATGCAGCTCACTTAAAGTCTCCTCAACAACTGCGCCTACGCGCCAAGATGATCACCAAATGAACCTTTCAGATCCTGCACATTTAGTGCAGAAGTGCAGTATGAGTACGTAAATCAACGCGTAACTAGTAAGTATCTAGCCTAATCTCGGAGAACTAGTGAAGAGGGGTCGACATCGACACTTACTAGTGGTCCAACAAATCAATATGGTAAATCATAAACAGGTAAGAAGCATAACAGTAGTAGTGAGGTAAATCTGTAACTAACACAATCTTCCAAAACTTTTTAAACGATATCAATTTTGTTACATCCCGTACCTTAGCATTAGGATGTGCCATAGTAAATCCACATGAGTTCGAAGGGATTATGTCTATTAGGAGGTTATAGAGGGTTTAAGACATTATTATTATGAGACCCTGTAAGTTACGATCTTGATACCGCTAGATATTATGTTAATGTGGTATTTTTTTTTAAGTGGAGTATTTTAATAAAAGTTTTATAAGTATAATTTTGGATAGTTACCATTATTACTGTTTTCGAATATGGTAAATTATACACATAATATAAGAAAGTTTATGAGATTTTCTTTATTATAAAGATAGAAATTATTTTCTCACAAGAAAAGAAGATTATCTTTTTACCATTTTAAGAATTAAACGTACGAGAATTTTTACTCTTTATATGAGATTAAGAAAATTATAAGTTGAGAAAATATATGTATTTTTACATGGATGTTTTAATAAAAATAATAGTGTATGCATTTATTTTATATGATACCATATGGCCATGATAGTATGATGTATAAAGTATATAAAAAATAAGTAAAATTTTAAGTAATTTGAGATAATTCTTAATTATGCGGGTAATTGATTAATTAGCGTATAACGGGACACTACCTAATTACCTAATAAGTGGATGAAGAATAACATTTCCCACCCCACCCGCACGTGGCAGCAAGCAAATTCTTGGACAATGACTCTTAGTCATTTTGGTTAGGCGGCAAAATGACTACAAAACACTTCATTTTCTATATATCTTGAATACAAGACACTATAATCAAAATTCCTACAATTTCTTATAACCCTACAATCAGAAGCGAGAAGTTAGCAATTCTCATAAAGTTGTGATTAGGTGAGAACGTGATTTGTGATTCTTATAAGTCTTATAGGTCATTTGTGATTAGATCAGAACGTTAGCAATTTATCACTTCCTACAAATTTTCAACAAAACTCCTTGCAACCAAATAATTCCAACGAGAATTATTAGCACATTAGCAACGTGAGATTTTGCGATTCTAAAGGAGTACGGTGCAACCTTTTCCAAGAATATCATACTGATTTCTCCCTACTCCAGGTATGTTAAGGCTATCCCTTCTTTCTTTAAGCATGATCCAAGTAACGATACGTAAATGTAATGCTATTTCATAAGTGATTCTACTCTTAGCAGTTAAGGATATCTACGTTATTTATTCCTATAAAATGATATTCAAGCATGTCTAAGTATGTTCCTAAGTCCCTATTGAGGTATATGATAGAGCTATTAATATTTTTAATATAGTGATACATGCATCTTCATGCATTTACCACCGTGCTATGGTCGGTCAGGCAGTCATGCATTTACCACCGAGCTACGGCCGGTTTGGCAGTTATATATTTACCACCGAGTTACCACCGGTCGGGCAGTCATGTATTTACCACCGAGCTACGGCCGGTTGGGCAGTTATACATTTATCACCGAGCTACGGATGGTCGGAAAGTCATGCATTTATCACCGTACTACTGCCGGTCGGGCAGTTACCACTGATTAGTTAGGCAGTCATGTATCATACGATATGGATAATAGTCTCAAAGAGAAGCATTGTATATATGTAAGTATAATAAGTATGCATATACCGTGGCACTTTAGAGATTCAGGTTGATTCTTATATGTCTTTAATTAATGTTGACTTACTGTTATGTTTCAGTTCTGCCTTACATACTCAGTACATTATTTGTACTGATGTCCTTTTGTTGGGGATGTTGCGTTCATGCCTGCAGGTATAGATAATCAGTTTGACGAGCCCTCATAGTACACGAGATTGACATTCAGCGAAGGATCGGTAAGACTCCACCTCATTCGGAGTGCAACCGAGTTTATGAGTCATCATGTCAAAGTTTTACCACAGACTTATGGGTAGGCCGGTATCCTGTCCCATTGGATGTCAAATAATATTAGAGGCTTTGTAGACAAAGGTTCATTTTATACAGTACGTTAGATGCCTTGACGGCCATATGTATTCATGTTTTAAGAAAAATGATTCAGTGATACAGTGTTCCCCACTTATAGTTATACATTATGAGTTGTGGCCATGTTGGCCTATGATAGTTACAGAAGAAAAATAAATGAGTTACACAGTGGTTCGCTCGGGCTAGCACGACACCGGGTGCCAGTCACGCCTCCCGAGGTTTGGGGCGTGACAAATTTCTCATCTCGTATTCTAACTCAATAGCTCAGAAAATATCCAATGACAATATCAAATGAATAAGAAATACCATATAAAATGCAAGGCATCAGTGGAAGGAAAAATCTCGTGAATATTCAGACTGCTAGCGATATAGCGCACGATTATGCCGAGGTCATACGGCCAGATCTCAGAAGGAATATGATACTGCCAAAGCGATCGGCCCGATCCCATCATAACGTATACACTGCCGAGGGTCCAGCAGCACGAACCATAGATGCATCTATTATATTGCCGAGACGAACGACCCGCTCCCATGAGAGTGTGGTACATAATCCTGCCGAGGCGTTCGACCCACTCCACAAGAAAGGAAATGAATTATCGAATTACGAGGCACGAGCTTACGATACAGTATATGAACACAAGGTGAGTGTAACCTTTACCGTTTATCAAATAACTTGTCAACAACTCAAGGTAATAAGGCTCAGCCTAATATATATGTATATATCTCTAAATCAAGTTCAATTCTAATTTCAATTAATTAAGCCAGCAGAATGAGTTCAAATATTTCAAATACTACATGATAAAGTCCTAAGTCTACCCGGACATAAACATGCTTTAGCCACGTATGAACTCTCGTCACCTCATGCGTACGTAGCACCCATAACTAGTATCACATAACAATTACATCACCTAGGGAGTAGTTTTCCCCTCACAAGGTTAGACAGGAGACTTACCTCGCTCCGAAGTTCCATAATAGGCTCCAACCCTCTCTTAACACTTCAATTCAAAGCCAGACAATCCAAAACGAGCCAAACAATGGTCAATTCAATCAAAATATACTCCAACGCTTATAATTAATCAATTTATAACAATTTCCAACTCCGCTCGAAAAGTCAATAAAGTCAACCATCGGGCCCACGTGCCCGAATTACGAAAATATTCGAAGATAAACTTTACCCATAACATTACGAACTCAAATATATGATTTATTCCAAATTCCATGTCCAATTTCGTGGTAAAAATCCAAAAATACCAAATTCTAGGTTTTCTTCAAAATCCCACAATTTTCCATAAATTTCCATGTCAAATCCTTATAGAATCCATGTAATTAACTTACAATATGCAGGAATTACTTACCTTGCCATAGATGATGAAAATCTCCCTTTGAAGCTCTCCAAAAATCACCCAAACCAAGAGAGAAATGAGTGAAATGAGTAAAATCCCGATTTAAAACAATCTGCCAGGCCCATCTTTCTTCGCGATCGCGGGAGAACCTTCGCAATCGCGAAGGAAAAAATCACTGCCTCCAAATTTACTCTACGCGTTCGCGGACTTCATGTCGCGTTCGCGAAGCCTACTGACCCCCGCCCTTTGCGTTCGTGTAGCAAGCACCGCGTTCGCGAAGGCTAAATGGCTCCAGGCCCAGCTCTCGATCCTTCTCCGCGTTCACGACCGCTCTGCTGCATTCGCGTAGGTTCCTCAGGCTCTCCTCCGCGTTCGCGACCTCTGTATCGCTTTCACGATGAGCAATTTCCACCTGCCCCAAAAATCATTCTCCGCGAAAGCGATAACCACCACGCGTTTGCGATGAGCGACACCAGAACCAGCATCAACAACAACAAAACATGGGGAAATGACCCAAAACCATCCCGAAACATATCCGAGGCCCTCGGGACCCCGTCCAATCACACCAAGAAGTCCCAAAACATGATATGAACTTGCTCGAGGACTCAAATCACACCAAACAACATCAAAACTACGAATCGATGGGTGAAACCTTTTTTTAAACTTTTAAACTTTGACGAACGCGTCCGAACTATATCAAAACATTCCGGAATGGCGCCAAACTTTACGCACAAGTCACAAATCACGATACAAATCTATTCCAAGACTCAGAACCCCAAACGGACATCGATATCACCAAAATCCACCTCAAACCAAACTTAGGAAATATTAAAACCTTCAAAATGCCAACTTTCCACAATAAGCGCCGAAATGCTCCCGGGCGACCCGATACTCAACCCGAACATATGCCCAAGTCCGAATTCATCATACAAACCTATTGGAACCTTCAAATCCTGATTCCGAGGTCGTTTACTCAAAAGTCAGACCTTAGTCAATTCTTCCAACTTAAAGCTTCCGAAATTAGAATTTTCCACCCGAATCTACTCCGAACTTCCCGAAATTCGATTCCGACCATACGTACAAGTCATAAAACATGAAGTGAAACTACTCAAGGCTTCAAACCGCCGTACGACGCGCTAGAGCTCAAAATGACTGGTCAGGACGTTACATTCTCCCCCACTTTAACATGCGTTCATCCTCGAACGTGCTAAGAACTACTCCGGAGTTGCCCCGAAATCACTACTCAACACCTTGTACACCAACCCGTGCCACCACAGTCCAGTTAAGCACATTAGCTCGAGCCAGACTGAAGATTCTCCCTTTTTATTTAGTCAATAACCCTTAGAACCAAATTCCAACCTCCGAATTCCTCTACCACACCTGATTCTAACATTCAAACACCATTACAATCCCCACACGCTGAACCCACACATGATCATACACCTATGCTGACATCACTCAACGCACCGCATCACTCATTTGCCCAAGGAAATATCTCCCAAGCACAACATCTACAAATTCACTGACCCGACGCCTGTAGTATACCTCATAACACATATAAGCCCGGTTTCAATCCTCACAATATTGCCATGACGGAAGAGATGTGTAGAAACTCATAACCACCTGCCGAATCAATAAATCATGGAGTCTCTCCTCCTGACAAGAACCATTACCTCATTCTGAACTGAATAACGATATTTGCCTTTTAATATACCTTATATAAATTCGATTGCACTGATTTTAGGTCCAATAATCTCGCCTCACCCAGTACACGTTGCTCGGGCAATAAGCCACCTCAACACCTCCAAAAATCTCATATGACGCCATCAATGTGCCAACAAGATACAAAATCGAATGTGATACATAAGGAAAAACAAACTCTGGAAAAGAACTACCCGACCCGCATAACGAATAAAATAGTCGAACAGATGCTATGGACCCTTCTAAGAAAATGAGGAACAAAATACACAAGAATAGATATAGGTAACATCACTCAATATCTCACTGTTGCGGCGTGCAACCCGATCCACACATGGTACCGTTGCGGCATTCAACCCGATCCAAATATGATACCGTTTCCGCGTGCAAACCGATCCAAACAACATACCCGTGGTGGCATGCCACCCGATCCACACATAACAATACATAAGGAAGTAATGCTTATACCTACGAAATACCCGAATATCGACCACAAGGACACCAAGAGAAAAAATACAATCCTAGGGAGACGGATAGCACCATGCGCTACAAAACTCAAGAACAACTAATATATGATATATGACCTGTATCTTGAGAGCCATCATGTACATATAACACCACAAACTACACGGGACCACAACACATGTGCGAATAATCAAGCCGTCTTACAACCTACATGGAACAATAGAGTATTACCTAGAATAGCTGACGACGAGAATAACATCCAACGTTCGAAGACTCCTCCATAAGCAATGCTATGCTGAATGAACACATCCGACCTGATGTAGAGCGCACATTCACATTAGACCCATCAACGGACCCCAAGCCGATTACGATCATCCCATACTGGTCCCACAACCTTTCAAGGATCCACAATGGCCCAATTCATGACACACATAAGCAGCCGTCCCAATCTGGAACAAACTCCCACAGCTCACAACCAAAGGAGTAGAGCACCTTCCAAGCATAAAATCTCACATTAACGATAGTACCATAATCTCCATGCCTGGTTTCAATCCTTAACCATCAAGTGACTAACATGTCACACTTATACAAATTCCCCCCATGGGATACGCTCGCACAACCTTCCGCATTAGGTATCAAAGCCTGCACCTCCATACCACCAACCGTACTAATATTGTAAAGCAAATCAAGAATCCGCAAATTAGTACACAAATCCTCTTACACAGGACACCGTTCTCAGGTGACACTAAAGAAAATTCCAGCTTACTGCACCTATCATGCCGCTATGCGAGAGTAGAAGAATTTCATCATAACTCCTGAACAAAAAAAAAATACCACTTCATCGTCTAGAACCCTTTCACTCAACATATTACAAAGGAACGATAGCAACAAGCAATTGAATTCCCATAACCGCAAAAAATACAAACCTCAAGTTGGGGTCTAAACCACCATAACTCTTTCGGGATCTTTCTACACGTATCAGACCATTATAATCAAATACCTCCAAATCAATCAAATTGCGGTGGCTGTCAAGCCCGCATGTACAACCACGAATCACCTGTATAGCCTACATACAGAAGGAACTGATCAATGGCACAATCACACTGATTCAAACCATTACTAACCGACCCAACTTCTTCCAATTTACTCTTGACTTGCCTTAGAAATAATAATTGTTCCATTCAGAAACATAACGAAATCGATCATCACTCATATCAAGTGACCCGAGTCACGAGACCACATTGTCTCAATACCTATGAACCATCTCATACCATCCATATGCGTACAATAGCATCTCCAACTGGTACACCTGTTCTGAAAGATCTTCTACGAATCCGAAGTAGTTTCTCCCATTTCTAAAATATTGCCCTGCAGATCCGATTATAACATAGAAAGTTCCCTAAGTATTCTTCACAGTCTGCTACAAAATCCTGGTCTTCAGTCACATAACGAACCCCAAAATCCTTAGACGCTACACCTTAAATTCTTGAACCCACTAGGACCGTTGTTGAGAGTCACCCACTCTGACATGGTCTCGAATATGACCAAACTCCAACGCTCTGCTAGCACATGAATACCCTCTCAAAGAAGTAACCGGATCAATTCATTTCCTTGTACATCGCATCCACAAGAAGCATAAACTCTGAGTCTTCCCAAACCTGAACATGAACCGATAAGGCGAAATATAGCACACACTGACAAGTTCTTTGCTCGAATTACACCTGATATTTTCTTTTTCTTAGTCATAATTGCTCCATCAATGCATCGATAATCAAAAACCACACAAGCAGACAACCACACGACCCAATCATAGACGGTGGGCTCCACCACTTAGCTTTAAGCTACCATCACATAATTTTGAACCCACAAAGATCCTCCTCCTCTATTACCATGATATTGCACCGTTAACCCACCAAATTTCTCAAAATCCCTTGTTAAACTTTTCATGAACATTCCGAATTATTAGCCACAATCGCATATTCGACCTTCTGCTGAGTAGTAAATAGAAATCTTCGTAGAAACTTCATCAAAATAATGCAACCGCTAACATGCTCACATGAGATAGCCCACCTGTGGAATTCCATACCGACATCTTCCAACGACGCTGCATTGGGTACAACCACCACGAAAATCAATAACCCTACTGAGCCCGTGCTCGTTCACCAGTTGTACAAGTCTGTTAATTCCCCATTGACATCAACTGAAAGTCCGACAATACATTCTAAATTCGAAGTTACGTCGTATCCCACAACGATAATCAAGCTCTTACACCCCTAAACACTCCAAGCAAACTTCTTTATGTCATATTCAATCTTCCTCAACACAGTAGCCACCATTCCAAATAAAATTCGTAGACCTAGTCACTGTCCACCATGATTCCCAAATTGCTCTAAACTTTTCTCAAGGCATGTGGCTATTCTACCACATAATCTATATGCTACTCCGCCACTCCCACTTTGGTAAAACCATCTACTTTATGCAACTTCTTGACTTCTGCTTTTCACACTTGACCTGCTAGCAATTCAACCACCGCGAGACACCTCCCACCATGTCCTTCGTCATCCTTTGCTACACAAATATTGCCTCAAATCAAATCCATCTATGTACCACCAGAACTAATAAATTGCTACCAACTCTAAGCCTCCTCGAAGATCATCTTTCTCGAGCCATCGACATTAGAAACATTGATTCGATCCTAAAACTGCTACATATTGCCATCTCTGACAACCGTTTCTCAGGCACCATTTCACAATACCCTGCCCCGAAGGTGAATCAACGAAGACCACAACACCGACGAACCTTAATGCGATCAAACAAGGATGACGATACCACATCACAAATGATGATTCCACCACGCTCGAAAATATCAAATCTCGTTACTCCATCAACCAAAGCTTGAACATCCATAGACCGATTGTCTTTCCCCCGCTGGAATTAAACACCGAACCTCTAAACCATGCACATGGAAATTCTCCTTCCTAGTCATTCACTGCCTCGACACATAGACAAGCACCCTACCATTACACCGACACTGTGCGATAATAATGTGTGGACATCATAGCAATCTCTACTTAGCCACAAAACCATAGAAAATATAGATACTGAGCTGAAATGACAGAACATCCTTTCGCAAGGTGACGATAATATCTCATTCGAATATGCAGGGAGAAACATCCTGCACCACATCTGCAGTACCACTACAACTCCTTGATGCCCTATTGATAACAAGCGCTCCACGTCGCATAAGATTGAGTAGGAAAGAAATAAAGGAATAAGCCTCAAAGGAATCAAACCGCATGATGAGGAATGAAGAAGGGAAGTGCTCCTAACAGCCCTGTAGCCTTTTGAAGATAAGTACAGACGTCTTCGTGCCGATCCACAAGACTCTACTAGACTTGCTCATGACTCGTGAGACCCAAGTGAATCTAGAGTTATGTACCAAGCTGTCACGACCCAAAATCTGCTATAGGTCATGATGGCGCCTAACACCGCTGTCAGGCAAGCCAACAGTGATTAATCAACTTAGTTACTCATTTTATTACCTTCGAAATCATGAATCCCATTAAATAAGTAGAGTAAAATCTGGTACTCGGAGAAAAACCCATGATTTTATTTTTCAATTTCCGTATAAAATATAAATTACAAGGTGAAATGATAATAATTACGTGAACTACAATAATAAGCATCCATTAGGAACCCCCAAAACCCGGTGTCACAAGTGTATGGGCATTTACTAAGGAGTACAATAATAATACAACATCTGTCTAGAATGTAAATGAGACTAGATAAAATAAATAGTATGATGGAGACTCTATGGACTGCGATGCATAGCCTGGTATGTAGCTCACATAAAGTCTCCTCAACAACTTCGCCTACGCACTAAGATGATCACCAAATGAACCTGTCAGATCCTGCACATTTAGTGCATACGTGCAACATGAGTACGTAAATTAACGCGTACCCAGTAACTATCTAGCCTAACCCCGGAGAAGTAGTGACGAGGGGTCGATATCGACACTTACTAGTGGTTCAATAAATCAATGTGGTAAATCATAAATAGGTAAGAAGCATAACAGTAGTAGTGAGGTAAATTTGTAACTAACACAATCTTCCAAAATTTATTTAAACGATATTAATTTCTCATTTCGTATTCTTACTCAACAACTCAGAAAATATCCAGTGACAATATCAAATGAATAAGAAATACCATATAAAATGCAAGGCATCAGCGGAAGGAAAACTCTTGTGAATATTCGGACTGCTAGCGATATAGCGCACGATTATGCCGAGGTCGTACGGCCAGATCTCAGAAGGAATATGAAGTTTCCGAGCCGATCAGCCCAATCCCATCATAACGTGTACACTGAAGAGGGTCCAGTGGCACTAACCATAGATGCATCTATTATACTGCCGAGGCAAATGGCCAGCTCCCACGAGAGTGTGGTACATAATCCTGCCGAGGCGTTCGGCCCACTCCACAAGAAAGGAAAAGAATTATTGAATTACGAGACATGAGCTTACGATACAGTATATGAACACAAGGTGAGTGTAACCTTTACCGTTTCTCAAATAACTTGTCAATAACTCAAGGTAATAAGGCTCGGCCTAATATATATGTATATATTTCTAAATCAAGTTCAATTATAATTTCAATTAATTAAGCCAGCAGAATGAGTTCAAATATTTTAAATATTACATGGTAAAGTCCCAAGTCTACCCGGACATAAACATGCTTTAGCCACGTATGGATCTCGTCACCTCGTGCGTACGTAGCACCCATAACTAGTAGAACATAACAATTACATCACCTAGGGGGTTGTTTCCTCCACACCAGGTTAGATAGGAGAATTACCTCACTCCAACGTTCCATAACCGACTCCAACGCCTCTCTTAACTCTTCAATTCAAAGCCAAACGATCCGAAACTAGCCAAACAATGGGAAATTCAATCAAAATATACTCCCATGCTTATAATTAATCAATTTATAACAATTTCCAACTCCGCTCGAAAAGTCAATAAAGTCAACCCTCGGGCCCACGTGCCAGGATTCCGAAAATATTCGAAGATAAACTTTACCCATAACATTACAAACTCAAATATATGATTTATTCTAAATTCCATGTCCAATTTCGTGGTAAAAATCCAAATATACCAAATTCTAGGTTTTCTTCAAAATCCCACAATTTTCCACAAATTTTCATGTCAAATCCTTATAGTTACCGTGTAATTAACTTACAATATACAGGAATCACTTATCTTTCCATAGATGATGAAAATCTCCCATTGAAGCTCTTCAAAGAGCGCCCAAACCAAGAGAAAAATGAGTGAAATGAGCAAAATCCCGATTTAAAAGAATCTGCCCAGGCCCGTCCTTCTTCGCGATCGCGGGAAAACCTTCGTGATCGCGAAGGCAAAAAGTCACTGCTTCCAAATTTACTCTACGCGTTCGCGACCTTCATGTCGCTTTCGCAAAGCCTACTGGCCCTCAACCTTCGCGTAAGAAGCGTTGCGTTCGTGAATGCTAAATGGATCCAGGCCCAGCTCTCGATCCTTCTCCGCGTTCACAACCGCTCTGTCACGTTCGCGCAGGTTCCTCAGGCTCTTCTCTGCATTCGCAATTCTGTGTCGCCTTCACGATGAGCAATTTCCACCTGCCCCAAAAATTATTCTTGGCGACCGCGATAACCACCACACGTTCGCGATGAATGACACCGAAACCAGCATCAGCAACATCAAAACATGGGGAAATGACCCAAAACCATCCCGAAACACACCCGAGGCCCCCGGGACCCCTTTCAATCACACCAACAAGTCCCAAAATATGATACGAACCTACTCGAGGCCTCAAATCACCCAAAAAACATTAAAACTATGAATCGACGGGCGAAACCTATTTTTAAACTAAGGTGTGATAAATGACCTGCATCTCGAGAGCCATCCTGTGCATATAACACCACAAGCTACACGGGACCACAACACATGTGTGAATAATCAAGTCGTCTCATAACCCACATGGCACAATAGAGTATTACCTGGAATAGCTGACGACGAGAATCACATCCAATGCCCGAAGACTCCTCCATAAGCAACGCTATGCTGAATGAACACATCCGACCTGATGTAGAGCGCACATTTACATTAGACCCATCAACGGACCCCAAGACGATTACAATCATCCCATACTGGTCCTACAACCTTTCAAGGATCCACAATGGCCCTATTCATGACACACATGAGCAGCAGTCCCAATCTGGAACAAACTCCCACAGCTTACAACCAAAGGAGTAGAGCGCCTTCCAAGCATAAACTCTCACATTAACGATAGTACCATAATCTCCATGCCCGGTTTCAATCCTTAACCATCAAGTGACTAACAGGTCACACTTATACAAATTTCCCCCGTGGGATACGCTCTCACAACCTTCCGCACTGGGTAGCAAAGCCTGCACCTCCATACCACCAACCGTACTAATGTTGTAAAGAAAATCAAGAATTCGCAAATTAGTACACAAAGCCTCTTACACAGGACATCATTCTCAGGTGACACTAAAGAAAATGCCAGCTTACTGCACCTATCATGCCGCTATGCGGGAGTACAAGAATTTCATCATGAATCCTGAACCACAAATAGAAATAGCACTTCATCGTCTAGAACCCTTTCACTCAACACATTTCAAAGGAACGTTGGCAACACACAACCAAATTCCTATAACCGCAGAAAATTCAAACCTCAAGTTGGGGTCTAAACCACCATAACTCTTCCGGGATCCATCTACACGTATCAGGCCATTATAATCAAATACATCAAAATCAATCAAAGTGCGGTGGCTGTCAAGCCGTACATACAACCACGAATCACCTGTATAGCTTACATACCGAAGGAACTGATCATTGCCACAATCATGCTAATTTAAACCATTACTAACCGACCCAACTTCTTCTAATTTTTTCTCTTGACTTGCCTTAGAAATAATATTAGTTCCATTCAGAAACATAACGAACTCGATCAACACTCATCCCGAGTGACCCGAGTCACGAGACCTCATTGTCTCAATACCCACGAACCATCTCATACCCTCCTTATGCGTATAATAGCATCTCCAACTGGTACACCTGTTCTGAAAGATCTTCTGCGAATCCGAAGTAGTTTCTCCCATTTCTCTAACATTGCTCCGAGGATCCGATGACAACATATAAAGTTCCCCAAGTATTCCTCACACTCTGCTACAAAATCCCGGTCTTCAGTCACATAACGAACCCCAAGCTACCATCAGAAATCGCACAAGCAGACAACCACGCGACCCAATCGTAGACGGTGGGCTCCCCCACTTAGCTTTAAGCTACCATCACATAATGTTGAACCCACAAAGATTTCTCCTCCTCTATTACCATGATATCGCACCGTTAACCCACCAAATTCCTCAAAATCCCTTGTTAAACCTTTCATGAACATTCCGAATTATTAGCCACAATCGCATATTCGACCTTCTACCGAGTAGTAAGTAGAACTCTTCGTAGAAACTTCATCAAAATCACGCAACCACTAACCTGCTCACAGGAGATAGCCCACCTGTGGAATTCCATACCGACATCTTCCAACGACGCTACATTGGGTACAACCACCACGAAAATCAGTAACCCTTTTGAGCCCGTGCTCGTCCACCAGCTGTACAAGTCTGTTAATTTTCCATTAACATCAACTGAAAGTCCGACAATATATTCCAAATTCGAAGTCACATCGTATCCCACAACGATAATCAAGCTCTTACACCCCTAAACACTCCAAGCAAATTACTTTCGTCATATTCAATCTTCCTCAACACAGTAGCACCATTCCAAATAAAGTTCGTAGACCTAGTCACTGTCTACCATAATTCCCAAATTGCTCTAAACTTCTCTCAAGGCATATGGCTATCCTACTAGAAAATCCATATGCTACTCCGCCACTCCTACTTCGGTTAAACCACCTCCTTTAAGCAACTTTTCGACTTCTCTTTTCATATTTGACCTGCTAGCAATTCAACCACCGTGAGACACCTCCCACTATGTCTTTCCTCATCCTTTGCTCCCCAAATGTTGCCTCAAATCAAATCCATCTCTGCACCTGAACTAATAAATTGCTACCAACTCTAAGCCTCCTCGAAGATCATCTTTCTCGATCCATCAGCATTAGAAACACTGATTCGATCCTGAAACTTCTACACCCCACCATCTCTCACAATCGCTTCTCAGGCACCATTTCACAACACCCTACCCCGAAGACCACAACACCGGCGAACCTTAATGCATTCAAACAAGGATGACGACACCACATCACAAATGAGAATTCCACCACGCTCGAAAATATCAAATCTCGTTACTCCATCAACCAAAGCCTGAACATCCATAGACCGATTATCTTTCCCCCGTTGGAATTAAATGTCGAACCCCTAAACCATGCACTGAGAAATCCTCCTTTAGAGTCATTCACCGCCTTGATACATAGACAAGCACCCTACCATTACACCGACACTATGCAATAACAACTCATAAACATCATAGCAATCTGTGCATAGCCTCAAAACCATAGGAAATATAGATAATGAGCTGAAACGACAGAACATCCTTTCGCAAGGCGACGATAATATCTCGCTCGAATATGCAGGGAGAAACATCCTGCACCACATCTGCAGTACCACTACAACTCCTTGATGCCTTGTTGATAACAAGCGCTCCACGTCGCATAGAATTGAGTAGGAAAGAAATAAAGGCATAAGCCTCAAAGGAACCAAACCGCACAATGAGGAATGAAGAAGGGAAGTGCTCCTAAAAGCCCTGTAGCCTCTCGAAGATAAGTACAGACGTCTCTGTAACAATCCGCAAGACTCTACTAGACTTGCTCGTGACTCGTGAGACCCAAGTGAACCTAGAGCTATAATACCAAGCTTTTACGACCCAAAATCCACTATAGGTCATGATGGCGCCTAACGCCGCCGTCAGGCAAGCCAACGGTGATTAATCAACTTAGTTACTCATTTTATTACCTTCGAATTCATGAATCCCATGAAATAAGTAGAGTAAAATCTGGTACTCGGAGAAAAACCCATGATTTTATTTTCCAATTTCTATATAAAATATAAGTTACAAGGTGAAATGATAATTATTACGTGAACTACAATAATCAGCATCCAGTAGGAACCCCCAAAACTCGGTGTCACAAGTGCATGGGCATTTACTAAGGAGTACAATAATAATACAACATCTGTCTAGAATGTAAAAGAGAGAGGATAAAATAAATAGTACGATGGGGACTCTGTGGACTGCGATGCGTAGCCTCGTATGCAGCTAACATAAAGTCTCGTCAACAGCAGCGCCTACGCACCAAGATGGTCACCAAATGAACCTGTCAGATCCTACACATTTAGTGCAGGAGTACGTAAATCAACGCGTACCCAGTAAGTATCTAGCCTAACTCCAAAGAAGTAGTGACGAGGGGCAACATCGACACTTACAAGTGGTCCAATAAATCAATATGGTAAATCATAAACAGGTAAGAAACATAACAGTAGTAGTTAGGTAAATCTGTAACTAACACAATCTTCCAATTGTTTTTAAACGATATCAATTTCTCATCTCGTATTCTAACTCAGCAGCTCAGAAAATATCCAGTGACAATATCAAATGAATAAGAAATACCATATAAAATACAAGGCATCAGCGGAAGGATAAATCTCGTGAATATTCGGACTGCTAGCGATATAGCGCATGATTATGCCGAGGTCGTACGACCAGATCTCAAAAGGAATATGATGTTGCCGAGGCGATCGGCCCGATCCCATCGTAACGTGTACACTGCTGAGGGTCCAGTGGCACGAAACATAGAAGCATCTATTATACTGCCGAGGCGAACGACTCACTCCCATAAGTGTGTGGTGCATAATCTTGCCGAGGCATTCGGCCCGCTCCACAAGAAAGGAAAGGAATTATCGATTTACGAGACACGAGCTTACGATACAGTATATGAACACAAGGTGAGTATAACCTTTACCGTTTCTCAAATAACTTACCAACAACTCAAGGTAATAAGGCTCGACCTAATATATATGTATATATTTCTAAGTCAAGTTCAATTATAATTTTAATTAATTAAGCCAACAGAATGAGTTCAAATATTTCAAATATTATATGGTAAAGTCCTAAGTCTACCCGGACATAAATATGCTTTAGCAACGTACGGACTCTCATCAACTCGTGCGTACGTAGCACCCACAACTAGTAGCATATAACAATTACATCACATAGGGGGTGATTTCACCCTCACAAGGTTAGCCATGAGACTTACCTAGTTCCGAAGTTCTATAACCAGCTCCAACGCCTCTCTTAACTCTTCAATTCAAATCCAAACGATCCGAAACCAGCCAAACAATGGGCAATTGAATCAAAATGTACTCCAATGCTTATAATTCATCAATTTATAACAATTTTCAACTCCGCTCGAAAAGTCAATAAAGTCAACCCTCGTTCCCACGTACCCGAATTTCGAAAAATTTCAAAGAAAAACTTTACCCATAACATTACGAACTCAAATATATGATTTACCAAATTATAGGTTTTTTTCAAAATCCCACAATTTTTGCATAAATTTCCATGTCAAATCCTTAAAGAATCTGTGTAATTAACTTACAATATACGGGAATTACTTACCTTGCCATAGATGACGAAAATCTCTCCTTGAAGCTCTGCAAAAATCGCACAAACCAAGAGAGAAATGAGCAAAATCTCGATTTAAAACAATCCGCCTAGGTCTGTCCTTCTTCGCGATCGCAAAGGCAAAAAGTCACTGCCTCCAAATTTACTCTACGCGTTCGCGACCTTCGTGTTACGTTCGTGAAGCCTACTGACCCCCGCCCTTCTTGTTAGGAAGTGTCGCGTTCGCGGAGGCTAAACTGCTCCAGGATCAGCTCTCGATCCTTCTCCGCGTTCGCGACCGCTCTGTCGCGTTTGCGTAGGTTCCTCAGGCTTTTCTCCGCGTTTGCGACCTCTGTGTCGTGTTCGCGATGAGCAATTTCCACCTGCCACAAAAATCATTCTTCGCGAACGCGATAACCACCACGCGTTCGCGATGAACGACATCAGAACCAGCATCAGCAACAGCAAAACATGGGAAAATGACCCGAAATCATCCCGAAACATACTCGAGGCCCCTGGGACCCCGTCCATTCACACCAACAAGTCCTAAAACATGATACGAACCTGCTCGAGGCTTCAAATCACACCAAACAACATCAAAATTATCAATCGACGGGCGAAACCTTTTTTTAAAATTTCAAACTTCGATGAATGCGTCCGAACCATATCAAAATATTCTGGAATGGCGCCAAACTTTACGCACAACTCGGAACCCCAAACGAACATCGATAACACCAAAGTCCACCTCAAACCAAACTTAGGAAATTCTATAACCTTCAAATCATCAACTTTCCACAATAAGCGCCGAAATGCTCCCGGGCGACCCGATACTCAACCCGAAAATACGTCCAAGTCCGAAATCATCATACGAACCTATTGGAACCTTTAAATTTCGATTTCGAGGTCGTTTACTCAAAAGTCAGACATAATCAATTCTTCCAACTTAAAGTTTTCGAAATTAGAATTTTTCACCCGAATCTACTCTGAACTTCCCAAAATTCGATTCTGACCACACGTACAAGTCATAAAACATGAAGTGAAGTTACTCAAGGCCTCAAACCACCGAACGACGCGCTAGAGCTCAAAATGATAGGTCGGGTCGTTACACCTAGACTCTAAGCCGAAAGAACTTTAATTGTTGCTGCTCTTTGTATAAATTTTTGTAGGAACAAATTGCCTATGCGAACCCTTCGGGGTTGCCCGGTTGGTTTGGAGGGCGGTCATCCATACAGATGACCTGGGATCGAATCCTCCCTCAATGCCTTCTAGGTTGAGCCGGTTGCACAGGGCTTGCCTAGTGCGGTTTACATCCCCAGTGTGGTTTGCATGCTATTACATAGGGGAGGTTTACCCAGTGCGTACGAAAGTAGCGGCTGCGGGTTCTCCTCTTACCAAAAAAAAAAAATTGCCAATGAGGGAAAAATGTTCCACTATAAAACACTAGTAACTACTAATATTGGGTAAATATCTAATTGTATTTTTAGTTATAAACACTTATAGAAGAAGCTAACATATGTTGCTTTTAAAATTGCTTTCGACATAAAATTTAGGTAGGGGTGTTTATGTGAAACCTAGAGCCGGATCAGACAAAAATGGATATATATATATATATATATATATATATATATATATATATATATATATATATATATTAAAAAGGGGAAGCCCAAAAGCCAAAAACTTAAATTACTGAAATGCCCTTACTAAATACCCTATATAATGAAAAGGAAAATCTAACGCCTAGCCCCTTTACTTAAGCAAATCTTACCCGTTACTTCCAATAGGCATGTCGGTTACCTTTTTTCCAACAGGTACATCGTATACTGTAGTTTGATAATCAAACTTTGATTGAGCAAATTTTATGGTTTTTTATTCGGTCCCAATAGATATATTATTTAATTAAATATTTGATTCTGTTGTATCTTTAATAGTTCTCTTAAATGGTGTTGCTTTCATCCGGTGCTGATTTCTGAATTCCTATTTGGCTGGAGTCAAGGAAGAGTATCCGGTTCAGATAGATGCATTTCATGTCTTCAAGGTACCCTACTGGTTTTAACAATATTCTATATATATATATTCTATATACGTACATTTCTTATCTTCTTTTTAGCAATTATCACTTTAGTTTACTATTTTTAAATTTTCTGTAATGGCAAACTTTCAAAGATTTCCGAGGAGAATGATAATTCAGGTTGGTACTTGTGGGAAAGAAAATGCGGGAATGACAAAGAAAGGCGCAACGAAATTATGTTGATTTGAAATTGGCACAATGTGGCAAGGATATTTGCTATGCTACACCATTCTTAAAAGAGATTATAACAGTTTGGTGACAAAAAAATAGAGTTTATTTTCTCTCTCAATTTTATTTTATTTTTAATTTGTTATTCTTAGCTATCTATGAAATTTAATTTTAGGATATATGTTTATTATGTGATGATCTAAAAATATATACGAATTTGTTTACTTGTCATGATTGGGAATACCATTTATTTGAAGGTAATATTTTTAATTTCTTTTACCAAATGAAGATTGGTTAATTGCTATATAATTTGGAAGTGTTGATGAAATATGTAGACGATTATCTTCAGGGTAGTAAGACATAAATTAAACTTACGTTAATTCTCAAAAATATTATTAAAATCATAAAAATTGTAGTGACCTTGAAAATTTGGTAAGATTGTACGGCTTTAAAGAGCATCAACGGAGATTATTATATCGTTTACGTATAAATAGTGATACCCTTTTCTTCTTAGAATTTTTCATATATTCGCCTTCAACTTTATTAAGATATATGGGTGTTTCCTACCTTACAACCTGGGAGGATTCGTGATACAGATACTTTATACTATTTTGCTTTTTAAGGAGAATCAATTCTTCTTTTATAAATTTGTTTTTCCTCCCTTTCATTAATTCTAACGTTTAAATTTCGTATATATGTATGTATAGTCTTGGATTATTGGACAATAAGGTGATGCTCCATATCTTATGACATGCTTTCTGTATTTTAGTTTAACTATTCTTTTTTTTTTTTTCCGGAAGAAGACGTATATAGTTTATGTATAAAACTAACCGTTACAGAAAGTGACCCTTCTTTGTAATATACCTGATTTGAAAGATCATTAGCATAGTAGGTTAACTATTTACGCACCCCATGATTAGTGAATACGATAAAAATTTTGAAAGGAAAAAAAATAATATGATTTTCAAATCTACAACTTATTTCCTTCCTATGCAGATCAAATTTATGTTTTCTATTTACCGTAAAAATTAATATATAGAATATCGGTGTCATAATGTTATTGACCGTAATTGTAGCATGTCATGCTTTTATTTGGTGGATTTCGCAACAACTTAGTCGTTAATTGGTTTTTTCTTTTCTTCGTGTTTGACAAGGTTAGTATTCGGATCGCTTAAGAAGACTTTTGTGAGAAATATTTTATTTTAAAGATCAAATTAATGTTATAGTTACACGTGTTGGGTTTAAAAGATTAGTGAATGGGAAATAGAGGGAAAGTGAGCTCACTTTTTCTTTAGAAAGAGTAAGTGTCACTCATTGGTGGCGGAAAGAAAAAAAAATATTTATATTGAGAAAGTACTTCCTTTAGTGTTAAATGGGTTGGAAAGAAAGTAAGACTCGCGTTGTCGTCGCTCGCTTGGCTCGGCTTCGGCTTCGGTCAACGATTGATTGATTAATCTTTTTGGACAAAATTTCTTTCAAACATTTAATTAATTAATTAAATTAATTAACGAAACCCGCGACCCGGTCCAGATTATTTTAAATCACTTTTCCCGGAATATTTCAAACGAGAAATATTCCCACATGTTTCAACAGCCATGGCTGTTTCTTAAAAGTTGTAAACCTTTTCAGAAATTGCCAAAAAATGACTATAAATATGCCTTGATCCTAGAATCTTTCCTTACGGCAATTTTCTGAGCTTCTTCTCCTTCTTCTGCACAATTGAGCAAGACGACCTCCAACATATCATCAATATTGATCATAGCACTTGTGTCATCAATAATAACATCAGTCACCAAGTCCACAAAAGAGCACACCTCATTGCTATTTGGTTGTCGCATAGACTTACACACATGGAACACTACTTTTTTATCACCAACTCGAAAAGTAAGTTTTCCAGCTTCAACATCACAAAGCGCCTTTCCCGTAGCAAGGAAAGGTCTTACAAGAATAATCGGCACATCATAATCAACTTCACAATCTAGAATGACAAAAATCGCCGGAAGAATGAATTTATCAACACGAACCAAGACATCTTCAATCCAACAGTATGTCAATAATGTGATCCCTAGACAGGTTCACCTCCTCTTGAGTCTCTTTCACACTTTCATTCATATCAATCCGAACATCATCATTTTATTGCACCACATTGTCCGGGACCTCTTCTTCTTGTACCACTTGCTCATCATCCACAAGTTGCTTTTGACTTGAGGGGGGTGCATTCCCACTTCTTCCACTTCTTGTAGTAACGGTCATGGCATGCCCCGTGTTGTTTCCACCCTTTGGGTTTACTACTGTGTCACTTGGTAGTTCCCCCTTAGGACGAGAATTTAGAGCTCGAGAGATTTGCCCCATTTGAACTTCTAAGTTGCGAATCGATGTGTTGTGTGAGGCAAGTTGGGCATCCGAATCAGCATTCTTTTCCATCATTTGTTTGAACATGTTCTCAATACGCCCCATCTCATTGTTTGAAGAACTTTGACCATGGGAAGGATAAGGAGGCTGGTTGCTCAGTTGCTGATACATCAAGGGCCTTTGAAAACCCGACCCCCGATTGCCTTGATTATTATTCCATCCGGCTTGATTGTTACACCCCCCTCCACCTCCCAATTTCCTTGTTATTTGTTGCTATGCTAATTTCCTTGATTGTTGCCACCACTCCAATTTCCTTGGTTGTTAGAATTCCAATTGCTTTGATTGTGTTGAGGTTGCCATTATTGTTGGTTTGGGCCTTGGAAGTTGTTCACATATTGCACCTCCTCTTCTTGTTCGTTGTAAGAATCATCTTGATTAAAACTATTCTCTTCTTGCACATAATTCTCCACTTGATGTTGCACTTGTGGACCCTTGGTCCTTCTTTTGTTCACATCATGTTCACTCCCTCCATGGCATTGACTTGATTAGGATTTTGCACTTATTGAAGTTGAGCCTTTGCTAATTGATTCATGGTGATAATCAATTCGGCAATGCCTTGCCCATGGTCATGTAACTCTTTGTGAAGGTGGATCATGTTTAGATCACCTTGTGGAACATTAGCCCGGGATTGCCATGCTGATGATGTTTCTGCCATTTCATCTCACACACGCCTCCGCATAAGGCGTAGTCATGAAGTTCCCACCTGCAAGTTGATTCACTACACATTGGTTGGTTGTGTTAATCCCACAATAGAAAGTTTGTTGAATCATATTCTCCGTAATATCATTGTTGGGATATTCCTTAACCATTGTTCTATAACATTCTCATATCTCGTATAGTGGTTCATTTGGCTCTTGCTTGAATACAAAATCTCATTTCGAAGTGTAGCCATGTGCCCCGGAGAGAAGAACTTAGAAATAAACGTTTCTGCCAACTTGTCCCAAGTGTGAATGGAATGGTTCGGCAAATATTCCAACCAATCTAAAGCTTTCCCTCGTAGAGAGAAGGGATAAATCCTTAGCCCCAATGCATCCTCGAAGACATTTGTTTGTTTTCTCCCCCAATAAGTGTCCACAAACTCCTTCAAATATTTGTATGCATTTTGACTTGGAGCACCAATGTGATACTCACTTTGCTTTGACCTTGCATCACACATTAGTTCAAAAGGGACACTCCAATTCGTAGCGGTGATGATAGGAGTAGTTGTCAACTTGAACTTTAACAATTCAAAAACTCGCATGCAATCATCATCGAAGTTGAACTTAGCATCCTTCTCAAGAAGCTTACACAACGGGTTCACCACCTTAGAGAAATCTTTGATGAAACGCTGGTAAAACCCCGCGTGGCCTAAGAAACTCCGCATACCCTTCACCAAAGATGGAGGTGAAAGTTTAGAAATCACCTCAATCTTTGCCTTGTCAACTTTAATTCCATTCTTTGTGATCTTGTGGCGAGTATCAATTTGATGCCCTATTCGGTTTTTAAGACCTTGGGAATTAGGCAACCAAGACCCACCACAATGAGATTGCAAATGGCCGATCGTACTATGAAGAGACCTTTGGGAGTGATTGAAGATGTCTTAGTTCTTGTTGATAAATTCATTCTTCCGGCGAATTTTATCTTTCTAGATAGTAAAGTTGATTATGAGGGGCCGATTATTCTTGAAAGACATTTTCTTGCTACGGGTAAGGCTCTTTTTGATGTTGAAGCCGGAGAACTCACTTTCCGGGTTGGTGATGAAAAAGTGGTGTTCCATTTGTGTAAGTCCATGCGGCAACCAAATAGCAAAGAGGTGTGCTCTTTTGTGGACTTGGTGACCGATGTTATTGTTAATGACACTAGTGCTATGATCAATGTTAGTGATATGTTGGAGGCCGTATTTCTCAACTTTGATGATGACGAGATGGATGGCTTCATGAAATGTATGAAATCTTTTCAAGGAATGGGGTCGTACAATTATGCACCCCGAAAATTATCTTTGGATCTTGAAAATAGGACAACTCCTCCTACAAAGCCTTTCAATGAAGAGCCTCCTTCCTTGGAGTTGAAGCCATTGCCTCCACATCTTCGGTATGAATTTCTTGGCCCTTTCTCTACTCTACCATTTATTCTTTCCTTTTGTTTGACTAACGTGCAGGTAGATTCTACATTGGAGGTGCTACAAAAGAGGAAGAAGGCTATTGGATGGACATTGGCTTCAACTCCAAGGAAGGAATCTCTTCAATGGAAGGCTTTGTAGGTGGAGTTGCTCTATTTTCAAGATCCAAAGATAATTTCTAGGGTGCATAATTGTACGACTCCATTCCTTGCAAAGAGTTCACATATTCCATGAAGCCATCCATCTCATCATCATCAAAGTTGAGCAAGATGGCCTCCAACATATCACCAACATTGATCATAACACTTGTGTCATCAACAATAACATCGGTCACCAAGTCCATAAAAGAGCACACCTAATTGCTATTTGGTTGCCGCATGGACTTACACACATGGAATACCATTTTTCATCACCAACCCGGAAACTTAGTTCTCCGTCTTCAACATCACAAAGTGCCTTCTCCGTAGCAAGCCTGGTCACCTGTCTCCGGAGCTTGTCCACTAACTTTTTACTGGCTTGGGACTTTCTCATTTTCTTTACTTCTTTCTCAGCTCTTCGATCACTGACCCGTGTTGTACCAAGGTAGCGATAATGGTGTTCTGGTTCTCTAAGATCTCCTTCAATATATCCTCAACTATCGGGGGAAACTGAGGTGCCTGAACAGTAAACTATGTTGCAACAGTCCTGGATAAGTCAGACAGCTTTGCAGTTGTTGTCAGCATCCAATTGTTGAGGCTGGCCAATGTCTAGGAGACTCGCAGCGTAGAAAGTGGGGCAGCAGGCATGGGCACCGGCTTCAAAGACGAAGTGGAAGCTGTGGCAGGAGCTAGAGAAGGGGCCGTGGATGATGGCGGAGGCATAATTGCGGCACTGGAGGAAGGCTCGGCAAAAGTGGATGGAACAACAACTGCATCAACATCTACAATAGCTGGCTCATCAGACTTTGGTATATTTATATTAGGTTTAATCATTTTAAGCTTCCATTATGAGTTTAATTAGTTTTTCTTCCTTATTTTCTTCAAACCCCATTATGAGTAGCTAGACTTTTACTAGGGTTATGACACAACTCTAGTGTGTAAACCTTATGGGTATCTAATTTAGTGTTTGTTTATGATTGTGTATTGATTATTTATCTTAGTTTATGCTTTAATTGTAGAATTAATGATTGTAAACATTAATTCATGCCTATGCAACTTAGTCTCTACTTGAGAATGAGGGACCTAGTATAGGATAGCTTAGCTAATAAGAAATTGGGTCAATTGAGAGATTGATTAACCCATTTAAAGGGTTCAACCTAGAGATAGTAATAACCCGATTTAAGCTCTTATCAATTGTTTTGGGTGATACCCATTTGGTCTTGAGAAAGCCAAATTGGGAAAACACAATCTCTGACCGAGAGTTATTGAGTGTGTAATTTAGAGCTGAGAGCTATAATATACCCAAATCAACAAAACAATAATTAAAGTCTTTATCCCATTAGGCAAATACCTAGGTCATGGTCACAGCCCTAGGCTTTTTATCCATTTGGAAAAACCTTAAAATTAATGATCTCTAGTCTTCATTTTTTACTTTGCAATCATTAAATTAACATTAGAAATAGAAAATAAAATCGAAGCCATTGCCTCCACATCTTAGGTATAAATTTCATGGACCTTGTTCTACTTTACCGGTTATTATTTCCTCTTGTTTGACTAACGTGCAGGTAGATTCTACATTGGCGGTGCTACATAAGAGGAAGAAGGCTATTGGGTGGACATTGGCGGATATTCGGGGAATAATCCCCGCATTTTGCATACATAAGATCAACTTGGAGGAAGGCACCAAACCATCTATTGAACATCAAAGGAGACTCAATGCAAGAGTTTGTCAAAAAGGAGATTATCAAGTGGTTGGATGTCGGGGTTGTCTACCCCATCTCCGATAGTTCGTGGACTTCTCCTGTTCAATATGTCCCAAAAAAGGGGGCATGATGGTGGTCACCAATGACAAGAATGTTCCTACAAGAACGGTGATCGTATGGAGGGTGTGTATGGACTATAGCAAGCTCAACAAAGTCATAAGGAAGTATCATTTTCCACTTCCTTTCTTTGATCAAATGCTTCATAGATTGGCCGGTCGTGCTTTCTATTGCTTTCTTGATGGGTATTCGGGATACAACCAAATTCTTATTGCTCCAGAGGATCAAGAGAAAACAACCTTTACATGTCCCTATAGTACTTTTGCCTTCAAGCGGATGCCATTTGGTTTTTGCAATGTACCGGTGACTTTTCAAAGGCGTGTGACGGCTATTTTCACGGACATAGTGGAGGACTACCTTGAAGTTTTCATGGATGACTTCTAGGTTGTTGGAGATTCTTTTGATGATTATCTTGCAAATTTAGATAAAGTAGTGGGAAGATGTGAAGAAACACATTTGGTGTTCAATTGGGAGAAGTGTCATTTCATGGTCGAGGAAGGAATTGTCCTTGGCCACAAAATCTTAAATAATGGAATTGAAGTTGACAAGGCAAAGATTGAGGTGACTTCTAAACTTTCACTTCCATCTTCGGTGAAGGGTGTGCAGAGTATCTTAGGCCACACAGGGGTTTACCAACGTTTCATCAAAGATTTCTCTAAGGTGGTGAACCCATTGTGCAAGCTTCTTGAGAAGGATGCTAAGTTCAAATTCGATGATGATTGCATGTTAGTTTATGAATTGTTAAAGTTAAAGTTGACAACTACTCCCATCATCACCGCACCAAATTGGAGTATCCCTTTTGAACTCATGTGTACTGCAAGTGACGTAGTGGTTGGGGCTGTTTTTGGGCAACATATCAACAAGATGTTTCACCATGTCTACTATGCTAGTAAGACCACTAATAGTGCCCAAGTAAACTACACAGTTACGGAGAAATAGCTCCTTGTCATTGTGTTTTCAATTGAGAAGTTTCTCTTGTACTTGATGGGTGCAAAGGTCATTGTCCACATGGATCATGCGGCACTTCGTTATCTTATGAGCAAGAAAGATTCCAAAGCTCGGTTGATGATATGAGTGCTTTTGTTGCAAGAGTTTGATATTGACATCCAAGAAAGAAAAGGGAGTGAAAACCAAGTGGCGGACCAGTTGTCTCGTTTGGAGGAGGTGAGGAGGCCGCATGATGGAATTTAAATCAATGACTCCTTCCCCGATTAGAAACAATGAAATAGGTGCCATGGTTCGCGGATCTAGCAAATTTCTTTGTGTGTGGAATCATCCCGGATGAGTTCTCTTCAAACCAAAGGAAGAAACTCAAACGGGATTGTAAAGATTATTATTTGGATGAACCATACCTTTTCCAGATTTGTACGGATGGGGTGATTAGAAGATGTGTACCAGAAGAAGAGCAAGGTGAAATTCTTGGGGCTTGTCATTCTTCTCCATATGGTGGTCATCATGGTGGAGCAAGAATGGAGGTCAAAGTGCTAAGTTGCGGTTTCTATTGGCCCACTCTTTACAAGGATGCTAGTGAGCTAGTGAAAAGATGCGATGAATGTCAACGGGCCGGGTGAAATCTCAAAGAAAAATGAAATGCCTCTTATTACCATTTTGGAGATTGATATTTTTGATGAGTGGGGTATTGACTTCATTGGTCCTTTTGTGAGTTCTTGTGAAAACCCTTACATCTTGATCGTGGTTGAATATGTGTCCAAATGGGTTGAGGCAGTTGCTCTACCCAATAATGAGGCTAGAAGTGTGGTGGCGTTCTTGAAGAAGAATATTTTCACAAGGTTTTGTACTCCGCGGGCTATTATAAGCGATGTGGGTCACATTTTTGCAACAACGCTTTTGACACTTTACTTAGCAAATATGATGTTACTCATAAAGTCACGACTCCTTATCATCCACAAGCTAGCGGTCAAGTGGAAGTCTCTAACCCCAAAATATTGAATGCTAACCGGACGGATTGGTGCAAGAAGCTTGATGATGCATCATGGGCTTATCAGACGGCTTACAAAACACCTATCAGAATGTTGACATACCGATTGTTATTCGTAAAAGCTTGTCATCTTTCTGTGGAAATAGAGCACAAGGCCATGTGGGCTTTAAAAAAGTTGAATCTTGATTGGGATATAGCTGCTAACTTGAGGGTTGCACATTTGAATGAATTGGATGAGTTCCGGTACCATGCTTATGCAAGTTCATCCTTGTACAAAGAAAATATAAAATATCTTCATGACAAATACATTTGGAACAAAGAGTTCAAGGTGGACGATCTTGTGTTGTTGTTTAACTCAAGGTTGAGGATATTTCCTGGGAAGTAAAAGTCTAAATGGAGTGGTCATTTTGAAATTGCGGGTGTGACATATTTTGGTGCATTGGACTTGAAGAACAAAAATAATGAAGTATTTCGAGTCAATAGTCACCGGGTGAAGCACTATTTGGGAAAAGTTGGAGATAGCCACGTCATGGCGGTTATTCATTTCAATTGATGGTATTCTGCGTCGTGCCGTGACATTAAATCAGGCGCTTCTTGGGAGGCAATCCATGTTTCCTTTTTTTGTAGTTAAGTGTTATTTTTGTGCTAACTTGATTTGAAGTGTGCTATAGGGATGTGTGTGACTTACAGGAATTGCGGACAGAAATCTGACTAAGTGTTGCAAGAATTGCGGACAACAGTTAAATTGTGCGGACCGCATATTTATAGTTACTGCAGCAAAAGTGCACTGCGGCCGCACAATTATCTTGCGGACCGCATAAATGGGAGGTGAAAAATGTCAACTCTCTGAAGTTTGGTCTGTTAGAGAAAAGGTCAATCTATGGCCACAAAAGGAAATCTGCGGCCGCAACATGGAATCTGAGACCGCACACAAAATTTTGCGGACCGCAGATAAGATGTCGACTTAAGCTCACCAGGTAACAGAGTGCGGACTGCACATGAAATTGTGCGGTCGCACTCGCCCCTTCTTCCCTTGAAAAACCAAGTAGTATAAATTGAGGGCTAAGGGCAACCGTTACGGTTTTTTCTCTCTTTGAGCACAAACACGGTAATCTCTTTAAATTTCTTGGTGAATCTGTCTGTACACACATACAACATCTTTGATCAGTCATTCCTCACACTCATTCATATGGTATGCTTCAATTTTTTGTTAATCTTTTTCTTTTAATTTGTAAATTTTTAATCATTTTTAGGCCATTTGTCAATATAATTCAATTGTACATTCATGTGGGGGTAAATTTGTAGTGGGTTAACTAATACATGCTCTATGTGCTTCGGAACACCCCCTTTTGAGTCGGATTTCATCTCGGGAGACTAAACTTCTAGCATTCCTGTAATTTTGCACAATTTTATTAGTTTCGGGAACACAATTCAGTTGCTTTTGGACTAAAACATAAGCTAAAAGGCGCTAATAAGCAATCAAAATCCCCACTTATCAATAATTAAAATTCCAGTGTGGTTTACAGCCTTCGAGTAGTTCACTGTTCACAGGCATTTTTGGTACCAACACTCTGGTGAGTTAAATCGTTCTATCCTGGGAGGATAATATTCCAGTACCTCGGGTACTTGAGGGGAATAATTTTCTTAAGGACACATTGTGCATTCAGTGGGCTTAATTTTATTTTAAAATTATATTTTAGATTCAGCTTCATTATTTTGACATTCTGTTGCTACTAATTTTCTGTTTCAGAAAATTTACTGTTTCATTATTTATTATAGTAATATAGATTGGATAACAATCTTAAAACCTGTGTGATTTTCTACTCCTTCTGAATTTTTTTATTTCTGATTTGAAGATATAAAAATTTCATAGTATTAAAATTCAGAAACGATTTGAAGAACAAAAAAACTTCATCGTTTTCTGTGAAACAATGTATAAAAACTTCAGTTTTTATTTATTAAACGTATTGTTTATCATTAATTACAATACTGTTTATTGTTCTATTTTTTTTGCCATTAATTGAACTCTTTTGTTGTTGACAGTGAGAAATGGCAATTAATAATGGAAACCCTTCTTTGACTATTGCGGAAACGACGATAGCCTCGTCAAGCCGAACTGTTGTGCCACCGACCGAGAAATCGAAATTTTTTTCTGGAACCAACTTTAAAGGATGGAAGCAAAGGGTGTTCTTCTGGTTTATCTCGTTTGGTATGCAGAAGTTCACCAGTGAAGACCATCCAGTGCCTGCCGCCGACATGCCGGACAATGAGAAGTTTATGATTGTTGAGGCGTGGAAACATGCAGACTTTCTTTGCAAAGGCTACATCCTAAGCGCTTTGGAGGATGCCTTGTACAATGTCTACAGTGCTATGAAAACTTCGAAAGAATTATGGGACGCACTTGAGAAGAAGTACAAGATTGAAGATGCATGCTTGAAAAAGTTTATGGTTGCCAAGTTTCTAGACTATAAAATGATAGACAACAAAACTGTTGAAACCCAAGTTCAAGAGCTTTAACTTATTTTTCACGACCTTATTGCTAAAGGTATGGTACTAAATGAAGCATTTCATGTGGCTGCAATGATTGAAAATTGCCTCCTTCGTGGAGAGATTTCAAGAACTATCTAAAGCATAAGCGCAAAGAAATGAAGTTAGAAGATCTTGTTATTCGTCTCAAGATTGAGGAAGACAAAAAATAGCCGAGAAGAAGTCTCGTAGAAATTTAACGATTATGGGAGATAATATCGTTGAGGAGTCTGCTCCAAAAAGTAAAAAGAGGAAGAGGTCTTCTGGATAGACTAAGGAGTAGAACAAAAACAATTCAAGGGCAACTGCTACAATTACGGAAAAGCTGGTCACAAAGTCCCTGATTGTCGTCTCCCGAAAAAGGATAAGAAAAAGGGACAGGCCAACATAGCGGAGAAGAATGATGACATTGATGATCTGTGTGCAATGCTTTCGGAATGCAACCTAGTTGGAGATCCGAATGGGTGGTGGATTGACTCTGGAACCATTCAACGTGTTTGTGCTGTCAAAGAAACATTTGCGACTTACTCTACTGCTGGTCCCGAAGAAGAGCTTTCCATGGGAAATACTGCAACAACCAAGATTGAGGGTTATGGGAAGATATTCCTGAAGATGACTTCCGGCAAGGTGTTAACGCTTAAAAGCGTTCTTCATGTTCCTACTATTAGGAAACATTTAGTTTCAACTTCTTTACTTGTTAAGAATGGATTCAAATATGTATTTGTATCTGACAAAGTTGTTGTAAGAAAGAATGAAATGTATGTTGGAAAGGGCTACCTCACAGAGGGTCTTTTAAAACTCAATGTAATGGTTGTTAACAGTATTAATAAAATTTTAGCTTTTTCTTATTTATTGGAGTCAAATGATTTATGGCATATTCGTTTAGGACATGTCAATTACAAAATCATGCGGAAGTTAATTAATTTAGAAGTATTACCTAAATTCGAGTGTAATAAATCAAAATGTCAAATATGTGTTGAATCTAAGTTTGTAAAACATCCTTATAAGTCTGTTGATAGGAATTCAAATCCTTTAGACTTAATTCATACTGACATTTGTGATATGAAGTCAACACCATCTCGAGGTGGGGAAAAGTAATTTATAACTTTTATTGATGATTGTACTCGATATTATTATGTTTATTTTCTTAATAGTAAGGATGAAACAATTGAAGCATTTAAGCAATACAAGAATGAAATGGAGAATCAATTGAATAAAAAGATCAAAATGATTAGAAGTGATAGGGGTGGAGAATATGAATCTCTGTTTGCAGAGATATGTTCGGAATATGGAATTATCCATCAAACTACTGTGTCCTACATACCTCAATCCAATGGAATTGCGAAAAGAAAAAACTGGGCATTAAAGGAAATGATGAATTCTTTACTAATAAGTTCCGGATTACCACAGAGTTTGTGGGGGAAGCTATCCTTACAGCTAACCGAATACTCAACAGAGTACCCCACATCAAAATACAATCTATTACATATGAAAAATGGAAAGAAAAAAAACCCAACATGAAATAATTCAAAGTTTGGGGGTATTTAGCAAAGGTACAAGTACCTTTACCGAAAAGGGTAAAAATCGGACCACAAACTGTGGATTGTGTTTTCATTGGAGATTCTACCAACAGTAAACCATGTCAGTTTTTGGTTCATAAATATGATAATCTCGAAATTCATGTTAATACGATAATTGAATCAGATAATGCTAAATTATTTGAAAGCATCTAATCGTATAAAACTGAATACGAGTCGTTAAGTGAAAGACCTAAATGACCACGGGAAGAACCAAAGGAAAATACTCCAAGTGAAGAGGATCTAAGGTGTAGCAAACATCAAAGAACATTTACTTCCTTTGGACCAGATTTTGTGACATTCTTGCTTGAAAATGAGCCTCAAACTTTCAAAGCAGCTATGTCAACTTCTGATTCAGCATTTTGGAAAGATGCAGTCAATAGTGAGATTCAATCAATTTTGGATAACCATATATGGAAATTGGTTGATCTTCCTCCAGGAAATAAACCTTTAGGTTCGAAATGGATCTTTAAACGGAAAATGAAAGCTGATGGCACTATTGACAAATATAAGGCACGACTTGTTGTCAAAGGTTATAGACAAAAGGAAGGCCTTGATTACTTTGACACTTACTCGTCATTAATGAGGATAACATCTATTAGGGTGTTAGTGGCACTGGCGGCCATGTATGGTCTTGAAATCCATCAAATGAATGTTAAAAAAGATTTCTTAAATGGAGAATTGGAGGAAGAGATTTACATGGAACAACCTGAGGGTTTTGTGGTTCCGGGTAAAGAAAAGAAAGTGTTCAAACTTGTTAAGTCGCTTTATGGACTTAAAAATGCACCCAAACAATGGCATGCCAAATTTGATCAAACAATGTTGTCAAGTGGGTTTAAAATCAGTGAGTGTGACAAATGTGTTTACATTAAAAACATTCCAGGTCATGAAGTCATTGTTTGTTTATATGTTGATGACATGTTGATAATGAGCAAAAATATGACAGATATAAATGCTACTAAGTGCATGTTGGCTAGTAAATTCAACACGAAAGACTTAGGAGTTGCTGATGTGATCTTAGAAATCACAAGACTCCACAAGGTTTAGCATTATCATAGTCTCACTATATTGAAAAAGTACTTGACAAGTTTAAGTATTTGGATTTCAAGATTGCCAAGACTCCAATTGACGCGAGTTATGCACTTCAAAAGAATGAAGGTGAAAGTAACTCACAATTGGACTATGCAAGAGTATTAGGAAGTATGATGTATATCATGAATTGTACGCGACCAGATATAGCATGTGCTATTAGCAAACTGAGTCGGTTTACAAGTAATCCCAGTCAAATATATTGGATGGCAATGAAACGAGTTTTGGGGTATCTGAAACATACACAAGTTTATGCTCTGCGTTATAACAAATATCCCTCCATGATCGAGGGATATAGTGATGCAAATTGGATCACCGAATCATCTGAAGTTAAATCCACGAGTGGATATGGTTTCACAATTGGGGGATGGAGCAATGTCTTGTAAATCATCCAAACAAACGTGCATCGCTCGTTCTACAATGGAATCTGAATTCATAGCTTTAGACAAGGCCGGAGAAGAAGCTGAATGGCTCCAGAATATTTTGGAAGATATTCCATTTTGGCCCAAACCTTTGACACCTATATGTATACATTATGATAGTCAAGCGGCAATAGGCAGGGCAGGGAGCGTTATGTATAACAGAAAATCTCGTCACATACGATGAAGACATAATGCTGTTAGGCAACTACTCTCTAGTGGTGTTATCACGATTGACTACGTAAAGTCAAGAGATAATGTGTCAGATCCACTTACAAAAGGCCTATCTAGAGAGGCAGTTGAAAGATCATCGAAGGGAATAGGGGTTAAGTCCTAGGACAAGTCATCATGGCGGTAACTCTACCTAGCAGAGTGGAGATCCAAGAGCTAGGTTCAAAGAGATCAAACAAAGTTATGAATGACAGTTTAACATTATCAAAGAACTCAACCCATTCTTGTGATGAAGACAACGTTCAGAAATTAGGGTAAATCATTAAGGCTTTTTGATGAGTCAATAAAGCTTAAAGCTTTTTAATGATTTGCTAAGTCTGGCAGGAAAAGACCAGATAGTGTGTCCATAGGATTACACATTTAGAAATCACCTATGTGAGTGTGAAGTGTAAGCCACTTCAAGGGGAATAAAAGTAAAGGCTCATTCTCTAAGCACTCATGAAATCAGGCAGTGTTCATGGCTAAAACGAATACAACCGTGAGAACCATAGATGGTTAAGGGTTGATTGTGTGGCTTATTTTGTCTAGGTATATAACAAAGCTCGACGGTTCAAAGATATCAAATCTACCGATTGACCGAGTATATCCGATATAAGTTTACTACGGAAAGTTTAAAGGGAAATCTAATTATCCAGATGCAATTAATCCTTGCATTTAAACATACCTGTCTGTGCATTCCATTGTCTTAAAACTATTTTCCATTCATGTGGGGGATTGTTGGGTTTAAATTGGTGAATGGGAAATGGAGGGAAGAAAGTTGAGGAAAAGTGAGCTCCATTTTACTTTGGAAATAGTAATTATTCCTCATTGGAGGTGAAAAGAAAAGAGAATATGTTTATATTGAGAAAGCACTTCCTTTGGTGTTAAATGGGTTCGAAAGAAAGTAAGACTCGCATCGTCTTCATCGCTCGCTCGCTCTGCTCCGCTCGGTTTCGGCTTCGTCTTCGTCTTTGGATTCCCGCGACCCGGTCCATTTCTTTTCCGAATTATTTTAAATCCTTTTCCCGAAATATTTCACTTCCTTTGGTGTTAAATGAGTTGAAAAGAAAGTAAGACTCGCATCGTCGTCGTCGCTCGCTCGCTCGGCTCGGCTTCGTCTTTGGCTTCAGATTCAGATTCAGATTTGGATTTGGATTTGAATTTGAATTTGGTAAAAGATCGATCAATTGATTAAAATTTTTGGACAAAATTTCTTTCAAATATTTAATTAATTAATTTAATTAATTAATAAAAAATCAACCTGGAGTAACCCAAGACCTGCGACCCGGTCTATTTCTTTTCCTGATTATTTTAAATCCTTTTTTCCGGAATATTTCAAATGGGAAACATTCCCACCTGTTCCAATAGCTATGGCTGTTTCTGAAAGGTTGCAAACCTTTTCATAAACAGTGCCAGAAAATGGCTATAAATATGCCTTCCCAGAATCTTTCCTTACGAAATTTTTTTGAGCTTCTTCTCCTTCTTCTGCACAATTAAAATTCCAGTGTGGTTTACAGCCTTCGAGTGGTTCGCTGTTCACCAGCATTTTTGGTACCAAGATTCTGGTGAATGAAATCGTTCTCTCCTGGGAGGATAATATTCTAGTACCTCGGGTACTTGAGGGGAATAATTTCCTTAATGACACACTATGCATTCAGTGGGCTCGATTTTATTTCGAAATTATATTTCAGATTCAACTTCATTATTTCGACATTTTGTTGCTACTAATTTTCTGTTGCTTCTTCTGTTTTAGAAAATTTACTATTTCATTATTTATTATAGTAATACAGATTGTCTAACACATCGTTGATAAATGATACTCACTGATATTAAATTTTAATTCGCCCTCCAAGTTTTCTTATATTATGAAATTATGCAATTCCATTGAGTTATGGTGGAAAAGAATAGTGAAATTCCATTTGAGTTTTGTGTATTTTCAATAGATTCATGTTTGTCGCTTATGCTGCAATAATTTCAGACTTGATTTAATTACTAAATCAAATGTTATTTTTGTTATCATATGAAGACGATCTAAATTTTATTATTGGTACAGACATAGTGTTTAGACTTGATATGAATATATTTAAGGTGAAAGTGATCAATAGCGCATGAGGCAAATAAAATGTACTTTATTAATGAAGGCACAATTAAAAGGAAGATCAAAATTACTAATGCATAGCGCAAGCCAAAAACAAAGTCAAAACAACTAAATAGACAAAAATACAATTAACCTCGTCCAATCACACCAACCAGTCCCATAACATAACATGGACCTGCTCGAGGCCTCAAATCACATCAAACATCACCAAAATCATGAATCGCATCCCAATTCAAGCTTAATGAACTTTAGAACTTCAAACTTCTACATTCGATACCGAAACCTATTAAATCACGTCCGATTGGCCTCAAATTTTGCACACAAGTTACATTTGACATTACGGACTTACTCTAACTTTCAGAATTGGAATCCGGCCCCGATATCCAAAAGTCCACCCCCGATCAAACTTCTCAAAAACCTTCAAATTTTCAACTTTCGCCAAATGACCCCGAAATGACCTATGGACCTCCAAATCCGCATCTGGACGCGCTCCCAATACCAGAATCACCATACAGAGCTATTCCCAAACTCGAAATCCAAACGGGCATCGATAACATTGAAATGCACTTCAACCCAAATTTATGAAATTCTTCCAAAACGCCAACCTTCCACAATAGACGCCACAACTCTCCCGGGTCATCCAAAACCCGATCCGGACATATGCCCAAGTCCAAAATCATCATTCGAACCTTTTGGAACCTTCCAATCCCGATTCCGAGGTCAGTTACTCAAAAATCAAACCTTAGTCAATTCTTCCAACTTAAAGCTTCCGTAATAAGAGTTTTCTTTCCAAATCAACTCCGAACTTCCCGAAATTCAATTCCGACCATGCACACAAGTCATAATACCTAAAGTGAAACTACACAAGGCCTTAAACCGCTAAACAACGCGCTAGAGCTCAAATCGACCGGTCTGGTCGTTACATTTTCTCCCACTTAAGCATACGTTCGTCCTCGAACGTGCTAAGAACTGCTCTGGAGTTGTCCGAAATCATTGTTTAATATCTCGTGCACCTACTCGTGCTACCACAACCCAGTTGAGCACATTAGCTCGAGCAAACCTGAAAATCCTCCCTTTTATCTAGTCAACTTAGCCTTAGAGCCAAATTCCAACATCCGAAATTCTCTACCAGGTCTGTTTCCAACATATGAACACCGTATCCATCACTACACGATGTACCAATACATGATTGTATACTCTTACCGAATTCACACCATGCACCGGATTATTCACATGACCATAATGACATCCCCGAACAACAATAGCCGAAATCCCACGAATCTGATGCCCACAACACACATCATGAAGCATATAAGTCCCATTTTTGCTCTCGCAATACTGCCACGACATAAGAGATGTGTAGAAACTCATAACCACCTGCCGAATCACAACTCATGGAGTCTTTCCTCCCAACAAGAACCATTACCTCATTCTGGACTGAATATCAATATTTACTCTTTACTGTGCCTCATATAAATCTGATCGCACTGATCCCAGGTCCAATAATCTCGTCTCGCTCAGTACAAGCTGCTCAGGACATAAGCCACCTCGGACACTGCCAAAAGTCTCATATGATGCAACAATATGCCAACAAGCTACACACTCAAATGTGATACATAAGGAAACAAACTCTGAAAAGATCTACTCAACCCACGTAACTAATTTAAACAACCGAAAAGATGTTATGAACCTTCCTCAGGAAATGAGAAGCAAAAAACACAATAATAGATATGGGAAACTATACTCAATATCACACTGTTGCGGTGTGCAACCCGATCCACACATGATACCGTTGCGGCGTGCAACCTGATCCAACCATGATACCCGTGACGGCGTGCCATCCGATCCAAATAACATATCCGTGGCGGCGTGCCACCCGATCCAAATAACATATCCGTGGCGGCGTGCCACCCCATCAATTATATACCCGTGGCGGTGTGCCACTCGATCCACACATGACAATAAATAGGGGAGTACCCATCAAGCCGAAATGCCTATACCTACGAAATGCCCGAACATCGACCACAAACACACCAGGTGCAAAAATATAACTCTGGGGAGACGGATAGCGCCATACGCTACAATACCTAAGCACAACTAGGGTGCAATAAATGACCTGCATCTGGAGAGCTATCTCGCTCATATAACACCACAAACTACACATGATCACAACACATGTGCGAATACTCAAGACACCTCACAAACCACCTTGCATAATATAGATCACATGGAATAGCTGACGATAAAAATAACATCCAAGGCCCAAAGACTCCTCTGTAAACAACGCTATGCTGAAATGAGCGCATCCGGCCCGATATAGAGCACACACTCACTTTTTGATCCATCCACGGACCCCAAGCCGATTCTGATCATACCATACTAGGCCAATAACCTTTCAAAGATCCACAATAACCTTTTTCCCATGACACACAAGAACAACCGTCGAATCCGAAATAACTTCTGCAGCTCACAACCAAATGAATAGAGCGCCTTCCAGGCCTAAACCCTCACCTTAGCGATAGTACCACAATTTTCATACTTGGTTTCAATCTTTAATCAATCAAGTGACTGCATGCCACAACTATGCAATCTTCCCGGGGGATACGCTCCCATGACCTTTTGCACCAGGTAACAAAGTATGCACATCCATACCACCGGCCATACAATGTTGTCATGCGAATCGAGAATCCGAAAATCAGTACACAAAGCCTCTTACACAGGATACCGATCTCAGGTGACGCTAAAGACAATGCCAGCTTACTCTAAATATCTGAATCCTTCCCTGCTCATCCAAGCTCATAACATCCTTGTCTACACCGAACCGCAACCTTGATCCTAAACTTCCAATTCCCATACCGCTATCTGTACCTAACATACCAATACACGAGAGTACAAGAATTTCATCAAAACTTCTGAACCACTAATAAGGTACACACTTTATCATATAGAACCTTTCACTTAACTTATTTCCGGAGAACCATTGCAACACGTGACTAAATTCCTATAATCATAGAGGAAAAAAAATAAAAAAAAAGAAAAAAAAATACAAACCTCGAGTAGTGGTCTAAACCACTATAATTCTTCCGGGATCCATCTACACATAACAGGCCATGATACTCGAATGCCTCCAAATAAAATCAATTACGGTGGTCGTCAAGCTTCGCGCGCACTGCCACAAATCACATGCATAACTCAACACGCTGAAGGAACTGATCATTTCCACCGTCATACCAATTCAACCATTGCTAACCGATCTGACTTCTTCTAATTTACTCCAGACTTGCCTTAGGAATAATAATAATAGCTCCATATAAAACATAACGAACCCAAATCCGTACTCATCTTGCGCGACCTTATTTCACAAGGCCACGCTGGCTCAAAACCCACGAACCATCTCATAGACTCCTTGTGCGCACATTCTCATCATCAACTGGTACACCCATTCTGTAAATTCCTCTATGAATCCGAAGTTGTTTTTTGTCGTTCCTCTAATGTTACACCGCAGACCGAAGATAACATAGAACACTCCAAGCCCCTTTCATAATCCACTGCAAAAGCTCGATACTTGACCATACCACAGACTCGAAATCCTTAGGCACCATACTTAAATTTTGAACCTACTAGGACCATTGTTAAGAGTCACCCACTCTGACTTGTTCCCGAATACAATCAAACTCCAAGGCCCTGCTAGTACATGAACTGTCACGGCCCAAAACCCAACCCGTCGTGATGGCGCCTATCGCGATACTAGGCAAGCCGACATTTCCAAAATACTTTTAACATTTAACAGAAATGAATTAAGACATTTAAAATAACCGGAGTTTTTCATAAAAACGGGGTAAAACCCAAAGCATAAGTGCGGAAAAATAGCCCGACGTTGGGGTGTCACTGAGTACATGAGTATCTATACCAGGAGCAGTCTAATACAACATCTAAAAAAATAAGAACTGAAATGCGAATAAGATAATGAAGGAGAACCAAGGCCTGCGAATGCCATGCAACTACCTCGATAGTCTCCAGGATCAGCCGCTCAATTATCAACACCCGCTACGACTGGGAACACCCGGATCTGCACACGAAGTGCAGGGTGTAGCATGAGTACAACCAACTCAGTAAGTAACAAAAATAAATAAGAAACTGAGAAGGTAGTGACGATCTATACAAATACAGTTCGTTTTCAAAAATTCCATCAAAGAATAGGTATGCTTCCAAATCCGACAGTTTAAGTCAAATAAGTTTTATATAGTTAAAATGCAGGTAATCCGGATATAGAATCTTTCAGAAATTTCACAACAATGACAGATAGCAACTAACTGCATCAACAAATGAAAAACAAGTACAACCTCCCAGGGCAACAGTCACTCAACTCATCACTACAGTTCAATCACTCACTGGGAGTGTGCAGACTCCGGAGGGGCTCCTTTTAGCCCAAGCGCTATATCGGTGCGGCTTGCATCCCGACCCAATCATATAAGTAGCCATAAGGCTCGTTGCGGTGTGCAACCCGATCCACAGTCCATAAATAGCCATAAGGCTTGTTGCGGCATGCAACCCGATCCACAGTCCATAAATAGCCATAAGGCTCGTTGCAGCGTGCAACCCGATCCGTATACCCTCACATAGCTTACAGCTCGGCACTCAGGCCCTATCTCAGTCACTAACCTCTCTAGCCCTCTCGGGCTTTCAGAAATCATACAAATCAGCCAAAAGAGATAATAACAAGTGTCAACAAGAAAACAAAAGGAAACGGAAATATGACTCGCAAGTAGCACTGTGACTGAGTTCAAGACAGCAAATAGCAGTTAATCAACAAGTACTAGACCGTTCTGGGTCCCAATAGTGATAACATATGGCCTAAGCATGGTTTCTAACATGAATGGTAGTCAAATTTTTGAAAGATAGAGGGAACATGTAATTAACAATAAGCTATTCGACTTTACAGTCTCACGGGACAGACCAAGTCCCAATCCCCCACTGTGCACGCCCAAACGCCCGTCACCTAGCATGTGCGTCACCTCCAAAATAATCACATCATACCAAAATTCGGGATTTCATACCCTCAGGACCAGATTTAAAATTATTACTTACCTCAAACCGCGCAGAATTCTACTCCGCAATACCTTTTCCCCTCAAATCAATCTCCAAACGCCTCGAATCTAGCCACAAGCAGTACGATATAATTAATATAGGCCTAAAGAATCAATTCCACAAGAAAAATACTAAATTATAAGCCAAAATTCGAAATAGGCTCAAACCGCCCCCCAGGTCCACGTCTCGAAATCCGACAAAAGTCACAAAATACGAACACACATCCACTCACGAGTCCAACCATACAAGAATTACTTGAATAAAACCTCAAATCAACTTCCAAAACTCGAAATTTTAGCCTATGAAGTTTCTACCATTTCCCCCCAAATTTTCCACCCAAATCCGAAATTAAAAGATGAAATTAGTGATAGATTAGTGGGATATAACCAAAAGCAAGTGAAGAATCATTACCCAATCGATGTCTTTGAAAATTCCTCAAAATCTCGTCCAAATCCGAGCTCCCAAACTCAAGTTTTGATAAAAATGGTCAAACCCTCATTTTTGAAATGTTATAGACTGCCCATGCATTTCCTTCTCCGCGAACGCGGCCACACCCTCACGTTCGCGTTGAAAAATTAATCACTGACCATCATACGAACTTAGTCGAGCTCTCAAAATACATCAAACAACGCTAAAAATACGAATCATCCTCCAATCCAAACTTAATGAACTTGAAACTTCAAATTTCTACAACCGATGTCGAACCATACCAAACCACGTTCGATTGGCCTCAAATGTTGCACACAAGTCACATTTAACATTACAGACCTACTCCAACTTCCGAAATTGGAATCCAACCCCGATATCAATAAGTCAACCCCCCGGTCAAACTTTTCAAAAATTTGACTTTTCGCCATTTCAAGCCTAAATTAGCTACAAACCTCAAATTCACAGTCCAGGCACGCTGCTAAGTCTAAAATCACCCAACGGAGCTAACGGAACAGACGAAACTCCATTACGGAGTTGTCTTCACACAATTACAACTACTATCAAACTCCTAAGACTTGAGCTTTCGTTTTAGGGACTAAGTATCCCAAAATACTCCAAAACGAAAAACAAGACCTCCCGGCAAGTCACATAAGCAGAAACAGATATGGGGAAAGCAGTAAATAGGAGATCGAGGCTAATATACTCAAAATGACCGACCGGGTCGTTACATGAACACCCTCGCAAAGAAGCAACTGATTAAATTCCTTTCCTTGTACATCACATCCACACGAAGCATAGACTCTGAGTCTTCCCAAAACCTAAACATGAACCGATAAGGCCAAATATTGCACACATTCCTCAAATCCCTTTGCTCAAATTACCACTGATGTTTTCTTTCCTTAGTCGTAATAACCCACCAATATGCCAATAACCAGAAATCTCACAAGTAGACAACCATGCAATCCAATCGTAGACGGTGGGGCTCTCCCACTTAGCTTGAAGCTACAATTTCACACTCCCGGAACCCACCAAAATTCCTTCTTCCTTATTAACACGATCTCGCACAATCGACCCGTCACATTCCTCGGAATCTTCCTGTTAAACATTTCATGAACATTCTGAACCACTAGCCACATTCACATATTCGACCTCTTACTGTATAGCCAGTAAAATTCTTTGTAGAAGCTTCATCAACACCACGCAATGACTAGCCAACTCATAGGAGAAAACCCACCTGTGGAAAGTCCATGCCGACACCTTCCAACAACGCTGCACCAAGTACAATCCCCACAAAACCAATAAACTATCCTGAGCCCGTGCTCATTCACTAGTTGTACAAGTCCGTTCACTCCTCATGGACATTAACTAAAGGTGGGACAATACATTCTAATCCAAAGTCATGTTGTATCCTTCTTCATATCAAGCAACTCCTTTTCGTCGTATCCAACCCTTTCTCCGTATAGCAGCCACTATTCCAAATTAAGTTCGTAGGCATAGACACTGTCCACCATGAGTTCCAAATCACTCTAAACTTTCCTCAACGTGTGTAGCTATCCTACCACAGAACCCATATGCTACTTGGCCACTTTCCCACTTTGGTCAGACCCTCTCCTTTAAGCAACTACTCAACTTCTGTTTTCTTACACTTGGCCTTCTAGAAGTTTAACCACCGCAAGACACCTCCCACATGTCCTTCCTCATCCTTCGCTGCCCAAGTGTTGCCTTAAATCAAAATCCATCTCTGTAGCACTTGGATTAATAGATTGCTACCAACTTTAAACCTCCCCGAAGATCATCATTCTCGAGCCATCAACACTAGGAACACCGATTCGATTCTAGACCACAACACACCGCGATCTCTGACAACTGCTTCCCCAGCACCATTCCATCATACCCTGCCCCGAAGGCAAATTTGAAGAAAACCATAACCCCGGCGAACTTAACACATTCAACAAGGACAACGATGCCAGATCACAGATGAAAATTTTACCATGCGCAAAAATACCAAGTCCCGTTACTCCATCAACCCAACCCTGAACATTCATAGTCCGATTGCCATTCCTCCGCTAGAAATAAAACGTCGAACCTCTGAATCATGCACTGAGAAAAACCTCTTTTCCAGTCATTCACTGCCCCGACATATAGACAAGCATTTTACCATTACATCAATACTATACGATAATAACTCATGAATCATCATAACAACCCGTGCCCAACTTCAAAACCATAGAAATTACTGATACTGAGCTGAAACGACAGGACAGCCTTCCGCAAGGCGATGACCATAGCCCAAGCAATTACGCAGGGAGAAATATCCTGCACCACATCTGTAGTACCATAAAAGTTCCTGGATTCCAAATTGATAACAAGAGCTTCACGTCGCATAAGATTGAGTAGGAAAGAAATAAAGGTACAAGCCTCAAAGGAATCAAATCGCACGATGAGGAATCAAAAAGGGAAGTGCTCATATCACCCCTGTAGCCTCTCGAAGATAAGTATAGAAATCTCTGTACTGATCTGCAAGACTCTACTAGACTCGCTCATGACTGGTGAGACCTAACTGAACCTAGTGATCTGATACCATGTTGTCACGACCCAAATTTCATTAGAGGTCGTGATGGAGCCTAACACCACTGTCAAGCTATTCAACAATAATTGATTAACTTAATTACCCATTTTAGTATTTTCAAATCATAATTTCCTTTAATTAAATAGTAAAAGATAGAACTTACAGAGTAAATGATAATATTTTCACAACAAGAAAGGAAATATTATGTAGCAACGGTCCACAATGTACAGTTCGACAATGAGGGAGCTAACACAAGGCGAATAATTCCAAATAAGGACAAGTCAACTAAAATATAGGATATCTAACTTCTTTTAAGGTTGGCAATTAATAAAGAGATACAACAAATTCAATTAGGGATAAGCAGCAGAAAGATAATCATAACCTCAATTAAGGATGAACAATTACAAAAGAGATAATTACAACTTCAATTAAAGATAAGCAGTTAGGGGAAAGATAACATGGCAATAGAAGAGATAACTATTTTCAGTTAAGGCATAGATGACTCAAATAAGTATCAAGGGTGGATCTTGAAGCAATTAATTCTAATTAAAGCAGGTAGAGGTGAAACTAGTAATTAAGAGACGTATTCATAACATAACAACTGCATATTCAGTGAATACAAGGACCTAAGAATCTTAAAATGCCAATTTTCAACAAATAAGTCCGAGCACGTACTTGTCACCTCGCGTACACGGACTACAATTAGCATAGAAGACTCAAATCCTAAGGGGTAGCTTCCCTACACGAAGTGAGGCAAGATACTTACCTCGACTCAAATCAATCGGTAACGATGCCTTTCCACGAATATCTGACTCCGAATGACCCAAATCTAGCAAAAATAAATTACATACCATAAATACAACTATAAGAAACTAATCTAATTAATTAAAAAGCTAAAGCAAGAATTTAGAAAATCGCCCCAAACATTCGATCGGGGTCCACGTCTCGGAATTGGGTAAAAGTTATAAAATACGAACACCCAATCAACCACGAGTTCACCCATACCAAAATTACCAAAATACGATACCAATTTGCCACTCAATTCCTCAAATCAACTCACCCAAATCCCTAACCTCCAACTCCAAATTTCCACCTTAAATACACACTAACTAGGTGGAAAAACAAATGGGGTAGCAAGATTATTGATAAAAAATAAGCACAAAGGACTTACCTCAAGAAATCCCTCGAAAATGCTCTCAAAAGCGCACTAAACCGAGTTTCCAAAGTCCAAAAATCACAAAAATCACGAAGCCCTTAGGTTTTAAACACTGTCCGGGCTTCTAGCTTTTGCGGTCACATTAGCCGCTTTTGTGGCACCGCTTTTGCGGTCCGCCCCTTGCATCTGCGGAGGCCTCTAAGCCACCCAACCACTTCTGCTGTCATAACCCCGCTTCTGTGAGTGCGCTTCTGCGCAACAAAACCCACTTATGCGGACCAACCTCAAACTCCCGCATTCGCTTCTGCGACCCTCCAAGCGCAGGTGTGAGTTCGCACCTATGGAACACCCTCCGCATCTTTGCTCCATAGCCCCCAGTATAAACCTTTGCATCTGTACAACCTGGCCCACACCTGCGAACTCGCACCTGTGATCAAAGCTCCGCAGGTGCGGTTACACCAGCAGAGTCTTTCTTCAGCCATGCACCAAGTCCCTTTTTTTGATCTGTTAGCCATCCGGAATCCACCCGAGGCCCCCGAGATCTCAACCAAATATATCAAGAAGTCCTAAAACATCATACGAAGTTAGTCAAGCCCTTAAATCACATCAAACAATGCTAAAATCACGAATCACCCTCCAATTTAAACTTAATGAACTTTGAAACTTCAAACTTCTACAACCGACGTCGAAACCTATCAAATCATGTCCAATTGACCTCAAATTTTGCACACAAGTCATATTCAACATTATAGATCTACTCCAAATTCCGTATTTGGATTCCTACTATGATATCAAAAAGTTCTCTATCGGTCAAAATCTCCAAAAATTCGACTTTTGCCATTTCAAGCCTAAATGAGCAACAGACCTCCAAAACACAATCAGGACATGCCCTAAGTCCAAAATCATCCAATGGAGCAAACAAAACAGACAAAACTCCATTCCGGAGTTCTCTTCACACAGTTTCGACTATGGTCAAAATCCTAAGGCTTAAGCTTCCGTTTTAGGAACTAAGTGTCCCAAATCACTCCGAATCATCCGGTAACTGAATTCAACCATGCACGTAAGGCAATACACATAATACGAAGCTACTCAGGGCCTTATGCTACTGAACGGGACTTAAATTCTACTAACGAACAGCCGGGTCGTTACATCCTTCCCCTCTAAAACAAACGTTCATGCTCGAACGTGCCAAGAATCGCCTCGAATTCTTCAAATCACTGAAAGCACATATCCAACATACACCCATGGGTGACCCCACATCACCCCAATCCACATAAGTCTGATGACACCATCTCAACTGTAATTTATCCTTTCTACCAGCACCGATAAGCCTTAGAGTCAGAATTCTCACCTTCCATTCATCTCCAAAAGACCCGATTCTAAATCCATACTCGGTATCAGTCTCAACCAGCTTCGGCAACTCATGCCTACACCTGCAAGGTATAACCACACAACGTGACACACCACACATAGGCGCATAATAACATTTCTGATCACAATAGTTGCCCGCAATCAAAATCAGCACCGTCAATTAGCCTTAAATTCATTAGCAACCCGTTTCAGACCTCCACAATGTTGACAATGATACAAGAAACATGAAGACCTCATAACTATACACCCGGATCAACAAGTCACAACTAACACCACCAGGCACAAACCCCGCAAGCTAAAACTCAAGAAGCACAGAACGAAAAAAATGACTGATTATGTAAAGAGAAACACATAAGAGAAATATCAAACAATACCCGACAGGAAAAACTGTCTATGGGTACCATCCTGCAAATCAATTTTAAAGGAGAAATTAAAGTATATGAACAAATCACAAGGATCTCATCCTGATATAACTTCCACCGCGGCACGTAGCCCGACTCAAACATATCAAATCACATGGAATCGCGAGGGTCTCACCCTCAACTCTGAATCACAAGCCGAATACACATCATAACAATTGAAATCTTCCACTATCTCAATTTTTCCAATAAAGTCACAACACTTACTGAACTCTCAACCCGGTAGAATATCAAATCCCAAATTGTAACCAAATTACTCAGAAATCACATCAAACCTGCCATAATAGACAACATGAATTTACTTCTAGTCTCGTAACTTTAAATAATGAATTAAAACAACTATAGACATGGATATCACTCATAAAATCTCCCAATAGGTGCAAACACATAAACATAATACTAGGTCATGAACTCACCCATAGGTGGGACAACAAATAGTGGAACTCGCCCCGATAAGCAGAATCAAATCAAAATACGAATAGTGCCCATCTGTAACAAATAAAAAGCATACCTGTATGACATCATCTTGCACAGTGGCCTTAAGCCTACTATATGAAACACATCAATGGGCCGGGCCTTCCCCTCTTGGGCGCCCTCTACTCACCTGAATACTCCGCTGTGACACACCTGTCCGGAGTCTAAGACAATTTCTCACCCTGTCTCTAGTATCTCCACACCCGAAGCAGCCTCTATGCTGACGTGGCTGTGGGAACTATGCGGTATGGGTACTTTGAGACCCATGCACACCTGAAACACTTGCGAAGCCTGAAGTGCAAACTGAACTGGATGACCCACAAAACCGATACCATATCGTACCCTGCCTCCAAAATAAGGACCAGTAGATCTCTCCGGTCTACGAGGCCTCCTCGCCTCCCTGTCCTCTCTCTCCTGACCTTGCCTGTCTCCTCTCTCCTGATCCCACATGCCCTCTACTCGGCTAGCGATCCTACTACCTACTGAAACGAAACATCCAACTCTAACTCCTGAGCCATGCTGAACCGAATATCATGCTTGAGCCCCTCAATGAATCTACGGACACGCTCTCTAACTGTAGCGACCAAAGGAGGTGCATGTCTGGCCAAATCACTAAATCTAACGGCATAATATGACACTGATATAGTGCCCTAGCACAGCTGCTCAAACTTCTCGCGTCATGCATCTCGAAGGGACTGAGGTACAAACTCTCTCAGGAACATCTCTGAAAACGGAACCCATGTAAGTGAAGCTGACTCGGCCGGCTACCCAACTCATATGCCCGCCACCACTCATAAGCTGCTCCCTTGAGCTGGAACATAGTAAAAGCAACCCCGCTCGTCTCCACAATACCCATAGTGTGGAGAATGCGATGCCACTCCTCTAGAAAACCCTAGGCATCATCTGTCACCAATCCACTGAAAGTAGGAGGGTGGTACTTCTTGTACCTATCAAGTCTAAGCTGTTCTTCCTCAGATACTGCTGCCCTAGCCACAAGCTGAGGTGGGACCACAGGTTGTGTCGCCATGACACCTGGAACCTGACCAAAATGAACTCGCTGCTCTAGAGTGTGGGCGGCGGGAGTCTGAACTCCTCCCCTATCTGTGAAATAGCTGGTGCAACCGGAATCAACCCTGCTTGAGCCAATGTACCAAACATGCTTAGGAATTGTGCTAAGGTCTCCTGAAGTCCGGGGGTAACAATAGGCGCCTCCGGTACCTGCCCCCAACTGGAACCACTGGCGGCCTGTCAACTGCTGCTCTGGTAGGTGCCCTAGCTGCGGCACGTGCTCCTCGTCGGCCTCTGTCTCTGCCCCTAGCGACATCTATTCCGGGGTTAATGTCACCAGTGACCACAGCGCGTGTCCTCACCATCTGTGAGAGAATGGAATGATAAAAGTTCAAACTTCGAGATCAATGAACTCGCACGATAGGAATGAAGGAAGTGAAATTGTCCTAATAGTTTTGTAGCCTCTTGAAGATAAGTACAGACGTCTCCGTACCGATCCGCAAGACTCTACTAAACTCGCTTATGACTCGTAGCACCTATGAACCTAGAGCTCTGATACCAACTTGTCATGACCCAATTTTACCTCTGTTGGGTATCGTGATGGCACTTAGTCTTAGAGACTAGGTAAGCCTAACATTTACTGAATAACAACAATAATAATAACATCTAACAACTTTTGAAATGGATTTTCTCTATAAAATTTACAATTCCCAAAACCGGTAGTACAAGTCATAAGCTCTACAGAGTTTGCTACAATTCTTCTAAATACAACTGTTTGAAATAAAGTAAAAATATGAATACAAATCAGAAGGTGACTCTGAAGCCTGCGAACGCAACAACAGGTTTACCTTAAGTCTCTACAGCAACAATCCGCACAACTAGCTAATGATCAACTGACTTCGAAATACCTGGATATGCACAAAAATGTGTAGAATTATAGTATGAGTACACCACGGCGGTACCCAATAAGTATCAAGACTAACCTCAGTGGAGTAGTGACGAGGCACAGTCAAGACACCTACTGGACTAGATAACCTAAATAAGTATAAGTATAGAAATAATAGAGTATGATATCTACATAAAGACTACACAAAGTGGCAATTAATACGGTAATTGCAATAAGGAAGGAAATCAACGACTATCAGTAGAACACTATAATAATGACATAGAAGAATGAAAGGAAACACAACCTAAGTCCGATAATCAAAGATAAAGAAAGGACAAGTAACAACTCAACAATACGACAAGTTTCACACCGGATTTTAGTCAATAAACTCCACGAGGTACCGAACCTGGGACAATCACAACTCACGGGTCTCAATACCTGAACCCTAACACTTGGCATCCTGTGCCCTTATTACATCTCATAACTGCACCGACGACTCGCGTGCCAAATAGAGCCATTCTCACATAGAAGGCAATTAAGCAAGGGTATTTATCTATACTCAACAATATCAAGGAAACCTCTTATCCGATAGGAGTGCTTAACTATGTGTATGCTTGTGCAAGTGTCCTAACATAGTTCATTCCAGCTAGTGAGCATAAGGAAAAGAACGGGCAGCACGTAGAATATTTTCTCACAACTTTCACAAGATAAAGCTCACACAGATAAGTGTACCACTACACAAATATCAACAACAAGAATGCCCCCAGGCCATCACAAATCAATCCCTGACATAGCCCACCTTGTCTCGCCATGTGTGCAATAGTAAAGTAAATGCCCACCTTGTCTCGCCACCCGTGCATAATAATGTTCCCACCTTGTCTCGCCACATACTGTAATAATCCAACTTGTCGTTTTAAGAATTAATGATCCGTTCAGTGACTTAAGGTCTCGAGCAGCTTTGTAATATATATTATGACCCGCGGGTGTGGTCGAGTTTGATTTTCGGAAGATTTGGAATTAAATTAAAAGAACAATTCTTATTTAGAAGCTTAAATGGAAAGAGTTGACCGGAGAGTTGACTTTTGAGCAAACGACCCCGAAATGGAATTTTGATGATGGCAATAGCTTCGTATGATGATTTCGGACTTAGGCGTATGTCCGTATTTGGATTTGGAAGTCCGTAGGACAAATCAACGCATTTTGGAGAAAGTTGGAAAATACAAGATTTTTGGAAAGTCCAACCGAAGGTTGAATATTTAATAACAAGGTCGGATTTTGATTTTGGAAATGGGAATAGCTCCATTACGTCATTTATGACTTGTGTGCAAAATTTGAAATCATTCCGGATTAATTTGATACGTTTCGGCGCAAGATATAGATGTTGGAAGATTTAAAAATTCATAATTCGATTCAATGCGCGATTCGTAATTTCAGCGTTGTTTGACGTGATTTGAAGCCTCGACTAAGTTCGTAATTCTATTTTGGGACATGTTGGTATATTTGGTTGAGGTCCCGGGGGTCTCGGGTGGATTTCAGAAGGTTAACGGAGCAATTTGGACTTGAAGGAAGCTGCTGGAAAATGGCAGCAGCTGTTGGAATCTCACCTGCGGAATTATGGGTGCAGGTGCAACCATCGCAGAAGCGAGATGAAGCTAGCAGAAGCGAAATTGGCTCGGCTGGACTGTGGTCGCAGGTGCGAAGAATTTCCCGCACCTGCATGATCGCAGAAGCGAGCTGAGGAGACAGAGAAGCGAAACCCATCATAGGTGCTCACTGGCCATCGTAGAAGCGATGTGCACAGATGCGGCATTTTGCCCGTAGGTGCGAAACTGGGCAGAATGTTAAGGACCAAAAATGGTCATTTCGCCATTTTTCGATCGAGATTTTGGAGTTCGGTGTTTTGGGCGATTTTGGAGGAGTTCTTCAAGACTTTGACTTGGGTAAGTGTTCTATGTCCTAAAGTGATTATATTTCATGAATCTATGGTTATATTCATTGTTTAATTCGAGTTTAATGGAGGAAATGAGAATTTTTGTAAAACTTTTTCAAAAATAGAAATTCAAGATTTGAAGGAGGATTTTTTATTGATATTTGATAAATTGGTATGGTTGAACTCGTATCAGAATGAGTGTTCGAATTTCGTGAAAATTATGTCAGGTTCCGGGAGGCGAGCCCCGCATTGACTTTTGTTGACTTTTTAGAATAAATTTTTAAGTCGACGTTTTATTATCCGGAATTATTTCTGATGAATTTTAACGAAGTTGTACAATTAATTTGGATAGATTTGAGCTATCCGGAGGTCAATTAAGGCAAGAAGGCGATTTTTGGAATATCGGCATAACTTCAAAAAGGTAAGTGTCTTGCCTAACCTCGAGTGGGGGAATTACCCCTTAGGCATCGAGTCTTATGTGCCATTTGTGAAATGTGAAAAACCGTGTACGCGAGGTGATGAGTACGTACCCGGGCTTATATGTGCAAAATTTATTGAGTTAAAGTCTTGGGCATATTGTGTAGTAAATTAGATAATTGTTGGCATATATTTAATTATCTAATTTCCATGCCTCGAATCATATTTATTGAACTTATTTTTATACTACAATTTGATGTAATTATTACTTGTATATTTATGTAAATTCTGTGAGTTCGATGATTTGATATTTCTTGGAGTTTAATTTCATTATGAATTTTTCTAGTGCAAATAATTAATTTAGTAAGATTAAGAAGAAGTGTTAGTATAATTATCTAAATTTGGATTTGCGAAGGCATTAACCTATGCTGATTATTTTCTATCTATGTTGATTGATTTTGAGGGATTGCGTGGAGCCTTGGGCTATATGTTGTGAAATTAATTAATTTTATTATATCCTTGAAATTGGTTGTGGCCATTGAAAAAATTACGATATGAATTGATTTTGTTACATTGCCGTAATAATATTCCGTGTAAATTATTGGGTTAATTGAGTTATTATTTTGAGGATATAAGGGTATCATTACACTGTTGATATTATGTGGGTATAAGGGAGGCATTTCACTGTTGTTATGTGTGTAGGGATATTGTCTGGGTGGAGTGATAAGGATGGCTATTGTAAGGGACGATATGTGATGATGTGGAGTGGTTGCATTGGTGATTTTTATGTGATGTTGTTATTTTCCTTGTGTTTATTTTTATACCTTGTGCAATTTTTTTTATTGTTGGTAAATTGATAATAGTCTGATTTATGTTGAAATTGGGAGCCCGTGGCTATTGCCAGGCGGATTATGAAAAGAAATGTGGGCACGAGGTGCTGTGAGTAAATAATGATGATATTGGCACGTGAATTGTCCGTGCAGTTGAGATATGAAAAATGGGCACGAGGTGCCGGGAAAATATGATGATTTATTTATGGGTACGAAGTGCCGTGAAAATATGCAAATGGGTTGAGACCCGTGTTTACGAAAAATTTGAAAATGGCTGAGACCCGTATTTTTATGATTATGAAATGGGTGTCACATGGTGACTTTTTATTGAAAGAATTATATTTAAAATATTTATTTGGAAGGATTTTTATTCAAAAAGTATTTATTGAAAGAATTATATTTGAAAGAAATTTATTTGAGGAAGTTATATTTGAAAGAGAGTTATTTGTGGTGACTTTTTATTGAAAGAATTATATTCAAAATATTTATTTGGAAGGATTTTTATAAAAATATTTATTGAAAGAATTATATGTGAAAGATATTTATTTGAAGGACTTGATTTAATTGGGTGTACTTGTATTTATTATTTGTTGAGCGATATTAATTGTGTTTTTGTTGCCCTGTTGTATATATGACTGGTTGATTTGTGTTGCCCTTATTTTTATTTTTTTTAATTATTTTTGCATACTATATTGCACAAGTTATTAGACTAGTGAGTGTCTTGATTGTACCTCGTCTCTACTCCACTGAGGTTAGTCTTGATACTTACTGGGTACCGACTGTGGTGTACTCATACTACACTTCTGCACATTTTTGTGCAGAGCCAGGTATTGAAGATACCGGACTCGGACAGAGTTAGAGTAGGATCGCAAGGATTCAAGGTAGAGCTGCTTGGTCGTCGTAGTTCCTTGGAGACTTTCCATTTTATTGTACTGTTAATTATTATTCAAACAGTATTGAGTATTCGATCCTTGAGATCATTTCATGTATTCAGTTAGAGTTCGTGACTCAGTATTACCAGACTTGGGGAGGTTATTGTAACTATTTTTGCTTAATCGGCTTACGTAGTCTTAGAGATTAAGTGCCATCACGACGCCTGTGGTGGGATTTCGGTTCGTGACACATGACCTTTCCCATATCCATATATATATATATATATATATATATATATATATATATATATATATATATATATATATATATATATATATATATATATATATCCCGCCTTGTCACGCCGCATGTGCAAATATCAATAGTAACAATAGCACGGCAGAAACCTCGTACAATCCCATAACAAAGAGATGTCAACAAAGGGCACTCCCGAGATACCGTCTCATAATCTCAAAAGTAAATGCTCAATAGGGGATCTCCCAAGGTACCGCCTCGTGGTCCCAAAAGTAAATATGCAAGATAAGGGGATCTCCCGAGGTACCGCCTCGTAGTCCTAAAGTAAATATGTAAGACAAGGGGATCTCCCAGAGTACCGCCTCGTAGTCCCGAAGTAAATACGCAAGAACAACAAGTACAACAACAACAATAACATTAATACAAGGGTACGCCAATTAAATCAACTAAGAAATTCCAGAACTCAAAGGAACGGAGGATTAATTCATGAGGAGTGGCCACAATAGAGAATGCTAGTCATAATAAGAACATCTCAACAAGAAAGGAAATATTATGTAGCACAGGTCCACAATGTACAGTTCGACAACGAGGCAGTTAACACAAGGCGAATAATTCTAAATAAGGACAAGTAACCTTAAATATAGGATATCTAACTTCTTTTAAGGTTAGCAATTAAGAAAGATATACAACAAATTAAATTAGGGATAAGCAGCAGAAAGATAATCATAGCCTCAATTAAGGATGAACAACTACAAAAGAGATAATTATAACTTCAAATAAAGATAAGCAGTTAGGGGAAAGATAACATGGCAAAAGAAGAGAAAACAATTTCAGTTAAGGCACATATGACTCAAATAAGCATCAAGGGCGGATCATGAAGCAATTAATTCTAATTAAAGCAGGTAGAGGTGAAACTAGTAATTAAGAGACGCATTCATAACATAACAACTGCATATTCAGTGAATACAAGGAACTAAGAACCCTAAAAGGCCAACTTTTCACAAATAAGTCCGAGCACGTACTCGTCACCTCGCGTACATGTACTACAATTAGCATAGAAGACTCAAATCCTAAGGGGTAGTTCCACCACACGAAGTTAGGCAAGATACTTACCTCGAACCAAGCTCAATCAATCGGTAACGATGCCTTTCCTCGAATATCCGACTCCGAATGAGCCAAATCTAGCCAAAATCAATTATATACCATAAATACAACTATAAAAAACTAATCTAATTAATGAAATCAAAGCTAAAACAAGAATTTAGAAAATCGTCCCAAAAAATCGACCTGGGCCCATGCCTCAGAATCTGGTAAAAGACACAAAATACGAACACCCAATCAACCACGAGTTCACCCATACCAAAATCCGATACCAATTCTCCACTCAATTCCTCAAATCAACTCACCCAAATATCTAACCTCCAACTCCAAATTTCCACCTTAAATACATACTAACTAGGTGGAAAAATAAATGGGGATGCAAGATTATTGAACAAAAATAAGCACAAGGGACTTACCTTAAGTAATTCCTCAAAAATGCTCTCAAATATCGTCCTAAACCGAGTTTGCAAAGTCCAAAAATCACAAAAATCACAAAGCCCTTCAGTTTTAAACACTGCCTAGGCTTCTCGCTTCTGCAGTCCGCCCCTCGCATCTACGGAGGCCACTAAGCCGCCCAACCTTTTTTACGGTCATAACCCCGCTTCTGCACAACAAAACCCACTTCTGCGGACCAGCCTCAAACTCCCGCATCCACTTCTACGACCCTCCAAGTGCATGTGCGAGTTCGCACCTGCGGAACACCCTCTGCATCTGCACTCCACAGCCCCCAGACCAAACCTTCGCATCTACGCAACCTGGCCCACACCTGCGAGCTCGCACCTGTGATCAAAGCTCCGCAGGTGCGGTTACACCAGCAGAGTCCTACTTCAGCCATGCACCAAGTCCCTTTTTTTGATCTGTTAGCCATCCGGAATCCACCCAAGGCCCCCGGGACCTCAACCAAATATACCAACAAGTCCTAAAATATCATACGAACTTAGTCGAGCCCTCAAATCATACAATTCCAACTACGGTCAAAATCCTAAGGCTTAAGCTTCTGTTTTAGGGACTAAGTATCCCAAATCACTCCGAATCATCTGGTAACAGAATTCAACCACGCACGTAAGTCAATACACATAATACGAAGCTGCTCAAGGCCTTATGTCGCCGAATGGGACTTAAATTCTCAAAATGACTGACCACGTCGTTACAAAAACAACCTCATAATACTCCAAAAATGCTGCCAAAAACCAGTTGAAAACCCAGAAAAAACGAGCTCGAATCACCTCTGAACTCCAGCCAAAAGGAGCAGCAAAACTAGCCATGAAATAGCTGGAGTTTGCTCCAAAATAGTCCAAAGAAGCAGTAAAAAATACAGCTGCTTCATGCGATAAAAATGCAGCAGCTGCTGCTTGTCTTCTTCCTCTAAAAACCGACCCATAACCACCTGAAACCACCACAAAACAGCCCAAAAGTACAGCATAAAATAGTCATGAAACCAATCACGATTTGCCTCCCAAAAGCACACCTGCATCGTCCATCCTCTATTTCTTTGAGTCGAGTTTCGCGCCGGTGATTCAGTTCGATGTCGTTGGTCCTGTTCGCGGTATTGCTTTCAGTTTGAGTATTCAATATTCACTATTGTACTAGTTGGTTCGCACGTGAACTTTCGTCAATAAAATAACGAAGAAGCTTCATTGAGGTTAATCTTATTTCCTTTTGCAATTATTTTTATTTTTATTTTTTAAAGAGACTTTACATGCCTATTTGTTTTGCTTTACTGCCTTCTCATTTAATTTTAGATAATTTTAGTTAGTACTAATATTTTGCTTCTTGTTTCTATTTGTTTTGTTTTACTGCCTTCTCATTTGTTTTAAGTAGCTTAGTTGGTAGTATTTTGCTTCTTGTTTAATTTTGTCTATGGTTACATGTTAGAAATTTAGTTTTATTGTTATACATTTGTTTTAAAAATGAATACCTGAGGTAAAGAAGGTTAAAATAGTTGAGATTAGAGGTAACTTATACTCGTTTTATTTTTTTGTTTGCATTGGTACCCATTTTTTGGTTAAAAACCTTTTAATAAGATGATTTAGCCCTTCATTAATAAAAGACTGTTGACAAACTGCAGGATAAAAATTTAAGCATATTTAGGCTGAAGTTTTAGCAAATAAACTAAAAAACTTCAGCTTGTTTAGACTGAAGTTTCGGATAAAACTCAGGACAAAACTGTAGACTACGTTACAAAACTTCAGCATATTTTGGTATGAAGTTTTCGCAAATGAACTAAATAACTTCAGCATGCATTAGCAAAAACTCTTTAGGAAATTACATACTACAAGACAAGAATTTAAGCATGTTTAATCTGAAATTTTAGCAAATGAACTAAATAACTTTAGCATGCATTAGCAAAAACTCATTAGAAAATTACATACTACAAGACAAAAACTTAAGCATATTTAGTCTGAAATTTTAGCAAATGAACTAAATAACTTAAGCGTGTTTAGTTTGAAGTTTTAGCAAATGAACTAAATAACTTAAACATGTTTAGTCTGAAGTTTTAGCAAATGAACTGTATAACTTTAACATGTTTAGTCTGAAGTTTTAGCAAATGAACTAAATAACTTCAGCATGTTTATACTGAAGTTTCGGATAAATTTCATGACAAAACTGTAGACTGTAGAATAAGTAACTTCGGCATGCATTAGCATGAAGTTTTAGCTTCAATGTGAAACAACTTCATGCTAATATAGCATGAAGTTTTAGCATCAACACGAAACAACTTCATGCTATATTAGCATGAAATTTTAGTTTCAAGGTGAAACAATTTCATGCATGTGTGATTCTGAAGATGAACCTAGACAAGTTTTTGATTTTTTTATAAAGTTGCTGAAAGGAGAGGAGGAGATCGTTTTATAGCTTTTGTCAGGGGTGTAATTATCATATTATTATGGATTTTTTGTGAGATGGCTACCAAATCAATAATCTTAAAAAATAGGGGTACAGGTTAAAAGGTGACACAAATATAGGGTACGACTGTAAATCCCCCAGATTAGAGAGATCTAGTAAAGAGGATGAGGAAATGGGCCATACGACCATTGACGAGCCATGAAACAATTTTTATGTTAGTAAATTATTGGGCCGATGTCGTCTTTGTAGGTTAAGGATTGTTTTTTAAACTTATCCCAATTAGTTTATTAAGGTTGAATCCACGAATGCTTAGTATGTTGAATATTATTGGTTTTGAAAAGTTATTCTGTCGTATGGGCTTAAATAATTTCAACAAAGAATCGGGCCGGGTGATTCTTTTGAGAAAGTTTCGTAACTAGACAATTTTAAATAAAATATAATAAATATGAAGCAGTAAACCAAATATTTCATATTTGGCCAAAAGAAATTTACGTTCATTAATTGACTATCCAAAAGTGGACCTTTGACCGAAAATCACGTCCAATTATTGTTCCAAGAATCTCTCTCAAGAATCATGAATAGAGTTAAAATTGACTCCCAAAAACTCTACAAATATTAGTAGTATATAATGTGTATAATACACACACATACACAATATATTTATACACAAAAAATATATTGTGTATAATATTAATATATATTATATATGTTATATGCATCACATGTATATTTATATATTATACAAAAAATATGTGTAGTATATAATGTATATTTTAAGTGCATCACATGTATTTTTTATTTATTATACTTAAAATATATAGTAATATATAATGTGTATAAGGAAATAAGATATTTAATATCCAGAGATTTTAAAATATTAAAAAACAGAATAATAAAAAGATGAATCCTCAAAGAATTGAGAGAAGGTAAAATTTGGAACCTTTTTGAGAAATTAAGATAACTTTACGAAAGAGAGAGAGGGTACCAAACTAATTACATTGACATAATTAATGTAAGGATGGAAACAGATTGCTTGTTTTGTGGGGCAATAGATATTTTAAATAACGACATAATCTTTCAATCCTGCTAAAAAGGTAAAAAACATCTATCATATTGAAATAAACAAAGAATGCTATTATTTATGAAAATAATCTTTAAATAAAGAGCAATCGTATAAAAATATCATTTATTTATTTTATGTCGAGCCCATTCAAAAACAAAGGTTCGCAGGCCCAATTTCTTTCAATACTAACAGTTTGATAATTCCAAAAGTTAAAACATGTCATGGCCTCACAACAATTATAAATAATCGCCATAGTTATGAGTACGGTTCCCGTGGCATAACTGTGACACGTAATCCCAAACTTAAGTGCGCGTTCGCGTGACTTGACCCTACAACTTCAAATAAATTAATAATAAATGCATTGTAAATTACGAGTGCATTTTACGTGGCGTGATTTACAATGTATACAAAACAGCAAGTGTATGACATCGTAACTTGTTTAGAATAATTCATAAATACCTAAAAAGAATTAAAACATGCAATAACAGCGATAAAAGGTAAAAGGCACAATAGGTCTAAAACATGTAATAATCGGACAATTAAGCGAGGTGTAATTGTAAAGTGACCATACTAAAATCACAGAATCCGGGGGTGCCTCACACCTTCCCCCATGTTAACATTATTCTTTACCCAGTCTTCTGTGTTTTGCAGACTTTAAAACATAGTTAGTTTTCCTTGAATTGAGATTTAAAATAAATGGCGACTTGGGACGCCGTAAATAATTATTTCAAGTGGCGACTCTTTAAAAAATAAATAAAATAATCCTAATTCAATAATGTCACTTAAATTAGAAAAATTGCTTTACTCGTAAAAAGGAGGTGTGACAGCTCTGGCAACTCTGCTGGGGATATCGAACCTAGAATCTCTTGTTCAGGGTTTAGAATTCGAGCTTAGATGACTTTTATACTTGGCTTTCTTGTGATTGTGTGATATTACGTGTTTGGGCCTAATATGCTAATTTTCGCTCTTTACTGCTTTGATATTGCCGTGAACTGTATATAACACTGTTACGTCACCCTTCTTCTCTCTAAGTCTTCTAGGAAGCGCGTGCTTCGCGTGACTTCTTTTCTTTTAGAGTCATACCACTAATTTCAGAATGAGTATCGGATAAGTTGCAAAGCCGGTGAAACTTTTGTATTTCCGGTACACTCCCCCTACCCCCGTCCCCGGGCTCGAGTTGTCCGTTCGGGTAAGCCAGGTCTAGAACAACACACCCCAGTATTTAAACCTAGAATAACATAGCCGCATGTCGGATCCCTAGTAAGAACGTTTGTTTACATCACGTGCATTTGATTTTGGGGACTCAACACAGTGGTTGGATCCGTCTACGACAGGTATACCCAATATAAAAGACCATCCTGATGAATTTTACGTGCTACTTATGCATATGTTTGTTTCGGCTTGCATGCTGACTGACTTCTAGAATAAGGAAAGAAAAATCGAGAGTGAGGCAGGAGAAAGAAAATTTACCCGATTCCTGAAAAATCTAGGTATTTGAAAACCTCAAAACTCTGCCGAAATTTTGAAAAAGAAAGAGAAAAAGAAAAGTCATTTCAAAATGAGCCAATATTTTCAAAAGGTCATATTTTTTCTGACGTGTCAAAACTTACGAACTACGCAGGTCTGATTCTCATAGGATGTGAGATACGTAGGCAACCTTCGTCGGGTTCGGCCCCCAATTTTTAAAAAAATTCAAAAATATTTTCGTTCTTCTTCAGAAGTTTTTTATTTCGGACGTTCAAAAGAAAATTCAAAATTCAAAGAAATTTTCTTTTTTCTCGAGAAGTCTTTTCTTTCATAAATTCAAAATAAAAGTTCAAAATCAAAAAAATATGTTCTTTCTTCTTTAGAAGTCTTTCATTCTAAAATTCCCAAAAACAAAATCAAAAAAAAAAAAATTCGAAATCCAAAAAACTATTTTTTTTCTTCTTTAGAAGTCTTTCTTTCGAAAATTCCAAAAAAAGTAATAATTTAGAAATCCAAAAAATATTTTTCTTGTTAGAAGCTTTCATGGTCTAAATTGTATAAGAGTAAGAGTTAGTTGACTTACTTTATTCCTGATCTCCCCAAACTACGTAATGGTCTTATTCTTACGGAGTCATGATACCTAGGCAATCCCTATCGGATGCGATCATAGCTATAATTAATCTGAGCAAAAAAAAAGAGAAATTCTTTTTTGAGAGAAAATAAAAAAAAGGAAAGAAAAGAGAGCGTTAAATTTAAGATGAAATAAACCAATAAGCCGGGATGAAGCATGAAGCCTTCCAAGCTCATTTTAGAAATGAAAATGGCATTAGGTGCATGACATACAATGTGTGATTAATATCTGCAAAATGCCTAACTCTAACACGTTTGTTGTTTGTCATTTTAAAGATAAAGTTAAACAGATGTGGTTGGTTTGTGGTTTAAAATGGCAACTCACTCTTACAACACGAGATCAAAAGGAAAAGGTAGAATGGCAAACAACAATGAGAATGAGTCAGATAATGATGATGTCCATGGACAATTGGTCGAACAAGGTTCGGGATTGATTGAAGAAGTAAGAGTGCTGAAGCAACAATTGGCAGAGATCTACCAAGCCTGAATGAATTGACAAGCACCGTCCCCACTACCCATAAGGCCTTTGGATAATATTCATAATGTGTCAGTTGCAACTCAAGTGCCTATCTCCATAACAAGTAACACATTAAACAACCTGAATTTAGTCCAAACATTAACCTTCCCACTATCCCCAGTACCTCTATTCCACGTCCTCCAACCGTACCCCTCAGAAATGACCCACCTACTGTACCAATTGTCCATACTTTTATTGTCCCTCAACCGTCTCTTGCTCAAAAGTCCAACAATGATCCACAACTCAATGCTCATGATGCCCAACATTACTCTTAGGAATTGACTTTCAAGGTTCCAAATTCGTACAAGCATACTCCTCAGAACGTGTTTCCAGTTGAGATTGAAAAGCCTGAAAAAATTATGGAACAAGAGGAGATGACTAGAAAAATGAAGAGCTTGGAACAAACAATGAGAAATATACAGGATTTGGGAGGCCACAAGAGTGTTTCGTTTAACGATCTATGCATTTTTCCCCATGTTCATTTGCCACCCAGTATCAAGACCCCCAAATTTGACAAGTATGATGGGCATGGTAATCCTGTTGCCCATTTGAAGAGGTATTGTAACCAATTAAGGGGAGCGGGAGGCAAAGAGGAATTTCTCATGGCTTATTTTGGGGAAAGATTGACAGATTTGCTTCAGAGTGGTTCATAGATCAAGACATATCTCACTGGCACGTTTGGAATGACATGGCTCAAGATTTTGTCCAACAGTTTCAGTACAATATTGATATAGTGCCAGACCGCTCCTCTCTTGTCAACATAAAGAAGAAACCGACAGAAAGCTTCACAGAATATGCAATCAAGTAGAGGGAGCAGGCTACTAGGGTCAAACCACCAATGAAAGAGGTAGAAATGATTGACTATTTTTGTTACTACCCAAAAATCCTAACCTGTCATGATGGCACCTATCTCAGTACTAGGCAAGCCGACAACATCAATAACCCATGATTTCCTTTAAATTTAAAAACGTAACGTTTAATACAATACCAAAAATCTAGCAATTTCCGATACAACACTCCCAAAACCTGGTGTCACTGAGTACATGAGCATCTAATATGAGTACAAGTCTGGAAAATACGGTCTATAATAGTCTGAGACCAAATACAGTAAACAAGGAGATAGAAAAGGAGAGACAAGGTCTGCGGAACACGGCAACTATCTCAAAACCTCCTGAAAATCAACTGCGTGAAATGATCAGCACTCGCTATGTTCAGGAACATCTGGATCTGCACACGAAGTGCAGGGTATAGTATGAGTACAAGCAACTCAGCAAGTAACAATAATAACTAAGGAACTGAAGATAATGACGAGCTACACAGTCATAGTTCACTTTCAGTAGTTCCAGCAAAGAATAGACATGCTTTCAAATCCGGCAGTTTAAGTCAAATCAATTTATACAGTTCAATTTCAAGTAATCCAGATATAAATTCTTTCAGAGATTTCACAACAATGACAGATGGCAACCAAGTGCAACAACAAATTCAAAGCAAGTACAGCCTCTCAGGCAACAGTCACTCAGCTCATCACAACAGCTCAACCACTCGGCTCTCAGTCTTAGCACTCACACTCAATGGGTACCCGCGCTCACTAGGGGTGTGTACAGACACCGGAGGGGCTCCTACAGCCCAAGCTCTGCACGGACAACTCACGTGTTATAATATCCTGCACGGATAACTCACGTGCCATAATATCCTTACCTCACCGATAGGCCCTCGGCCTTACTCAGTCCTCAACCTCTCAAGTCTCTCGGGCTCTCAGAAATCACAAGATCAGCCCAAACAAAGATAACATAGTATATCAACAAATATCCAGAAAGACTGAGGTATAATACACAAGAAAAATCATGACTGAGTACAAGACAAAGATTAGCAAATAATTCAACAAGTATGCGACCTCTACGGGTCTCAACAATACTATAACATAGCCTAAGTATGATTTCTAACATGATTTATAGTCAAATTTCTTCAACACATAGAGGTCATATAGCTAATAATAAATTATTCAACTTTACAGTTTTTCCGGGACGGACCAAGTCACAATCCCCTCGGTGCACGCCCACACGCCCGTCACCTAGCATGTGCACCACCTCCTAAATAATCACATGATACACCGGGGTTTCATACCCTCAAGACCAGATTTATAATTGTTACTTACCTAACCCCGTGTAATTATTTATTCCGCTATGTCCTTTCCATGAGAATTGGCCTCCGAAAGCCTCGTATCTAGCCACAATTATTTCGAATCAGTCAAAACAAATTATTGTAATTAATTCTATAAGGAAATACTAATTTTCCCAATAAAATCCGAAATTAACTCAAAAATCACCCGTAGGGCCCACGTCTCGAAACCCGACAAAAGTTATAGAATATAAACGCCCATCCAACCACGAGTCCAACCATATAAATTTCACCAAAATCCAACATCAACTCGACCCTCAAATCTTCAATTAAAGTCTATGAAGATTTCTACCATTTTCAACCCAATCCTTACCCATTTGAACTTAACAATCTTTCCACAACCTTATTGGTATGTATACATAATACTCTTACACCCAAGAATCATACTATAAATTATCCATTTTTACTCCAAACCCGAAATTGAAGAATTGAGGAAAGAAATTCTTACATCTTTGAAGCACTAGCAAGATCCTTGTGAAATCTTCAAACCTTGAACAAGAATTGATGGATAAATGACTATGTCTTCACTTTCTCTCTCTAAAATGCTCTCACCTCTCTCTAAAATATCAGATTTTGGCTCAAAAATGAGCTTCAAGGGCTATAAATCGAAGTTGGGCCGGGTCAAAAATTAGAAAGAATGGAAGCTCTGACGCAGTTATGCGGTCGCATATGCGATCGCATAACAGGTATGCGGTCCGCATACCGGCCGCATAATTTGGCCTCCAAAGCTGGGCGTTACTGACCCGGTCTGCGGTTATTATGCGGCCTGTATACTTGTTCGGCACCACCAAACCTTAATTTTCTTAGCAAAATTTCTCTGGGGTCGTTACACATAAGCTAACAACCGGTCGACCTTTTCAACTTAAATTCTAAACCTTGGAACTAAGCGCTCTAAATCATTTAAAAACCTCACCGAACCCAAACCAATTACCCCGGCAAGCCAAATAACAACTGTAATTAATAATTTGAGCAGTAAATGGGGAAACGGGATTGCAATAGTCAAAACGACTGGCTGGGTCGTTACAATTTTCTCCAAGCTCATGATCCTGATTACCTTCATTACTTGTTGGCCTCCATTGGAAAATCTTTTGCTGAGGCGATAAAGATTGGAGAAATAGTTGAGAATGGCATGAAGTCAGGAAAATTTGTGAGTCAGGCAGCCCTTAAGGCGACTACGCAAGCAATTCAAAGCGGGTCAGGCAGTTTCAGAAATAGAAACATGAGATAAGAGGGAGCCATGATGGCTTCAAGCTCGAGGGAGGCCTGCAGGTCATTCAACCAATCATATATGCCACGTAAAAATTCGCAATATTACTACCCACATCATGATGCTGCATATGCCATGGCACCGCCTCACTATGCTGTTATGAACACGCAACCTTACACGCAGCCATAAAATCACACCCAAAGCCGAGCTCCACCTCCCAGAAATGTACGTCCCTACCAAGCTCCATATAATCCCCAACATAATGTTCCCCAATACAATCCCCGCCCAAGAGAGTCTCCTAGAAGAAATCAATTCACCCCTATTGGTGAATCGTATTCAAGTGTGTTCCAAAAGCTAACCAGGGTATGTCTGCTACAGTCAGTGACCCCGAACCAAACCCCGAGTCCCCCTCGCACCGAGCTGATGCTAGATGTGAATACCATTTTGGAGCAGTGCGACATAATACTGAGGAATGTTCGACTCTCAAAAGAGCAGTAGAGGACCTCATTAAGGTCAAGGCAATAGTTCTTAGTGGAGAAGAGGCCCTTAATGTGACTAACAGTCCTTTACCTACTCACAACAATGGACCGATCGTTGGAATGATCTATGATAATAGGAAGTTTGATCTGGCACTGAAAGCCATTATACCCATTGCCGCGACAGAAGAGAAACCTAAAATGGTCATCAAGCCATGAAAAGTTATCTGTCAGATGGGAACCTCGGTAGTCGGTCTTGCTGTCCTTTCTGTGTCTGAATTATTTCAGGGTGTAATCCGTATGTTTTACTTTATTGTCTTACTTTTGATGCAAACCCTTCTATCTTAAAATTAGGGGTGGAAATTTGAGCCCAAACCCATTCAAACTGCCCAGAGATTAATGGGTTGGGCTACAACATTTTAGCTCATAGATCTATTTGCGCTGAGACCAAGTTAACCCATTATTGTTTATAGCCCATTATGACCCATGAAGTAGCCCTAATACAACCCATGAAGCTCACCCCAAAACAAAGGGATCTCAACCCATCTTATCTTCAACCGAACCCTCCCACCTTACCCGCAAAATATTTTTCAACTTACACATTTTAAATACTAATTTGTTATTTAAGAAAATATATTTTGATTCTCAAAATATTAATAGTATTTATTTACCTTTTATACATATGTGTAAAAGGTTAAAGGCTTTGTTTATGCAATATGAGCATGGTTCTAAAACATGGGTCAAGTTGGGCGGGTTGGGCTATAACCCACTGTTTAGCCCATCTTGAACCAGCCCATCTTAGCCCAAGTACACTTTGGGCTGGGTTGGGCAATGACCCATTTATTGACCTAACCCATCTTGACCCGTCCAAATTCAGCCCAACCCGCCCATTTGTCATCGCGCCCAAATGAAATCAATATTTCATCGTCCATGCATGTCTCTTTTATTAATCTTGTCCCTTTCTTATTTTCTTTTCAGTTCTGTTAATGCATATTTTAATAACAAGACATACTTACAGACTTCATGCCTAGATCCTAAAATGCTGTGAGACTTCGAAATAATGAATCAAGAAGCAGAATGTGTTAAAGATAAGGCATATAAGAAAATAAATAGGGAATTGGAAGCCTAAATCAAATCAAAATGAAGCCGCCCTTACTTGATTGATTTATCGTACTGAAGCCGTGATACCAGCAGAAGCCAAAATTCCTTTCCTTTGAATCATTGTTGAAGCGGAGATCGAGGATGGAGATTGGGTCAAGGCCCGATTGAAACATTGACTTTGATTGATGAATAGTGATTGACCGCAGTCTGCCCTGGGCAGTTGTACCAACAAAGAATGGCCCATGCCTACAACAAGAAAGTACGCCCCAAGAAATTTGAAGTGGGGCAACTCGTCCTGAGACGTATTCTCATGCACCATGAAGAAGCTAAGTGAGAATTTGCTCCAAATTCGAAAGGTCCATACATTGTAACAAGAGTATTACAAACGGGAGCATTGAATTTGGGAGACATCGAAGGAAATATCTCCGAGACAATAGTTAACGCAGATGTAGTCAAAAAGTACTATGTTTGACTCACTTCTCGGTGTTAACATTATCTGATTGGGATGACAAAGGCTTTCATTCTCGCTATCCAAACACTATCAACCCGTTGCAAACCCTTTGAGCCAGATACTTTTTCCTTGATCACCCCCTTTGGAACCTTGTATGTAAAAAGAAAGAAAGAAAAGAAAAAGAAAGAAAAAAGAAAACTAGAAAGAAGAAAAATAGAAAAAACAAAGTTCATGTTCATTGAACTATGTCCGATCTGATTTCGAAAGGATACATGGGCAGCCTCACTCTAGGGTTCTATCACACCAAAACAAAAATTCACATTTCCCCTAAAAGTGAAAACTAGAGCAAATGTTACAATGGTTTCACCCGAAAGGTTCCAAAGTTGTAATTCAATCCAAATTCTTTTTACCCAAATCCTTTAAAGTTCTTCCGATCAATCAGTAAGAATATTCAAGAATTGGAGGATACAGTTACTTGGATCAGATGCAACCAAATGAGCGAAATAAAATGAGAGTCCTATTAGTGAAAATCCTCATGGGCCGATTGTGAGTAGAGAAAATATAAATAAGAGATTCTTGTTAGTGAAAACCCGCAAAGAGCACTATAAAGCGATGGCGAGAAGAGATATGAGAGAGGCCAGCTAGTGACAAACCCGTAAAGGACACTGTTGATCGAAAAGAGGATCCACAAGCCATGACATCAACACGGTCCTAAGCAAGATTTCTCGATTTTAAGTCAAAAGTTGTGATGAGTTTCTAAGAGTCGGACAATTTACACAGATCAGGAATCCAGTCCAAAGGCATGTCATATTCATTGAAGTCCGCATGTACTCCCAGATAAGTCCATCTTTCTGTTTCCCGAAAAGGACACCTTTTGTTTTAAACTCATTCTCTATTACACTATTTGTTTTTCTTTGAATCCCTTTCGTTCTAACTTTGTTCAAAAATAAGGCAAAGAAAAGATGGCAAGACTGATTTATAGGATTCTCGTTTGAAGTGAACTAATATATTCAAAAGGCGCCAAGCCTCGGGAAGGGCATCAACTCGACCCCGACTGGCCATGATTGGCCGATGCTTTGAAATTGTAAACTTTGGAAGAAGAAAATAAAATTGAAGTGCCAGTAAAGGCAAAATAAAGCTGAAAAGTTAAGCCCCACGTGACTAACAGTCATTGGCAAAGTTTGAAAAGCCAAAAATTCCCATTGCTCCGAAATTGAAAACTTTGGAAGAAAGAAGTCAAATTGAAAATGGTTAAATCCCACGAGACCAACCATCATGGCAAAGTTTGGAAAATACAAAGGTTCTCCGGGGTCAGAAATGCAGTTGGTATTAGGGAAATAACCAGTTGCAGTTGAAATCATTAAAGAAGATGAGTCGAGATCAAGAGACTGAAATAACCATGGACACAAACCGACCACCATTTTAAAACTAATGAATCTTATTTTTCTTTAGAACAAGAACAGAACAATTGTAGGAAACAGTTCATGAAAAGACGAACACCACCAAGTAAAGTTCTCAAATCCTTGATTTTCTTCCAATATACATGTAATTATGTTATTTTAGTTTCATTATAGGGAACCAATACCCTATCTTCAATACATGGTACTACATGCCCTGGTTGCATTTCTTATTACCAATATAGGGTACAACATTCCGTAGTAGAATCTTAGAGAGGCAAAAGCCTCATCTTGTTGCCAACACAAGGTACTACATCCCCTGGTTGCATTTCTTTCTGGCAACATAGGGTACGATATTCCCTAGTAGCATCTCAGAGCGCCATGAGTCTCATTTTATTGCCAACACAGGGTACGACATTCTTTAGAAGCATCCCAGAGTGCCACGAGCCTCATCTTATTGCAAACACAAGGTACTACATCCCCTCGCTGTATTACTTTTCCCCAACATAGGATACGACATTCCCTAGTAGCATATCAAAGTACCGCGAGCCTCATTTTATTGCCAACATAGGGTACGACATTCCCTAGTAGCCTCCCAGAGTGCCACAAGCCTATCTTATTGCCAATACAGGGTACTACATCCCCTGGCGGCATTACTTTCTGCCAATATAAGGTACGACATTACCTAGTAGCATCCTAGAGTACCAAGAGCCTCATCTTATTGTCAACACAGGGTACTACATCCCCAGGTTGCCTTCCTTCATGTTAACATAGGGTATAACATCCCCTATTATCCAAAACAAACCCCATTTTTTTCAATTCGTTATTCTGCAATAACAAATATAGTTTATTGTATTTTCAATAACTCTCATAAATTTCCTAGTGCAAACTGGGGCAGAAAATTTTTGTTTTTTTTGTTTGTGATGGCTTCTAGGTTTTTCTACAAAGCACGGATCGAATGTGCAAAAATAAGATTTCAGCTCTTGTCAGAGAAAGTGGAATGTTTGATCTCAATATCAGCTACAACCAGCTTTAACATAATGTATGTAGATACATAGTCTGTTATATCAAGAGCATCAAGTTTCAGTCTAAAGTCAATGGGGGAATCAAGTCAAGAATCAAGACAAGATTCCAGATGGCATTTAGATATGAATTTTGTAACTCTTAGATTTCAAAAGTATGCAATTTTCTTTTCATTTTGACGTAATAGTAGGAACCACGGATCAGAACCTCGACGGAACGTCACTCGACTCTCCTTCTAAGCATACTCCATCACTCTTCTTCCACTTGAACTACATGTGACCTGATTCTCTTATAACCTGGGATATGTAGGCTGCCTAAAGCCAAGGCTCGGTCGCAACCTCTTCTTTTATCTTCTTTTCTTTTCTAAATAATAGTAAGGTCAAAAATCAGTCACCTTTTTCATTTTTCTTTGCTTGAAAACTCTTCATGTTTCCAAGCAAAGAGGGGCATGCTGTGAACAACTAATTTTTGACCACACCCAAATTCTATACTATTTTAGTGTAAATATGTGTTTTATGTCTAATCTTGATATTTTAAACCTTTATCTCACTTTTAGTAGAGTTTATAAAAACTACAAAAATATTCACACTTTTAGAATACAAATTTTATTTCTATTTGTAAATAGAAAAAAGAAAATTTACAAAATATTATTTGGTTTCGTATAATTAGAATTTTAATAAGTAAGCTATAGTATTTTTCTTAGTATAATTTAAACTACAATGTAAATATTTAGTTTTCTTATGTATATAATATTTAAGTATAAAAGTAGCTGACTAATATTTTTAGCTATGCATTTTACTTTCTCTTTTCTTCATTTAAAAAAAAAACTAAAAGTTATTAAAAAAAAAGCAACTAACGAAAAGAAACAAAAAAGTAACAAAATAAACAATACAAAAGATCTCTTCTAATCTTAGTAAGCTGCCTATACAACCATAATCCCCATTTTCCCCAACTCCCCACGTCCCACTCCTCACGTCCCAACTATCCCCTCAATCTAATCCCATGATCATATACACATACTGGTAGGACTCTAGGATTTTCCATATAAATAGCACACACTTGCACTTGCTTAGGAGAGGAAAACAGATCTGAGAAAAGGAGAGAGAGAACGAGAGAATGTAGAAAGAACATATTGAAACAATCTGACCGGTCGTTTTGAGCTCTAGCGCATAGTTTGGCAGTTTGAGGCCTTGAGTAGCTTCACTTCATATTTTATGACTTGTACGTATGGTCGGAATAGAATTTCATGAAGTAGAGAGTTGATTCGTGTTGAAAATTCTAATTTCGGAAGCTTTAAGTTGGAAGAATTGACTAAGGTCTGACTTTTGAGTAAACGACCTCGAAATTAGTATTTGAAGATTCCAATAGGTTTGTAAGATGATTTAGAACTTGGGCGTATGTTCGGGTTGAGTATCGGGTTGCCCGGGAGCATTTCGGCGCTTATTGTGGAAAATGGGCATTTTGAAGGTTTTAGAATTTCCTAAGTTTGGTTTGAGGTGGACTTTGGTGTAATCGATGTCCGTTTTGGGTTTCGAGCCTTGGAATAGGTTTGTATCGTAATTTGTGACTTGTGTGGAATGTTTGGCGTCATTCCGGATGTTATGATATGGTTCAGACGCGTTCGTCGAAGTTTGAAAGTTTGAAGAAAGGTTTTTCTTGTCGATTCATAGTTTTGATGTTGTTTGGTGTGATTTGAGGCCTTGAGAACGTATCATGTTTTGGGACTTGATGGTGTAATTGGACGGGGCCTCGGGTGTGTTTCAGAATGGTTTCAGATCATTTCCATATGTTTTGCTACTGCTGGTTCTGCTGTCGTTCATCGCAAAGGCATGGTGGTTATCGCGTTCGCGAAGAAAGATTTTTGGGGCAGGTGGAAATTGCTCATCGCGAACGCAACACAGAGGTCACGAACATGCAGAAGAGCCTGAGGAACCTACGCGAATGAGACAGGGCGGTCGCGAACACGTAGAAGGAACGAGAGCTGGGCCTGGAGCCGTTTAACCTCCGTGAATGCGACGCTTCATACGCGAACGAGAAGGATGGGGGTCAGTAGGGTTCCCGAACGCGACATGAAGGTCACGAACGCATAGAGTATATTTGGAGGTAGTGACTTTTTGCCTTCGCGATTGCGAAGGTGCTCCTGCGATCACGAAGAAGGACAAGCCTGGGCAGATTGTTTGAAATCGGGATTTCGCTCATTTCACTCATTTCTCTTTTGGTTTGGGCAATTTTTGGAGAGTTTCAAGGGGAGATTTTCCTCATCTATGTCTCATTTCATGGATTCTATAAGGAGTTAATATGGAAATTTGTGGGATTTTGAAGAAAACCTGAAATTTGGTATTTTTGGATTTTTGCCACGAAACCGGACATGAAATTTAGAATAAATCATATATTTGAGTTCGTAGTGTTATGGGTAAAGTTTATATTAGAAAAGTTTTGGAATCCGGGCACGTGGACCTGAGGGTTGACTTTATTAACTGTTCGAGCGGAGTTGGGAATTGTTGAAGAATGGAGTTGGGAATTATTATAAATTGATTAATTATAAGCATTGTAGTATATTTTGATTGAATTGCACATTGTTTGGCTAGTTTTAGATCGTTTGACTTTGAATTGAAGAGTTAAGAGAGGCGTTGGATCCGGTTATAGAACTTCGGAGCGAGGTAAGTCTCCTGTCTAACCTTGTGAGGGGGAAACTATCCCCTAGGTGATGTAATTATTATGTGCTACTAGTTGTGGGTGTTACATTCACACGACGTGACGAGAGTACGTATGTGGCTAAAGCATGTTTATGTCCGGGTAGACTTAGGACTTTACCATGTAATACTTAAAATATTTGAACTCATTCTGCTAGCTTAATTAATTGAAATTATAATTGAACTTGATTTAGAAATATATACATATATATTAGGCCGAGCCTTATTACCTTGAGTTGTTGGAAAGTAATTTGAAAAATGGTAAAGGTTATACTCACCTTGTGTTCATATATTGTATCGTAAGCTCGTGTCTCGTAATTCGATAATTCCTTTCCTTTCTTGTAGAGCGCGTCGAATGCCTCGGTAGGATTATGTACCACACTCTCATGAGAGAGGGTTGTTCGCCTCAGTAGTATAATAGATGCATCTATGGTTCGTGCCGCTCGACCCTCGGCAATGTACACGTTATGATGGGATCGGGTCGATTGCCTCGGCAGTATCATATTTCTTTTGAGATCTAACCATACGACCTTGGCATAATCATGCACCATATCGCTAGCAGTTCGAATATTCATGAGATGTTTCCTTCCACTGATGCCATGCATTTTATATGGTATTTCTTATTCATTTGATATTGTCACTGGATATTTTCTCAGCTGTTGAGTTAGAATACGAGATGAGAAATTGATATCGTTTAAAGAAATTTTGGAAGATTGTGTTAGTTATAGATTTACCTCACTACTAATGTTATGCTTCTTACCTATTTATGATTTACCATATTGAATTTTTGGATCACTAGTAAGTGTCAATGTCAACCCCACGTCACTACTTCTCTGGGGTTAGGCTAGATACTTACTGGATACGCGTTTATTTACGTACTCATGCTGCACTTCTTCACTAAATGTGTAGGATCTGACAAGTTCATTTGGTAATCATCTTGGTGCGTAGGCGCAGCTGTTGAGGAGACTTTATGTGAGCTGCATACCAGACTACGCATCGCAGTCTACAGAGTCTCCATCGTACTATTTATTTTATCCTGTCTTATTTACATTCTAGACAAATGTTGTATTATTATTGTACTCCTTAGTAAATGCCCATGCACTTGTGACACCGAGTTTTGAGGGTTCCTACTGGGTATTCATTATTGCAATTCACATAATTATTATCATTTCACCTTGTAATTTGTATTTTATACAGAAATTGAAAAATAAAATCACTGGTTTTCTACGAGTACCGGATTTTACTCTACTTATTAAATGGGATTCATAATTTTGAAAGTAATAAAATGAGTAACTAAGTTGATTAATCACCGTTGGCTTTCCTGACGGCAGCGTTAGGTGCCATCACGACCTATAGCGGATTTTGGGTCATGACACAGATCTGGGGAAGATGTCATATAAAAATAACGCAGCCTCCTCCTTCATCCAAAAACTAGACATCCTTTACTCCATTTTTAGCCATGTAAGATCACTTTTAGCCACTAAAACTGTCACGACCCAAAATCAACTGTAGGTCGGGATGGGGCCTAACGCCGCCGTCAGGCAAGCTAAAAGTGATTAATCAACTTAGTTACTCATTTTATTATTTTCGAAATCATGAATCTCATTAAATAAGTAGAGTAAAATCTAGTACTCGTAGAAACCCCGTGATTTTATTTTCCAATTTCCGTATAAATATAAAGTACAAGGTGAAATGATAATAATTTCGTAACACAATAATGAACATCCAATAGGAAACCCCCTAAACCCGGTGTCACAAGTGCATGAGTATCTACTAAGGCGTACAATAAAAATACAACATCCGTCTGGAATACAAGTTAGATAGGAGAATATAAATAACTCTACTGGAGACTCTGTATGCTGCAGATCGTAACATGGAATGCAGCTCACCGTAAAGTCCCCGCAATAGCCGCGCCTATGCATCCAGAGGACCACCAGAAACATATATAGACCTGCACAATAAGTGCAGCAAGTACAACATGAGTACGTAAATCAACGCATACCCAGTAAGTATCTAGTAAATTAACACGTACCCAGTAAGTGCCTAGCCTAACCACGGAGAAGTAGCGTGCCATGACCAGGAATTCCCACCGTCAGGACCCTGATGGCGCCTAACAATCCACTTGCTAGGCAAGCCGACGTTAAAGAATTATTAAGCCAATCCTTATTCAATTCAGTAAATAACAGCAAGGAAGCTAAAATGAAATACAGCGAGTACATAATAATATAACAACTTCACTAATTACTACCACCCGGATCTGGAGTCATAATTCACGAACTTCTAGGATTTACTACAAGTAAAAGTCTGAGAGAAATACAACTGTTTGAACGAAAGAAACAGTAAAAAAAACTAAAAAGATAGATGGGGACTTCAAGGTCTTCGAACGCCAACAAATCTACCTTGAGTCTCCGATGAACCAGTCCAAGCTGCTATGCCTCTCGATCAGCTGGGACCAATACCAAAATCTGAACAGGAAGTGCAGAGTGCAGTATCAGTACAACCGACTCCATGTACTGGTAAGTGTCGAGCCTAACCTCGACGAAGTAGTGATGAGGCTCTTACAAGACACCTATATAACAAACTTGTGCAATTTAACAGTATATGTACAAATAACAGCTAAACATGTACTATTGGGAGGGGGAACATGCTGAGGAAAATACGAGATAGAGAAATACAATAGAATGGTAACTTGAACAACCAATATACTATGAACCAATAAGAACAAGTAAACACAGTAAAGGAAAAATGCACGGCATCACCCTTCGTGCTTTTACTCTCAACCTTACCATAAAATCAATAGAAACGGCACGGCTTCACCCTTCGTGCATTAACTCTCATAACATGGCACGACATCACTCTTCGTGCATTAACACTCACAATATGGCACGGCATTACCCTTCGTGCATTAACACTCACAATATGGCACGGCATCACCTTTCGTGCATTAATACTCTCCCTTACCATAATGCAATGAACAAATAACAACAAGGAGATAGAATAACAAGTACAAGCCTTACTTCAATATTTGGTTCCACAATATCAACCTGAACTTCGGAATCAATACTCAATTATCACCAGATGATCCGTAAACATGATAAGAACGATCAATTTAACAATACTAGTCTAAACATGGATAACATGAACAAAGGAAGCTATAATTGCAAGAAACCAAGACCCACCCGCATGTTTTAACCCGACTACAATGCATAAGTACTCGTCACCTCGCATATACGTTGTTCCCCAACATTTAAACATGTAGCAAATAGACAAACAAGTCCTATTCCCTCAAGTCAAGGTTAACCACGATACTTACCTCGCTCCAAAGGCCACTCAATGCTCAATTACAACTTTTCCTTTAGAATCCACCTCCAAACCACTCGTATCTATCCATAAACGACTCAATAATATCAAATATTGTAAAAGAAATCAATTACAATGCATAAATTTAGATTCCCCAAACTTTCCCCCAAAAAGTCAAAAATCGACCACGGGCCCGCTTGGTCAAAACCCGAGGTTCGGACCAAAATCCACTCAACCATTCACCCCCGAGCTCGATTATGTAATTAGTTTTGGAATCCGACCCCAAATTGAGGTCTAAATCCCCAATTTGCAAAAACACCCAATCCTTCTTAAATCCCTAGTTTTCTACCATGAAAGAACAAAGATTAGGGCTAGGAATTTAATGGGTGATGTTAGAAATGGAAGAAAATGAGTTAAAGAGTACAAACCTATGAATTGATGTTGAGTTTTCTCTTCAAAATCGCTCCTAGGCCGAGTTCTAATGGAAGGGTTATGAAATTTTGGGAAAATCCCGCTACTGTTCTATTTTAAGTCCCAGGCATCAGGCCTACCGCGCGTTCGCGAAGGGCCTACCGCGTTCGTGATGAGCAGCAGCTCGAGTGGCTTTCGCATTCGCGAGTCCTCCTTCGCGTTCGTGAGCCAATGCTAGTGTTCGCGTAGAAGAATGACTGACCCCTCCCATAGGTCCCTAAAGCTTCGCGTTCGAGAGAAGCGGGCCACGTTTGCGAGAAGTGGGCCGCATTCGCGAAGGGTAAGTCCCCCATTGCTTCGTGTTTGTGACCCAGCTACCGCATTCGCGATTAAGAAAATCACCCTACCCCAGTTTACTCTTCGCGTTCGCGAGAGTACCTTTGCGAACGCGAAGAAGAAGACACCAGATAACAGCTGAAGCACAAAAAAAACCCAGAATTTTCTAAGTTTCAAAACACCCGTAGCCTATCCGAAACTCGCCCGAGCCCTCGAGGCTCCAAACTAATTATGCACACAAGTCCAAAAACTTCATACGAACTCGCTCGCGTGAACAGAACACCAAAATAACGCCTAGAACTACGAATCGGACACCAAATCAAATGAAATTTTCAAGAAAACTTTAAATCTTCTATTTTCACAACTGAATGTACGAATCGCGCAAAACCAACTCTGTTTCTCACCAAATTTGACAGACAAGTCATAAATATTATAGTGGACCTGTACCGGGATCCAAAACTAAAATACGGACCCGATATCAATAAATCCAAACATCAGCCGATTCTTAAATATCATAAATCTTTCAAACTTTCAATTTTCAACAAAAATCAATAACTCGGGCTAGGGACCTCCGAATTCGATTTCGGGCATACGCCTAGGTCCCAAATTACGATACGGACCCACCAGGATCGTCAAAACACGAATTCGGAACCGTTTGCTCAACACGTTGATCGAAGTCAACTTAAATGAATTTTTAAGGCAAAATTCTTATTTTTATCAGTTTTTAACATATAAGCCTTCCGGAAGAACACCCAGACTGCGCACGCAAATTGAGAAAGGCTAAAATGATGTTTTTGAGACCTCGAAAAATAGAATTAGGTTCTAAAATATAAGATGACCTATCAGGTCATCACATTCTCCACCTCTAAAATAAATGTTCGTCCTTGAACAGACATAGAAAAGTACCTGAACTGGTGAAAAGATATGGATATCTACTCCGCATATCTTACTCGGACTTCCAAGTAGCTGCCTCAACGGGATGACCTCTCCACTACACTCGAACTGAAGGACAAACCTTAGACCTCAGCTGTCGAACTTGCCGGGCTAGAATAGCCACCGGCTCCTCCTCGTAAGTCAAATCCTTGTCCAACTGGACAGAGCTGAAATCCAATACGTGGGACGGATCGCCATGATACTTCCGAAGCATGGACACGTGGAACACCAGATGAACTGCTGATAACCCCGGTGGAAACGCAAGCCTGTAAGCCTGTCATGACCCAATATCCCAACCTGTCGTGATAGCCTGTCACGACCCAATTTCCCCTCCGTGTGACGTCGTGACGGCACCTAGTCTATACAACTAGGTAAGCCTAACATTTTGCCGAATAATGAAATAAAAATTTTAATTTAATCGACTATTCAAAAATAAAAATAAATCCCAAAACCCGGAACATGGTGAATCACAAACTACAGAAGGAAAGATCTGGTGTCTCTATACATCAGAGTCTAACAAGGAAAAATATAGAAGACAATGGTCATGGGAAAGAGTAGAAGGGGACTCTGAGGTCTGCGGATGCGACAGATATACCTTGAAGTCTCCAAAGTTGTTCCAGCTCAATGATAGTGCAGCTGATAAGGTGCACCTGGATCTGCACACGAAAAACATGTGCAGGGAGTAGCATGAGTACACCACAATGGTACCCGGTAAGTGCCAAGCCTAACCCCGGTCGAGTAGTAACGAGGTCAGGTCAAGGCCCTATCGGAGTAAATATAATAATTAAACAGTAAAAGATATAAGTAAAGTTTACGGTAACAGAATTAAAGAAATTCTCGGAAATTTAACAGTTAAGGGAGCCCTCGGCTCAGAACAAGGTAAACATAATGTGGAAACTCCCGGGATACCGTCCCGTAGTTCTGAATGAATATGCAGTACGGGGGGGGGGGGGGATCTCCCGAAATACTTCCATAGTCCCAAAGTAAATATGCAATGCTGGGGGATCTCCTCGAATACGTCTGTTGTCCCAAAATAAATATGCAAGACAGGGGGATCTCCCGGAATACGTTTGTAGTCCAAAAATAAATATGCAAGACAGGGAGATCTCAACTAAGCACATATAAGGAAGGTAGGGACTCAACTAAGCATGGCGCACAGAATGTCAAATAGGCAGTTAAAACACGTAAGCATGCTTCTCTAATCTAGGCTAAATAATTAAACGTATTAGTGCAATTTAATAAGGGAAAAACAGTTTATGATTTAGAAAGGAAAAACGAGATTTTTGCAATAATAGCCGGTGTACGTACTCTTCACCTCACGTACACGGCGCCCACACATCAATTAATATCAAACATACTAAGGGGAAAGTCCCCAACACAAGGTTAGGCAAGCCACTTACCTCGAACCGCTTAAATCAACTCGATATCACGTTCTTGCCACGAGTATTCGACTCCAAATAGCCCGAATCTACTCAAATTAATTGCATAATGTAAATATAACTACAAGTAACTAATTTAACTAATAAATTCGAAGCTAAAACGTGAAATTAGGAAAAACGCCCAAAACGTCTCCCCGGGTCCACGTTTTGGATTCGGGTAAAAATTATAAATTATGAAAACCCATTCACTCATGAGTTCACTCGAACAAAAATCATCTAAATCCGATGTCAAATCTCAGATTTTCAATTGGGAAACCCTTTCCCCCATTTCCAAACTTCTACCCTCAAATTCCTTAATTAGACGAGGAAAACAATAATAGCTTAATATATTATGATCAAAATAGAGTTAGAATTAGTTACCCAATAGTTCTCCTTCAAAATCCCTCGAAACATCGTCTCCCACCGAGCTCTAAATCGAATTTTGTGTTATGAAATTTCAAACCCTCGAAATCCCCTTTTCTGCGCTGCGATCCTCGCACCTGCGGCCGTTTCTCGCACTTGGGGTCCAAACGGCGCATCTGCGCATTTCATTTACCTCCTCTGCCTCCGCACCTGCGATGAAAGGGCTGCACCTGCGCGTGCACGCCTGTGAAAATCCCTTCTGCTTCGGCGGACCTTGCGCACATGCGATGACCCTAACGCATCTGCGGGCATCGCAGATGCGGAATTCACCTCGCATCTGCGACCCCTGGCACTCCTCCACCTTTTTGCTTCTGCACTTGCCTTTCTGCACGTGCGATCCCGCACCTGCGATGTCTCCACCGCAGGTGCGAAAATATCAGATGCCTGAAGACTTCAGCAGCAACACAAATCTAACTTTTCGATCCATTAAGCACTCGAAACTCACCTGAGGCCCCCAGGACCTCAACCAAACATATCAACCAATCCTAAAATACCATACGAACTTAGTCGAGCCTTCAAACCACATCGAACAACACCAAAATTATGAATTAAGCACGGATTCAAGCCTAAGAATTTAGAATTTTTAAATTCTACAAACGACGCCGAACCACATCAAATGTAGTCCGAATGACCTCAAAATTTACACACAGGTCACAAATGACACTACGGACCTATAGCCACTCTCAGAATTCCATTCCGAGCTCAATATCAAAATTTCCACTATCGGCCGAAATCGCCGAAAAACTAACTTTCACCAATTCATGCCTAAATCTACTACAGACCTCCAAAACATATTCCGAATGAGCTCCTAACCCCAAAATCACTCAACGGATCTAACGGAGTTGGCGGAATTCCATTCCGGATCCGTCTTCACACAGTTCTGACTACGATCCAAACTCTAAGGCTGAAACTCACAACTAGGGACTAAGTGTCCCAAAACTCTCCGAATTCCATAACCAATCACTCCGGAAAGTCCTAAAAGTGGAAACAAATGCGGGGAAAACAGTTATTAGGGGATCTGGGATCTAACTCTCAAAAACGACCGGCCGGGTCGTTATATCCTCCCCCTCTTAAAACAATCATTCGTCCTCGAACGAGTATAAAGACATACCTGAAACTGTGAAAAGATGAGGGTACTGGCTGCGCATATCCTACTCGGTATCCCAAGTCACCTCCTCGACCGGCTGACCCCTCCACTGTACCTTTACTGAAGCAATATTCTTTGACCTGAGCTTTCTGACATGCCTTTCCAAAATGGCTACTAGCTCCTCAACATAAGATAGATCCTTGTCCAACTGGACTGAGCTGAAATCCAATACATGAGTTGGATCACTGTGATACTTTCGGAGCATAGACACGTGGAATACCGGGTGAACTCCTGCTAGGCTGGGAGGAAAGGCAAGCTCATAAGCAACCTCCCCAACTCGGCATAATATCTCAAAAGGACCAATGAACCTCGGGCTCAGCTTGCCCTTCTTCCCGTACCTCATGACGCCGTTCATAGGTAATACCCGAAGCAAGACCGGCTCACTAACCATAAATGCCAAATCATGAACCTTACGGTCCACATAACTCTTCTGCCTGGAATGGGCTGTGCGAAGTCTCTCCTGAATCACCTTCACCTTATCCAGGGCATCCTGGACCAAATATGTACCCAACAATCGGGCCTCGCCCAGCTCAAACCATCCCACTGGGGACCGGTCACCGCCTACCATACAAAGCCTCATACGGTGCCATCTGAATACTGGACTGGTAACTGTTGTTGTAAGCGAACTCTGCAAGTGGAAAGTATTGGTCCCATAACCCTCTGAACTCCATCACACGGGCACGGAGCATATCCTCAAGAATCTGAATTATGCGCTCATACTGCCCGTCTATCTGAGGGTGAAAGGTTGTGCTCAGCTCCACCCTACTACCCAACTCCTGCTGTACGGCTCTCCAAAACTGTGATGTGAACTGTGTACCTCTGTCTGAAATGATGGATACTAGAATACCATGAAGGCGGACAATCTCTCTGATATAAATCTCAGCCAACCTCTCAGAAGAATAGGTGGTCAACACTGGAATAAAATGAGCTGACTTGGTCAACTGATCCACGATCACCCAAATAGCATCGAACTTTCTCAAAGTCAGTGGAAGTCCAACTACAAAGTCCATGGTGATCCGCTCCCACTTCCACTCTGGGATCTCTAACCTCTGAAGTAATCCATCCGGCCTCTGGTGCTCATATTTGACCTGCTGATAGTTGAGACACTTGGCCACAAACCCAACTATATCCTTCTTCATCCTTCTCCACCAGTAGTGCTGTCTCAAATCTTGGTACATCTTCGCGGCACCGGAATGAATGGAGTACTGCGAGCTATGGGCCTCCTCAAGAATCAATTCCCGAAGCCCATCTATATTGGGCACACAGATCCGGCCCTGCATCCTCATCACACCGTCATCACCAATAATCATATCTCTGCCATCACCTCACCGAACCCTGTCCTGAAGAACTAGAAGATGAGGATCATCATACTGGCGCTCCTTGATACGGTAATAAAGAGAAGACCGAGCAACCACACAAGCTAATACCCGACTAGGATCTAAAATATCCAATCTCACGAACTGGCTGGCTAAGGCCTGAGAATCCAAGGCTAAGGGCCTCTCAGCAGCCGGAAGATATGCCAAATTCCCCAAACTCTCTGCCCGGCGACTCAAGGCATCGGCCACTACATTGGCCTTCCCCGGGTGGTACAATATAGTGATATCATAGTCTTTAAGTAGCTCCAACCACCTCCGCTGACACAAATTAAGGTCCTTCTACCTGAGAAAGTGCTGCAAACTCTGGTGATCAGTGTAGATCTCACAAGGAACACCGTAAAAATAATGACGCTAGATCTTTAGGGCGTGAACAATAGCTGCTAACTCAAGATCATGGACCAGATAATTCTTCTCATACACCTGCAACTGTCTAGACACATAGGCAATCACCCTACTGCCCTGCATCAATAGCACTCCAAGGCCAATCCTCGAGGTATCATAATAGACAATTTAGGACCCCGAACCTATAGGCAATACTAATACTGGGGCTGTAGTCAAAGTTGTCTTGAGCTTCCGAAAGCTCTCCTCACACTCCTCGGTCCACCTAAACGGAGCACCCTTCTGGGTCAGCCTGGTCATAGGTGCTGCAATAGATGAAAATCCCTCCACAAAGCGACGGTAATACCCCACCAAAGCAAGGAAACTATGGATCTCCGTAGCTGATGATGGTCTAGGCCAACTCTGCACTACCTCCACCTTCTTCGGATCTACCTTGATCCCATCACAAGACACTATGTGGCCCAAGAATGCCACTGAATCAATCCAGAATTCACATTTAGAAAATTTTTCATACAACCGCTTCTCCCTCAAAGTCTGAAGCACGGTCCTCAGGTTCTTCTCATGATCTTCCCGAGACCGGGAATATGCCAGGATGTCATCAATAAACACAATGACGAAGGAATCAAGATAAGACCAGAACACATTGTGCATCAAATGCATAAAGGCTGCTGGGGCATTGGTCAGCCCAAATGACATGACAAGAAATTCATAGAGACCACATCTGGTCCTGAAAGCAGTCTTCGGGATATCCGGCTCCCGAATCATCAACTAATGATAGCCAGAACGCAAGTCAATCTTGGAAAACACCTTGGCACCCTGTAACTGATCAAATAAATCACTGATGCGAGGCAAAGGATACCTGTTCTTCACTGTAACCTTGTTCAACTGCAGATAATCAATACACATACGCATAGAACCATCCTTTTTCTTCACAAATAAGACAGGAGCACCCCGAGGTGATACACTAGGCCTGATGAAACCCTTATCAAGCAACTCCTGCAACTGCTCCTTCAACTCAAGAGGAGCCATACGGTAAGGAGGAATAGATATGGGATGAGTGCCCGGCAACAAATCAATGCCGAAATCAATATCTCTATCGGGCAGCATACTTGGAAGATCAGGTGGAAACACATCAGGGAAGTCCCTCACTACTGGGACTGACTCAACTGTAAGGGTATCAATATTGACATCTCTCACATAGGCCAAATACGTATCACACCCCTTCTCAACCATTCGTAGAGCCTTAAGAAATGAAATGACCATGCGGAGAGTATACTCTAAGGTACCTCTCCACTCTAATCTCGGCAAGCCTGGCATAGCCAACGTCACAGTCTTAGCATGATAATCAAGAATAGCATAATGGGGTGAAAACCAGTCCATGCCCAAGATAACATCAAAATCTACCATACTGAGTAATAACAAATCAGCTCTGGTCTCAAAACCACTAAGAGCAATCAAACAAGCCCGATATATGCGATCCAAAACAAGAGAATCTCCCACGAGAGTAGATACATAAATAGGAGAACTCAAAGAATCCCGAGATATCCCCAAATGTGGAGCAAAATAAGAAGACACATATGAATACGTAGAGCTTGGGTCAAATAATACTGATGCATCCCTATGATAGACAGGGACGATACCTGTGATGACTGAATCTGAAGCAACAACCTCGGAACGGGCTGGAAGGGCATAGTACCTGGCCTGGCCTCCCCCTCTAGGGCGACCTCGACCTCCCCGACCTCCACCTCGAGCTGGCTGAGGAGGTTGGGTGGTAGCTAGGGCTGGAAGAATGGCCGGAGGACCTGGTGGAGCACGTGGAGGCTGATAAGTTTGTTAAGGTGCACCCCTCCTGGTTCTGGGCAATATATAACCATGTGACGAGTGTTACCACACTTAAAACAACCCCTCGGAGGACGCGGCTGCTGAGACTGACTCAGACCTGGCCTGCTGGACTGGCCGGTAATAGCACCTCGAGCAGGAAGCACACTAGATACTGGCGGTGCATAATAGGGCTCCTGAGGTCTAAGAGGAGCTGTAACACCATTGGCTGAAGGAAGAGCTGAATGAATAGGGTGACTCACAAAAACCCTACCATAGTGTGCTGCAGGTGCAAGAGCTCCTGAGTAATGACCAGTCTCTCGAGACCTCTTGGCCTCCCTCTCCTCTCTCTCCCAGGCGAACATGCCCTCCACTCTTCTAGCAATGCTCATTTCCTGCTGATAAATGATGTCGATCTCCAACTCCCTGGCCATACTAGTCCGAATACCGGTGTGGAGTTCCTCAATGAAGCGACGAACCCTCTCTCTGACTGTAGCAACCAGAGCCGGTGCATGGCGAGCTACCTCACTGAAATAGATTGCATACTCTGACATAGTCATAGCACCCTGACACAGCTACTCAAACTCTGCGCACCAAGAATCCCTGAGGCTCTGAAGAACATATTCACGCAAGAACATCTCTGAAAACTGAGTCCAAGTGAGTGAGGCTACCTCGCCCGGACTACTCAGCTCATAGGCATGCCACCACTGATATGCCACTCCCCTCAGCTGGAAAGCGATGAAAGAAACGCCACTCGTCTCCACAATCCCCATAGTGCGGAGAATATGATGACACTCCTCAAGAAAACCAAGAGCATCATCTGATGCTAGTCCGCTGAAAGTAGGTGGGTGGTACTTCTTGTACCTCTCAAGTTTGAGTTGCTCTGCCTCAGAAGCAGCTATCCTGGTCTCATGCTGAACCGGAGCCACTGGGGGCATAGGAATATACTCTGGGGCCTTATCAACCTGTACCCTCTGCTCAGGAGTGCGGGCTGTCGGAGTGTGTGCCCCTTCCCCGGCCTGAGATGTAGCGGGAGCTATTGGAAATAGTCCAACCTGAGCTAGAGTGCTGAACATTCTCATGAACTGAGCTAAAGTCTCCTGGAGGGCTGGAGTAGCAATAGGTATCTCCGGTGTCGGCCCTCCAGCTGGAGCTGCTGTAGGCTCCTCTGATGCAGCTCTCGCAGGTGCTCGGGCTGCATCGCGTGGTCGTCCTCTACCCCAACCCCAGCCTTTGACGGCTCTGACATGAGGCTCAGGTGCCTAATCGTTGGTCCTCCCGGTACGGGTCCTCACCATCTGTGAGAAAGAATAGAATAGAGTTTTTGAATTTTGATGTCAATAACTTGCACGACAAGGAAATCAAAGGAATAGGATTTTTCTTAACAGTTACATAGCCTCCCAAAGATAAGTACAGACGTCTCTGCACCGATCCGCGAGACTTTACCAAACTAGTTTGTGACTCACGACACCTATGAATCTAGAGTTCTGATACCAACTTGTCATGACCCAATTTCCCCTCTGTGTGACGTCGTGACGACACCTAGTCTCTACAACTAGGTAAGCCTATCATTTTGCGGAATAATGAAATAAAAATATAAATTTAATCGACTATTCAAAAATACAAAACAAATCCCAAAACCCGGAACATCGTGAATCACAAACTACAGAAGGATAGATCTAGTGTCAATATACATCAGAGTCTAACAAGGAAAAATGCAGAAGATAATGGACATGGGAAAGAGTAGAAGGGGACTCCAAGGTCTGCGAATGCGGCAGATATACCTTGAAGTCTCCAAAGTTGTCCTGATTCATTGATAGTGCGGCTGATAAGGAGCACCTGGATCTGCACACAAAAGGCATGTGCAGGGAGTAGCATGAGTACACCACAATGGTACCCCGTAAGTGCCAAGCCTAACCTCGGTCGAATAGTGACGAGGTCAGGTCAAGGCCCTACTGGAGTAATTATAATAATTTAAACAGTAAAAGATATAAGTAAAGTTTATGGTAATAGAGTTAAAGAAATTCTCGAAAATTTAATAGTTAAGGGAGCCCTCGGCTCAGAACAAGGTAAACACAATGTGGAAACTCCCGGGATACTGTCCCGTAGTTCCGAATGAATATGCAGTACAGGGGGATCTCCCGGGATCTCCCGAAATACGTCTGTAGTCCCAAAGTAAATATGCAATGCTGGGGGATCTCCCGGAATACATTCGTAGTCCCAAAATAAATATGCAAGACACGGGAATCTCCCGGAATACGTCCGTAGTCCCAAAATAAATATGCAAGATAGGGGGATCTCCGGGAATACATCCGTAGTCCCAATTTAAATATGCAAGACAGGGGGATCTCCCGGAATACGTCCGTAGTCCTAATTTAAATATACAACGCAAGATGAAATGACAAGTATGGCATCGAGTTATACAGTTTACACTGAACACAGATAAGGAAGGTAGGGACTCAACTAAGCATGGCACACAGAATGTCAAATAGACAGTTAAAACACGTAAGCATGCTTCTCTAATCTAAGCTAAACAATTAAACGTATTATTTCAATTTAATAAGGGAAAAATAGTTTATGATTTAGAAAGGAAAAACAGGATGTTTTTGCAATAATAGCCTGTGTACGTACTCGTCACCTCACGTACACGGTGCCCTCGCATCAATTAATATCAAACATCCTAAGGGGATCCCAACACAAGGTTAGGCAAGCCACTTACCTCGAAACACTCAAATCAACTCGATATCACGTTCTTCCCACGAGTATCCGACTCCAAATGGCTCGAATCTATTCAAATTAATTGCATAATGTAAATATAACTATATGTAACTAATTTAACTAATAAATGCGAAGGTAAAGCGTGAAATTAGGAAAAACGCCCAAAAAGTCTCCCCAGGCCCACATCTCAGATTCGGGTAAAAATTACAAATTATGAACACACATTCACTCACGAGTTCACTCGAACAAAAATCATCTAAATCCGACGTCAAATTCCCATTCAAATCTCAGATTTTTAATTGGGGAGCCCTTTCCCCCATTTTCAAACAGTTACCCAATAGTTCTCCTTCAAAATCCCCCGAGAAATCGTCTTCCACCGAGCTCTAAATCGAATTTTGTGTTATGAAATTTCAAACCCTCGAAATCCCCTTTTCTACCCAGTGATCCTCGCACCTGCGTCCATTTATCGCACCTGCGGATACCATACCTGCGGTCCAAATGGCACATCTGCGCATTTTATTTACCTCCTCTGCCTCCGCACCTGTGATGAAAGGGTCGCACCTGCGCACCTGCGAAAATCCCTTCCGTTGCGGACCTTGCACATATGCGATGACCCTAACGTATCTGCGGGCATCGCAGATATGGAATTCACCTCGCACCTGCGACCCCTGGCACTTCTCCACCTTTTCGCTTCTGCCCTTGCCTCTCCGCGCATGCAATCCCGCACCTGCAGTCTCTCCACTGCAGGTGCAAAAATACCAGATGCCTGAAGACTTCAGCAGCAACACAAATCCAACGTTTCAATCCGTTAAGCACGTGAAGCTCACCCGAGGCCCCCGGGACCTCAACCATACATTCCAACCAATCCTAAAACACCATACAAACTTAGTCGAGCCTTCAAACCACATCGAACAACAACCAAATCATGAATTAAGCACGGATTCAAGCCAAAGAATTTTGAATTTCCCAAATTCTACAAATGACGCCGAACCACATCAAATCTAGTCCGAATGACCTCAAAATTTACACACAGGTCACAAATGACACTACGGACCTACATCTACTCTCGGAATTCTATTCCGAGCTTGATATCAAAATTTCCACTATCGGCCGAAATCGCCGAAAAAGTAACTTTCGCCAATTCAAGCCTAAATCTACTACAGACCTCCAAAACACATTCAGGACGCGCTCCTAACCCCAAAATCACTCAACGGAGGTAACGAAGTTGACGGAATTCCATTCTAGATCCGTCTTCACACAGTTCTGACTACGATCCAAACTCTAAGGCTGAAACTCTCAACTAGGGACTAAGTGTCCCAAAGCTCTCCGAATTCCATAACCAATCACTCCGGCAAGTCCCAATAGCGGAAACAAACGTAGGGAAAACAATTATTAGGGGATCGGAGCTCTAACACTCAAAATGACCGACCGAGTCATTACAGCGCCTATCTCGATACTAGGCAAGCCGATAATCTCAATAAATCACAATTTATCTTAAGTTTGAAAATATAATATTTAAATACAAAACAAAATCCCACAAATATTGATACAAACACTCTCCAAAACCTAGTGTCACTGAGTACATGAGCATCTAATATGGATAAAAGTCAAAATAAAATGGTCTATAATATTCTAAGACCAAAACAATAAACGAGGAGATAGGGAAGGAGAGACAAGGTCTGTGAAATACGACAGCTACCTCTGATCTCCGAAAAATCAACTGTGCGAGAAAATCAACACCCGCTATGTCCAGAAGCACTGGATCTGCACACGAAGTGCAGGGTGTAGTATGAGTACATCCAACTCAGCAAGTAACAATAATAAATAAGGAATTGAAGATAGTGACGAGCTACACAATTATAGTTCATTTTCAGTAATTCCAACAAAGAATAGACATGCTTTCAAATCTAGCAGTTTAAGTTAAATCAATTTATACAGTTCAAGTTCATGTAATCCGGATGTAAAATATTTCAGAGAATTTCACAACAATGACAAATAGCAACTAAGTGTAACAACAAATGAAAAGCAAGTACAGCCTCTCAGGCAACAGTCACTCAACTCGTCACAACAGCTCAACCACTCGGCTCTCAGCCCTCAGAACTCACGCTCAATGGGTAACCGCGCTCACTGGGGGTGTACATACTACGGAGGGGCTCCTACAGCCCAAACGCCATAATCTACACGGACAACTCACGTGCAACACGGATAACTCACGTGCTATAATATCCTGTACGGACAACTCACATGCCTTAATATCCTTACCTCACAGACAGGCCCTCGGCCTTACTCAGTCCTCAACCTCTCTGGTCTCTCGGGCTCTCGAAAATCACAAAGATCAGCCCAAACAAAGATAACATAGTGTATCAACAAATATCGTGAAAGACTGAGGTATGATACGCAAGTAAAATCATGACTGTGTACAAGACAATAATTAGCAAATAATTCAACAAGTACGCGACCTCTGTGGGTCCCAACAGTACCATCACATAGTCTAAGCATGATTTCTAACATGATTTACTGTCAAATTTCTTCAACACATAGAGAGCATATAGCTAACAACAAGTTATTCAACTTTATAGTTTCACGGGATGGACCAAGTCACAATACCCTCGGTGCACGCCCACACGCCCGTCACCTAGCATGTGCGTCACCTCTAAAATAATCACATGACACAAAATTTTGGGTTTCATACCCTCAGGACCAGATTAAAAATTGTTACTTACTTTAAGCCGTGAAATTCTTATTTTGCAATGTCCTTTCTTCATGAATTGGCCACCAAACGCCACGAATCTAGCCATAAACAATTCATTTCAATCAACAAAATTCATTGGAATTAATTCCATAAACAAAAAGCTAAATTTCCATAAATATCCGAAATTTAGCTCAAAAATCACCCGTGGGGCCTACGTCTCGGAACTCAACAAAAGTTACAAACTCCTGAAGCCCATTCAACCACGAGTCTACCCATACCAATTTTAACAAAATCGACCTCAACTCGACACTCAAATCCACAATTTAAACCAAGAGGGTTTTCAAACTTTTCCAACTTCATTCACCAATTAAATGATAAAAACAACCATTGATTCGGTTTATTTAACCAATATTGAGTTAATAACACTTACCCCGTTGTTTTCATTGAACAACTCCCGAACATTGCCTCTTCCCGAGCTCCATTCCGTAAAAAACTGAAAATGGGGCGAAATCCCATTTTCAGAACTTAAACTCTCTGCCCAGACATTTCCTCTACGCGATCGCGAACATTCCCACGCGATCGCGAAGAACAATTTTCCATCGCCCAGATTTAACTCTACGCGATCGCGGACTTTCCCATGCGATCGCGATGCACAACATCACAGACCTACGCGATCGTGAACCTAACCACGCGATTGCGAAGCACAAATGTGTGATTTCCATTTCTGCCCCATTTCCTCTACGCGAACGCGACCTTCTTCACGCGTTTGCGAATAACAAACTCACATAGTTACGCGATCGCGTCCCGCTTCACACGAACGCAAAGCACAAAATATCACTGCCTCAATCTAACCCTACCGATCACAGCTAACCCCACGCGATCGCGTAGAACAAAAACCTCCACTGACCAACTAAGCCTATGTGATAGCAGACACATTCACGCGATCGCGTAGAAGGAAAAACATCAGATATCAGAAAATTCCAGCAACTGTTCAAGTCCAAATTTTTGATCTGTTAACCATCCAAAACATACCCGAGGCCCTCGAGACCTCAACTAAATATACAAACAAGTCCTAAAACATCATACGAATTTAGTCGAACTCTCAAATCACCTCAAACAACGCTAAAACCATGAATTACACCCCAATTTAAGCCTAATGAACTTTGAAATTTCTAATTCCTACAAATGGCTCCGGAACCTATCAAATCGCATCCGATTGACCTCAAATTTTGCACACAAGCTATAAATGACATAACAGAGGTATTCCAAATTTTCAGAATCGGATTCCGACCCCGATATCAAAAAGTCAGCCCCCCGGTCAAACTTTCCAAAAATTAATCTTTCGGCATTTCAAGCCTAATTCCACTACGGACCTCCAAATAATTTTCCGGACATGCTCCTAAGTCCAAAATCACCATACGGAGCTTTTGGAATTATTAAAATTAAAATTTGAGGCCTTTTACACATAGGTCTACATCCGGTCAACTTTTCTAACTTAAATTTTCAATTATGAGACTACGTGTCTCATTTCATTCCGAATTCCTTCCGGACCCGAATCAACTAACCCGGTAAGTCATAAAATAACTATGTGCATAAATTGAGCAGTAAATGGGTGAACGGGGTTATAATACTCAAAATGACTGGCCGGGTTGTTACTACCAACTTGAATAAAATGCGCAGATTTGGTCAACCGATCTAATATCACCCAAACAACATCAAACTTTCTCAAAGTCCGTAGGAGCCCAACTACGAAGTCCATGGTAATACGCTCCCACTTTCACTCCGGAATTTTAAGTATCTGAAGCAATCCTCCTGGCCTCTGATGTTCATACTTTTCCTGTTGACAATTTAGACACCGAGCTACAAACCCAACTATATCTTTCTTCATTCGCCACCACCAATAGTGCTGCCTCAAATCCTGATACATCTTTGCGGCGCCTGGATGAATAGAGTACCGCGAACTGTGAGCTTCCTGGAGAATCAGCTCACGCAAACCATCTACATTAGGCCTACATAGCATGCCCTGCATCCGTAATACACCGTCATCTCCAATAGTGAATTCCTTGGCATCACCGTGTTGAACCATGTCCTTAAGGACACACAGATGCAGATCATCATATTGGCGCTCTCTGATGCGATCATACAAAGATGACCGAGAAACCACATAGGCCAAAACTCGATTTGGCTCTGAAACATCCAATCTAACAAACTGGTTGGCCAAGGCCTGAACATCCAAGGCTAAAGGTCTCTCCGCTACCGGTAAGTATGCTAAGCTGCCTAAACTCTCCACCTTACGACTCAAGGCATCGGCCACTATATTGGCCTTTTCGGGATGATAGAGAATCCTTAAGCAACTCTAACCACCTTCCCTGCCGCAAATTAAGATCCTTCTGTTTAAATAAATGTTGTAGACTCTGATGATCAGTATATACCTCACACTGGACACTGTACAAGTAATGCCGCCAAATTTTCAAGGCATGAACAATAGCTGCTATCTCAAGACCGTGGACTAGATAATTCTTCTCGTATACCTTTAACTACCTGGATGCATAGGCAATCACCATACCGTCTTGCATTAGTATTACGCCGAGACCAATACGCGACACGTCACAATAAACAGTATAAGACTCTGAACCTATAGGTAACACCAATACTGGAGTTGTAGTCAAAGCTGTCTTGAGCTTCTTAAAGCTGTCTTCACATTCATCTGACCACTTGAACGGAGCACCTTTCTGCGTCAATTTAGTCATAGGCGATGCAACAGACTAAAAAACCTCCACGAAGCGATGATAATAGCCAGCCAATCCAAGAAAACTCCGAATCTCAGTAACTGAAGATGGCCTGGCCAATTCTGAACTGCCTCTATTTTCTTCGGATCCACCTTAATTCCTCCACTGGACACTATATATCCCAAGAATTCCACCGAACTAAACTAGAGCTCACACTTAGAGAATTTGGCATAAAGTCTCTCCTCTCTCAATCTCTGTAATAAAATACCCAAGTGTTGTGCATGCTCCTCCTGGCTACGTGAATGCATCAGAATATCATCAATAAATGCCACTACAAATAAATCAAGATATGGTTGGAATACATTATTCAACAAATGCATAAATGCTGCTGGGGCATTGGTTAGCCCAAATGACATCACAAGAAATTCATAGTGGCCATAGCGAGTCCTGAATGCCATCTTTAGAATATCCGAATCCCGAATTTTCAACTGGTGATACCCCAATCTCAAATCAATTTTGGAGAACGCCCTCGCTCCCTGAAGCTGGTCAAATAAGTCATCAATACGCGGCAAAGGATATTTATTCTTGACTGTAACCTTGTTCAACTGCCTATAATCAATGCACATCCGCATAGTGCCATCTTTCTTCTTCACAAGCAGAACCGGTACACCCCAAGGTGACACACTAGGCCTAATAAACCCCTTTTCAAGGAGTTCCTGAAGTTGCACTTTCAATTCTTTTAACTCAGCTGGTTCCATACCATACGGAGGAATAAAAATGGGCTGAGTACCCTACACCAAGTCAATACCGAAATCAATATCCCTGTCGGGTGGCATACCCAGCAGGTCTGCAGGAAATACATCCGGAAAGTCTCGCACGACCGGTACTGAATCAATAACAGGAGTATATGCATCAACATCTCTCACAAAGGCCAAATATGACAAACATCCATTTTCAACCATACGTTGGGCATTCAAATAAGAAATTATCCTGCTAGGAACAAACTCTAGTGAACCTCTCCATTTACCTTTCGCAACCCCGGCATCTTCAACGTCACGATTTTTGCGTGACAGTCCAGAATAGTATGACATGGAGACAACCAATCCATACCCAGGATTATATCAAAATCAACCATACCGAGTAATAAGAGATCAACTCTAGTCTCCAGTTCTCCAATAGTAACCATGCACGACCGATACACACGGTCCACAGTAATAATAGCACCCACTGGATTAGATACACAAATAGGAGAAACTAAGGACTCACATGGCATATCCAGATAAAGAGAAAAATACAATGATACATATGAATAAGTGGAACCAGGGTAAAATAATATAGAAGCCTCCCTGTGGCATACTGAAACAATACCTGTGATCACTGCATCTGAGGCAACAATATTTGGGCTGGAAGGAAAAGCATAGAATCGGACCTGACCGCCACCTGATCGGCCTCCCCCTCTTGGGTGACCCCTAGCTGCCTGACCCCTACCCTGAGCTGGCTGGGCAGGTGGTGGAACTACTGGTGCTGGTGCTGGTGCCGTCAGTCGAGGACTCTACTGTAGAGCCCCACTCAACAACCTAGGACAATCTCTCTTGAAATTACCCAATTCTCCGCACTTGAAACAACCCCTCCTCTGACGGAATTGTTGTTCTTGATAACTCGAAGAATTACGTGTAGAAGCTTGAGCGGACGAGGCATGATGAGAACTCTGCGCTGGTAGTACACTGAATAAAGACCGACCTGAGTGAGAACTATAAGAACCGTGGCTAGATGATGCACCACAATGAGCTGGACAACCCGTCTAGCGTGTTTGTAACAACGACCCCTACCGCAGTAAAACTGACCCCCTAAAGGAACAACGATGAAATCACCTGAACCACGAGGCCTCTTAGCCTCCCTCTGAACCCGCTCCTAGAGGTGAACTATCTCAATCTGACGAGCAATGCCGACAACCTTGTCGAAAGTAGCACCAAACACTCTCTCTCTAGTCATGAGTAATCGCAGCTGAAAAGTGAGGACATCTATGAACCTCCTGATTCATTCCCTGTCTGTGGGAATCAACCAGATAGCATGACGGGCCAATTCTAAAAATCTCATCTCATACTGTGTCACAGACATATCACCCTGACGAAGCTGCTCAAACTACCTGCATAGCTCCTCTCTGTGGGACTGAGGCACAAACTTCTCCAGGAATAGACCGGAGAACTGCTGCCAGGTAAGGGGTGCTGCACCGACCGGCCTATACCTCTCGTAAGCCTCTCACCATTTGAAGGCAGCCCCAGAAAACTGAAAAGTAGTGAATGAGACCCCACTGGTCTCTAGAATACCCATTGTCCGAAGCATCCGTTGACACTTATCCAGAAAACCCTGAGCATCCTCTGACTCAGCACCACTAAAAGGTGGAGGTCAAAGCCTTTCAAATCTCTCAAGTCTCTTCTGCTCATCATCTGCCATAACATGAACTACCGGGGCTTGAGCAGCTACAACCGGCTGGGCTGGTAGTGCCCCTGGTATCTAAAGTCCCGATACTACCTAGTTTGGAGTACGGGCAACAAGGGTATGAGTACCTCCCCCGGCCTGAGCCGAAACCACCTGAGCCAGACCAGTGCAAGCTGCCAATATCTGGGCCAAAGTCTCTTGAAGGCCTGGAATCTCAATGGGAGCAATTGGTGGTATTACAGGTGCTGGCCCGACTGTGGTACGAGCTACACCTCGACCTCTATCTCGGCCCCGGCCTCTACAATGGCCCTGGTCTCTCGCAACCCTAACTGGTGGCACTGGTGGCTGAGCGTCTGATCCGGTAGTACGTGTCCTCACCATCTATGAGAGAATAGAATAACAAAAATTTAGTTTCCGGAATCAACAAATTTGCATGACAGAATATAAGAAAGTGAATCCTTCTTATGGGTTCTGCAGCCTCTCGAAGATAACTACAGATGTCTCCATACCAATCCGCAAGTCTCTACTAAACCTGCTCATGACTCGTGAGACCTATGTAACCTAGGCTCTGATTCCAACTTATCACGACCCACAATCCCAACCTATCGTGATGGCGCCTATCTCGATACTAGGCAAGCCGATAATATTAATAAACCACAGTTTCTCTTAAGTTTGAAAATATAATATTTAAATGCAAAACAAAATCCCACAAATATTTATACGAACACTCCTCAAAACCTGGTGTCCCTGTGTACATGAGCATCTAATATGGATACAAGTCAGACAAAAATGGTCTATGATAGTCTAAGACCAAATACAATAAACAAGGAGATAGGGAAGGAGAGACAAGGTCTGTGAAACACGACAGCTACCTCTGAATCTCCGAAAAATCAACTGTGCGAGAAAATCAACACCCACTATGTCCAGAAGCACTGGATCTATAAACGAAGTGCACAGTGTAGTATGAGTACAACAAACTCAGCAAGTAACAATAATAAATAAGGAATTGAAGATAGTGACGAGCTACACAGTTATAGTTCATTTTCAGTAATTCCAACAGAGAATATACATGCTTTAAAATCCAGCAGTTTAAGTCAAATCAATTTATACAATTCAAGTTCATGTAATCCGGATGTAAAATCTTTCAGAGAATTTCACAACAATGACAAATAGCAACTAAGTGCAACAATAAATGAAAAGCAAGTACAGCCTCTCAGGCAACAGTCACTCAACTCATCACAACAACTCAACCACTCGGCTCTCAGCCCTCAACACTCACACTCGATCGGTACCCGCGCTCACTGGGGGTGTACAGACTCCAGAGGGGCTCCTACAGCCCAAGCTCCATAATCTACACGGACAACTCACATGCTGCACGGACAACTCATGTGTTGTAATATCCTGCACGGACAACTCACGTACCATAATATCCTCAGCTCACCGACAGGCCCTCGGCCATACTCAGTCCTCAACCTCTCTAGTCTCTCGGGCTCTCGGAAATCACAAAGATCAACCCAAACAAAGATAACATAGTGTATCAATAAATATCATGAAAGGCTGAGGTATGATACGCAAGTAAAATCATGACTTGAGTACAAGACAACAATTAGCAAATAATTCAACAAGTACGCAACCTCTGTGGGTCCCAACAGTACAATCACATAATCTAAGAATGATTTCTAACATGATTTAAAGTCAAATTTTTTCAACACATAGAGAGCATATAGCTAACAACAAGTTATTCAACTTTATAGTTTCATGGGACGGGCCAAGTCACAATCCCCTCGGTGCACGCCCACACGCCCGTCACCTAGCATGTGCGTCACCTCTAAAATAATCATATGACACAAAATTTCGGGGTTTCATACCCTCAAGACTAGATTTAAAACTGTTACTTACTTCAAGCCGTGAAATTCTTATTCTGTAATGTCCTTTCCTCGTGAATTGGCCTCCAAACGCCTCGAATCTAGCCATAAATATTTCGTTTCAATCAATAAAATTTATTGGAATTAATTCCATAAGAAAATGCTAAATTTCCATCAAAATCAAAAATTGAGCTCAAAAATACGTCTCGAAACTCAACAAAAATTACAAAATCCCGAAGCCCATTCAACCACGAGTCTATCCATAGCAATTTTAACAAAATCTGACCTCAATTCGACCCTCAAATCCACAATTTAAACCAAGAGGGTTTTCAAACTTTTCCAACTTAATTCACCAATAAAATGATAAAAACAACCATGGATTCGGGTAATTTAACCAATATTGAGTTAAGAACACTTACCCCTTTTTTCCCTTGAAATACTCCCGAAAATTGCCTGTTCCCGAGCTCCAATCCGTCAAAAACTCTCGGCCTAGACATTTGCTCTATGCGATCGCGAACATTCCCACGCGATCGCGAAGAACAAATTTCCATCGCCCAGATTTAACTCTACGCGATCGCGGACTTTCCCATGCGATCGCGATGCACAACATCACAGACCTACGCGATCACGGACCTAACCACGCGATCGCGAAGCACAAACGCGTGATTTCCATTTCTGCCCCATTTCCTCTACGCGAACGCGACCTTCTTCACGCGTTCGCGAATAACATACTCACATAGCTACGCGATCGCGTCCTGCTTCATGAGAACAAGAAGCACAAAATATCACTACCTCAAATTAACCCTACGCGATCGTAGCTAACCCCACATGATCGCGTAGAACAAAAACCTCCACTGACCAACTAAGCCTACGCGATCGCAGACACATTCACGCGATCGCGTAGAAGGAAAACATCGTCAGATATCAGAAAATTCCAGCAGCTGTTCAAGTCCAAATTTTTGATCCGTTAACCATCCAAAAATCCCTCGAGCCCCTCTAAACCTCAACCAAATATAACAACAAGTCCTAAATCATCATACGAACTTAGTGGAACCCTAAAATCACCTCAAACAATGCTAAAACCATGAATTACACCCCAATTCATGCCTAATGAACTTTGAAATTTCTAATTCCTACAAATGGCTCCGGAACCTATCAAATCATGTTCGATTTACCTCAAATTTTGCACATAAGTCATAAATGACATAACTGAGGTATTCCAAATTTTCAGAATGGGATTCCGACCCCGATATCAAAAAGTCAACCCCTCGGTCAAACTTCCCAAAAATTAAATTTTTGGCATTTTAATCCTAATTCCACTACGGACCTCCAAATAATTTTTCAAACATGCTCCTAAGTCCAAAATCACCATACGGAGCTGTTGGAATTATCAGAATTAAAATCTGAGGTATTTTACACATAGGTCCACATCTGATCAACTTTTCAAACTTAAAGTTTCAATTATGAGACTACGTGTCTCATTTCATTCCGAATTCCTTCCGGACCCGAACCAACTAACCCGCTAAGTCATAAAACAACTATAAAGCATAAATTGAGTAGTAAATGGGGGAACGGGGTTATAATACTCAAAACGACCGGCCAGGTCATTACAAAGCCACATCTCCCACTCTCTCTAGAATCTCAAAAGGTCCGATATACCTAGGGCTCAACTTTCCCTTCTTTCCGAACCTCATTACACCCTTCATGGTGATACCCCGAAGCAACACTCTCTCCCCGACCATGAATGCAACATCACGAACTCTGCGGTCGGCATAACTCTTCTGCCTGGACTAGGCTGTGCGAAGTGGATCCTGAATAATCTTGACATTATCCAAGGCATCTTGTACTAGGTCTGTACCCAACAACCGAGCCTCCTCCGGCTCGAACCACCCAACTGGAGACCGGCACCACCTACCATATAATGCCTCATAAGGAGCCATCTGAATGCTCGATTGGTAGCTGTTGTTGTAGGCGAACTCTGCAAGGGGCAAGAACTGATCCCACGATCCTCTGAAGTCTATAACACATGCGCGGAGCATATCCTCCAATATCGGAATAGTGCGCTCGGATTGTCCGCCCATCTGAGGATGAAATGTTGTGCTCAACTCAACCCGCGTGCCCAACTCACGCTGCTTTGCCCTCCGAAAGTGCGATGTGAACTGCGTACCTCGGTCAGAAATGAGAGACACGGGTACACCATGAAAATGGACGATCTCGCGAATATAAATCTCTGCCAACCGCTTCGAAGAATAAGTAACTGTCACAGGAATGAAATGTGCTGACTTAGTCAGCCAGTCCACAATGACCCAAACGACATCGAACTTCCTCTGAGTCCGTGGGAGTCCAACAACGAAGGCCATAGGGATATGTTACCACTTCCATTTAGGAATATCTATCTTTTGAAGCAAACCACCAGGTCTCTGATGCTCATACTTTACTTGCTGACAATTTAGACACCGAGCTACATAAGCAACTATATCCTTCTTCATCCTCCTCCATTAGTAATGCTACCGCAATTCCTGATACATCTTGGCGGCACCCGGATGAATAGAATACCTGGAACTGTGGGCCTCCATAAGAATCAACTCACGAAGTCCATCCACATTAGGCACACAAGTACGACCCTGAATCTTTAAAACTCCGTCATCTCCAACAATAACCTGCTTGGCACCACCGTGCCGCACTGTGTCCCTAAGGACAAATAAATGAGGGTCATCATACTGCCGATCTCTGATGCACTCAAACAAAAAACACCGAGCGACTGTATAAGCTAGAACACGGCTGGGCTCTAAAATATCCAACCTCATAAACTGGTTGGCTAAAGTCTGAACATTTGATGCAAGCGGCCTCTCACCGACTGGAATGAATACAAGGCTACCTATACTCGCTGCCTTTCTACTCAAGGCGTTGGCCACCACATTGGCCTTCCCGGGGTGGTACAAAATAGTGATATCATAGACTTTCAATAGCTCCAACCACCTCCTCTGACTTCAATTGAGATCCTTTTGCTTGAACAAATACTGAAGGCTTCGATGATCCGTGAAAACCTCACACGACACACAATAAAGATAGTGCCTCCAAATCTTCAGCGCATGAACAATGGCTGCCAACTCTAAGTCATGGACAGGGTAATTCTTCTCATGGACCTTCAACTGTCGCGACACATATGCAATCACCCTACCCTCCTACATCAATACTGCACCGAGCCTAACACAGGACGCATCATAATATACCGTATAAGATCCTGAACCTGTGGGCAACACCAAAACCGGTGCTGTAGTTAAAGCAGTCTTGAGCTTCTAAAAGTTTGCCTCCCACTCGTCTGATCATCTGAATGGGGCATACTTCTGGGTCAACCTGGTCAACGGGGCTGCTATAGATGGAAACCCCTCCACAAATCGATGGTAATAGACCGCCAAACCCAAGAAACTCCTGATCTCCGTAGCTGAAGTGGGTCTAGGCCAGTTCTGAACTGCCTAAATCTTCTTAGGATCTACTTGAATGCCCTCTACTGATACAACGTGCCCTAAGAAAGTGACTGAATCTAGCCAAAACTCGCACTTTGAGAATTTAGCATATAACTGGCTGGCTCTCAAAGTCTGAATTACAATCCTAAGATGCAACTCATGCTCCTATCGACTGTGGGAGTAGATCAAGATATCATCAGTAAACACAATAAAAAAGGAGTCCAAATAAGGCTTGAACACTCAGTTCATCAAATCCATGAATGTTGCGGGGACATTTGTCAACCCAAAGGACATCACTAGAAACTCATAATGCCCTTACCGATTTCGAAAAGTTGTCTTAGGGATATCGGATGCCCTAATCCTCAACTGATAGTAGCCAAGTCTCAAATCAATCTTCGAAAACACCTTGGCACCCTGAAGCTGATCATATAAGTCATCAATCCTCGGCAATGGATACTTGTTCTTGATGGTGACTTTGTTCAACTGCCGATAATCTATGCACATCCTCATCGATCCATCCTTCTTCTTCACAAACAACACAGGTGCACCCCAGGGCGAGACACTAGGTCTAATGAAGCCCTTATCAAGCAAATCTTGTAACTGTTCCTTCAATTCTTTCAACTCTGACGGGGCCATAAGGTATGGTGGAATAGAGATGGGCTGAGTGCCGAAACCAAATCAATACAGAAATCAATATCACTGTCAGGTGGCATCCCCAGTAGGTCTGCAGGAAACACCTCTGGAAACTCACGAACAACTAGTACTGAATCCATGGAAGGAACCTCCACATTAGAATCATGAACATAAGCCAAATAAGCTAGACACCCCTTATCGACCATACGTCGAGTCTTCATATAAGAGATAACCCTGCTAGTAGAATGGCCAGAAGTCCCCCTCCACTCTAATCAAGGCAACCCCGGCAAGGCTAAGATCACCGTCTTAGCGTGACAATCCAATATAGCTTGATAAGGTGACAACCAATCCATACCCAAGATAACATCAAAATCGACCATATCGAGAAGTAGAAGATCTACACTAGACTCAAGACTCTCAATGTTGACTACACACGAATGATAAACATGATCTACAACAATAGCATCTCCCACAGGTGTGGACACATACACAGGAGCACTCAAAGAATCACAAGGCACAACCAAATATGAAGCAAAATAGGATGACACGTAGGAATAAGTAGAACCCGGATCAAATAGAACTAAAGCATCTCTACTGCAAACTGAAACAATATATGTGATAACAGCGTCAGATGACTCAGCCTCAGGCCTGGCTAGAAAGGAGGATGGCCTCTACCAAAAGTATCCCTCCCTCCAGATGAGGCACCGCTGAAACCCCCGGAATGACGTGGTCTCTTGTCAGGCCCCTGACCTCCCTAAGCAAGAACCATATCAACTCGCCCGGTGACATTGGCAGCCGCCTGAAAAGAAATCTCACTCCCAGTCTCCTTAGCCATCTGCAATCTGATAGGCTGAGCAAGTCCATCAATAAACCTCCTCACCCTCTCTCGATCGGTAGGAAACGGAAGAGGAGCATAACGGGCTAATCCACAAAATGGGTCTCATACTGGGTAACAGTCATACTGCCCTGCTGGAGACGCTCGAATTGACGACGTTGCTCCTCTCTCAATGTGACAGGAAGAAACTTCTCTAGAAAGAGCTGAGAGAATTGGTCCTAAGTAAGAGCAGGCGACCCAGCTGGTCTGGTCAATACAAAATCATTCCACCACCTCTTGGCGAAATCCGTCATCTAAAACATAGCAAAATCGACCCCATTGGTCTCAACTATAACCATGTTCCGTAATACCTCATGGCAGCGGTCAAGATAATCCTGTGGGTCCTCAGAAGGTGCACCACTGAAGTGAACTAGAAAGAGCTTGGTGAACTTGTCCAACCTCAATAAGCCCTCAACTGTGGAAGGGCTACTAGAGTTTGATACTGGGGAGCCATCTACTCCGGAGTGTGAGTAGTAGGAGTGTGTGCTCCTCCCCCAGCCTGAGAGAGGGCTGGTGCCATATGAAAGGTACCGGCTTGGGCCACACTCTCCATAAGGCCCACCAAATGGACCAAAGCATCCTGAAGCACTGGGGTGGCGATGATCCACTCTGGAACCTGAGGTGGTCCAGCAGGCATAGTCTGGGCTGGAACCTCCTCCTCAAACTCTACATGGGGCTCCACTGCTGGTGCTGCTGCTCGAGCTCTGGCCCTGCCTCGGCCTCTGGTGCGGCGTCGGTCTCGACCTGTGCCCCTCGTAGGAGCTACCACTGGGGGCTCCGACTGCTGTCCAACTGAAGACGTAGCACGTGTTCTCTCCATCCACGGAAAGACAAGAATAGAAGAGTTCAATCAACAATGAGAGAACAAAACCGCACAACAGAGAAGAATGGAAGTGAAATATGTTCCTAAACTTCATAGCCTCTGGAAGATAAGTACAGTCGTCTCCGTACCGATCCTCCAGACTCTACTAAGACTTCTCATGAATTGTGAGACCTAGGCAACCTAGTGCTATGATACCAACTTGTCACGACCCGGAATTCCCACCGTCGGGATCGTGATGGCAGCTAACATTCCATTTGTTAGGCAAGACGGCGTTAGAAAATTATTAAGCCAATCCTTATTCAATCAGTGAATAACAGCAAGGAAGCTAAAATGAAATACAACGAGTGCAGAATAATATAACAACTTCACTAATTACTACCACCCGGATCTGGAGTCACAATTCACGAACTTCTAGGATTTACTACAAGTAAAAGTCTGAAAGAAGTACAACTATTTGAACGAAAGAAACAGTAAAAAAAAACTGAAAAGATAGATAGGGACTTCAAGGTCTGCGAACGCCAACAGATCTACCTTGAGTCTCCGATGAACCAGTCCGAGCTGCTACGCCTCTCGATCAGCTGGGACCAATACCAAAATCTGCACAAGAAGTGTAGAGTGCAGTATCAGTACAACCGACCCCATGTACTGGTAAGTGTCGAGCCTAACCTAGACGAAGTAGTGACGAGGCTATGACAAGACACCTACATAACAAACCTGTGCAATTTAACAGTATATGTACAAATAACAGCTAACACATGTACTATTGGGAGGGGGAACATGCTGAGGGAAATACAAGATAGAGAACTGCAGCAGAATGTTAACTTGAACAGCCAATATACTATGAACCAATAAGAACAAGTAAACATAGTAAAGGAAAAATGCACGGCATCACCCTTCGTGCTTTTACTCTCAACCTCACCATAAAATCGATAGAAACGGCACGGCATCACCCTTCGTGCATTAACTCTCATAACATGGCACGTCATCACCCTTCGTGCATTAACACTCACAATATGGCACGGTATCACCCTTCGTGCATTAACACTCATAATATGGCACGACATCACCCTTCGTGCATTAACACTCACAATATGGCACGACATCACCCTTTGTGCATTAACACTCACAATATGGCACGACATCACCCTTCGTGCATTAACACTCTCCCTTACCATAATGCAATGAACAAATAACAACAGGGAGATATAATAACAAGTACAAGCCTTACTTCAACATTTGGTTCCACAATATCAACCTCAACTTCGGAATCAATACTCAATAATCACCAGAAGATCCGTAAACATGATAAGAATGATCAATTTAACAATACTAGTCTAAACATGGATAACATGAACAAAGGAAGCTATAATTGCAAGAAACCAAGACCTCCCCGCATGCTTTAACCCGACTACAATGCATAAGTTCTCGTCACCTCATATATACGTTGTTCCCCAATATTTAAACATGTAGCAAATAGACAAACAAGTTCTATTCCCTCAAGTCAAGGTTAACCAGAATACTTACCTCGTTCCAAAGGCCACTCAATGCTCAATTACCGCTTTTCCTCTACAATTCACCTCCAAACCACTCGTATCTATCCACAAACGACTTAATAATATCAAATATTGCTAAAGAAATCAATTATAATGCATAAATTTAGATTCCCCAAACTTTCCCCCCAAAAGTCAAAAATCGACCCCGGGCCCGCTTGGTCAAAACCCGAGGTTTGGACCAAAATCCATTCACCTATCCGATCCCGATTATGTAATTAGCTTCGGAATCCGACCCCAAATTGAGGTCTAAATCCCCAATTTGCAATTACTCTTTATCCTTCTTAAATCCCTAGTTTTCTACCATGAAAGAACAAAGATTAGGGCTAGGAATTTAATGAGTGATGTTAGAAATAGAAGAAAATGAGTTAAAGAGTACAAACCTATGAATTGATGTTGAGTTTTCTCTTCAAAATCGCTCCTAGGCCGAGTTCTAATGGAAGGGTTATGAAATTTTGGGAAAATCCCGCTACTGTTCTGTTTTAAGTCACAGGCGTCAGGTGTTCTTCGCGTTCGCGAAGGGCTTGCCGCGTTCGCGATGAGCAGAAGCCCGAGTGGCTTTCGCATTCGTGAGTCCTCCTTCACGTTCGCGAAGGTTGTTCCCCCTGGCCTTCGCGATCTAATGCTCGCGTTCGCGTAGAAGAATGACTGACCCCTCCCCCATGTCCCTAAAGCTTCGCGTTCGCGAGTAGCTGGTCGCGTTCGTGAAGGGTACCTTCGTGAACGCAAAGAAGAAGACACCAGATAATAGCTGAAGCTTAAATAAACCAGATTTTCTAAGATTCAAAACACACGTAGCCTATCCGAAACTCGCCCGAGCCCTCGAGGCTCCAAACCAATTATGCACACAAGTCCAAAAACCTCACACGAACTCGCTCGCGTGAACAGAACACCAAAATAACGCCTACAACTATGAATCGGACACCAAATCAAATGAAATTTTCAAGAAAACTTTAAAACTTCTATTTTCACAACTGAACGTCCGAATCACACCAAACCAACTCCGTTTTGCACCAAATTTGACAGACAAGTCATAAATATTATAATGGACCTGTACTGGGCTCCGGAACCAAAATACGGATCCGGTATCAATAAATCCGAACATCAGTCAATTCTTAAATATCATAAATCTTTCAAACTTTCAATTTTCAACAAAAATCAATAACTCAGGCTAGGGACCTCCGAATTCGATTCCGGACATACGCCCAGGTCCCAAATTACTATACAGACCCAGCGGGACCGTCAAAATACGGATCTGGGTCCGTTTACTTAAAACATTGACTGAAGTCAACTTAATTGAATTTCTAAGGCAAAATTCTTATTTTGATCCATTTTTAACATATAAGCCTTCCAGAAGAACACCCGGACTGTGCACGCAAATCGAGGAGGCTAAAATGAGGTTTTTGAGACCTCCGCAAACGCAATTCACATACCCCTTTCTCCCATTTTGCTCTTCGCGAACGCAATCCAATGTCCGCTATTGCGATGCACACTGTTGCAGCCAAAAATCAGCAATTAAAAATGGCCTAGAAATGGTCTGAAACCATCCCGAAACTCACCCAAGCCCCTCGGGACCCCGTCTGAACATACCAACTAGTTCCAACACCTTATACAAGCTTATCCAAAGGCTCGAAACACCATAAAAAATCATGAATCGATGATAAAAATCTTTCTTTCAACCTTCAAACTTCGACGAGCGCGTCCGAGTCATATCAAAATATTCTGGAATGACGTCAAACTTTACACACAAGTTACAAATCACAATACGAACCTATTCCAAGGCGTGGAACCCCAAACAGACATCGATATCACCAAAGTCCACCTCAAATAGAACTTAGGAAATTCTAAAACCTTCAAAATGCCAACTTTACATAATAAGCGTTGAAATGCTCTCGGGCGACTCGATACTCAACCCGAACATACGCTAAAGTTCGAAATCATCATACGAACCTATTGGAACCATCAAATCCTGATTCCGAGGCTGTTTACTCAAAAGTCAAACCTTAGTCAATTCTTCCAACTTAAAGTTTCCAAATTTTGAATTTTCTATCCGAATCAACTCTAAATCCCGAAATTCGATTCTGACTATGTGTACAAGTCATAAAATATGAAGTAAAGCTACCCAAGGCCTCAAACCACCGAGCGACGTGCTAGAGCTCAAAATGACCGGTCGGGTCGTTACATTCTCCCCCCCACTTAAATATATGTTTGTCCTCGAACGTGCCAAGAACTGTTCCGGAATTGTGCAAAATCATTGTTTAACACCTCGTGCACCTGCCCGTTCCACCACCACCCATGTGAGCACATTAGCTCGATCCAGACTGAAGATCCTTCCTATTACCTTAGCTAACAAGCCTTAGAACCAAATTCCAACATCCGAAATTCTTCACGAGACCCAATTCTAACATACGAACACCGCTGTACCAAAACATAATCATGCACCTTTGCTGAAATCACACCATGGTCTACATAATTTATATGCCCATAATAACATTCTTTGACCACAATAACTGCAATTTCACGAATCTAATACCCGTAATACGCCTCATAACACATGTAAGCCTTGTTCCAACTTTCTTAATACCACCACGACGAAAGAGATGTGTAGAAACTCATAACCACCTGCCAAAAAAATAATTCATTGAGTCTCTTCACCTGGCAAGAACCATTACCTTATTTTGAACTGAATAACGATATTTTTTCTTTAATATATCCTACTTAAATTCGATCGCACCGATCTCAGGTCCAATAACCTCGTCTCACCCCGTACAAGCTTCTCGGGAAATAAGCCACCTCTTACACCATCTAAAATCTCATGCAGTGCCATCAAGCGCCAATAAGCTACAACTCGAATATGACTCATAAGGAAGAACAAACTTGTCACGACCCTAATTTCCCTCTGTTGGGTATCGTGATGGAACCTAGTCTTAGGGACTAGGTAAGCCTAACAACTTCCGAAAATAATAACAAAATAAATAAAGATTAGCAATTCAAAATTTAGAATTCTCCATACAAGTATTACAATCCCAAAACCGGTAGTACAAGCCATAAGCTTTAGAAAGTTTGTTACAATTTTCTAAATACAACTGTTTGAAGTAAAGTAAACAGTGTGAATACAAATAAGAAGGTGACTCCGAAGCCTGCGAATGCGCAACAGGTTTACCTTGAGTCTCCACAGCAACAATCCGCACAGCTAGCTAATTATCAACTGACTTCGAAAATACCTGGATCTGCACAAAAAATGTGCAGAAGTGTAGTATGAGTACACCATGGCAGTACCCAGCAAGTATCAAGACTAACCTCCATGGAGTAGTGACGAGGAATAGTCAAGACACCTACTGAAATAAATAACCTGAACAAGTATAAGTATAGAAACAACAGAGTATGATATCTACATAAAGACTACGTGAAGTAGCAACTAATACGGTAAATTTCAGTATGAAAGGGATACAACAACTATCAGCGGAACACCATAATAATAACATAGAAGAACGAACGAAAACACAGCCTAAATCTGATGAACACAATTAAAAGAAGGGCATGTAGCAACTAGATGAAAACAACCACTTTCACACCAGGTCTTAGCCACAAAACTCCATGAGGTATCGAACCTCACATTGTTCACATCTCACGGGTCCCAATACCTGAACCCTGACACCTGGCATCCTGAACCCTCATTACACTTCCTAACCACATTGACGACTCACGTGCCAAATAGAGCCATTCTCACATAGAAGGCAAGTAAACAAGGGTGTGCATCTATACTCAACAATATCAAGAAAACCTCTTACCCGATAAGAGTTTTCAACTACGTGTATGCTTGTGCAAGTGTTCTAACATAGTTCATGCCAGCTAGTAAGTATAGGAAAGGAAATAGACAGCACGTAGAATGTTTTCTCATAACTTTCCACAAGATAAAGCCCACACAGGTAAGTGTACCACTACACAAACATCAATAACAAAATGCCCCCGGCCATCAAAAGTCATCACAAATCAATCCCTGACATAGCCCACCTTGTCTCGCCACGTGTTCACTAGTAAAGTAAATGCCCGCCTTGTCTCGCCACACGTGCATAATAATGTTCCCACCTTGTCTCGCTATATGCGCAACCCACATATATATATATATATCCCGCCTTGTCACACCACATGTGCAAATATCAATAGTAACAATAGCACGGCAGAAACCTCATGCAACCACATAACAATGAGATGTCAATAAAGGGCATTCCCGAGATACCGTCTCGTAGTCCCAAAAGTAAATATGCAAGACAGGGGGATCTCCCGATGTACTGCCTCGTAGTCCCAAAAGTAAATATGCAAGACAGGGGGATCTCCCGAGGTACTGCCTCATAGTCCCAAAAGTAAATATACAAGACAGGGAGATCTCCCGAGGTACCGCCTCGTAGTTCCAAAGTAAATATGCAAGAACAACAAGTACAACAACAACAATAACACGAATACAAGGGTACGACAAATAAATCAACTCAAAAATTCTAGAACTCAAAGGAACGGAGGAATTAATTCACAACGAGTGGCCACAATAGAGAATGCTAGTCATAATAAGAACAACTCAACAAGAAAGGAAATATTATGTAACAACTGCCCACGATGTACAGTTCGACAACGAGGGAGCTAACACAAGGCGAATAATTCCAAATAAGGACAAGTCAACTAAAATATAGGATATCTAACTTCTTTTAAGGTTGGTAATTAAGAAAGAGATACAACAAATTCAATTAGGGATAAGAACCAGAAAGATAATCATAGCCCAATTAAGGATGAACAATTACAAAAGAGATAATTATAACTTCAAATAAAAATAAGCAGTTAGGGGAAAGATAACATGGCTATAGAAGAGATAACAATTTCAGTTAAGGCACAGATGACTCAAATAAGATCAAGGGCGGATCATGAAGCAATTAATTCTAATTAAAGCAGGTAGAGGTGAAACTAGTAATTAAGAGACGTATTCATAACATAACAATTGCATAATCAGTGAATACAAGGACCTAATAACCCTAAAAGGTCAACCTTCAACAAATAGGTCTGAGCACGTACTCGTCACCTCGCATACATGGACTACAATTAGCATAGAAGACTCAAATCCTAAGGGGTAGTTCTCCCACATGAAGTTAGGCAAGATACTTACCTCGAACCAAGCTCAATAAATCAATAAGAATGCCCTTTCCTTGATTATCCGAATTTGAATGGCCCAAATCTAGCCAAACACAATTACATATCATGAATAAAATTACGAGAAACTAAAATTAATAATAAATCTACGACTTTAGGAAAGAATCAAAAATTCAGCCCAAAAAGTCGACCTGGGCCCACGTCTCGGAATCGGGTAAAAGTCACAAAATACGAACACCCAATCAACCACGAGTTCACTCGAACCAAAATTATCCAAATCCGATATCAAAATCCGAATCAAAACTCAAAAATTAATTTGAAGGACTTTCCAACTTTTTCCCAAATTTCTCAACCAAATTCCTTAATTAAATGATGAATTCAACTATAGATTAATGGAGTATAACCATAAATGAGTTAGGAATTCTTACATAGCTTTTTCTAAAAAACCCTTGAATTATCGCCTCAATCCGAGCTCTCATAGACCGAAAAATGAAAATGGGATAAAACCCTTGAACTTGGCCTTTTCTGCCCAGCGATTTCGCTTATGCGGGCTTCCAGTCGCACCTGCGAAAATTCCATCGCAGGTGCGAAAATGACTTAAGTCCTCTGGTCCGCTTCTGCGAGCACAAGGCCACACCTGCGAGTGCGCGCCTGCAGATTCTTGTATGCTTCCGCTTCTGCGATCCCTTCTCCGCAGAAGCGGCTCCGCTTCTGCGCCCCTTTTGTCGTACCTGCGACCACTGGTTACCCAGACCAGGGCCACATCTGTGAGCTCCCTTCCACACGTGCGAGTGCGCACCTGCGGCCACCCACTGCAGGTGCGATTACACCAAAAGCTTGAAAGCTTCAGCAATTACACAAGTCCAAATTTCGATCCGTTAAGCATCTGAAACTCACCCGAGGCCCCCGGGACCTCAACCAAACATACCAACAAGTCCTAAAACACCATACGAACTTAGTCGAGGCCTCAAATCACATCAAACAACACTAAAAACATGAATCACCCTCCGATTCAAACTTAATGAACTTGAAACTTTAAATTTCTACAACCGATGCTGAAACCTATCAAATCACGTTCGATTGACCTAAAATTTCTTAGGCAAGTCCCAAATAACATAAAAGAGCTATCCCAACTCTTGAAATCACATTCCTACCCCGATACCACCAAAGTCAACTATTGGTCGAACCTCTCCACCTTCCAAGCTTCAACTTTTCCAACTTTCGCCGAAATCCTTCAAATCACCCTACGAACCTCCAAATCCAAATTCGGACACACGCCTAAGTCCAAAATCACCATACGAAGCTGTGGAAACCATCCAAAACCCATTCCGGAGCCTTTTACGCAAAATTCAAATTTCGGTTAACTTTTACCGCTTAAGCTTCCAAAACTAGAATCCTTCTTATGATTTAACTCCGAATCATCCGGTAAATGAACGCGACCATGCACGCAAGTCAATACACATAATACGAAGCTGCTCAAGACCTTACGTCGCCGAACGAGACTTAAATTCTCAAAATGACCGGTCGGGTCGTTACAGAACTCCGATAAGGAACTACCCAGTCGCATAACATATAAAACAACCGAAAAGATGCTATGAACTTTCTCATAGAATGAGAAATAAAATACACAAAAATAAGTATAGGGAACAGTACTCAACATCTCACTGTTGCGGTGTGCAACCCTATCCACACATGATACCGTTGCGGCGTACAACCCGATCCAAACAACATACCCTATGGCGGCGTGACACCTGATCCAAACAATATACCCGTGGTGGCGTGCCACCCGATCCACACAACAACGAACAAGGAAATACCCATCAACCATAATTCTTATATTTACGAAATGCCCGGATATCGACCACAAACATGCCAAGTGCATAATACAACCCTGGGGAGACGGATAGCGCCATACACTACAAAACCCAAGCACGAGTAAACTACAATAAATGACCTGCATCTCGAGAGCCATCCTACTCATATAAAACCACAAGCTACACTGGATCACAACATACGTACGAATAATCAAGCTATCCCATAACCCACCTGGCACAATAAAGTATTACATGGAATAGCTGGCTATAGGAATAACATCCAATGCCGAAGACTCCTCCATGTGCAATGCTATGCCGAATGAACACATCTAACTTGACGTAGAGAACACATTCACATTAGACCCACCAACGGACCTCAAGCCAATTCTGATCATACCATACTGGGCTATAACCTTCCAAGGATCCACAATGGCCCTATTCATGACACACACGAGAAGCCGTCCAATCTGGAACAAACCCCTACAGTCCACAACCAAGGAATAGAGCGCCTTCCAGGCATAAACTCTCACATTAGCGATAGTACCATGATCTCCATACTTGGTTTCAATCCTTAACAATCAAGTGACTAACATGTTACACTTATACAGTCTTCTCATGGGTTATACGCCTACGACCTTCTGCACCAGGTAGAATAGTCTGCACATCCACACCTCCAACCGTACATATTCTGTAGTGCAAATCAAGAATCTGCAAATTAATACACAATGCCTCGTCCACAGAACACCATTCTTATGCGACATTGAGATAATGCCAGCTTACTCTGAACATCTGAATTCTCCCCTGCCCATCCGAGCTCGTGACATTTCCGTCAACACCGAGCCGTAACCTTGATCCTTCACTTCCAATTCCTATGTCGCTCACTGCACCTATCATGCCACTACGCGCGAGTACAAGAATTCATCATAACCCATGAACTACTCATAGAATAAACACTTCATTGGCTAGAAACCTTTCACTTAACTCATTTTAGAATAACCATTGCAACACACAACTGAATCCCCATAACCGCAAAAAATATAAACCTCAAGTTGTGGTCTAAATCATCATAACTCTTTTGGGATCCATTTACATATAACAAGTCCATTAGAATCAAATACCCCCCAAATTAATCAAATTATGGTGGTTTTCAAGCCCGCACATACAACCACCAACCACCTGTATAACTTACGCGCCAAAAGAATTGATCATTGCCACAATCATGTTGATTCAAACCATTACTAACCGACCCCACTTCTTTCAATTTACTCTTGACTTGCCTTAGAAATAATAATAGCTCCATTCGAGAACATAATGAAACTCAACAACACTCATCCCGAGTGACCCAATTCACGAGACCATATCGTCTCAATACCCATGAACCATCTCATACCCTCCTCATGTGCACAATAGCATCTCAAACTAGTACACCCATTCAGAAAGACCTTACGCGAATCCAAAACTATTTCTCCCATTTTTCTAATACTGCCCCGCTGACCCAATGATAACATAGAAAATTTTTCAAGTATTCTTCACACTCTGCTGCAAAATCCCAGTCTTCAGCCATATAATGAACACATTAAAACCATTGTTAAGAGTCACCCACTCTGACTTGGTCCCGAATATAAGCCAAACTCTAGTACGTTGTTAGCACATGAACACTCCCAAAGAAGTAACCGGATAAATTATTTTCCTTGTACATCACATCCACAAGAAGCATAAACTCTGAGTCTTCCCAGAACCTGCTCATAAATCAATAAGGAAAAATATAGCACACATTCATCAAGTCCTTTGCTCGAATTACCCCTGATGTTTTCGTTTCTTAGTCATAAAATAATCCACCAATGCACCGATAACCAGAAATCGCACAAGCAGAGAACCACACTATCCAATCTTAGACGGTGGGCTCCCCCACTTAGCTTTAAGCTACCATCAGATAATGTAGAACCCATAAAGATTCCTCCTTCTCAATTACCATGATCTCGCACCGTCAACTCGCCAAAATTCTCATAGTCCATTGTTAAACTTTTCATGAACATTCCGAATTACCAGCCACAATCGTATGTTCCACCCTCTGCCGGTTAGTAGGTAGAACTCTTGGTAGAAAATTCATCAAAATCACGTAACCGCTAGCCTGATCACAGGAGATAACCCACCTGTGGAATTCCATACTAACATCTTCCAACGACGTTGCACTAGGTACAACTACTACGAAATCAGTAAACCCTCCTGAGCCCATGCTTGTCCTCTGGCTGTACAAGCTTGCCCATTCCCCATTGACATCAACTGAAAGTCCGACAATACATTCCAAACTCAAAGTCATGTTGCATCCAAAATGATAATCAGGTTTTCACACCCCTCTTCATTTCAAGCAAACTCCTTTCTGCCATATTCAATCTTCCTCAATACAGTAGCCTCCATCCCAAATAAAATCCGTAGACCTAGTCACTTTCCACCATGACTCCCAAATCGCTCTAAACTTTCTCAAGGCAGATGGCTATCCTACCACAGAATCCATACGCTACTTTGCCACTCCCACTTAGGTTAAACCATCTCCTTAAGCAACTTCTCGACCTCAGCTATTCACACTTGACCTTCTAGCAATTCAACCACCATGGGACACCTCCCACCATCCTTCTTCCTCCTTTGTTGCCAAAATACTGCCTCAAATCATAATCCATCTTTGTAGTAACCGAACGGGTAAATTTCCACCAAATATGAGCCTCCTCAAGATCAGTTTTCCTGAGCCATTAACTCTCGTGATCCATAAATGAGCAACCTACCATTCACAACAACACAACACGGTAACAACGCATGAACATCATAACAATCTGTGCATAGCCTCAAAACTATAGGCAATACTGATACAAGTTTGAGATGACATAACACCCTTCCACAAGAAGATGATAATAACTCATTCGAATACACAGGGAGAAACATCCTGCTCTACTCCTGCAGTACCGCTGCAACTCCTCGATGCCCAATTGACACGAGCGCTCAATATCATATAAGAATGAGTAGGAAGGGAATGAAGGCGGAAGCTTTATTGGAAATCAAATCGCACGATGAGGAATCAAGAAGGGAAGTGCTCCTAACAGCCCTGTAGCCTCTCGAAGATAAGTACAGACATCTTTGTAACGATCCGTAAGAATCTACTAGACTTGCTCATGACTCGTGAGACCCAAGTGAACCTAGAGCTCTGATACTATGCTGTCACGACCCAAAATCCACTGTAGGTCGTGATGGTGCCTAACACTGCCGTCAAGTAAGCCAACAATGATTAATCAACTTAGTTACTTATTTTATTATTTTTGAAATCATTAATACCATTAAATAAGTGAAGTAAAATCTGGTACTCGTAGAAAACCCGTGATTTTATTTTCCAATTTACGTATAAATTATAAAGTACAAAGTGAAATGATAATAATTACGTAAACTACAATAATGAACATCTAGTAGGAACACCCAACACCCGGTGTCACAAGTGCATGAGCATATACTAGGAATATAATAAATTACAACATCTGTCTGGAATACAAGTTAGACAGGAGAATATAAATAACTCTGATGGAGACTCTGTATGTTGCGGATCGTAATATAGAATGCAGCTCATCGTAAAGTCCCCGCAACAGCCGCACCTTTGCGCCCAAAAGACCACAAGGCATATATATATATATATATATATATATATACACATGCACAATAAGTGTAGCATGAGTACATAAATCAACGCGTACCTAGTAAGTATCTAGCCTAACCCCGGAGAAGTAGTGACGAAGGGTCGGCACCGACACTTACTAGAGGTCCAATAAAGTAGTATGTTAAATCCTAAATAGATATGAAGCACAATAGTAATAGTGGAATGAAACGGTAACCAACATTATCTTTCAAAATTTCTTTTAACAATATGAACTTCTCAATCTCGTATCATATCTCAACAGCTCGAAAACATATCAAGGGCCAATATCAAATGAATAATAAATACCATATAAAATGCAAGGCATCAATGGAAGGATAATCTCATGAATATTCGGACTGCTAGCAATATAACGCACGATTATTCTGAGGTTGTATGGCCCGATCCCATAAGAAATATGATATTGTAGAGGCGAATGTCACGATCCTATAATAATGTGTACACTACCGAGGGTCTAGGGACACGAACCATAGATGCATCTATTATACTGTCGAGGCGAGCGGCCCGCTCCCAATAAAGTATGGTACAAAATCCTGCCGAGGCAAATGGCCCGATCCCATTAGAATAAGAAGCTTTAACGGGTCCTTGACCCCACTCACGAATAAACGTGTGAGTTATGAACTTTAAGGAAAGCTTTGCGTTGAAAACGCACAACGCGGGAGGAATTCATAAGTGAGGCATAAATTATTTCGCGGATTATCAAGTAGCTCGTCACATCTCTATAATAGCGAGTCTATCACCTTATGCAAGTCTAGTCTCAAGTCGTAATGCGAAATAAAGGAATTAAACTAGCAAAGATAACTCAAATAGAATAATTATAGCAGGGCGTGAACCTAAGTCTACCCGGACATAATCAGGAATTCTAGTATACGCACGAACACTCGTCACCTCATACGTACGTAACTACCACAGCATGTAGCACATGAGAATATAACACCTATGAGGTAAATTCCCCCTCACAGGGTCAAATATGAGACTTAACTCGCTCTGAAGTTCCATAACCGGCTCCAATGCCACTCTAACACCTCAAACCAATGCTCATTGCTCCAACACTAGCCGAACAATGTGCAAACCAATACAAATATACTCTAATACTCGTAATAAATCAATTTAAAACAATTCTCAACTCCGCTCGAAAAGTCAATAACGTTAACCCCTAGGCTCTAGGGCTGCTTATCGGGCGGATTGGGCGGTTAATTACTCTTAACGGTTTGGCTTAACGGTTATCGGCTTTTAAATGTATTAATCCGCTAGCCACCCGATAAGATATCGGGCGGATTGGTATCGGTTTAGCTCTTATCGGGCGGTTATTGGGCGGTTTATCGGCCTAATTCAATATATATTGCGTGTATTAATTGTTTGCTGACCGCCTAGCATACAAATTCAAAATAGAAAATTATACGTTGAGTCCAGACATACATGTCTGTTAACGCCTACATAAGAATAATGTAGTGTGTCATGTGTTGTAGAGTGAAAAAAGATGTGGCACAACACTGTTGTTCTTCTATTGAACATAGACAACATGCATTAGTTTTAAAAAATAAAAGCAGAGGTGAACAATAGACATCAACTTAAACAATCTTGTTGTAGGGTGGGAGAATAAGCTAAGCCAAGCCAAGCCTGGGATCTTCTGATGCATAGTACGTAAGGGTTCTGATTATTTAGGAATTAGGCGTTAGAACTTAGAGATAGAGTACTAGAAGAAGTGGAAGGGTTTTTGATCTTTAATATATATATATATATATATATATATATATATATATATATTCTTAACGGGTTAACGGATTATCCGTTAAGAAAATTGAATAATCTGCCCCCAAACCGATAAGCCGTTAATAAAAAAATTTCAATCCGTTCCTCGTCCGTTAAACCGTTAACCCGATACCAATAAGCCATTAAGTTTTGGCTTCGGTTCGGTTTTCGGTTTCGGTTTGGTTTTGAACACCCCTACTAGGCTCACGTGCCCGAACACGACAAAACTCACAAAATCCAACAACCCATTCAATTACGAGTCCAACCATAATAGTTTCACTCAAATCCGACTCCGAATCGACGTTCAAAACTCAAAAATTCACTCTATAAAACTTTAGACAAAACCCCCTAATTTCTCTTTTAAAATCATCAACCAAATGCCAAAAATGAGGATAGATTCATGAAATATAATCAAACCCGAATAGAGAACACTTACCCCAAACCATATGGCGAAAAGCACTTCAATCTGAGCTCCATAGCTCCAAATATTATAAAATGACTGAGACCCCCAAAATATAGCCTCTGCCTAGGTATTTACCCTTCGCGATCACGAAGCACAACATTTCTCAACTCAAAACTACCCTTCGCGGTCGCGGAAAACCAATCGCAATTGCGAAGAACAAGCTGCCCAACTCCTCCAGATAGTCTCTAGTATAATGGTCATAATATTTTGTACAAATCTACAAATGACAAATGGTTTAAATCTCCGAAAACTAGATACCAAGGGCTACAACTTTTATTTTTGGATCATCTCCAAATTCCGTATAGATTGCAAGATATGAGCTTCCAAAGTCAGCCATGTTCAGCAAAACTTTCTTCTTCGCGAACGCGAATCTGTCTTCAGGAATGCGATTGACAGACCCCTCTCTCCCATTTTGCTCTTCGTGAACGCGATGCACACTACTATAGCCAAAAATCAGCAATTAAAAATAGTCTGAAACCACTCCAAAACTCACCCGAGCCCCTCGGGACCCCGTATGAACATACCAACAAGTTCCAATACCTTATACAAACTTATCCAAAGGGTCGAAACACCACAAATAACATAAAAATCATGAATCGATGATAAAATATTTCTTTCAACTTTTAAACTTTGACGAGCGCGTTCGAATCATATCAAAAAATTTCGGAATGATGCCAAACTTTATGCACAAGTCACAAATCACAATACGAAACTATTCCAAGGCTCGAAACCCTAAACGAACATCGATATCACCAAAATCCACCTCAAACCAAACTTAGGAAATTCTAAAACCTTCAAAATGCCAACTTTCCATAATATCGCCGAAATGCTCCCGGGTAATCCGATACTCATCCCGAACATATGCCCAAGTATGAAATTATCATATGAACCTATTGGAACCTTCAAATCCCGATTCCGAGGTCGTTTACTCAAAAGTCAAACCTTAGTTAATTTTTCCAACTTAAAACTTCCGAAATTAGAATTTTCCATCTGAATCAACTCTGAACTTCCCAATATTCGATTCCGACTATGCATACAAGTCATAAAACATGAAGTGAAGCTACCCAAGGCCTCAAACTGCCGAGCGATATGCTAGAACTCAAAACGAAGTTTCATCAATAAAATTGACTAAGAAGCTTCATTGAGGTTAATCTTATTTCCTTCTATATTTTTTTTAAGGAGATATTCTATTCCTATTTGTTTTGCTTTACTGCCTTCTCATTTAATTTTAGATAAGTTTAGTTAGTACTAATATTTTGCTTCTTGTTTCTATTTGTTTTGTTTTACTGCCTTCTCATTTGTTTTAAGTAGCTTAGTTGGTAGTATTTTGCTTCTTGTTTAATTTTGTCGGTGGTCACATGTTAGAAATTTAGTTTTATTGTTGTGCATTTGTTTTAAAATGAATACATGAGGTAAAGAAGGTTAAGATAGTTGAGATTAGAGAGATCTAGTAAAGAGGCTGAGGAAATGGGCCATACGACCATTGATGAGCCATGAAACAATTTTGATCTTAGTGAATTATTGGGTCGATGTCGTCTTTGTAGGTTAAAGGGGGCTGCAAGATTGTTTTTTTAAACTTATCCTAAATAGTTTACTAAGGTTGAATCCACAAATGCTTAGTATGTTGAATATTATTAGTTTTGAAAAGTTATTCCGTCGTATGCGCTTAAATGATTTCAATAAAGAATCGGGCCGGGTGATTTATTTTCTGTCGAGCCCATTCAAAAACAAAGGTTCGCATGCCTAATTTCTTCCAAATACTAATAGTTTTATAATTCCAAAAGTTAAAACATGTCATGGCCTCCAACAATTACAAATATCCATAACTCGTGTGACCTCACAATAAATCTCAAAGTAGTAGGGAACAATTATCACTCGCTAGTTGCTTTAGGTGCGTCTTAATAAAATAATCGTCAAAGTTATGAGTATGATTCCCGTGGTATAACCGTGACACGTAATCCCAAACTTAAGTGCGCGTTCGCGTGACTTGACCCTACAACTTCAAATAAATTAATAATAAATGCGTTGTAAATCACGAGTGTATTTCACGTGGCATGATTTGCAATGTATACAAAACAGCAAGTGTACGACATCGTAACTTGTTTAGAATAATTCATAAAGACATAAAAAGAATTAAAACATGCAATAAAAGCGATAAAAGGTAAAAGGCACAATAAGTCTAAAACATGTAATAATCGGACAATTAAGCAAGTATAATTCTAAAGCGACCGTGCTTAAACCATGGAATCCAGGTATGCCTCACACCTTCAGAATTCCTAACCCGGTCTTCTGTGTTTCGCAGACTTTAAAACAGAGTCAATTTTCTTTGAATTGGAATTTAAAATAAATGGCGACTTTGAATGCCGTAAATAATTATTTCAAGTGGCGTGTCACGACCCAAAATCCGTTAAAAGTCGTGATGGCGTCGGACACCACTGTCAGGCAAGCCGACTCCAAATAGTTAATTAAATTCTCATTTTAATATTTTTGAAATCGTAAATTTCCTTCAATTAAATAATAAATAATGAACTTCGCAGAGTAAATAATAATATTTTCCAATTTCAATACTGAACATCCCATAATCATCCCAGAACCCGGTGTCACAAGTGCATGAGCCTTTCTAGAAATTTAAAATAAAATACAATAACTGTCCGGAATACAACTTGGACAGGAAAGAAAATACAATACTCTAAAGGAAACTCTGCTGGTTGCGGTGCGTCGTATAGAATGCAGCTCACCTAAGTCCCCGCCATAATCGTGCCTCTGCGCCCACAAGGTCGTTAAACATATGTGTACCTGCAAAATAATGTGCAGCAAGTGTAGTATGAGTACGTAAATCAACGCGTACCCAATAAGTATCCCGCCTAACCCCGAAGAAGTAGTGACGAGGGGTCGACTTCAACACTTACTATGGGCTATAAATGGGGTATCAATGATATAATTAAGTATGGATTATATGAACGGTTGCCAGCTCAATATTTTGAAGTAAGTAAGCAATTCTTTCATAATTAAGAAATCTCCAAATTTATCTCCCATTATTTAACAATTTAACTCAAGCCGAGGAGGCAATATCATTATTTATAAGCTTTAAGGCAAGCAATACAAGCATTCGCAAATCATGCCGAGGTCGTATAGCCTAATCCAACAAATATTTAAATTGTGCACTGCCAGAGGGTCGAATGGCGCGAACCGTAGATGCATCTATTTACTACCGAGGCGCTCGGCCCGATCTACAAATAACAATTATTTTCAAGAAAACACAAGTTTCTCATTTACAGTCAAGTATCTCATACAAACCTTCAAGTAAGTGAATTGAACCTTAAACAATTCTTTTATCAATTTCTATCATGAATAAGTGATTATATTAGCAAGTAAGGGCATAAACATTCCAAGTATAGCATGTTACGGGTCCTAAACTACCCGGACAATAGCATAATAGTAGATACGTATGGACTCTCGTCACCTCGTACGTACGTAGCCCCCACAATTAGGTACAAACATTTATTTAATTCACCAATGGGGTTAATTCCCTCTTACAAGGTTAGAAAGGAGACTTACCTCGCTCCGAAGTTCCATAATCGGCTTCTGAGCCCTTCAAACAACTTGAATCGATGCACAACCCTCCAAAACTAGCCAATAATTATGCAAACCCATTAATATATACTGAAATGCTCAATATAATCAAATTCATAACAATTTCTAACCCCGCTTGAAAAGTCGATAAAAATCACCCTCGGGCCCACGTGCCCGAATTCCAAAAATTTTCAAAGATAAACTTTACCCATAACCTAATGAACTCAAATATATAGTTTATTCTCAATTCCATGCCCAATTTCGTGATCAAAATCAAAAAATATAAAATTCTAGGTCTTCTACCAAATTATACTAATTTTCATGTTTAAATCCTTATACCAACCATGTATTTAACTTATAATAAGTGGGAATCTCTTACCTTGGCATTGATGACGAAGAATGAGCTCCAAACTCACTCTAAGATCGGCTTTCATGGAGAAAATGGGATGAAAATGAGCCAAGCCCTCATTTTTAAAAAACACACTGCCCAGCCCCGTCCTTCACACCTGCGATCAAGTAGCCTCACCTGCGGCTTCACATGTGCGAGAAACCTTCCGCTTCTGCGAGGAACTTTCCGCTTTTGCGAGGCACTTTCCGCTTCTGCGCTTACGCAGATGCGGCCAAAATCTCCGCACTTGTGGTCCTTCACCTGGCCAGCCTGCTCCGCACCTGCAACTCTAATGTCGCTTCTGCGCCCTCCGCACCTGCGGTCAAAACATCACAGGTGCGGGTACACCAGTTATCAGTTGTCTCAACTCTTCTTCAAATTCCAAATTCAATCTGTTAACCACCCGGTATCCACCCGAGGCCCTCGGGACCTCAACCAAATATACCAACACGTCCCAAAACACGTTACGAACTTAGTCGAGCCTTCAAATCACATCAAACAACGTCGAATTCATGAATCTCACCCCATTCCAAGCTTAATGAAAATTTATAATTTCAACTTCTACATTCGATGTCGAAACCTATCAAATCACGTCTGATTGTCCTCAAATTTTGCACACAAGTCACATTTGACATTACGGACCTACTCCAACTTCCGGAATCAAATTCTGACCCTGATATCAAAAAGTCCACTTCCGGTCAAACTTCTCAAAAACTTTCAAATTTCTAGCTTTAGCCAAATGACTCCAAAATGACCTCCGTACCTCTGAATCCACTTCCGGACGCGCTCCCAATACCATAATCACCATACGAAGCTATTCCTAGGCTCGGAATCCCAAACGAACATTGATAACATTGAAATGCACTTCAACTCAAATTAATGAAATTCTTCCAAAATGCTAACTTCCGCAATAGGTGCCGAAACGCTCCCGAGGTATCCAAAACCCGATCCGAACATACGCCCAAGTTCGAAATCATCATACGAACCTGCTGGAACCTTCAAATCCCGATTTCGAGGTCTTTTACTCAAAATTCACACCTTAGCCAATTCCTCCAACTTAAGGCTTCCGAAATTAGAATTTTCTCTCCAAATCAACTCCAAACTTCCCGAAATTCCATTTCGACCATACGCACAAGTCATAATACCTGAAGTGAAGCTTCTCATGGCCTCAAACTATCGAACGACGTGCTAGAGCTCAAAACAACCGGTCGGGTGGTTACATTCTCTCCCACTTAAACATACGTTTGTCCTCGAACGTGCTAAGAACTACTCTGGGGTTGCCTGAAATCATTGTTTAATACCTCATGCACTTACCCGTGCTGCCACAACTCAGTTGAGCACACTAGCTCGAGCCAGTCTGAAGATTCTCCCTTTTTACTTAGCCAAATAAGTCTTAGATTCCAATTCCAACATCCAAAATTCTCTGCCAGGCTTGTTCCCTTCATACGAACACCGTATCAATCACTACACGATGCACTGATACATGATTGCATACCTTTGCTGAATCCACACTATGCACTGCTTAACTCACATGACCATAATAACATCACCTGATAACAATAGCAAAAATTTCATGAATTCGATGCTCACAATGCACCTCATGGAATATATAAGTCTTGCTCCAACTCTTGCAATACCGCCACAACGGAAGAGATGTGTAGAAATTCATAACCAACTGCCGAGTCATCAAACCATTGAATCTCCCCTCTTGACTAGAATCATCACCTCATTATGAACCAAATAATGATATTTGCTCTTTAATAGACTGCATATAATTCGATCGCACTGATCCCAGATCCAATAATCTCATCTCTACCAGTATAAGCTGCTCAAGCAATAAGCTACCCCAGACATGATCAAAGGTCACATGTGATGCCACAATGTGCCAACAAGCTACCAACTCGAATGTGATACATAAAGAATACGAACTCTGGAAAGGACTAATCGACCCACGTAACTAACTAGACAACTGAAATGGTGTTACGAACCTTCCTCAAAAAATGGAAAACAAAGCACACGAAAATAGATATAGGGTGTTGTACTCAACATCACACTGTTGCGACGCGAAACCCGATCCGAACATAAAATCTATATAAGGAGATACTTACCGAGCTAGAATGCTCATTATTATAAAATACCCGAATATCGGCCACAAGCACGCTAAGTGCATAATACCATCACTGGGGAGACAGATAGTGCCATACGCTACAAAAGTCAAGCACAACTAAGGTGCGATATATGATCTAAATCTTGAGAGTCGCCCTGCTCACATAACATCATTGCTAAGCGGAACCTCAACACAAAATTTATCAAGCCGTTTCACAACTCACATGAAACAATATAGTATTACATGAAATAGCCGACGATGAAACGGCATCCAACGTCCGAATACTCCTCCATAAGGAGCATTATGCTGAAATGAACACATTCAGCTTGATACAGAGCCCATATTCATATTTAAATCCTTTCATGGAACTCAAGCTGATTCTGATCACACCGTACTAGGCTAATAACCTTTGAAAGATCCATAATAACCCTTTTTCCCATAACACACAAGAACAACCATCATAACTGGAACAAACTTCCACAGTCTACAACCAAGTGAACCGAGCGCCCTCCAGGCATAAATTCTCGAATAAGCGATATCACCACAATCTTCATACTTTGTTCCAATCTTCGATCAATCAAGTGACTACATGTCACACTTATACAATCTTCCCGTGGAACGTGCTCCCATGACCTTCCACACCAGATAACAAGTCTGCACATCCATACCACCGGCCGCACAAACGCTGTAAAGCAAATCAAAAATCCGAAATCACTACTCAAAGCCCCTTGCACAGGACACCGAGCTCAGGTGACGCTAACGACAATAGCAGCTTACTCTAACCATCTGAATCCTTTCCCGCTCATCCGAGCTCTTGACATTCTTATCGACACCAAACCGCAACCTTGATGCTCAACTTCCGAATCCCATGCCGATCACTGCACTTAATCATGCCAATGCGCAAGAGTGCAAGAATTTCATCTTAACTTCTGAACTACTAATAGGGTAAACACATTCATCACATAGAAACCTTTTACTTAACACATTCCAAGAGAACCATTGCAACACGCGACTGAATTCTCATATCCGCAGAAAATACCAACCTCAAGTAGTGGTCTAAACCACCATAACCCCTTCGGGATCCATCTGCACATAACATGCCATAATACTCGAAAGCCTACAAATAAGATCGGTTATGGCGATCGTCAAACCTCGCATGTACCGTCACAAATAACATGAATAACCCAACACACTTAAGGAGTTGATCATTGCCATCATTATGCCAATTCAACCATTGCTAACCAAACTCGACTTCTCCTAATTTACTCTGGATCTTCCTTAGAAATAACAACCGCTCCTTTATCAATACAATGAATTCAATCCGCACTCATCCCGAGTGACCCCATTTCATGAGACCACATTGTCCCCAAAACCCACGAACCATTTCATACCCTCCTTGTGCGCATAATCGCGTCTTCAACTGATACAACCATTCTGATAATTCTTCTATAAATCCAAAGTTACATGCTCCCATTCCTCTCATAATACCCCGTAGAACAAAGATAACACAGAATACTCCAAGCTCCTTTATCATAATCCGCTGCAGCAGCTCGATATTCAACCATACTATGGACTCGAATCATAATCCTTTATCATAATCCTTAGGCACCACGCCTTAACTTTTGAATCCACTAGGACCGCTATTGAGAGTCACCCACTCTGACTTGGTCCCGAATATAATCAACTCTAAGGCTCTCAAGGAAGCACCTGGCAGAATATCATCTTCCTTGTAACTCGCCCCTGCACGAAGCATAAATCCTAAATCTTCCCAAAGCCTAAGCATGAATCTATAAGGCCAACTCCAGCACACATTCCTCAAATTGCTTGCTCAAATTACCACTAATTTTCTCTTTCCTTAGTCGTAATAACCCACCAATATGCCGATAACCAGAAATCTCACAATTAGCCGACCATGCAATCCAACCGTAGGCGGTGGAACTCTCCCACTTATCTTGAAGCTACCATTGCATAACTCTAGAACCTGCCAAGATTCTTTCTTCATCGTTGACATGACCTTGCACAATCAACCCACAAAATTCCTTGAAACCTTTCTATTAAACTCTTCATAGGCACTCTGAATCACTAACCACCTTCACATATTTGACCTCTTACCGGATAACCAGTAGAATTCTTTCGTGACAGCCCCATCAACACCACACAACTGCTAACCTGCTCACAAGAGATAACCCACTTGTGGAAATTCCATGCCGACATCATCCAATGTCGTTGCACTAGGTACAATAACTACGAAATCAGTAACGCATCCTGAGCTCGTGCTCATTCACAAGCTATACATGTCCGTTCACTCCTCATGGACATCAACTAAAGGTGCGACAATACATTCCAATCCAAAGTCATGTTGTATCCTTCTCCATATCAAGCAACTCCCTCCTGTCACACCCAATCTTCTTCAATATAGCAACTAATATTCCAAATTAAGTTCGTAGACCCAATTACCATCCACCATCATTCCCAAATCACTCTAAACTTTCCTCAAGACATGTAGCTATCCTATCACAGAACCCACATGCTACTCTGCCACTCTCCCACTTTGGTCAAACTCACTCATTTAAGTAGCTACCCTTACTCCTATTTCTCACGCTTAGCCTTCTATAAGTTTATCCACCGCAAGGCACCTCCCACATCCCCTTCCTCATACTTCGCTGTCTAGTTGCTGCCTTAAATCATTATCTATCTCTGTAGCATTTGAACCATTAGATCGCTAACAACTTTAAACTCCTTCAAACCTAGAACACGGATTCAAATCCTGAACCATCGCATACTGCGGTCTCTGTTAACCGCTTTCTCGGCACCATTTATAATACCCTGCCCCAAGGCGAATTGAAGGAAACCATAACACCGGCAAACTTAATACATCATAACCAATCGAAGACGATGACGCCACATCATAGGCGAAGCTTCCACCACGCTGGAAAATATCGAGTCCCGCTACTCCATCAACCCAAGTCTGAACATTCTTAGTTTGATTGCCTCTCCTTCGTTGGAAGTAAAATACTGAATCCCTGAATCATGCAGGAGTAAACATCCTTTCAAGTCATTCACTACCCCGAGACATAGGCAAACATCCTGCCATCATATCAATACTGTGTGATAACAACTCATGAGTATCATAGCAACCTGTGCATAGCCTCAAAGCTCTAAGAAGTACAGCTACTGAGCTGAAATGACAGAATATCCTTCCACAAGGCGACGACAATAGCCGAATAAACTACGCAGGGAGAAACATCCCGCACCACATCTGTAGTACCATTACAATTCCTCAATTCCCGACTTATAACCAGCGCTTCACAGAGCACAAGATTGAATAGGAAAGAGATGAAGGCATAAGCCTAAAAGGAATCAAATCGCACGATGAGGAATCAAGAAGAGAAGTGCTCCTAACAGCCCTTTAGCATCTCAAAGATAAGTACAGACGTTTCAGTACCGATCCGCAAGACTCTACTACACTTGCTCAAGACTCGTGAGACCTAAGTGTACCTAGTCCTCTGATACCATGTTGTCATGACCCAAAATCCGTTAAAGGTCGTGATGGCGTCGGACACCACTGTCAGGCAAGCCAACACCAAATAGTTTAAATTCTCATTTTAATATTTTTGAAATCATAATTTTCCTTCAATTAAATAATAAATGATGAACTTCACAGAGTAAATAATAATGTTTTCCAATTTCAATACTGAACATCCCATAATCATCCCAGAACCCGGTGTCACAAGTGCATGAGCCTTTTCTAGAAATTTAAAATAAAATACAATAACTGTCCGGAATACAACTTGGACAGGAAAGAAAAAACAATATAATGAAGGAGACTCTGCTAGCTGTGGTGCGTCGTATAGAATGCAGCTCACCTAAGTCCCCGCCATAATCGCGCCTTTGCGCCCACAAGGACGCGAAACATATGTGTACCTACAAAATAATATGCAACAAGTATAGTATGAGTACGTAAATCAACGCGTACCCAATTAGTATCCCGCCTAACCCCGAAGAAGTAGTGACGAGGGGTCGACTTCGACACTTACTATGGGCTATAAATGGGGTATCAATAATATAATTAAGTATGGATTATACGAACGGTTGCAAGCTCAATATTTTGAAGCAAGTAAGCAGTTCTTTCATAATTAAGAAATCTCCAAATTTATCTCCCATTATTTAACAACTTAACTCAGGCCGAGGAGGCAATATCATTATTTATAAGCTTCAATGCAAGCAATACAAGCATGCGCAAATCATGCCGAGGTCGTACGGCTCGATCCAACAAATATTTAAACTGTGCACTGCCAGAGGGTCGAATGGCGCGAACCTTAGATGCATCTATTTACTACCTAGGCGCTTGGCCCGATCCACAAATAACAATGTTTTTCAAGAAAACACAAGGTTCTCATTTACAGTCAAGTATCTCATACAAACCTTCAAGTAAGTGAATTTAACCTTATACAATTCTTTTATCAATTTCTATCATGACTAAGTGATTATATTAGCAAGTAAGGGCACAAACATTCCAAGTATAGCATGATACGGGTCCCAAACTACTCGGATAATAGCATAATAGTAGCTACATACAGACTCGCGTCACCTCATACGTACGTAGCCCCCGCAATTAGGTACAAACATTTATTTAATTCACCTATGGGGTTAATTCCCTCTTACAAGGTTAGAAAGGAGACTTACCTCGCTCTGAAGTTCCATAACCGGCTTCCGAGCCCTTCAAACAACTTGAATCGATGCACAATGCTCCTAAACTAGCCAATAATTATGTAAACCCATTAAAATATACTCAAATACTCAATATAATCCAATTCATAACAATTTCTAACCCCGCTCGGAAAGTCGACAAAAATCACCCTTGAGACCACATGCCCGGATTAAAAAAATGTTCGAAGATAAAATTTACCCATAATCTCACGAACTCAAATATATAGTTTATTCTCAATTCCATGCCCAATTTCGTGGTCAAAATCCAAAAATACTAAATTCTAGGTCTTCTACCAAAAATCCCACAATTTATACTAATTTCCATGTTTAAATCCTTATACCAATCATGTATTTAACTTATAATAAGTGGGAATCACTTACCTTGGCATTGGTGACGAAGACTGAGCTCCAAAATCTCTCCACGATCGGCTCTCATGGAGAAAATGGGGTGAAAATGAGCCAAGCCCTCGTTTTTAAAGAACACACTACCCAGCCCCGTCCTTCGCACCTGCGGTCATGTAGCCGTACCTGCGGCTTAGCAGGTGCGAGAAACCTTTCGCTTCTGCGCCTGCTTCCGCTTATGCGAGGTACTTTCCGCTTCTGCGCTTGCGCAGATGTGGCCAAAATCTCTGCACCTGCGGTCCTTCACCTGGCCATCCTGCTTCGCACCTGCGATTCTAATGTCGCTTTTGCACCTTCCGCACCTACAATCAAAACCTCGCAGGTGCAGGTACACCAGATATCAGCTGCCTCAACTCTTCTTCAAATCCCAAATTCGATCCGTTAACCACTCGGAATTCACCCGAGGCCCTCGGGACCTCAACCAAATATACCAAGATGTTCCAAAACACATTGCGAACTTAGTCGAGCCTTCAAATCACATCAAACAACGTCGAATTCATGAATCGCACCCCATTCCAAGCTTAATGAATATTTAGAATTTCAACTTCTACATTCGATGCCGAAACCTATCAAATCACGTCTGATTGTCCTCAAATTTTGCACATGTCACATTTGACATTACGGACCTGCTCCAACTTTCGGAATCGGATTCCGACCCGAATATCAAAAAGTCCACTTTCGGTCAAACTTCTCCAAAATATTCAAATGACTCCAAAATGACCTCCGGACCTCCGAATCCACTTCCGGACGCGCTCCCAATACCATAATCACCATACGGAGCTATTCCCAGGCTTGGAATCTCAAACGGGCATTGATAACATTGAAATGCACTTCAACTCAAATTAGTGAAATTCTTCCAAAATGTTAACTTCCGCAATATGTGCCGAAACGCTCTCGGGGTATCCAATACCCGATCCGAACATACGCCCAAGTCCGAAATCATCATATGAACCTGTTGAAACCTTCAAATCCTATTTTCGAAGTCGTTTACTCAAAATTCACACCTTAGCCAATTCCTCTAACTTAAGGCTTCCGAAATTAGAATTTTCTCTTCAAATCAACTCCGAATTTCCTGAAATTTAATTCCAACCATACGCACATGTCATAATACCTGAAGTGAAGCTGCTCATGGCCTCAAACTGCCGAACAACGCGCTAGAGCTCAAAACGACCGATCGGATCGTTAAATGGCGACTCTCAATTCAATAATATAACTTAAATTAGAAAAAATCTTTCCCTCATAAAAAGGAGGTGTGACGCCTATTTCTCATATTAGACCATATTTCACACATAAAAAAATTCATCTTAAATAATACGATTTGTGGGAAGGCCGATCTACACACTTGCATTTATCTTGATGTATATGATGTTGGTATTTATTTTTTGCTTTGTCTGACATGGTTGAACAATTAGGAAGTTCATAATAGTATCGGTGGTTCTCTAGCAACTTATGTCCATTCTTCATTTGTGGACAATTTTTTTGGGAGCATTTATCTCTTTTTACCATCTTACTTTTTATTTGGCCTCGAAAGTATGGTGTTTTTACTTTATTCTTTCATGTACAATTATTTATTAAGTTTTAATAATATTGATACTATTTTATGGTATAGTATATGTAACGACCTGACCGGTCGTTTTGCTTTCTAGGTCCATGTTCCCCTAAATAAGACTCCCTGTATGTGATTTTACTGTTTCATGACTTGCGGAGATGGTTAGTTTGGGATTTGAAAGGGTTCGGGTTAAAATCGGAACACTCAGTTCCTTAAAGTTGGCTAAAAGGGCTAAGTTTGACTTGAGTCAACATTTTGTGTAAACGATCCCGGAACCAGAATTTGATGGTTCCAATAGGTTCGTATGATAATTTTGGACTTGAGCATATGTTCGGATGGAGTTTTCGATGACCCGGGAGCATTTCAGCGCTTAATATTGATAGTTGGCACCTTGAAGGTTTTAAAGTTCTTTAAATTTGGTTTAGAGTAGGTTTTGGTGTTATCGATGTCTATTTGGGATTCCGAGCCTAGGAATAGTTCTGTATGGTGATTTAAGACTTGCACACAAAATTTGAAGTCATTCCGAATAGTTTAAGTATATTTCGGCGTGTTCAGAGTAAGTTGGAAGAACTTGAAGTTCATAAGTTGATTCAATTTAGTTTGGGGTGTGATTCTTAGTTTTGGTTTTTTTGCCATGTTCTGAGGGTTCGAACAAGTCCTTATCCTATTTACGAACTTGTTGGTATGTTTGGACAAGGTCTTGGGAGCCTCGGGTGCAATCCGGACGATGCCCGGATCGAGTTAGGACTCAAAAATGGCTGTTGATGCACCAGTTCTGGTGTGCCCGAATGTAATGACCCAACCGATCATTTTGACTTTTAGAACTGCATTCCCCTAAATACAACTCCCCGTATGTGCTTTTATTAATTTTTGACTTGCGGGGATGGTTGGTTCAGAATTTGAAAGTGATCGGGTTGAAATCGGAACAATTGGTTCCTTAGTTTGGCTTTAAAAGGTCAAGTTTGACTACGGTCAACATTTTGAAAAAACGACCCCGGAATCGGGATTTGACGGTTTTAATAGGTTCGTATGATGATTTCGAACTTTGGCGTATGTTCGAATCGGGTTTTGAATAAACCGGGAGCGTTTTAGCGCTTAATAGTGAAAATTAACTATTTGAAGGTATAAAGTTCTTTAAATTTGGTTTGGAGTAGGTTTTGGAGTAATTGAGGTCCGTTTGAAATTCCGAGTTTGGGAATAGTTTCGTATGATGATTTAAGACTTGCACGCAAAATTTGGTGTTATTCCGAATAGTATAAGTATGTTTCGGCGTGTTCAGAGTAAGTTTGAAGAATTTGAAATTTCTAAGTTGAATCAATTTGGGTTGAGGTATGATTCTAAGTTTTGATGTTGTTTTACACATTCCGAGGGTTCGAGCAAGTCCGTTGTATGATTTCAAACTTGTTGGTATGTTCGGGTGGGCCCCCTGGTGCCCCGAGTGTTAACCAGACAAGGCTCGGACCAATTTTGGAATTTAGAGGAAGAACTAAAGATTTCTGCTTCTGGTACGCTCGCACCTGCACTTGGACAGCCGCAAGTGCGACCCTCGCAGATGCGAGTTTTGTTTGCAAAAGCGGAAAAGGGAAGGGGAGGCCATCGCCGTAGATACGGAATTTTAGCGCACCTGCGAACGCGCGGGTGCGAAGTAGTATGCGCAGATGTGACTTTGGTCCAGGCAAGTGAAACTCGCACCTGCGAAGAATTTCCGCAGGTGCGAAAAAACTGCTTGGGCAGAACCTTAAAAACGGATGAGGCTCAGTTCATTTTAGTCTGTTTTTCTTCCATGTTTGGGCTATTTCATGGCTTTTTGATAGGGGATTTCAACTAGCAATTGGAAGGTAAGTTAATTCTACATACCTTGAGTTAAATACATAGATTATGGGTAGATTATAACCGGTAAATGTTAGAAATCAAGGATTTAGATGAAAAACCTAGATTTGTATAAAAACAAGATTTTAACCACGAAAATGGTTATGTAATTGGAGAGAAATTATATATTTGAGTTCTTGAGCTTATGGGAAATGTTTTCCTCCGAAAACTTCCGGAATCCGGGCACGTGGACCAAGGGTGAATTTTAGAAATTTTACCATTTTGATAGGGTAATTTATTTAATAGATAAATTTTGAATTATTGAACATGTATTAATTATTTTATATAACTTTTGGATAGTTTAGGATTTTTCGGCATTGAATTGAGGTTTTACGCGACATTTTGATCGGAAAGTGGACTTTGAGATAAGGTAAGTCTCTTGTCTAATCTTATGAGGGGGAATTTACCCCATAGGTGATTAAATTAATAATTGTTGCTAATTGTGGGGGACTACGTACGCACGAGGTAACGAGAGTCCATGCATAGCTACTATTTATGCTAAAGTTCGGGTAGTTTAGGACTCAAATCATGAATTACTTGTGTAAATTGTATTCTATATTTAATTAAATTATTTGAAATATATTATGAATTGTTACGGAAATATACTAAGATGGAAATCTAATATACTTAATTTTTCTGTATAAATTATTTAATTGTTAAAAAAAATTGTGCATCCTCTCGTATTAATCTATCAATAAATAAACTCTCCTTCCGGAGGTACATAAGAAAATGTCCTTCTTTCTTGTGGAGCGGGCCGAACGCCTCGGCAGTATAGATGCATCTATGGATCACGTCGCACGTCCCTCTGTAGTGTACACGACACTCTGGATCGGGTCGTACGATCTCGGCAGAAATCGTGCCTAATAATAATAATAATTACACGATACTTTGTTATTTTAATTACAGCTTGTGAATTTAATTAATAGATTGGGAATTGTTGCATTTGAAGGAATTTAATTATTTCTGTTGGTTAAATAAAATTATTGTTAACTCTGTGAATCATGTTGATTTAAATATATTTCTATTTCTATTTTATTTATTATTATTGACCCTTAGTGAGCGTCAAAGTCGACCATCTCGTATCTACCTCTTCGAGATTAGGCTTGATACTTACTGGGTACACGTTGTTTACGTACTCATGCTACAGTTTTTGCACTTTTTGTGCAGAACTTGAGACAGGTGCTATAGTTGGACCTATCGGCACGCACCCACGATATCCAGAGGCTTAGTGGTGAGCTGCCCTTCTGAGCCATTCTGCAGCAACAAGTGCCTCTTCCTAAAAATTTTATTCTGTCTACTGTATTTCAAACAATATTTGGAAATTTTTGTATAATCTATTAGATGCTCATACACTTGTGACACCAGGTCTTGGTACACACACTAGTAGAATTTTTAGATTTAATTATGTTCTTGAGTATTTTAAATTTTCTAAATCTTTTCATATTATCTTAATTGTTGTCAATAAGAAGAGTTTAATTACTCGGTTAATTTTAAAGAATTGAATATATGTTTAAATTACTAGTTGGCTTACCTAGTTGTAGTGTTGGGCGCCATCACGACCTATAGGTAAAATTGGATCGTGACAACATGGTATCAGAGCACTAGATTCACGTAGGTCTCACAAGTTATGAGCAAACCTAATAGAGTCTTGTGGATCGGTACGGAGACGTCTGTACTTATCTTCGAGAGGCTATAGGGTGTTAGGAAACTACCTTTCTTCATATTCCATCGTGCAATTGATGTAGCACGAAATATATTTCTCTTATTCTCTCATAGATGGTGAGAACGTGCTCTAACGAGGCTCCAAACCAGGGAAGAGCTACTCCCCCAGTTGTTAGAGACCGAGGCAGAGGCCGAGCGAGGGCTCTAGCCTGTGGTAGGGGACGAAGACGTCCCAGGACTGTTCCAGTTATGCCGCCAGTGGGTCCAGCAGAGAATCCTATTGTTGAGGAACAGGGTGAGGTGCCTGTGGCAGAGCCAGCTCTGGTGGATTTCACATCTGCAACGGGATTCCAGGATGTCGTGGGTGGTATGTTGTGGTTTATGGACACTATGACCCAGGCCGGTTTATTTCCGGCAGACCCAGCCACATCTCAGGCGGGCGGGGGAGCACAGACTTCGACCGCACAGGCTCATGGGCAGGCAGCTGCTATATATCAGACCCAGGGTGCACTACCGTTAGTAGAGCCCAGCCAGTGGCAGAAGCTACACCTAAGCCCAGGCCAGCTGCAGCCGCTGATCCGCAGAAATTATTGGACAAATGGACTAGACTACATCCTCCTGTCTTAGGGGGTGAGCGACATGAGGATCCCTAGGACTTCATTGATCGGTGCAGGGACAAACTGCACAACATGAGGATATTAGAGTCTTATAGGGTAGACTTTGCTACTTTTCAGCTAGAGGGCAGAGCCCGTAGATGGTGGAAGTCTTATCTTCTTGGCAAACCAGCAGATTCTCCTCCCATGACTTGGGACAGGTTCACCCGTATCTTCCTGGACAGGTATATTCGACCCTCCCAGAAGGAAGAGTTGCGGTTTCAGTTTGAGCAGCTCCAGCAGGGTCAGATGTTAGTGACCGATTATGAGGCGAGGTTCTCTGAGTTATCTCGCCATGCACTTATGTTACTCCCTATTGAGGCGGGGAGAGTGCGGAGGTTTGTTGCAGGTTTATATACTGGCATTCAGGCCACTATGGCTCGAGAGGTTGAGATGGGCACTTTTTATGAGCTAGTCATGGAGATAGCCCGGAGAATTGAGGGTGTGCGTCAGCGGAGCCGAGAGCAGATTATGAGAGATAAGCGGTTTAGATATTTTGGAAAGTTCAGAGGTGCTCCGTTTGGGGGCAGAGGTTAGTTCGTGATAGGGTAATCCATCAGGCCCCCATATCCAGCACCACCACCTCCTCGGGGTCCTCCAATTCGACCTAATTTCAGTGTTATGCCACAGAGTTCTTATCGCCCACCAGCTATTCATGGTCCTTCCAGTGGGTATTCCGGTTCCTAGGGTCAGACTCTTAGTCAGCAGCCCATCACACCGAAGAGTTGTTACGAGTGTGGGGATCCCAGTCACATGCGGAGATTTTGCCCTAGGCTTTGGGGTAGACCAGTGCAGCAGGGTCAGCAACCTATGATTACCACACCAGTTGCTCCACCAGTCGTCCGACCACCAAGAGGTGGAGAACAGGTAGGTAGGGGTTGTCCTAGAGGTGGAGGTCAGCCAGGCGGAGGCCAGCCAGTTGGCACTCCAGCTCGTTTCTATGCTTTTCCGGCCAGACTAGATGCAGAGGACTCAGATGTCGTGATTACAGGTACTATTTTTGTTTGCGGCAAATATGCCTCTATATTATTTGATCTAGGATCTACGTATTTATATGTGTCATCTCTATTTGCTCAATTTCTGGGTATTTCTCATGAGTCCTTGAGTACTCATGTTTATGTGTCCACTCTTGTGGGTGATTTTGTTGTTGTGAATCGGATCTACCAGTCCTGTATTGTTACATTCTGTGGTTATGAAACTAGAGCAGACCTCCTACTTCTTGAGATGACCGATTTTGAAATTATCCTAGGCATGGACTGGTTATCTCCATATCATGCCATTCTAGATTGTCATGCCAAGACTGTTACCTTGGCTATTCTAGCATTGCCTAGGCTAGAGTGGAAGGGTTCGTCTGTTAGTGCATTTAATCGGGTCATTTCTTTTATGAAGGCTCAACACATGGTTGAGAAGGGTTGTTTCGCTTATCTAGCCTATGTTCGGGATACTACTACAGAGACTCCAACCATTGATTCAGTGCCTGTAGTTTGGGAGTTCTCCAATGTATTTCCTTCAGATCTTCCAAGCATGCCACCTAATCGTCATATTGATTTCTGTATTGACTTGGCCCAGATACCCAGCCTATATCTATCTCATTGTATCGCATGGCTCCGAAAGAATTGAAAGAATATCTTGAGGAGTTACTAGTCAAAGGGTTTGTCAGACCGAGTGTATCGCCTTGGGGTGCACCGGTGTTATTTGTGAAGAAGAAGGATGGAACGATGTGAATGTGTATTGATTATCGCCAATTGAACAAAGTCACTATTAAGAACAAGTACCCGTTGCCGCGTATTGATAATCTATTTTACCAGTTGCAGGGTGCTAGGGTGTTCTCTAAGATCAACTTGAGGACGGGGTACCATCAGTTGAAGATTCGGGATTCGGATGTTCTGAAGACTGCTTTCCGAACTAGATATGGTCATTATGAGTTTCTAGTGATGTCCTTTGGTTTAACTAATGCCCTGATAGCGTTTATGGATTTGATGAATAGGGTATTCAGGCCATATATTGATTTGTTTGTCATTGTCTTCATTGATGACATCTTGATCTACTTGCGCAGTAAGGAGGAGCACGAGCAGCATATGAGAGTGGTGCTTCAGACGCTGCAGGAACAAAAGCTATATGCTAAGTTCTCCAAATTTTATTACTAGCTAGAGTCTGTAGCATTTTTGGGGCATATTGTATCGGGCGAGGGCATTAATGTTGATCCCAAAAAGATTGAGGCAGTTCATAATTGGCATCGTAACACTTCGGCGACTGAGATCAGGAGTTTTCTGGGTTTAGCCGGTTATTATCGTCGATTCGTGGAAGGTTTTTCCTCTATTGCAGCACCTTTGACCAAATTAACCCAAAAGGGTGCTCCGTTCTGATGGTCCGATAATTGTGAGGTGAGCTTTCAGAAGCTCAAGACAACAATGACCACAACACTAGTGTTAGTGTTGCCTTTCGGTTCGTGGATGTATATAATGTATTGTGACGTTTCACGCATTGGCTTGGGTTGTGTATTGATGCAGGAAGGGTGAGTTATTGCATATGCTTCACGTCAACTGAAGCGGTACATGATTTGGAGTTGGCTGTGATTGTTGATACTCTTAAGATTCGGAGGCATTATCTTTATGGGGTGTCTTGTGAGGTTTACACTGACCATCGTAGCTTGTAGCATTTGTTCAAGCAGAGGGACCTAAATTTGAGATAGCGCAGATGGCTTGAGTTACTAAAAGATTATGATATTACTATCATGTATCATTGTTACACCCTATATTTTCGTATGTAAAAATGCGTCGTAAGCAAACTAATGTAGGACAAAAAAAATAAGATAATATTTAAAAGTATATAAAGTAAGTTAATCATGTTACCTCTGAGGTTACAAATATTGAAGATCATGAACAACAAGTACAAAGAGGGTTGGACAGTTCAGAAGCTAAAGCAATTAAATAAAACAATGTTTCATCGAAAGTCGACAAGTTGGGAATGTTATAACATGTACCTTTGGGGTGAGACTAGGGTGATTAACATGATAAAGAGATTATGTTATGATTTATATTAGTCGTATTACATCCGTGTGTTATGTTTTTAAGTCAAGCGAGTTGTGGAACAAAAGTCGATGAAAGTCATCACAAGTTACATTCATAAGTTTTACTGAAACTTTGGGTCAAATGTAACTGCAATTTTCTCCCAATATACTTAGAGTTATGGTGTGTTCCACACATCAAATTAAAGATCTATGAGTCTATTTTCCAACGCATTAAACCATTTGTCAATACGACATCGGAGTAGAGAGATATGTGCATTTTTGCGATACTGCGCAAGCTGCTAGGTGACAAGTAGGTGTGTCACCTACTTGCTTAAATGAAAGCCCAAAAATGGGCCATTTCGGGTCGTCCAAAGAGGCCTTTTAAGGGCCTATTTTCTTCATATATTAGACTTAAAATAGAGCATAATAACCAGACATAAGCTCTGCAAAGAATCCTCCCAAAAATTTTCCACAAACCCTAATTGATTTTCTCTCCCTTTCAAGTTCCAATTGGAGGTAAAACTTAGAGTTTGAAGAACCAAGATAGGAGCTGAGTTATCCAACAAATAAGGTGAGTTTACTGCTCTCTTTCATCCATTTTTTCTGCTGTAAATTCATGGTAAGTCGTTCTATACTTGTAAGAACTCACGGGATGGTGATCGGAAGCCGTGAGTTCGAGTTATTCACTTGTAGCGGACTGTTTTGTGGACTGTTTTGTGTTGCTGTTGGGCTGCATGTTTTATTACTATTTTGTGGAGTTTTGGAGGAGGAAGGGGGTTTATAAACACCATATAAATGTAGGGTGGTTGGCTGGTCGTTCGTCATAACATTTTCGGGTCGTTTGACACTACTACGGTGGTCATTTTGTGTACGAAGAGATTGGGGTGTGTTGGGCTGTTTTGTAGTATTTGATGGTGTATATAGGGCTGGAAAATGATGTATATATGTTGTTATTGTTCTGTCATTGTATTGTTGGTGTTATCTTGAAGTTGGAGGAAGGGCATATTATAGGGGAGATGCTGCCCGTTTTAATACAAAATAGGTTTGTCGTTCGTTGTGCGATAGTTGTACCTTTCGTAACTTAACTATAGTATTATTATCATTCTTGTAGATTAAGGTGCGAAGAGGTGAGTTCAACTTGGTGATTGAAAAGATTGTAATAAGGTATGTTAAGGCTAAGCCTTCCTTCATTTTGGCATGATCTCGTAGCTACATGTGTTAGTAATGAGACAAAAAGAGAAGTTCATATTCATGAATTTATTCACACTATTCTAGTCTCATAAGTTACAATATTATTCCTTATCGAGACTCTATATTCAATTTTAGTATTGTCTTCTTTCAGTCAAGAGAGCAGCAAGCCTATATATACAGTATTACAGTATTTTCATTACCATCGAGCTATAATCGATGGGCAGGCCCCTATTGGGCAACCTCTGATCAGATGGAAAGTTATATACCGAGCCTACTGTGGCCGAGCGCCTATGAGCGAGCCCAGCATGGTCGAGATACATAGCCTAGTATGGCCGAGCGCCTATAAGCGAGCCTACTATGGCAGAGCAGTTATATATATCGAGCCTTATAAGGCCGTACAATTATTTTACTTACTATATTGAAGGAGTTGAGTCAGTATCAGCAGGTAAGTATATCTCCAGATCATCTTTGACTCCCAGTTAATTTCAGTTATCATATTATCAGTTCAGTTTCAGATTTCAGTTATTTTATTGCCTTACATACTCGGTACATTATTTCGTACTGACGTCCCTTTTTGGGGGCGCTGCATTTCATGCGTGCAGGTTCAGACAGACAGACGGGTAGACCTCCTCAGTAGGTGTTTTCCGAGTTCCGCCTGATCGGTAAGCTCCACGTCTTTCGGAGTTGCCAGGACTAGAGTTTTGTGTACATCTTATGTATATCTGTATATATGTTATGGGTAGGTCGGGGCCCTGTTCCGATCACAGTACATCTATCAGTAGAGGCTTGTAGGCATATCCTGTTGGTTAGTGCAGTATGTTGGGTTTGTATAAATTGGTGGTTTGTCAGCTGTAGTAGCTATGACGGCCTTGTCGGCCTAGCTTTATATTGATATTTAGTTAGTGCTAGTTTCCATTCAGTTTTATATTTTGCTTCGCAAATTGTCTTGCAAGGTGGCCCCATGGCCAAAGTATGACATTATGTGTTCAGAGTCCCTTAGTCGCAATTTGGTACGCCAGGTTAGGTGAGGCACGGGGTGCTTGTCTCGCTCCTAGGTTCGGGGCGTGACAAACTTGGTATCAGAGCAGTTCTGTCCTAGGGAGTCTACAAGCCGTGTCTAGTAGGGTCTTGTTTATAGATGTGTTGTGCACCACATTATATAAGCAAGGAACTACAGGGCATTTAGGAGTTGGTTACACTTCTTTGAAATCTAAATCGTGCTATAGAACTGAGTTATAGGAAATTTGAATTAAACTTATGTGTTGGTGTTTGCATGCACAGATGACGGTGACTAGGAAGACTACGGCTAGCCAGAGGAGAGATACAGTAGTAGGTGAGGGGACCAACAGGGTACCCCCAGTAGATGGGGCCCAGTCTGAGGCTCAAGGGGAGACCCCTACTCAGCCATTACCGGCTCCTCCACCAACTACGGAGATTCCTAGGGAAACCGCACATCCAGTTCCCCCTCCACTTCCATCAGATCAGGACTTAAGGAGTGCGGTGCATTTGTTGACACAGTTGGTAGCTACCCAGCAACATGCTAGGGCATCAGCTAGTGCAGGAACTTCTGAGGGGTCTGGGAGTTCAAGGGTCCGAGAGTTTATTGCTTTGAGTCCCCCAGAGTTCACGGGGACAGATCAGAGGGAGGACCCGCAGGATTTCATAGATCAGCTTCACAGGATCTTTCGTGTTATGCATGCCACGGAGAAAGAGGCAGTTGAGCTAGCAGCTTTTCGACTCCGAGATATAGCCATCCTTTGGTATGAGGGATGGGAGAGGTCCAGGGGACGTGATACACCTCCAGCTATTTGGGAGAATTTTTCAGATGCTTTCCTTGACCAGTACTTACCGCGGGAGATCCGACAGGCTCGAGTCGATCAGTTTCTAGCCCTCAAGCAGGGTAATATGAGTGTTCGAGAGTATAGTCTCCGTTTTAACTCATTGGCCAGATATGCACCATCCATAGTTTCTACTATGCGGGACAGGATTCACAGGTTTATAGCAGGGTTAGCCCCAGAGTTAACCGAGGCATGTGCCACCGCTGCATTGCAGGATAGTCTGGATATCTCTCGGATTCAGGCATTCGCCCAGAATATAGAAAGGGGTAGGCGTCGGCAGCAGGGTACAGAGAGGGCTGAGCAAGGGCAACGTAAGAGGATGAGATTTCCCAGGTCTCGGGAGCAATCTCAGGGTAGTTATAGGACCCAGTACTTCGGACGGCCACCTAGGCCTCCGCCACCTCAGTTACAGGGTTACGGGTATGACCGCTATACTCAGTCAGGACCAGGTGAGAGCTCACGGGCGTCGGGTTTGCAGCGACAACGAGGTTCTGCACAGACATGGTCATTTCCTCCGCAGTGTGACATCTGTGGTAGAGGACACTTGGGTCAATGCCGAGCAGGTTCTGATGCTTGTTATACATGTGGGCGTCCGGGGCATATGATGCGAGATTGCCCAAATAGAGATTCTGGGGGAATGGCACAACCAGCGAGTTCAGCAACAGGATCGTCTATGTCCGTGCATCCTTCAAGGCGTGAGTCTCAGTCTTCGGTTGGTAGAGGTCGAGGCAGAGGTAGAGGTTCCAGTTCAAGTGGTAATCAGAACCGTATCTATGCTTTAGCGGGTCGACAGGACCAGGAGTCTTCACCAGACGTTGTGACAGGTATATTAACCATTTGCTCTCACGATGCTTATGCTTTGATAGACCCAGGATCTACTTTATCGTATATTACCCCATTTGTCGCGAGGAAGTTTGGTATAGTGCCTGAAATACTAAGTGATCCTTTTGCGGTATCTACACCGGTCGGAGAATCGATTATTGCTAGACGGGTTTACCGAGGTTGTACGGTGACAATTTGTAGTCGTCAGACCTCAGCTGACCTAGTTGCGCTAGAGATGATGGACTTTGATGCTATCATGGGCATGGACTGGTTGGCAGCTTGCTATGCCACAGTTGATTGCCGAGCAAAGGTAGCCAAATTTCATTTTCCGGGTGAGCCAGTCCTTGAATGGGTAGGTAATACACCAACACCCAGAGGTAGGTTTATTTCCTATCTGAAGGCGAGGAAAATGATCGCAAAAGGGTGCATTTATCATATTGTGCGAGTTAGAGATGCAGATGCTGAGATACCTACACTTCAGTCTATTCCCATAGTCAAAGAGTATGCAGATGTGTTTCCAGATGAGCTTCCAGGTATTCCTCCAGAGCGAGAGATTGATTTTAGCATCGATTTGCTTCCAGGAACTCAACCAATATCCGTCCCTCCGTATAGAATGGCACCTGCCGAATTGAAGGAGTTGAAGGAGCAGTTAAAAGATTTGCTGGAGAAAGGTTACATTAGGCCCAGTACCTCACCTTGGGGTGCACCGGTACTATTTGTGCGGAAGAAAGACGGCTCGCTGAGGATGTGTATCGATTATAGGCAGTTGAACAAGGTAACTATTAAGAATAAGTATCCACTTCCAAGGATCGATGACTTGTTTGATCAGTTGCAGGGAGCTAGATGCTTTTCCAAGATTGATTTGAAGTCGGGGTACCACCAGGTCAGAGTTCGGGAAAAAGATATTCCGAAGACAGCCTTCAGGACCCGATATGGCCACTTCGAGTTCCTTGTCATGTCCTTCGGGTTGACTAATGCACCCGCTGTATTTATGGACTTGATGAATAGCCTATTCCGGCCATTTTTAGATCTGTTCGTGATAGTATTTATTGATGATATTCTGGTTTATTCCCGTTCAGAGGATGAGCATGCGGACCACCTGCGAGCGGTACTCCAAACCCTCCGTGATCGTAAGTTGTATGCTAAGTTTTCTAAATGTGAGTTCTGGTTGAAGTCTGTAGCATTCTTGGGGCATATTGTATCAGATGAAGGGATAAAGGTGGACACTCAGAAGATTGAGGCCGTGAAATCTTGGCCTAGACCTACCACTCCGACAGAGGTTCGTAGCTTTCTAGGCTTAGCAGGATACTATCGGAGGTTCGTAGAGGGTTTTTCTTCCCTTTCGGCACCATTGACGAAGTTGACACAGAAAGAAACTAAGTTTCAATGGACAGAGGCTTGTGAGCGGAGTTTCCAAGAGCTTAAGAACAAGTTGACCTCAGCTCCAGTTCTAACACTTCCAGAGGGTCTAGAGGGTTATGCCGTGTATTGTGATGCATCAGGTGTCGGGTTAGGATGTGTCCTGATGCAACATGGGAAGGTAATTGCATATGCTTCAAGGCAGTTGAGGAAGCACGAGAGGAATTATCCAACCCACGACCTCGAGTTAGCTGCGGTTGTCCATGCACTTAAGATATGGCGGCATTATTTATATGGTGTTCATGTTGATATATTTACTGATCATAAAAGCCTACAATATATTTTCAAGCAGAAAGAGTTGAATTTGCGACAGAGGCGATGGCTTGAGTTATTGAAAGATTACGATGTTAACATTCTCTACCATCCAGGGAAAGCTAATGTTGTAGCAGATGCCTTAAGTCGCCGATCTATGGGTAGCTTAGCACATGTAGAGCCCGAGAAAAGACAATTAGCTAGAGATATTCATCAATTGGCTTCGTTGGGGGTTCGGTTAGTAGATTCTGAGGATGGTGGAGTTGTAATCCAAAACACTGCAAAATCATCCCTCATAGCTGAAGTCAAGGAAAGGCAGTACGAGGACCCAGAGTTGGTCGAGTTGAGAGAGCGAGTTCCGCAGCAGAAGAAGCCATTGTTAGAGCTCAAGGGAGATGGGGTTCTCAGATACAAGGGTCGTTTGTGTGTTCCAGATGTAGCAGGGCTACGAGACAGGATTATGTCAGAGGCACATTATTCATGGTATTCCATCCACCCTGGATCGACGAAGATGTATCATGACATTAAGGATATGTACTGGTGGAATGATATGAAGAAGAACATTGCTGAGTTTGTCGCCCAATGTACTAGTTGCCAGCAAGTGAAGGTAGAACACCAGAAGCCCGGAGGGCTAATGCAGACTATAGAGATCCCGACATGGAAATGGGAGGCGATAAACATGGACTTTATCATGGGTTTACCTCGTTCTAATCGTAAGTTCGATTCCATATGGGTGATAGTCGATAGGCTCACGAAATCAGCTCACTTCCTACCGGTCAGATCTATATATACAGCAGAAGATTATGCAAAGTTATATATTAAGGAGATAGTGCGGCTACACGGAGTACCAGTTTCTATTATATCTGACCGTGGGGCTCAGTTTACAGCACATTTTTGGAGGTCATTTCAGAGAGGTCTAGGGACTCAGGTGAATCTCAGCACAGCTTTTCATCCACAGACTGATGGACAAGCCGAGCGCACAATTCAGACGCTCGAGGATATGTTACGAGTATGTGTGTTGGATTTTAAAAGAAGTTGGGATGAACATCTACCTCTTATCGAGTTTGCATATAATAACAGTTACCACTCCAGTATCCAGATGGCTCCGTACGAGGCTTTGTATGGGCGTAAGTGCAGATCTCCTATAGGGTGGTTTGATGTTGGAGAATCTGGGTTACATGGGCCAGACCTGGTTCAGCAGGCCGTAGAGAAAGTAAAGGTTATCCGGGAGCGACTGTTGACAGCTCAGAGTCGTCAGAAGTCATATTTTGACGTGCGGCGACGAGACTTAGAGTTCAGGATTAATGACTGGGTATTCTTAAAGGTATCACCTATGAAGGGCGTGATGAGGTTTGGCAAGAAAGGAAAGCTTAGCCCACGGTATATTGGGCCTTATAGGATCATTCGGAGAGTGGGCCAACTAGCTTATGAGTTAGAGTTGCCCTCAGAATTGGAGTCTGTCCATCCGATTTTTCACGTATCTATGCTACGGAAGTGCATTGGCGATCCTACCCGAGTGGTGCCCACGGATGATGTACAGATTACAGAGGACTTGTCATACGAGGAAATTCCAGTTGCCATCCTAGACCGACAAATCCGCAATCTACGAAATAAGGAGGTAGCTTCCGTAAAGGTTTTATGGAGGAGCAAGAATGTAGAAGAGATGACGTGGGAATCGGAGGAAGAAATGAAGTCTAAATACCCCCACCTATTTCAAAATGAAGATATGGTTCGAGATGGGACGCTACAACATAGCTCTATGTAGGCTAGCAGGTCATCAGGTAAGCTTTTATTTTTCACTTTCAATATTTATGATTTACGGTCGGTGAGGCAAATTGCTGCTATTTATAAAGATTGGCCATGTGTGGCATGCATAGTATGTTTCTGGCTACGTGCAGGTTGGTTTTAACCTAGTGTACGAAGGATACTCTGGAAAAAGTTTCCAAAGTCTCCAAGAGTAAACATTCGAGGACGAATGTTCCCAAGGGGGAGTGATGTTACACCCTATATTTTCGTATGTAAAAATGCGTCGTAAGCAAACTAATGTAGGACAAAAAAAATGAGATAATATTTAAAAGTATATAAAGTAAGTTAATCATGTTACCTCTGAGGTTACAAATATTGAAGATCATGAACAACAAGTACAAAGAGGGTTGGACAGTTCAGAAGCTAAAGCAATTAAATAAAACAATGTTTCATCGAAAGTCGACAAGTTGGGAATGTTATAACATGTACCTTTGGGGTGAGACTAGGGTGATTAACATGATAAAGAGATTATGTTATGATTTATATTAGTCGTATTACATCCGTGTGTTATGTTTTTAAGTCAAGCGAGTTGTGGAACAAAAGTCGATGAAAGTCATCACAAGTTACATTCATAAGTTTTACTGAAACTTTGGGTCAAATGTAACTGCAATTTTCTCCCAATATACTTAGAGTTATGGTGTGTTCCACACATCAAATTAAAGATCTATGAGTCTATTTTCCAACGCATTAAACCATTTGTCAATACGACATCGGAGTAGAGAGATATGTGCATTTTTGCGATACTGCGCAAGCTGCTAGGTGACAAGTAGGTGTGTCACCTACTTGCTTAAATGAAAGCCCAAAAATGGGCCATTTCGGGTCGTCCAAAGAGGCCTTTTAAGGGCCTATTTTCTTCATATATTAGACTTAAAATAGAGCATAATAACCAGACATAAGCTCTGCAAAGAATCCTCCCAAAAATTTTCCACAAACCCTAATTGATTTTCTCTCCCTTTCAAGTTCCAATTGGAGGTAAAACTTAGAGTTTGAAGAACCAAGATAGGAGCTGAGTTATCCAACAAATAAGGTGAGTTTACTGCTCTCTTTCATCCATTTTTTCTGCTGTAAATTCATGGTAAGTCGTTCTATACTTGTAAGAACTCACGGGATGGTGATCGGAAGCCGTGAGTTCGAGTTATTCACTTGTAGCGGACTGTTTTGTGGACTGTTTTGTGTTGCTGTTGGGCTGCGTGTTTTATTACTATTTTGTGGAGTTTTGGAGGAGGAAGGGGGTTTATAAACACCATATAAATGTAGGGTGGTTGGCTGGTCGTTCGTCATAACATTTTCGGGTCGTTTGACACTACTACGGTGGTCGTTTTGTGTACGAAGAGATTGGGGTGTGTTGGGCTGTTTTGTAGTATTTGATGGTGTATATAGGGCTGGAAAATGATGTATATATGTTGTTATTGTTCTGTCATTGTATTGTTGGTGTTATCTTGAAGTTGGAGGAAGGGCATATTATAGGGGAGATGCTGCCCGTTTTAATACAAAATAGGTTTGTCGTTCGTTGTGCGATAGTTGTACCTTTCGTAACTTAACGATAGTATTATTATCATTCTTGTAGATTAAGGTGCGAAGAGGTGAGTTCAACTTGGTGATTGAAAAGATTGTAATAAGGTATGTTAAGGCTAAGCCTTCCTTCATTTTGGCATGATCTCGTAGCTACATGTGTTAGTAATGAGACAAAAAGAGAAGTTCATATTCATGAATTTATTCACACTATTCTAGTCTCATAAGTTACAATATTATTCCTTATCGAGACTCTATATTCAATTTTAGTATTGTCTTCTTTCAGTCAAGAGAGCAGCAAGCCTATATATACAGTATTACAGTATTTTCATTACCATCGAGCTATAATCGATGGGCAGGCCCCTATTGGGCAACCTCTGATCAGATGGAAAGTTATATACCGAGCCTACTGTGGCCGAGCGCCTATGAGCGAGCCCAGCATGGTCGAGATACATAGCCTAGTATGGCCGAGCGCCTATAAGCGAGCCTACTATGGCAGAGCAGTTATATATACCGAGCCTTATAAGGCCGTACAATTATTTTACTTACTATATTGAAGGAGTTGAGTCAGTATCAGCAGGTAAGTATATCTCCAGATCATCTTTGACTCCCAGTTAATTTCAGTTATCATATTATCAGTTCAGTTTCAGATTTCAGTTATTTTATTGCCTTACATACTCGGTACATTATTTCGTACTGACGTCCCTTTTTGGGGGCGCTGCATTTCATGCGTGCAGGTTCAGACAGACAGACGGGTAGACCTCCTCAGTAGGTGTTTTCCGAGTTCCGCCTGATCGGTAAGCTCCACGTCTTTCGGAGTTGCCAGGACTAGAGTTTTGTGTACATCTTATGTATATCTGTATATATGTTATGGGTAGGTCGGGGCCCTGTTCCGATCACAGTACATCTATCAGTAGAGGCTTGTAGGCATATCCTGTTGGTTAGTGCAGTATGTTGGGTTTGTATAAATTGGTGGTTTTTCAGCTGTAGTAGCTATGACGGCCTTGTCGGCCTAGCTTTATATTGATATTTAGTTAGTGCTAGTTTCCATTCAGTTTTATATTTTGCTTCGCAAATTGTCTTGCAAGGTGGCCCCATGGCCAAAGTATGACATTATGTGTTCAGAGTCCCTTAGTCGCAATTTGGTACGCCAGGTTAGGTGAGGCACGGGGTGCTTGTCTCGCTCCTAGGTTCTGGGCGTGACAATCATCCGGGCAAAGCAAATGTAGTTGCAGACGCCTTGAGTAGAAAGGCGGAGAGTATGGGTAGTTTGGCTTTCATTTCAGCAGAGGAGAGGCCATTAGCTTTGGATATTCAATCCTTGGCTAACCGACTTGTGAGGTTGGACATTTCAGAGCCCAGTCAAGTTCTTGCATGTATCGTAGCCCAGTCTTCACTATTTGAGCAGATCAAAGCTCGCCAGTATGATGATCCACACTTAATGGTTCTTCGAGAAATGGTACTACGGGGTGGTGCCAAGAAAGTTGCCATTGGCGCAAATGGTGTTCTGCAAATTTAGGATCGTCTATGTGTTCCTAATGTGGATGAACTGAGGAAAAAGATCCTAGTGGAAGCACACAGTTTTAGGTATTCTATTCATCCAGGTGCTACAAAGATGTATCGTGACTTGAGGCAGCATTATTTGTGGCAACGAATGAAAAAGGACATAATTGAGTATGTAGCTAGGTGTCTAAATTATCAGCAAGTTAAATATGAGCACCAGAGACTAGGTGGCCTACTTCAGCAGATGACTATACCAGAGTGGAAATGGGAACACATTACTATGGACTTTGTGGTATAAAAATGAGATTTTAACCACGAAAATGGTTATGGAATTGGATAGAAATTATATATTTGAGTTCTTGAGATTATGGGTAACGTTTTCCTCCAAAAATTTTCGGAATCCGAACACGTGGACCCGAGGTGAATTTTAGGAATTTTACCATTTTGGATAGGGTAATTTATTTAATAGATAAATTTCAAATTATTGAACATGTATTAATTATTTTATATAACTTTTGGATAGTTTCGGATTTTTTGGCATTGAATTGAGGTTTTACACGACATTTTGATCGGAAAGTGGACTTTGAGACAAAGTAAGTCTCCTGTCAAATCTTGTGAGGGGGAATTTACCCCATAGGTGATTAAATTAATAATTGTAGCTAATTGTGGAGGGCTACGTATGCACGAGGTGACGAGAGTCCGTGCCTAGCTTCTATTTATGCTAAAGTTCGGGTAGTTTAGGACTCAAATCATGAATTACTTGTGTAAATTGTATTCTATATTTAATTAAATTATTTGAAATATATTGTGAATTGTTAGGGAAATATAGTAAAAGATGTAAATCTAATATACTTAATTTTTCTGTATAAATTATTTAATTGTTAAAAGAAATTGTTCATCCTCTCGTATTAATCTATCAATAAATAAACTCTCCTTCCGGGGGTATATACGAAAATGTCTTCCTTTCTGGTGGAGCAGGCCGAATGCCTCGACGGTATAGATGCGTCTATGGATCGCGCCGCACGTCCCTCGGCAGTGTACACGACACTCTGGATCGGGCCGTACGACCTCGGCAGAAATCGTGCATAATAATAATAATAATAATAATAATTACACGATACTTTGCTATTTCAATTGCAGCTTGTGAATTTAATTAATAGATTGAGAATTGTTGCATTTGAAGGAATTTAATTATTTCTGTTCGTTAAATAAAATTATTGTAAACTCTGTGAATCATGTTGATTTAAATATTTCTATTTTTATTTTATTTATTATTATTGACCCTTAGTGAGCGTCAAAGTCGACCATCTCGTCTCTACCTCTTCGAGATTAGGCTTGATACTTACTGGGTAAACGTTGTTTACGTACTCATGCTACATTTGCTGCACTTTTTGTGCAGGACTTGAGACAATGCTATAGTTGGACCTATCGGCACGCACCCACGATATCCAGAGGCTTAGTGGTGAGCTGCCCTTCTGAGCCATTCTGCAACAACCCGTGCCTCTTCCTGAAATTATTATTCTGTCTACTTTATTTTAGAGAGTATTTGGCATTTTTTTGTATAATCTACTAGATGCTCATACACTTGTGACACTAGGTCTTGGCACACACACTAGTAGAATGTTTGGATTTAATTTTGTTCTTTTTTATTTTTAATTTTCTAAATCTTTTCATATTATCTTAATTCTTGCCAGTAAGAAGAGTTTAATTACTTGGTTAATTTTAAAGAATTGAATATATGTTTAAATTACTAGTTGGCTTGCCTAGCTGTAGTGTTGGGCGTCATCATGACCTATAGGTAAAATTAGATTGTGACACCAAACCTGCGAGCTTTTGGCCTCAGCTGCGAGCCCGTGGATGCGTGATTTTGGCCGCAGAAGAGGTTTGGGAGCAGTTGGCCAGTGGCCCGCAGAAGCGAAGGGGAGTGCGTAGAAGTGGACTCGCTTCTGTGATGAGGAGCCGCAGGTGCGAGAAGGCCGCAGATGCGCTTCTTTGACCGCAGAAGAGGGATCACGACTGCAGAAGCGGGATCACGACCGCAGAAGCGGCAAGCGTTGGGCCTGGGGAAATTCGGCAGAAGCAGACCTAGTTCCGCAGAAGCGGTACCGCAGATGCGCCCAGTGACCCCAGGTGCAAAATCGTTGGAGGCAGAATAGTCCATTTAATGCGAGACTTAGTTATTTTGGCTTACTTTCTTTCATCTCTTGGGCGATTTTGGAGCTCTTGGAGAGGGGTTTTCACCTAGCACTTTGAGGTAAGTAATTTCTATACAATGTGAGTTGAATATATAGATTATGGGTAGGTGTTAACATGTAAAAATTGTGAAAATCATGGGTTTAGGTGAAAAACATAGGTTTTGATAAAAATGGGATTTAACCACGAAAATGGTTATGAGATTGAGTGAAAACTATATATTTGAGTTCGTGAGGTTATGAGTAACAACTTTCTTCAAAAATTTCCAGAATCCGGGCACGTGGGCCCGGGGGTGAATTTTAGGAATCTTCCAATTTGGTTTGGGTAATTACTCTAATAGTTAAATTATGAACTTTTGAACATGTATTGATTAATTTATATAACATTTGACTAGTTTCGGGTCGTTTGGAAATGAGTTGAGGATTTAAAGCATATTTGTGGATCGAGAGTGAGCTTGAGAACGAGGTAAGTCTCTTGCCTAGCCTTGTAAGAGGGAACTCATCCCCTTAGGCGTGTTTTTGTTGTGAATTATATGTGTGGGGAGCTATGTATGCACTAGGTGACGAGAGTCCGTACGTAGCTATATTCTATATGATATCCGGGTAGTCTTAGGCTTACACCATGCTTTGTTTGCTCTAGTATGTTGGTCCTACATATTAGTTATCTTAACTAGAGCTGAGATTAAGGATTTTAATATTTAAAGTCTCCCATTTAAATTTCTTATGTGTGGGAGAGAATGGAAGAATTTTATAATAACTTTGAGAAATCTATGTCCATTCACGTCGCAAGTATTTTCGCGAGCGAGGTAAATTCCCTCTACTCTCATGGGAGAGGGTCGTTCGCCTCGGCAGGTTAATAGATGCATCTATGGTTCCTGTCGTTCGACCCTCGACAATGCACACAGTATATACATATATTTTGGATCGGATCATACGACCGCAGCATAAATCGTGCGTAATAATACTTGGAGCCTAATCTTCGTAATATGATTTTTATTGGCTGGAGAGGTTACAGTTATTTAAATGATGTCAATTGACTTGGGTTTTATTATTAGTGAAAGAAATATTTATTTATCACTTGTTATGGAGATTTATGGTTGTTTACATAACTCATGCTTATTTAATATTTAGGTATTTTATTGTTAGCCTAAAGTAAATGTCGAAGTCGGCCCCTCGTCACTACTTCTTCTAGGTTAGACTAGATACTTACTGGGTACATGTGGTTTATGTACTCACACTACACTTCTGCACTAACCGTGCAGGATCTGAGGCAAGTGCATCTGGACATCATCCCGGCGCGCACTCCTGATGCATCGAGACATAGCGGTGAGCTGCCTTCCGAGCCATTCTACAGCACCCAAAGTCTTTCTTTTGTATTTATTTTCTCTCTACTTTATTTCAGATAGTAGTTTAGTGTTTTGTATATTCTACTAGTAACTCATACACTTGTGACACCAGGTCTTGGAATTTTTGCTAGTAGACACTTAATGATTTTGAGTGTTTATTTCACTGCACTTGATCTTACAACTTGTTATGTTTTATTTTATTAAATTTTCTCGTCCCTTTCTTTTGTAATAATTAAAAATCAACTATTTTAAAAATTTTAAAAGAATATACACATGGTCAGTTCACCGTTGGCTGGTCTAGCGGCGACGTTGGGTGCCATCACGATCTATAGGAAATTGGGTCGTGACAGTATACTACCTGACTCGGTATACACGATAAATAATTAATTCATTATATAGTGATCTTCATCAATCACGATTCATAAAAAAATGTACTTTATTCTTTACTCAATGTTTTATTTAAATAATATTAATATTATAACCTTTTATTTTAATACATGACTCGGGTACGCGTCTATGTTTATCCAGATATAAAAAAAGAGTTTAAAAATCGAATAAAAATTTACGTACATATATAATGAAGTAAACCTACATGCTGGAGAAAGAAACATCACAAAAATCAGTCAATATTAAGAAAAAAAAATCTTTTTTGAAGAATGTTTGTTTGAAGAGACAATTTGTATAAGGGATTTTTACCTTCCTATACTACATATGAAACTTTATTACCCTCTCTAATCAAGTTTTAACTTAATATAATTTGCCAATTATATACAAATTAGTATTGATGAGTATCCATTTATATTGGGAATTGAATAGGAAAATACTTATTTCCCATCACTGCTTGCTCTCCCCCCCCCCCCCCGTCTCTCTTTCTCTCTCTGTGTCTCTCTCTATCTTTCTCTCTTTCTTTGTTCTTTCCCCAATTTTCTTCCTTCATTTTTCTCTGCTTTTTATCCTCTTTTTTCAGGGAATTCATCAATGAATTTTAATTATTTCAATATAGAGTTTTAACTTAGTAATTTGTTTTTCGTTGCACAATTGGTGTTTGAATTGAAATCGTCAATCAATAAATTTTGAAGGTGTTTGATTCTCAACCACTAACAGCCATTAAAAAGTTTTAAAGCTTTGAATTCGAATTTGGATTTTTAAAATCTACTGTTTGTTTGGATTGGGTATTGTTGCAAACAATTGAAAATCTTCTTTAGAGTTTATATCTCAATTTTGAGGGTGTTTGGTGAAGATTAGACTTTATTTTGGATGAATTTCAGACTGAAACTCGAAGAAGAACTCGAAGATTTATTTTGGATGAATTTCAGACTGAAACTCGAAGAAGAACTCGAAGAAGAACTCGAAGAAGAACTCGAAGAAGAAGAAGAAGAAGAAGAAGAAGAAGAAGAAGAAGAAGAAGAAGAAGAAGAAGAAGAAGAAGAAGAAGAAGAAGAAGAAGAACACATGACATACAATATACTTACGAAATTATATTAAAATTGTATGTAAATTGTATTTAAGTTGTATTATGTTGTAATTATATTTTTTTTATTTGCATGTTGTATGAAAGTTGAAAAATACTTGTATAATGTATGAATCATTGTATGAAACTTGTATTTAAGTTATAAATATTATACTTTTACATAAATTTGTTGATATGTATCAAAATTGTATTAAGATAGGAAGTTTTGATTAGAATTTCAGAAAGGAAGAAGAACACACCACTTACAAAATATATCCAAATCATATACAAAATACATACAAAAAGACATTATATAAATTTTGTATGAAAATTGTATTTAAGTTATATGATGTTGTAATTGTATTTAACTGTATAAAAATGATATATGAAAGTTGTAGATAAGTTATAAATAAGTTGTATACTATATAATTAGTTGTATAAAATTTGGTTTTAGTTTATATGTTGTTGTAGATATATCAAATTTGTATCAAATACTTAAGGGACCTCTTCTCTCCAATTTTTAAAAGTCAAGAAAACATCGTCGTCGGTTGAATATTTCATCCCTCGATGTTCTTGCCTTTCGAGTAAACCCTTGGTGCCAAGCAAGTTGAGAAGCGGTTTGGTCGACGAATTTGGTATCGGTTGATTTATTATAAGATGTTTCAAGATAAATGGCAACTCGCCAATTGGTTCGACGAATGGACTGAAGCATCACACGATCCTACTATATTTCATAAGAGTGTAACCAAATTCCCTAATTTAAGGCACTAATAATGGATTGTACATAGAGAGAAGCGACAGAAAATAGAAAAAAAGAAGAGAGAGAAAAGGAAAAAAACGTAACTGAATTCCCTAATTTAAGGCACTAATAATGAATTGTATATAAATTGTAAGGAAACTTTGTTTAGGGATGGTAATATACAAAATTAGGATAATTTTAATAAATAAGTTTCAAATATTGTATAGAAACGAAAAAATACCTTTAAACTTTTAAAAACTAGGTTGTTTTGGTCAGCTCAACCCAACTGGCCCATTTTAGAGGGCAAAGACCCCTAAAACAAACGGATGGCATAATATTTTTACCTTTTTAATCAAATACTACTCCTATAATATTTTGCCAAATACGTAGATGGCCTCTGAACTTAGTAGATATATTTACTTGGGCACATTAACTAAGGTTTGTACTAATTGAACACTTAAACTAACACTAAATTGTGTTATTACATACACTTTTATTAAGATATTGTTAATTTTGTATTAATTGTATGTAAACTTAGCTTAGTTGTTAGTTTGAGTGGTCAGTTAATTGAGTTAGTATTAGTTACATTAGTTGAGTTAGCATTAGACATAGTGGAACTCACACGTGTGTTGTATATATGTATTCATTTGCTAGTTAATACAATTCAGTTAGTTCATTTCTCACACAACAGATTCTCTCACCCTTCTCTCTCTTCGAGAACTTTCTAGGGTTCCACCATTGAAGCTCGAGCTATGCTCATCCTTCACTTCTCCATCTTTACATGGTATCAGAGCATAGTAATCATCTCACTATTGTCCTTGATTTCTTTCTCAATTGAGTTCTAAAGCTGAAATCACAGTCTGAAGTTTTGCCCCAATTTTCTTGATCTATCATTCTCTTCTCTTTTTCATTTCATTTTCAATGAATTGACACTATTTTTCATGGCTATCCGTGATCCAAACAATGATTCTGGAGTTGAACCGAGCAACTCAACTCCCGTCATGGCGTCGACTTTAGAATTAATTTCAGTTGCCCTTTCTACATGCACCCGTAGGACAATCATGGTGCGATGCTAGTGACAGTTCCGTTCAACGACATCAGATATAGATCTTGGAGGAGAAGTGTTCTTAGAGCCCTTTCAGTCAAAAATAAAAATAGGTTTTATAACTGGTGTGTACAAACGCCCAGACCCAGATTCTATAATTCAGTTAGTGGGAGAGGTGTGATGATATGGTAACCTCATGGATCCTGAATTCTCTATGAAAAGATACTGCTGATAGTGTCGAGTATGTTAGTAATGCTTTTGAGTTGTGGAGTGAGTTAGAGGATAGGTACGACAAGACCAACGACACCAAATTGTATCAAATCCAAAAGGAGATCAACAATTTAACTCAAGGAGTCCTTGATATTACCGGATACTATACAAAAATGAAAAAACTTTGGGAGGAATTGAACATGATAAATGTCAAGTCGCAGTGTAGTTGTCAATGCACCTATGAGGCTAAGGATAATGTAAACAAAGCTAAGCAAGACAGAAGGCTAATCCAATTTCTCACGGGATTGAACGAGGTATACACCACAGTACGCAGTAGTATACTCATGATGAATCCCTTACCCTGTATGGCATAATCTTTTTCTTTGCTCATTCAGGAGGAAAAACAAAGAGAAGTAAAGCCACACAATCAGCTCGTGATGGAATCTGTTTCTTTGAATGCTAATGTCCCTGCACACAATAGTTTAAACAGGGCACCTATCCACAACAACTTTAGAACCAATTACTCTCCAAATAGATATTCCTCCACTAACAGACCTCATCATTTTTGTGATCCCTGCAAGCGTCCTGGTCATACCCAAGACAAGTACTTCAAGCTCCACGGTTACCCACAGGACTTTAATCATAATCCCAAGTACAATAAAGGTAAAAAAAACTACGACTAATGTACACAGTACTCCAATTGAAGTATTTCCTGTGAAAAGTGAGGAAACACAGTCCCAAGGCAGAAGCTCCAATGTGAGTCCTACTAGAGAGCAATATGGGCAACTGGTGACTTTACTATAGCACTTTCAGGCTAGTTCTGCTGGATATAACTTAGATAGCAACATCACTGGTGGAGCTGTGAATTTTGCAGGTATTCTTGCTTGCTCTGTCTCTGTTTTCTCTGTTGATTTTGGATTACTGTGATGTAAATGCTTTAAATCAAGAGTTGACATTTGGATTTTGGATTCCGGTGCTTCTAATCATATGACGTTCAACAAATCCTTGCTCACTCAAATTAAAACATTAGTGTATCCTATGTTAATTACTTTACCTAACAGCTATAGAGTCAAAGTCACAAAAATTGGAATAGTTACTCTTTCACTAAACATTACCCTGCATACAGTTCTTTATGTTCCATCTTTCAAATACAATCTTATTTCAATACATTCTTTAGCTTCTCAACTTAAAGGTTTGGTTGCCTTTTCTAACTTCCTATGTCTACTGCAGGCTCCTTCATTGAAGAGGCCTCTGGAGATTAGTAAGGTCAAGGATGGCTTATACCTCCTATGTTCAAGTTGTTTGAAGAATTCCTGCTCCACTTCACCTACCTCCTTATCATTCTCAGATTCTATTTTTTCTAAAACCACTGATGTAAATAGCTTGCACTGTCAACATTCTGATTTACTTGTAAATGTTTCCACTTGCAATTCACCACTTGTAAATAAATCCATTGGTAATAAAACTCAGTGATTTTCATCACATTCTTTCTTATCTGACATGAATCAAGCTGACTTATTGTGGCATTACAGATTGGGACATGTGCCCTTTGTCAATATGAGGGAATTATCCTCTATTCCTGTCCAGTTCTCAACCAAACAACCTTTCCTCTACTCCATTTGTCCCATGGCTAGACAACCTAGAGTTGCATTCCCCCACAGAACCATCACCATCACCTCTATCTTTGAACTTCTTCATGTAGATATCTAGGACCTTACCATGTTTGCACCCATGACAAATAGAAATATTTCCTCACCTTAGCGGATAACCATAGTAGACCCAGCTAGACCTACCTCCTAAGTAATAAAAGCAATACATTTCAAGTCATTATATGGTTCATATCCTTGGTTGAAACTCATTTCAGAACAAATGTAAAGTATCTCAGATCAGACAATGGTTCAGAATTTGTCAATGTAGAAGCCTCATCATTTTTTCAGTCAAAGGGGATTATTCATCAAAGGACATTCCCCTATACTCCTCAACAAAATGGGGTAGTAGAAAGAAAACATAAGTACCTTTTGAAAACTGCCAGGATACTTCTTTTTCAGTCCAAGTTACCCTTGCAGTATTGGGGTAAATGTGTATTGGTTGCAACTCATATTATAAACAGACTCCCCACTACTTACCTGAAGAATAAATGTCCAATTGAAGTCCTCTATAACAAAAAACCAACCTATTCTTATTTAAGAAGCTTTAGATGCCTATGTTTTCCCAATACACCCAAGATTCATAGAGATAAATTTGAACCTAGGATCACTCCTCATGTCTTTGTGGGATATCCTTATGACTAAAGGATAAAAAGTTCTTATTCTGGCCACTATAAAGATTCATGTCTCCAGGGATGTAACCTTTCAAAAGCACATCTGCCCCTTTGCTATCTTACCTGATTCCTCCTCTCATTTTCCCTCAGTGCTTGAGTATGTTCCTCCTACAGTGGATGTGCCACTTACTGAGGCACATTCTAATGATCATGCACCTGAACCATCAACATGTACTGATGATGTCTCCACTATACTCTCGCCTACAGATAGTTCAGTTGTGCACTCAACCAATCACTCTTTACAATTGCAATCTCCTGTTACTCCTTCACCACCTCTATTACTCCTTCACCACCTCTAACTCAGATCAATCAGGTGCCTAGAAGGTCCACTAGAGAGCATCACTTACCTGTGCATTTGAAAGATTATGTATGTTCCATGCCTAACTTACATCCTGATACACACTCTATATCTGTTTCATCTTCTCCTGCTACCACATCCACTTCAGATTCCTCTTTCTCTCATAATTCTCTCGTCTCCAAACATCATCATGTTTCCTTTAACTCTTTGGTTCCTAATAGTCAGCAACTTGTGCAAAGTATTTGTCATGATAGTGAGCCATACTCTTATAAGGAAGTATCTTTGAATCCTGCTTGGCAAGCAACCATGCCAATAGAGTTTGAAGCACTCCATACCAATCACACTTGGGACTTAGTTCCTTTGCCTAAAGGGAAGAAGCCAATAGGTTGATGGGTGTATAAAATCAAACACAAAGTTGATGGTAGTATTGAGAGATTCAAGGTCAGGTTGGTGGTAAAAGGGTATTTTCAGCTGGCTGGTGTTTATTATACTGAGACTTTTTCACCAGTTGTAAAAATGACCACTATCAGGGCACTTATAGCAACTACAGTAAAGAAACATTGAAAGATATTTCAACTTGATGTAAATAATGCCTTTCTTCATGGAGATCTACATGAGGAAGGGTACAGGGATTTTCCTCATGGCCTATTGATTGATACACTTGGACTAGTGTGCAAGTTGAATAAATCACAATATGGATTGAAGCAGGCCAGTCGACAGTGGTATGCTAAACTAACTAAGGCTCTGTGCCCCAAAGGATATGTTCACTCCCTTAATGATTATTATCTGTTTTATAAGAATAGTGGCTCTTCCATAATCTATGTTGTTGTTTATGTAGATGATGTAATCATTATTGAGAACAATTCAAAGGAGAACACATTGTTGAAAAATATTCTACTTACTTAAATTAGAATCAAGGATTTGGGAAGACTGCACTATTTCTATCACGACCCAAACTGATGGGCCATGACGAGTGCCCGAGTCCTACCTGTCGAACACTCATAAGCATACGTCTAAGATATAAACATGAATTAAGGGTAGGTCATGAATAACATCTGCCATTAAACTGCTGAAGCACGTGAATAACATACGTGAGGAAAACATGTCCAAAAGACATATATACATATACATGCGGAATACGGTAGGGCGAGCCAACAAGGCTGCTATAGATAACGCGAGCCGACAAGGCTGTTATAGACAACTATATATATCCAAAACTGGAAGCCGACAAGGCCACATACTATCCAACTATACATGACTGTCTACAGACCTCTAATAGAGTGTACAACTATATAAAGTACGGGACCAGGCCCCGTCGTACCCATATCTACATACCAAATATAGCGTACCAAAACTAGCAACAGCTATGGATCAAGTAGAGCACACCAACTCTCGCTGATCAAGGATCTTAAAAAGGGGGACTGTCAGCCTGTCTACCTGCACCTGTGGCATGAAACGCAGCGTCCCCAGGCAAAAGAGACGTCAATACGAATAATGTACCTAGTATGTAAGGCATGAAAATCAGTACATAAAGACATAGATGAAACATGGAGTAAAGAATTCCACCTGTGAGTCTAAAAAACTTTGTGAATCCTGAAACATTTATAATGTCATGCACATGTGTATAAATGTCGTATCATGCAGAGGTATAGGTGTACATAACATCATCAAGCCTCTGAGGGCATCCCATCATCTCATCTCAGCCACTGTGGGCAAAATCATCAACATATACAAGCTGATCAGGTGGTGGTGTGTATATAACGCCGTAACCTTTTCCCACGTCCCAGATACATATAATATACGCGTATATAATGCCATCTGGTCATGGGTCAATGTATATGTATAAATGAATGAAATGCATAAGAAATACATTAATAAGATTTCTCGGAATGTTATAAGATCAATATGTCTTCGGATAAACTTTATTAACTACGTATTTTTCTGAGACCCATGAGTAGAAGATATAATAATAAGCCACATGGGGAATCAAGAACATAGACACCCCTACTACTTCTATGAATAGAGTCATTTATGAAAGTTGTGCGTTTGCTTGTTTTGTTTGTATCGTATGAATCATGCCAAAAAGAAAGAAGGGGTAGCCTTAACATACCTGAGTTGATTCTCTTGACAATCCCTCCTACACACGTTAATCGCGATGAAACACATAACGACGAGATGGAAATAGGGAAAAATCCATATAATATTCTTGAGAAATATTATACCGTACTCCCTTAGAATAGCAACTCTTACGTTGCTAAGTAGTCTTGTATGAATTTTATAGAAAATCACATTGCTATCATTTTGTATGAGTTTGCTGGAGCAATTTACATTGCTATGAAGATTAGATATATCTCTCTTTGTGAATTTTGAGATATCTTTTACCTTAGTGGGTATGTGCCCCACTTAGGTGATGACTTAGCCAAAAGTTCCTCTGAATGTGCCACCTTGTAATGTAAGTAAAGAGTCACAAATGGGGCATAACTTGCTGACACGTTGGGGGGAGATTTCCCACCAATAATTATCCACCTATTTCCTTAATTAACTTGTTAATCTCATACTAATCCAATAATTAACCAATTACCCACATAATTAAGAATTATCTCAAATTACTTAAAATACTGATCACTTTTAACACACTGTATACACCTTACTATCATGGTCATGTGGTACCTTGTATGGCACTAGTCCATAAATACCGGGTATTATAGCTCGGAGAGTATTTTATTCCAAATTGACAACCTTCAACGAAACTCATTTTCTTTGATTCGTTTACCCTTTAACCTTCATGGCACTTACTTATCGCCTGTTATAAGTGACATAAATGCTTATAACCTCAAAAATAATCTCATTCTTGAGTCTACGTCAATTAACTTACGACGAAACTTTAACGTACGAAAACGTGAAATGTAACATCCTTCCCCCTTAGAAACATTTGTCCTCGAATGTTTAACTCCCCGAGATCTATATAAATTTTAGCAGAGTCGCCTTTATAACAATACTACTACGAACCCTTCCTGTAGAAAACTCAATAATTCAATTGCCACATAATGTCACAATAATCAATAGCGACGATGGCCTCACACGACTAATGATAATAACTAACACAAGAATCCATACTCGTACTTTAAGGCTGTGATGTCTCAGTCGGATCCTTTTCTGGATGAGGAAACAAGTGAGGATATTTAGACTTCATGTCTTCTTCGGCTTCCCAAGTCATTTCTTCTACATTATTGTTTCTCCAACGTACTTTCACCGAAGCTACGTCTTTAGTCCTCAATCTACGAACCTATCTATCTAGTATAGCAATGGGAGTTTCCTCATATGATAGCTGCTCTGTGACCTAAACATCGTGAACTGACACGACTCTAGAAGGATCTCCGATACATTTATGAGGCATAGACACATGAAAGACTGGATGTACAGACTCTAAGTCAGAAGGCAAGTCTAACTCATATGCTACCTAGCTTACCTTGCGTATGATCTTATATGGTCCAATGTACAGAGGGCTAAGTTTTCCATTCTTACCGAACCTCATAACACCTTTCATTGATGATACCTTTAGGAATACCCAATCGTCAACCTGAAACTCCAAGTCTCGTCGTCGATTATCCGCATAAGACTTCTGACAGCTTTGAGTTGCTAATAGCCTTTCCTATATAAGCTTAATCTTCTTGATTTCCTGTTGTACCAACTCTGGTCCTACTAACTTAGTTTCCCCAACATCAAACCATCCTATAGGCGACCTACACTTCTGTCTGTAAAGAGCTTCATATGGAGCCATCTGAATACTGGAATGATAGCTATTATTATACGCAAACTGAATAAGTGGTAGATGATCATCCCAGCTACCCTTGAAGTCTATCACACAAGCTCGTAACATATCCTCCAGTGTCTAAATAGTACGCTCAGCTTGTCCGTCTGTCTGGGGATGAAATATTATACTAAGACTTAACTGAGTTCCCAATCCTTTTTGGAAGGACCTCAAGAAATTGGCTGTAAACTGATCTCATCTATCCGAGATAATAGATATAGGGACACCATGAAGTCATACTATCTCCTTAATATAAAAGCCTTGCATAATCCTCTACGGAATATGTAGTCCAAACAGGAAGAAAATGGGCTGATTTTGTAAGTCTATCAATAATCACCCATATAGAATCGAACTTACGCTGGGTACGAGGTAAGCCTATAATGAAATCCATATTAATTACTTCCCATTTCCAAGTCGGAATTTCTATAGCCTGCAATAATCCACCGGGTTTTTGATGCTCAATCATAATCCTCTGTGGAATATGTAGTCCTAACAGGCAGAAAATGGTTTGATTTTGTAAGTCTATCAACAATCCCTGATATCATGATACATCTTTGTTGCTCCTGGATGGACATAATAACGAGAATAATGAGTCTCTCCCATAACCTGCCGGCGCAGCCATGCAACATTAGGGACATATAATCATCCTTGATATCTAAGGACTCCATCTCCTGTAATCTCAAATGGTGTCTTCTCCTTCTGAGGGGTTGTATCCTTGTAATGAGCTAACACATGATCCTCTTACTAGCGTTCCTTTACTTTAGCGACAAAAGTGGATGTTGCCGCGTCCTGAATAGTAACTCCGGTATCACCCGAGTGCAGTAATCAAACTCCAAGACTAGCTAGCTGATAAATCTCATAGGCTATCCCCCTCTTCTCTAGCTGTAAATATGATAGGCTACCCATAGATCTACGGCTGAGCTACTACATTCGCCTTTCTTGGATGGTATAAAATATCAACATCATAGTCTTTTAGTAGCTCCAACCATATCCTTTGACGTAAATTAAATTCTTTTTGCTTGAAGATATACTGAAGGCTCTTATGATCCATATAGATATCAACATGAATGACATACAAATAGTGCCTCAACATCTTCAGTGCATGAATCACCGCGGCTAACTCTAGATCGTGGGTCGGGTAATTCTTCTCGTGCTTTCTTAGTTGTCTAGAAGCATAAGCTACAACCTTACCATGCTGCATCAGTACACAACCCAATCCAACGCCCGAAGCATCACAATAGATAGCATAACCATAGGTCCTCTCTGGGAGTGTTAGAACCGGTGCTGAAGTTAATCTGTCCTTCAATGCCTGGAAACTCCGTTAGCAAGCATCAGTCCATTGAAACTTAGCTCCCTTCTGAGTCAACTTTGTCAATGGTGCTGAAAGGGAAGAAAATCCCTCTATACTCTAATGCGAATAATTGATCAATTTATAATAATTCTCAACTTCGCTCGAAAAGTCAACAAAGTCAACCCTCGGGACCATATGCCCGGATTCCGAAAATTCTTGAAGACAAACTTTACTCATAATGCCACGAACTCAAATATATAATTTATCCTAAATTCCATGTCCAATTTCGTGGTCAAAATCAAAAAATACGATTTCTAGGTTTTCAACAAAAATCCCATAATTTCCACCAATTTCCATGTTCCAATCCATGTATAATTCATGTATTTAACTCAAAATAAGAAGAAAACACTTACCTCCTGGTTGATGATGAAAATGGTGTTCAAAAATCACTCCGAAAGTCGGCTCCCATGAAGAAATGGAGTGAAAATAAGCCAAACCCGGGTTTTTAAAATGACACTGCCCAGCCCGACCTTCTTCGCGTACACGGCCTTACCCTCAAAGAGGATCTTGCTCCAGCTCCAAAATTCCCTTTCGCGAACGCGATACACTGGTCGCAAACGTGGTGACCAACTCTTCCGCCCCTACGCAAACGCGATTCCAGAAAAGCGAACGTATAGAACAATTTCCTTATACCCACCACCTGTCTGCCTTATACGTGATCGCGTAATCCCACTCGCGATCGTGAAGCACTGCCTCCTCCAAGTATTTATGAATGCACGCCCCTAATCGCGAATGCGATTAGCAAATGGCCAAACACCCCTACAGACCTTCGCGAACGCGGTCCTTTCCTTGGGAACGTGAAGAAGGACGCACCAGACCTCAGAAAACAGCAACTCAACATGGCAAAATGACCCGTTGCCTCTCCGAAAGACACCCTTGGACCCCAGGACCCCGTCCAATCACACTAACAAGTCCCAATACATGAAACAAACCTGTTAGAGGCCTCAAATCACACCAAACAACATCAAAACTATGAAGCGATGATCAAAACTTCCTTTTAACTTTTCAATATTCAAACTTTGACGAATGTGTCCAATTCATACTTAAACATCCTGGACTGACGCCAAATTTTGCGTGCAAGTCACAAATCCCGATCCAAACCTATTCCCAGGCTCGGAACCCCAAACGGACATCGATAACACCAAAGTCCACATCAAACCAAACTTAGGAAACTCTAAAACCTTCAAAATGTTAACTTTCCACAAAATAAACCTACCTCTCGGCGATCCCATATTACCTTTCCACTCCAAACCAAGCTCCCCTGGAAACTGGAATCGAATCATCTTTGATCTACAATCAATGTTGGCATAACAAGAAGCCAACCAATCCATACCCAGTATAACATCAAATTCTACCATATCTAACTCAATTAGGTCTGCTACTGTAGATCGACTATGAACTACTACTGTATAATCTCTATATACCCGCCTAGCTATTACTGGATCCCCAACAGGTGTGGAAACCTCAAAAGGTTTAACAGACTCAGGTTCTATTCCAAACTTACTAGTAACCAACGAAGTAATATATGATAAGGTGGAACCTGGGTCAATCAATGCATATACATCATATGAGGAGACTGATAATATACATGTAACAACATCAGGTGACGACTCCTGATCCTGTCGACCTGCTAATGCATAAATGCGGTTCTGAGGACTACTCGAGCTAGATGCTCCACCTCTGCCTCTACCACGACTGATTGGTGCTTGTGAACCTTGCCTTGGGGGCATACTGATGATGACGAACCAACTACAGATCCCGCTGGCTAAACTATGCTTCTACCACCTCTAGTCGGACAATCTCTCATAACGTGGCCTGGATAACCACAAGTATAACAAACACCCAACCCTTAACGGCACTGCCCGACATGCTGCTTACCACACTGAGCACATCGTGTCAAGGGTGGCCTCATTTGACTTGACTTACCCCTATACAGAGAACTTGAGGCCTTAGAATTCTGACTAGGCCTTGAATATATAGAAAGATCAAATCTCCTATCGGCAAACTAAGGGGGTGCACTAGCCGATGGCTGGGTTGGATACCTCAGGTATTGTTGTCTCTTACCACCTCGAAACTTACCAGAAGGACCCAAAGATCTCGCTCTGTTACTCTAGCCCCTATCATGCTTATGATCGGCCCTCTACTTCTGTTTACACTCCTGTACACCCTGAGCATATGCCTGAATATGAGAAATATCAATGCCTGGCTGAAGTGAGACTGATATACAGTCATTAAGTAGGTGCGACTCCAACCCCATCACGAACCGGTGAATCGAATCCTGCATCTTAGCTACAATAGTGGGAGCATACCTAGCCAAACAATCAAACTGAAGGTTGTACTCCCGAACACTCATATTACCCTGCTGAAGGGTCAAGAACCTATCAACTCTAGCCCGTCTAAGCTCGGGTGGCAGATAATGACGAAGAAAAGCCTCTGTAAACTTATGCCATACCGCTAGAGGCGTATTCTCACCTCTGGAAAACTCCCAAGACTCGTACCAATTAATTACAACATCCTGAAGTCTATAGGAAGCTAGCTCAACTGACTCAGTCGCAGTGGCCTTCATTACCCTCAAAGTCCTCTGCATCCTATCGATAAATACCTGAGGGTCCCCGCTTGGATCTACTCCAGTGAATACCGAAGGGTCCAAGTTAATGAAATCACGAACCCTCACACGGATGGCCCTATCTGCATGACCAATACCTACTTCCTGACGTCGAGATTGTGCGGCTACTAATCGAGTCAATAGCTGAATAACATTTCTCATCTCCTGATCCGGTGCACCTGGCTGAGGAGCTAAATGTACAGGGGCAGGCACTGGAGCTGGTGCCCCTTGGAGCTCCTCTGGAGAGGGTGGGGTATGTGAAGTTTGAGATGGAATCTCACTATGAGACTCTCCCCGAGCCCAGATAACTCATGGCGCTTGACTAGTAGTCTCATCAACCACGGACTTGCCCTTTTGGGCGGCTGTAGCCTTCTTAGGCATCGCTGAAAACATAATATATCGTTAGGGAAATGAATCCTTATATCGCATGATCTAAGATGAGAAAGGAGGATAACATCTTATATGTCTTGTAGCCTTCTGTTTATAAATGTGGTGCACAACACACTCATAAACAAGACTCTACTAGACATGGTCTGTAGACAACCCTAGGACAGAACTGCTCTGATACTATTTTTGTCGTGACCCAAACCGATGGGCCATGACGAGTGCCCGAGTACTACCTGTCGAACACCCCTAAGCATACGTTTAAGATATAAACATGAATTAAAGGTAGGTCATGAATAATATCTGCCATTAAACTGCTGAATCACGTGAATAACATACTTGAGGAAAACATGTCCAAAAGACATATATACATATACATGCGGAATACGGTAGGGCGAGCTGACAAGGCTGCGATAGACAACTATATATATCCAAAACTGGAAGCCGACAAGGCCACATACTATCCAACTATACATGACTGTCTACCGACCACTAATAAAGTGTACAACTGTATAAAGTATGGGACTGGGGCCCATCGTACCCATATCTACATACCAAAAATAGCGTAGCAAAACTAATAACAGCTTCGTTTCAAGTGGAGAACACCAACTCTCGCTGATCAAGGATCCTAAAAAGGGGGACCGTCAGCCTGTCTACCTTCACCTGTGGCATAAAAACGCAGCGTTCCCAGGCAAAAGGGATGTCAGTACGAATAATGTACCGAGTATGTAAGGCATGAAAATCAGTACATAAAGACATAGATGAAACATGGAGTAAAGAATTCCACCTGTGAGTCTAAATAACTTTGTGCCCACCTGCAGTAGGCCATATCGACTTTATATCATGCTTGGGCTGAAAGAGCCCTTCCGGAGTCTGTACACATCCCCAGTGAGCGTAGATGCTTGGGCTAAAGGAGCCCCTCCGGAGTCTGTACATACCCCTAGTGAGCGAAGATGATGATTATATATATATATTCGGGATGGACTTCCCAGGGCATGGACTTGCCTTAGTTATTTATATTGTGATGAATTTTCCCTGGACATGGATCTTGCGTTTTGACCAGCACACATTAAACAGCTACTTGGGTTTTGATGATGTTGAGCCCACACGGTATTTGGAGAAGTTTGCAATGAGGGATGCAGCTCGCCCATGGCTAGCTAAGATTCTGGCAGCTCCTGGGCCACCACCACCATGGATCACAGTAGGAGTGTCTATTCACAAAAACACCCTAAGTTTCGAGGCAAAGGGGTGGCAGACCTTTGTATGCAGCCGACTGGACCTGAGTCAGAATGAGACATACCTTCCTATCCTGCGGGCAGTTCTAGTCGCCTCCATCATGGCCGGGTACCCGATCAATGTGGGTGCCGTGATGTCGGCCAACATATTTGTGGTTGCCAGGCAAGCTGATACCTCCTACCCGTATCCCAACACCATTACTGAGTATCTTACGGATGCACGGGGTGGATCAGTGAAAATTTGATATGAAGGTGCGGGCAAAGAAGCCCTTCTCATGGTATTCGTTGATGGGTGCACACAACCCTAAGAAAAAGGGTCAGCCGACTACCACCATAGGCCAATCTGATGAGCCATCGGTGGTAGCTGCAAAGATAGTCGACATGCCATCTACTTTAGCAGAGCTTTCAGCCAATGCAGTAGTTATGCCCCCCACCTCCACCCTCAGTGTCTCCAGCAGCCCCCGTTACAGGTTCTACCACGACTTTGAAGCCGATGTCGATACCCACTGCTCCACTATTTGCATTGTGAGTCTTCCAGACACTGGAGAGCCTCAACAACTGGATGCAGACAGCTACTACAAAGTTATCTGGCATATACGGTAATGTTGCAGCACAGTCCTCCATTTCGGCACCCCAAATTCCCCCCACAGTTGAAGAAACTCTGAAGAAGCTCTTGGAGAATCAGAACACAGTCATGGCCACTTTGGTGCAGCATGGGTCAGTGATAGAAGAGCTGGACAAGGAAGTGAAGAAGATGCAGAAGTCCCAGGCCTCCAAGAAGTCAATGGACAAGCTCCGGAGACAGGTTATCAAGCTTCCAGTAGCCGGAGACATTCCATTTGATATGCTGATTGACCCGCACCACCCAGACCCAGATCCTACAGCACATACAGCACCAGCTGGCCAGTTTGAGGAGCCAGACCTTGTTGTTGACACTGCCGAGGCAGTACGTCAGATGTTCACCAACCCAGTACTCCCGGAGTTGATGATTATGAGATCCAGTTGGATGAGACTAAGGTCGGTGATGTTGTTGTGGACACAGAGACGGCCAAGGAGCCATAGGGAGTTTTCTTCACTCTTACCCTTCCTTTACTCTTAATTTGTTAAGCATTGGGGACAATGCTTATTTTTATTCGGGGGGTGGAGTTTATTTGATATATTTTGATGATTCTTAGACAATTGGTTTGTAATAACTGCCAGTATTTTCTTCTTTTTCCTTATTCTGTATATATTCTCTATTTTCCTCTCTCATTATGTATATATCTTCTTTCATTATGTATATTCGTTATGCTTTCGATAGTTTTTGCTTTGTATCTTCTTTACATGTGTTTTCTTATTAGTTAGTGTTTAACCAAGTAATTTTTTTTTGAGTTAGTAGCTTCTTTTTTATTTAATAGCTTCTTTTTGTGTTTTAGTAGATAATAAGCCTTTGGTTTTCTTAATGCCACGGTTCTTTCCAAAGGTAGTTTTTGTGTGGACCGGGTGACTCTTCCCAACGATGGATGGCGTGACAACCTTCTTAAGGGACTGAGTCCGTTTTGGTGTTTAGGTAATAATAGTAGTAGTAAAGAATAAAAATACCTAATTAAGTCATGCTCGAGGAGTCAAATATGCTTCACTTGGTACCAACACACTTAACTATGTGTTTATGGTTAGAAACAAGGTTTTTGGAAAGAAATAGTTCTAGTTAGTGACTTTGTGACTCTTGTGTTGACTTAGGAAATCATCGAGTGGTTTAATCAAACCATAGTGATTTTCAATCTTGAATGTGGTCGTTGTGGGCCCTCGACTCTATCCTCTTTAACAATCCAGTTGCATGAGAGGTGAGATGTTTTTGTTGCAAGTCCAAGTACTTGTGCGAATGGTCTAGAACTTGCCCCGAATGTGTTTCAAGGCAAAATCTTAAGTTTTGCTTGACTTGAGAAGTGATTGTAGGCTTTCCTTGACCCGTTTGAATTTTTCCATTGCCCACCAATGTTGTTATCCCTAGTTAACCCAGTTGAGCCTCGAGCCTTTCTCATTTGATAACCATGTTACAAGCCTTTACCCATTTTTCCGTGACCCTCTCTTGGCACCCAAGCTTTCCTTATCACTTGTGATACAATTGGATAAAAACATAAGTTTGGGGGAGAGATGAGGAGCTTGAAGGGGGTATCAAGGCACAAAAAGAGAAAAGAAATGATGAGAAGGAAAGGCAAGAAAAGGAAAGAACAAAAAGTAAAATGCAAAAGAAAGTGAATAAGTGGAAGAGTTGAAGGGATGCAAAGAAAAGTAATGATACAAAGCATGAAAAAATCAAAGAGGGAGAAAATGAATGTCATGATCAAGAAAGAGTGATGCTAAGTCTCTCTAGTTCTCCAAGGAAAAGAAAGTGCCTCAAAGAATTGGCAAAGTATGAGCCGAGAACAAATAAATGGAATGCTTAAGAAAAGATGAACCCGCTCTACCATAGTATATTCAACCTTAGTCCAAAAGCATTCATTACAATCAGAAAAAGCCCTACGTGATTTCAAGCCGAGTGAGCTTACATTAGTAGCGATCTACTTGAGGGAAAAGTCTATAGTACTTAAAGCCGTACTTGTGACATTCTCTAGAGAGAGATGAAATATTTCGCAAATGTTTTTTGATTGAGTGCTAAAATTCTTAAGTGAGATAGGCAAAAGGAGAGTAGAGGAGGAGAAGTTTGGGATCCACAATGACCTACATGAAAGAGCGAGCTTCCTTGATGAATAAAGTCAACTCTTGATGCTCAAGTGTCACATTAGAACTATATGTGCATAAAAGTTTAACTTGTCACCTTGTTGATAATACATAAGTAGTGGGGGTAATTGTTGGTCCTAATTAATGTGTGAATGACTCACCTTTGATTGGCTGAAATGGCCCTTAACTTGTAGAGGTGGGAACTATTTTATTTGCTTGAGGACAAGCAAAAACTTAAGTTTGGGGGAGTTGATAAATGGGGATTTTGACTACTTATTTTTGTTTTAGTCTACAAGCATTGAATTGTGTTCCTGAAACTGATGAAATGTGCTAAATTGCAGGAATGTTAAAAGATGGACTCCTGAGATGAAATCCGACTCAAAAAGAAGTAATCAAAACTCAAGGCAATAAAAGTTACAGAAGCTTATAAAGTGCGGACCGCAGACTTTTGTGCAAATTGCGGACCGCACATGAATTATGCGGCTGCAAAAGCTGGGCTAGGAATAAAGTTCAGAGAATGTGCAAATTCCCAAGTTCCAAGTCCCTCAGAATTACGGACCGCACAGGAATTGTGCGGCCGAAAAAGAAGTGCCTTGCAGCCGCAGAAGTAAAGTTGCAGACCGCAGAAGTCCAAGCTGCAGACGCAGTTTTAAATATGTGAACTGCAGAAAGACTGCCTCGCGGCCGCAGATCAGAACTGTACGGCCGCAGACATCCAGTTCCTGACAAGTTGAAGAAACCTGCAGACCGCACATGGAATTGTGTGGCCGCAGAACCTCCCGAGGGGCATTTTTGTCCGAAATTGTTAGATTTGTATAAATAGAAGAGTTTCACGAAATTAGGTCAACTTTTGACATCAGCAACTACAGTAGTCATTTCTCTTTGCTTCTTTTAGTAGTTTTTCATATTTTGGGATATTTTAACATAGATTTTATCATTTTGATTTTATTTAATTAGCATTTCTTCTTTTATTTATTCAATTTCAAGCATGAGTAGCTAGATTTTTACTAGGGTTGTGACCCAACCCTAGTGTGTAAACCTTATGGGTGTTTAACTTAATGCTTGTTTATGGTTAGGTGTTTATTATTTAGCCTTGTTCATACTTTAATTTGTGGAATTAATGGTTGCAAACACTAGTTCATGCCTATTTGACTTAGTCTCTACTTGAGAAAGAGAGACTTAGTCTAGGAAAACTCGGCTAACAAGAAATTGGGTCAATCGAGAGATTGATAATCCCAATTAAAGGGTTTATTGTGCAGGTGTGTGTGTGTGTGTATATATATATATATATATATATATATATATATATATATATATATATATATATATATATATATATATATTTTTTTTTTTTTTTTTTTTTGTCTTTGGGCGTAGAGGTGCGGCTATTGCGGTGACTTTATCGTGAGCTAGAGGCGCGTTACGATCTGCAGCATACAGAGTCTCCATCAAAGTTACTTACATTCTCCTGTCTAAATTGTATTCCAGATAGATGTTGTATTTTATTATGTCTCTTAGTAGCTCATGCACTTGTGACACCGGGTTTTAGGGGTTTCTAATGGATATTCATTATTGCAGTCATGTAATTATTATCATTTTATCTTGTAGTTTATACTTTATACGGAAATTGATAAATAAAAATCACGGGTGTTCTACGAGTACCGGGTTTCACTCTATTTATTTAATGGGATTTATGATTTTAAAGATAATGAAATGAGTAACTAAGTTGGTTAATCACTCTTGGCTTGCCTGACGGTGGCATTAGGTGTCATCACGGCCTATAATGGATTTTGGATCGTGACAGCTTGGTATCAGAGTTCTAGGTTCACTTGGGTTTCACGAGTCATGAGCAAGTCTAGTAGAGTCTTGCGGATCGGTACAGAGATATCTGTACTTATCTTCGAGAGGCTATAGGGCTTTTAGGAGCACTTCCCTTCTTGATTCCTCATCATGCGATTTGATTCCGTCAAAGCTTATGTCTTTATTTCCTTCCTACTCAATCTTATGCGACGTGGAGCACTTGTTATCAATTGGGTATAGAGGAGTTGTAGTGGTACTGCAGATGTGGTGCAAGAAGTTTCTCCTTGCGTATTCGAGCATATTATTATCATCGTCTTGTGGAAGGGGGTTTTGTCGTTTTAGCCCTGTATCAGCATTGCCTATGGTTTTAAGGTTGTGCACATATTGTTATGATATTCGTGCAATGTTATCATGTTGTGTTGTTGAGAGTGGTAGGTTGCTCATTTATGGGTCGCGGCAATGAATGACTCAAAAGGAGGATTTCTCGGTTCATGGTTTAGAGTTTCAACATTTATTTCTAGCGGAGGAAAGGCAATCGGACTATAGATATTCAAGCTTTGGTTGATGGAGTAACAATACTTGATATTTTCGAGCGTGGTGGAATTCTCATTTGGGATGTGATGTCATCGTCCTTGTTGAACGCATTAAGGTTTGCCGGTGTTATTGTCATCTTTGATTTGCCCTCGGGGCAGGGTGTTGTGAAATGGCGCCTGAGAAGTGGTTGTCAGAGATGGCGGTGTGTAGCGGTTTTAGAATCGAATCGGTGTTTCTAATGTCGATGGCTCGAGGAAAATGATCTTCGAGGAGGCTTAGAATTAGCAGCAATTTATTTGTTCAGGTGCTACAGAGATGGGTTTTGATTTGAGGCAGCAGCGAAGGATGAGGAAAGACATGGTGGAAGGTGTCTCGCGGTGATTGAATTGCTAGCGGGTCAAGTATGAGCAGCAGAGGTCGAAAATTTGCTTAAGGATATGGTTTAAGCAATGTGGGAGTGGCAAAGCAACGTATGGATTCTGTGGTAAGATAGTCGCGTGCCTTGAGAAAGTTTAGAGCGATTTGGGAACCATGGTGGGAAGTGACTAGGTCTACAGACTTTATTTGGGATGGTGGCTACTGTACTGAGGAAGATTTAATATGACAAAGAGGAGTTTGCTGGAAATGAAGAGGGGTATGAAAGCTTGATTATCGTTATGGGGTACGACGTGACTTCGAGTTTGGAATGTATTGTCGGACTTTCATTGGATGCTAACGGGGAATGAACAAACTTTCACAGTTGGTGGATGAGCATGGGCTCGTGAGGGTTTGTTGATTTCGTGGTAGTTGTAACCAGGGCAGTGTCTTTGGAAGATGTCAAAATGAAATTCCACAGGTGGGCTATCTCCTGTGAGTAGGTTAGTTGTTGCGTGATTCTTGATGAAGTTCTACGAAGAGTTCTACTTTCTACACAGCGGGAGGCATGTACTGGGATGTTAGCTTAGATCGCTTGAAGAAGATGGTGCGACTGTCAGAAGGTCGAATGTACGATTGTGGTTGATAATTTGGAATATTTTATGAAACGTTTAACATGATATTGAGATAATTTGGCGGGTTAACGGTGTGAGATCATGGTAATTGAGAAGGAAGAATCTTTGTGGGTTCTACATTTATGTGATTGTAGTGTAAAGCTAAGTGGGGGAGCCCACCGTCTATAAGTGAGTCACATGACCATGTGCCTATATGGTTATAGGTTATCGGTCCATTGGTGGATTAGTTATGACCAAGAAGACGAGAAATTTTGGATAAGGAAGTTTGACATATATGTGTTACATTTTGCCTTATTGATTCGTGTGTAGGTGTTAAGAATGGTTCAGAAGTTATGCTTCTGTGAATGTGATGGGTAAGGAAAAGGATTCATTCGGTTGCTTCATGGGAGTGCATATGTTCAAACAGAGCACTAGTTATTTGGTTAAATAATCGAGACTCGATTAGAGTGGGCGACTCTCGGTAATGGTCTTAGTGGATTCAAGATTTAAGGTGTGGTGCTTAAGGATTTTTCGGGTTCGTTATGTGGCTGAAGACTGGGTTTTACAGCAAAGTGTGAAGAGTACATAGAGTATTCTATGTTATTGTTACATTTCGCGTTTTCGTACATTAAAGTTCCGTCGTAAGTTAGTCGACGTAAATTTGAGAAAAGATTATCTTTGAGAGGATAAGAAGTTAATCCTATTGGCCTTAGGTTTTACAAGGGCGTATAAGAGTGGTTAATAAGTATTAGAAGTTAGAAGTTAAACGAATCAAAGAAAATGCGCTTCGACAATGTTCGAGAAGTAGTGTGCCAATATTATTTCAAGCACACATATTTACATATATATATATATATATATATATATATATATATATATATATATATATATATATATATATATATATATATATATATATATATATATATATATATATATATATATATATATATATATATATATATATAAAGGAATGAAAATGAGGTGCTTGCTTCACCACCACATTTAATGAGCTACTTGCTTGTCATCACCTTGTTGAACAAGTATATGAGTCATACAAAGCATATATATCTATTAGTGAGCCCCATAGTACATAAAGTAATTATACAACTTGATATTGATTAGGTTGCTGATTTCTCTTCACAACAAAAATGTTCCAGTACTTGAGAGCCTCATTTGGCTTGGAAAGTTCCTCATGAACATGTGTAGAAACCTTAGTTGACCTTAGAAGGGTTCATACATTATTTTGGATGTTCTCTTGAACAAGATAAACATTTCCAACCTATTATTTCACTTGGAGAAGAGTTTTTCTCCACTTTGAGAATTGTTCTTTACTTAGGGAATTCTTTTGAAGCAAGGAAGAAAAAGAAAATCCTCCAGCAACTTGAAGCTTCACTTTGCTCAATTAAACCCTATGCACAAGCAACATTTTTTTTGTCATGTATGGAGGAGAAAGAATTGTTCATGGAAAGTTCTAATTGAATTAAAGTTGGAATAGGAGTTGTTCTTGGACATCTAAGGTATGAAATCCCCCTTTCTTCATGTGTATGATCTTGTATAAGTGTTATAAGTATTAGCTTCATGAAACCATATGGAGCAGTAACTAGAAGTTGTGGACTAGTATTGGATATTGCTTTATTAGATTGTGGAAGTTGCTCTTGCATTTTTCAAGGGGCTGAATGGGTGGTGATTGGTTATTGATATTGTATTGTTATTGTTTGTATAATAACATAAGTATTATTGTTGTTGTTATTTGGGCTGTTTGGTGGTTGTTGTAACCTGTGGGGAGTCATATAAATAGGGGAGATGTTGTTTGTTTTACGGTAAAATAGGTTGTGATTGATATATAATAGTTACGACTTTTAAATGATAACGATAGTATAATTTCTCTTATTGTAGAATAAGGAGCCATGACATTTGTATAGCTTGAGGTTGGACAGTTTATACAAGGTATGTTAAGGCTATCCCTTCTTTTATTTTGGCATGATCCATACGATACAAACGAAACGAGCAAACGCACAACTTTTATAAATGTCTATATTCATAGAAGCACTAGGGGTGCCTATGTTGTTGATTCCCCATGTGTCTTATTATTAAATTATTTTTCATGGGTTTTAGAAAATACGTAAGTTGATAAAGTTATTTCGTGATATTACCCGAAGGCATATTGATCGTATGACATCCCGAGAGATCTTATTGACTTACTTCATTATGCATTGCATTCATTTATACATGTACATTGACCCATGACCAGATGGCGTTATATACGCGTATATTATATGTATATGGGATATGGAAAAAGGTTATGGCATTATATATGCACCACCACTTGATCAGCTAGTATATGTGTGTATGGGAAAAGGTTACGGCATTATATACGCACCACCACCTGATCAGTTGGTATACGTTGATGATTTCGCCCACTGAGGCTGAGATGATATGATGGGATGCCCTCAGAGGCTTGATGATGTTATGTACGCATATACCTATACATGATATGACATTTGTACGCATGTGCATGACATTATAAATGTTTCATGATTCACACAACTATTCAGACTTACAGGTTGAGACCTTTATTCCATATTTTTTTATGTCTTCTATGTACTGATTTTCATGCCTTACATACTCGATACATTATTCATACTGACACTCCTATTTCCTGGGGCCTGCGTTTCATGCCCGCAGGTGCAGGTAGACAGGCTGACGGTCCCCTTTTTTAGGATCCTTGCTCAGCGAGAGTTAGTGTGATCCATTTGATCTGGAGCTGCTTTTGGGTTTTGGTACGATATTTTTGTATACATATATGGGTATGACGAGGCCCAGTCCCGTCCTTTATACAATTGTACACTCTATTAGAGGTCTATAGACAGTCATGTATAGTCGGATAGTTTGTAGCCTTGTCGACTTGCCCTACTGTATTCCGTATATATATGTACATATGTCTTTTGGGCATGTTTTCTCGCGTATATTATTCACATAATTCAGTAGTTTACTGACAGGCGTTATGCATGTCCTACACTTATTTCATGTTTTATCTTAGACGTATGCTTAGGGGTGTTCGACAAGTAGGACTCGGTCACTCGTCATGACCCATCGGTTTGGGTCGTGACAAAAGTGGTATCAGAGCAGTTCTGTCATAGGGTTGTCTACAGACCGTGTCTAGTAGAGTCTTGTTTATGAGTGTGTTATGCACCACATTTATAAACAGTAAGAGGCTACATGACATATAGGATGTTATCCTCCCTTCTTATCTTAGATCGTGCGATATTAGGATTAATTTTCCTAATGATATGTTATGTTTTCAGCGATGCCTCCGAAGGCTAGAGCCGCCCAAAAGGACAAGTCCTTGGCTGATGAGACTACTAGTCGAGCTCCACGAGTTACCAGGGCTCGGGGAGAGTCTCATAGTGAGATTCCATCTCAGACTTCACATACCCCGCCCTCTCCAGAGGAGCTCCGAGGGGCACCAGCTCCAGCGCCTGCCCCTGTACACCCAGTTCCTCAGCCAGATGTACCAGGTCAGGAGATGAGAGATGTTATTCAGGTATTGACTTGATTAGTAGCCGCACAATCTCGGCGTCAGGAAGTAGGTATTGGTCATGCAGATAGGGTTATCAGTGCAAAGGTTCGTGATTTCATTAATTTGGACCCTCCGGTATTCACTGGAGCAGATCCAAATGAGGACCCTTAGGTATTTATTGATAGGATGCAAAGGACTTTGAGGGTAATGAAGGCCACTTCGACTGAGTCAGTTGAGCTAACTTCCTATAGACTTCAGGATGTTACAGTTAATTGGTACGAGTCTTGGGAGTTGTCCAGAGGTGAGGATTCCCCTCTAGTTGTATGGCAGGAGTTTACAGAGGCTTTTCTTCATCATTATCTACCACCAGAGCTTAGACGGGCCAGAGTTGATAGGTTCTTGATCCTTTGGCAGGGTAATATGAGTGTTCGGGAGTACAGCCTTCAGTTTGATTCTTTGTCTAGGTATGCTCCCACTATTGTAGCTAAGATGGAGGATCGGGTTCACTGGTTCGTGATGGGGTTGGAGCCGCACCTGCTTAATGGCTATATGTTGGTTTCACTTCAGCCAGGTATGGATATTTCTTGTATTCTGGCATACGCTTAGGGTGTAGAGGAGCGTAACCAGAAGCAAAGGGTTGATCGTGAGCATGATAGGGGCCAGAGTAAGAGAGCGAGATCTTCAGGCCCTCTTGCTGAGTTTCAAGGTGGTTAGAGACAGCAGTACCAGAGATATCCAACCCAGTGGTCGGCTAGTGCACCCCATCCATTTTCCGGTAGGAGATTTGATCGTTCTACATATTCAGGGCCTAGTCATAATTCCAAGGCCTCTAGTTCTCAATATAGGGGTGAGTCAAGTCAGATGAGGTCGCCCTTGCCACGATGTGCTCAATGTGGTAAGCAGCATGTTGGGCAGTGCCTTGTGGGGTTGGGTGTTAGTTATACTTGTGGTTATCCAGGCCATGTTATGAGAGATTGTCCGACAAGAGGTGGTGCAGGTAAAGTTCAGCCAGCGAGATCTGTAGTTTGTTCGTCATTATCAGTACGCCCCGTGGGCAAGGTTCACAAGCACCAATGGGTCATGGTAGAGGCAGAGGTAGAGCATCTAGCTCGAGCGGTCCTCAAAACTGCATTTATGCATTAGCAGGTCGACAGGATCAGGAGTCGTCACCTGATGTTGTTACAGGTATATTATCAGTCTCCTCATATGATGTATATGCATTGATTGATCCATGTTCCACCTTATCGTATGTCACTCCGTTGGTTGCTAGTAGGGCTGGCAAGTGGGCCAGTCCAAACGGTCCGGGGCCCAGTCCCGGGCCGGTCCCAAATTAAACGGGCAAAACGGGCACGGGCCTAAATGGGCTTTTCCTAAGGACCGAGACCGGGACCGTTTGGTCCCGGGCTAAACGGTCCCGGGCCGCGGGCTAAGTGGGCCCAATATTTTTTTAAAAAATAAATAAATAAATAGATATTAGAGACAAAAGGATGTTAAAATAAATATCTAAGATTTATTATATAGTATATAAGATGTATATAAGATATATATATATATATATATATATATATAAAAGCTATATTCGATAAGCTATATATACATCTTATATACTATATATAAGATGTATATATAGTATATCGATATAAGATGTGGCTATAAGATGTATATATAGTATATAAGATGTATATATATAGTATATCGATATAAGATGTATATATATATATATATATAAGCTATATTCGATAAGCTATATATACATCTTATATACTATATATAAGATGTATATATAGTATAGTATATATATATATATTAAATATATTTTATATATATATATATAGTATATAAGATGTATATATAGTATAGTATAGTATATATATATATATATATATATATATATATATATATATATATATATATATATATAAAAGTAATAAGCTATATTCGATAAGTTAAGTTATATATACATCTTATATATAGTATATAAGATGTATATATAGTATAGTGTGTGTATATATATATATAAGTAATAAGCTATATTCGATAAGCTATATATACATATTATATACTATATATAAGATGTATATATAGTATAGTATAGTATATATATTAAATGTATAAAAAGTTTGGGATTAAAACAAAGTTGGGCCATGAAAGTACCTAGGCTCTGATACAATTTTAACAGGATCAAGTGGCGGGTGGTAATCCGCCATGCCTTCTCAATTAAACTAAAACAGAAATCACCGTTTGACCGGGAACTGGACTTGTTTCGCACCTCTCATCTGACATTTATATGTCTGGAAGGTTTCCACCAGTTAAAGATTTCTATTTTAACATACTTGTGAATTCTTAATCTAGCTAATTCAGTACCCTTATATTTAAAGACTGGCGGTAATCCGCACAATCAGTAAGGATATAAGAATTGAAATATACTTGAATTTTACATATAGTTTAATGACTGTATGGAAGGTTAAAAACCTTTACTCAAGCAAGGGGTCTATCATAATATAATACATACTTTTATTGAGCCCATGTGTCTAGCAGTTCTAACCGTGAAAGAAGATGCCCTTTTAACTCCTTTATCGGACTGAGGTTCACGGTTGGCTAGACGAAGCCACTAAGGCAAAGCTAATAAGAGCAGTGTTATATTAGACTGTACCAACCATCTTGACACCAAGTCAAAACTCTATATATAAAGTTCATTTATATTTAAATAGATGCCGTCTCTTTAATGGTTTATATAGGAGAGAAGTTAGATACTCAACATAGATATGATGTCTCTTAGCCGGACATCGTCACGGCCAGAGATGAGAGACTGGAAGAAAAACTAAGAAAGAAATCAGTACCTTTTGGCCGGGATGCAAGGCTTGAAGATGAAGAACTGAAAACTTTATTTACTTGTTCTTCTGTTACAAAAACTTCCAGCCACTTGATCCTGTTAAAATAGTATCAGAGCCTAGGTACTTTCATGGTATATATAAGATAAATATGAAATATTTGACATAGATATGTTTCTGAAATATGGATTTAGGAGAAACTAGTATGAAAAATACTAGGTTGGAAGAGGTAGATATACCTCAAAACCTTGATTTGTTAAAAAAATGGACTATTCCTAAAGTCCCTATTAGAACAATCTATGATTATGGATGGTTTGATAAACTCTCTTCTAAACAACTTGTTAAAACAACTGAGCAATCTTTAGCTTTAAATTCGTCTGAACAGACTATTCGTTTGTTAAACAAGCATGATATAGATGTTTATAGAAACCAATATAATTATCTGCATATTGATATGGTTCAAATTGCTTTTAAGCCATTAACCCTTAAAGGGTTACCAGAGGCATTTTTGGCTGCTCTCAGAGACGCCAGAAATTGAATTTTAGACAGTCTCTGATAAGGTTCTATTGAATCTACTGTTGCCTACGGTCCAATATATTTTAATACTCAACCCAATCTGCAATTATCTCTATCTGATGTTAATATACTTGATGCATTGACATTAAATGTGAAAACGCATGGTTATAATTATGCACCTGGTTCCGAACTTATATGTTTATCGTATCGAATTTATTTTAAATTGCTATCTACGTTAAACCCTAGATGTAAATTATATGATACATCTGATCAGACTATATTAGTGGAAACCAATTTCGCAAAGTCTAAGGTCACCACGAGGAGACCTATTAAGTGGGAAGAAATTAATTTTCCAACCACATGGACTTTGGATTCGGTTATATCCCCCCAATCAGATAACTAATGTTGTCACTAATACTGAGTATTCTCATATTACTCAAAATCCGGATGGAAGGATTTGCATTCAGTTTGATGATAATAGTTCCACTTATAGTAGACAGTCATTTTTCAATAATAGACTGTTGCCTGCTATTAGTTCTAATTATAATAGGCATTCATTTACCAATCGTAGACTGTTGCCTGATATTCAACACATTTCTCCTGTTGAACCAGTCTATGGACCAGCTAGAAATCGTGTTGCATCTTTATACACAATTTCTACTAAAGTAGGTGATAAACCTGTTGAAAGGGTTAAGATTAACCCCAAGACAAATATTGTTCAGGATAATGATAATATTTCTGATAAGGATATTCCTTCTGCGTCCGAGATGGATTTTGACCCAAATGATGTTTAAATGATTCCACACCAAATTGATTATAGTCCAGGGTCACAAGCTAGAGGTTATATTCAAAAAGAATTTTTCAGTGATAAATGGAACCGATTTAAAACTTGGTTTTTTGATACTTATAGTAAAGAGGATTTAAACAATATTTCTCAAGAATTTTATGAAACTTGTGCTTTACATAATCAAATTATGTATTTTGTTCCTTGATTTATAACCACATATTTACCACTTTTTATAAAAGTTTTAGAAAGATCTTATAAAGACGGGAGTGGCAATATTACTAAAGCCATTTACCCTCCTCAAGCACCTTTTGTTTTACCTAATAATACAGGTATTACTTTTACTGCATTTCAAAAATTTATTGATGAAGATGTTGCTGCAGTCAGCATCACAGCAATTAATAAATTAATTTTTCAAAATAATTATTTGAGCTTATATGTTAAAGTTTTGGGAGAACATATTAGTTTTCTTGATAAAAAACTTGATGATTTAACAGTTTTGATAAAAGAAATGAGTACTAGCAAGAAAATAACTGATATTGCCTCTACTTCAGAAAGCAAATCAGAACCTCAAATTGTTGTTACTCATATTCAGGATTTTAAATTTAAATCTTTTAATGAATTAGAAGAACTTTTTGATAAAAAGTTATCCGGTTTGAATATTAAACCCATAGATTTATCAAACGATTTTGCTGATAAATTAGATTCTACTTTTGACTATAAAAGGATGTTTTGTCAGAGTTTAATAAACTCAGAAGTTACCCAAAAAAGAATAGTAAGTTTGCAGATAGCAGATACGCTGATAAACCCAGAATGCAAACTTATTATTACAATCGTCCTACTCCTCAAGATGTTTTAATAGAGGAACGTGATTGGAATCAGACTAATACGTCTTACAGTGGTTCCGAAATTTACGAATGGAATCTTGATGGATTGACTGATAGACAATTGACTATTCTTGTACATAGAATGCTTATGTATGCAACTATCTGTAAAAGTTTAAAAAATACAGATAGAAATATTTGCAGAATGATTGTTGCAGGTTTTACTGGCCAACTTCGTGGTTGGTGGGACAATTATTTGACTATAGAAGAAAGAGCAATGGTTATTAATGCTCAAGCTACTGACAAAGGAGTTGATAACTTAGGCATCGCCCTAGTGGCAAATAGATAAGATGCTGTTTATACCCTTATTCTTACTATATTAGAACACTTTAATGGTAGATTTACCAACCAGAATGAGACTATTCGTACTCTCCTTAATAGCCTTAGATGTAATACTTTAAGTGAGTTTAGATGGTATAAAGACACTTTTAAGAGTATAGTGATGGAACTACCATAAAATAAGCTTGAACATTGGAAAGCTAAGTTTATAGATGGCCTCCCCTCTTTATTTGCTGAAAGAGTTAGAAAGATTGTAAGAGGTAGTTATGGTGAAATTCCATACAGAGACTATACCTATGGTAAATTGATAGGAATTTGCACACAGGAAGGGTTAAACCTGTGCAATGAATTAAGATTGTCCAGACAGCTTAAAATGGATAAGCTTAAGGAAAGAAACCAATTAGGGGACTTTTGCACCCAGTTCGGTTTACCCGAGACTTCTACTCATAAGAAGAAGAAACATAAGTATCATAGATACTCCAACCAAGAAAGTCCTTATAGGAGAAAGAGATTAACGAATGAATCCTATAAATAGAAAAAGAAAGGAATCTATGAACAGTAAAAAGTGGGTCCCGCGGGTCCCTGTTAAAATGTTTCTACTGTTGAAACAGTGTATCTACTGTTGATGAACAGTGTATCTACTGTTTGAGTGGGGTCCAGAGGCTTCACTGTGTTGTGGGTCCGGCGGCTTCACTGTTTGAGTAGGGTCCAGCTGTTTCACTGTGCTGGTCTCTTTTCCGCTTCTTTCATTTTGCGGATGAATTCTTCCGCATTATGCAAATCTTCATCAGACAGTATTTTCTCTGATTCAAAGGGTTGAGAATCTTCAGCGATATCATCGTTGCTGGTTTCACTCTGCATAGAAGTGTCTGATTTCTCATATTGATTAATGGAATGAAGTAAATTTCTTTTGACCTCTTCCAAGTAGTTGTTAATCATCTCTACTTTATCTCCTTCTTAAAAGGAAATCCTTCTGGCAATATGCCTCACTGAACTGTTATCAATTACCTCTTTCTGAGGTTTGCTGGAATATTCTTCGAGAAGTTATAAACGTTCTCGTCTGTGCTATACCCAGAAAAGTGCAGAAAATCTGCACTGCCAGTACTGGTTAGTATTGTTTCATAATAGGAACGGGTTTTGTATGACTCACCCGGATAATATAACTCATTTATTAAATACCTTTGGAATATCTTCCACGGCTCTTCTTTTCTCTGAATGTCAGAATTTTCTAAAAGAAATATCATTTCTTTTTTAGAAACTTTCTCATATGACTTGATATCATCATTGTCATCTTTTGTAATAGAAGCAAAAGTATCACTTTGCTTGGAAGAAGTATCTTTCTATTTTTGAGCAGTTAAATATGCCTGCAAATGTGCGTATAACGGACTATCTTCTGGAATATCTTCCAGATGGACGGATGGTCCGATCGATGATTCTTCTCTGAGAGATATCCTCTCATTGGTTAAACTCTTTCTTCCCATTTATATAACTGGGGAGTTTGATGTGGATCCGTATGACGATCCTGAAGGTGATGATCTTTCTCTGGAATGTGGGGATGATCTTCCCCAACCTCTACCTCTTCCCCTACCCCAGGGGGTTTCATCCTGTAAATATTCACGAGATAAGAAATCTGGCAGAGAATTATCAATTCCCTTTTTATATTGTATTTCAAAATCAAAAGGGGCTAATTGAGCCTGCCATCTTGCAAATATCATTTTCGAGGCATCATGTTTAAAGTCTTTGTTAAACATATATTTAACAGATTGTGCATCAGTTTTTATCAAACACTTTTGATTGTATAAGTCGTCCTAAAATTTTAAAATACATTTTACTATGGTTAACATTTCATGTGCCACAGTAACGTATTTTCTCTGGGCTTCAGACCATTTACCAGAGTAGAATCTAATCAGATATTCATGTTTATTATTGGGATTAATCTGTTTCAAAATCCCTCCGTAACCAATATTAGACGCATCAGTCTCTATAATCTTTTGCCATGCAGGATTAGCAAGGGTTAAGCAAGGTAAAGATTTAACACGGTGCTTAATATTTTTAACCAAAGTAGTATGACTATCAGTCCAAGAATTTTTATAATTCTTTTTTAGCCTATCATATAAGGGGGCTAAGTCACGCGACAAATCTTTATAAAAAGGCGAAATATAATTTAAACTTCTCAAAAATCTTTGTAACTGAGTTCTATCAGTAATAACATCGGGAAATTTCGAAGCAAAATCTATCAATCTTTGAATAGGAGTAATTTTTCCTTGACAAATATAATGTCCTAAGAATCGAATGTTAGTTTGGAATAAACTCATTTTTTGTTTTGAGATAACCAAACCATTTTGTATAACAATTCTTTTGAAAATGTCTAAATGCTTAATATGCATTTCAAGTGTTTTGGAAAATACCAAAATGTCATCGATATAAACAATGATGAAGTCTAGATAGGGGTTGAAAATATCATTTATAATTTTTTGAAATTCTGAAGGGGCATTCTTCAGACCAAAAGGCATAACATTCTATTCATATTGCCCAAATGGAACATTAAAAGCAGTTCTATAAGTATGCTCTTTAAATATTTGAATCTGCCAATATCCAGATTTTAAATCGAATTTTGAAAATATATTGGCATCATATAATCTAGACAATAAATCTCTTTTATTAGGAATAGGATACCTAACCCACTTCAAATATTTATTCAAGGGGTTATAATTAATGACCAATCTAGGAATACCACGTTCCTTTTCAGCTGCGTTATTAACATAAAAAGCTGTACAAGACCAAGAAGATTTTGAGGGTTTTATCAAACCCTTTGATAGCAAGCTATCAATCTCTTTTTTGCAAAATTCTACCAATTCTGCGTTCATCTGACAAGGTCGAGATTTAGTAGGAATATCATCCTCAGAGAAATTATCTTCATATGGAAGAGTGACAATATATTTTTTTCGATTCCAAAAAGAACTAGGATGCTCAGCACAAATATCAACAACAATCTGCTCGGAAATCAATTTGATTTTTTCCTGTACTTTAGTAGAATTTAAAGTATCAAATATATTCATACTAAACAATTCTAATTGTAAAGAATTAATATGTTTTTGCTTCATATCAATTAAAGCATTAATATCTCTAGTTACTGGATCTGTAACAAAAGTATAACTTATCTCTTTATCCTTATAGGTAGCAGTAAAACCTTTCGAGTCTATGCTAGTAAAAGGATAAATAGCGTTAATAAACGGTGTTCCAAGTATAATAGGAGGGTATAACTGGTTTTTTACCAAGAAAAAGAAGTGAGGAATACAGACTTTATTCTGACAGATACCCGTATTAGGAAGCTTATACTTTATATCTAAAGCATGTCCAGATGCAGATCTAACCATATGAGTAGTTTTTTTAAAATATTTCGTAGGTATTAAACCTTCCTGAATGTAGCTAACATCTGCTCCACTATCAATCATGGCAATGTTTGTAATTGAAAAACTATTATCAATGAGAATAGTACATTTGATATACCATTTATGAGCAGTAATAATTTGCATCATTCCTAGAAACATATCATGTTTAGGATTAAAACTAATAGGTTTTTCTTCAATATCATTTTCAAAAATACCTTTGTTTTTATCATTAGATTTCTCAGCTGGAGAATTGATTTTCTCAATCTGAGTAATGCTATGATCACAAATCATTTGATTTTGTTTAAGAGATTTGATCTCTCGTTTCAAGTTTTCAACTTCAACCTTCAAATCATCGAAAGAGGAATCTCTCGCTGGAGTTGCATTTTTATTTAAAAGACGGTTATTAACCTCCAGTAAAGAATAACGCGGGGAATATTCAAATTCTTTTTCAAAAGGTTTTGCAAAACTAGAACTTGAACTAGCAGCCAAATTAATAATTTTTTCACGAAGTTTTTCATCAGTAACTTCTTTTAAAAGTTCTATTACATTATCAGATGTAATAGTTTTCATGTTCAAATCTTGAAACTGTGATTGCAATTTATAAAATTCATCATCATTACAAGTACATGTATCACCTTTGCAAGTTGTACAAGTATTATCAACATTTTTATCACTATCAGATAAATCAAGCAAATCTATTTCAGCTTCGGATTCTGACTCAGAATAATAATCAGATTCTGATCCAGAAGTGTATAACAAACTATAAACCTTATCACGTAACTCATCGTCTAGTTCTAAGGTTTTCATCTTTTGAAGCTTACAATTCGGGGCTATATGGCCAAATTTGCCACACTTATAACACTTAATGTCAGCAAGATCTCTCTTAGACCTATTTTTGGTAAATCTAGTAGACTTGCGATGAGCTTTCTTAGCTTCTTGTTCTTCTTTGGATCTATTTCTTAGCTTCTTTGAATATCTATGAAATATTCGACATAGATATTTAGAAGAAAGGGAAGCGAACCGAGACCCTTTCTCTCTAGAATTCTCTCTCTCTCTTCAAGTGTAATTAAGAGTTTTGTAGTTTGAAGTTTTTGTAACAAAAGAACAAGTAAATAAAGTTTTATACTACAATAATGATCGACACAAACATACTTGGTTTATTAAAGTGTGTGCAAAGATATTTGTAGAGGCTGTTCCTAATTGGTTTTTGAACTGGTGGTCATACCACGGCCCGACAGTAAAAATTTTACCAAATCCATTTCTCAGGTTATACAAAGAATGGATAAAAATTTTCCCTTTTATAAACAACTTATATCACACGGATCATATCTGTTACCCAGATAAAATTAACCAGATTTATTTCTTTCTAGAATTCTCTATTCCCTGGATTCACAAATGGACTCCAGAAGTCGGATTCACCGAAGAACAAGTTCCATGCTTATACAGGATTTTTTACAACAATTTTTGGGATAAACTAATGAAGAAGGATCCCAAAATAAAGACATTATATGGTCAAGAACTCTTGGATTCAATCGAAATAAAAATTCAAAATCCATTCTTTGTATAACCTGAGAAATGGATCTAGTAAAATTTCTTACTGTCGGACCGTGGTATGACCACCAGTTCAAAAACCAATTAGGAACAACCTCTGCAAATATCTTTGCACACACTTTAATAAATCAAGTATGTTTGTGTCGATCATTATTGTAGTATAATACTTTATCAAATGCCTGGATATAATCCCAATAGGTAAAATTCATTCTAGATCTATTAAGACTAATACGTCTTACAGTGGTTTCGAAATTTACGAATGGAATCTTGATGGATTAACTGATAGATAATTGATTATTTTTGTACATAGAATTCTTATGTATGCAACTATCTGTAAAAGTGTGAAAAATCATGTTATGCTCTGATACCATTTTCAACAGGATCAAGTGGCGAGCGGTAATCCGCCATGCCTTCTCAATTATACTAAAATAGAAATCACCGTTTGACCGGGAACTGGACTTGTTTCGCACCTCTCATCTGACATTTATGTCTGGAAGGTTTCCACTAGTTAAAGATTTCTATTTTAACACATTTGAGAATTCTTAATCTAGCTAATTCATTACCCTTATATTTAAAGACTGGCGGTAATCCGCACAATCAGTAAGGATATAAGAATTGAAATATACTTGAATTTTATATATAGTTTAATGACTGTATGGAAGGTTAAAAACCTTTACTCAAGCAAGGGGTCTGTCGTAATATAATACATACTTTTATTGAGCCCATGTGTCTAGCAGTTCTAACCGTGAAAGAAGATGCCCTTTTAACTCCTTTATCGGGCTGAGGTTCATGGCTGGCTAGACGAAGCCACTAAGGCAAAGCCAATAAGAGCAGTGTTATATTAGACTGTACCAACCATCCTGACATCAAGTCAAAATTCTATATATAAAGTTCATTTATATTTAAATAGATGCCGTCTCTTTCATGGTTTATATAGGAGAGAAGTTAGATACTCAACATAGATATGAAGTCTCTTAGCCGGACATCGTCACGGCCAGAGAGGAGAGACTAGAAGAAAAACTAATTAAGAAAGAAATCAGTACTTTTTGGCCGGGATGCAAGGCCTGAAGATGAAGAACTGAAAACTTTATTTACTTGTTCTTCTGTTACAAAAACTTCAAACTATAAACTCTTAATTACAACTTTAGAGAGAGAGAGAGAGAGAGAATTCTAGAGAGAGAGGGTCTCGGTTCGCTCCTTTTTCTTCTGAACAAATGAAACGTATAAATAGAAAAGAAAAGAATCTATGAACAGTAAAAAGTGGGTCCCGTGGGTCCCTGTTACAGCATTTTTACTATACAAAATAGTTTTTTTACTGTTGAAACAGTGTATCTACTGTTGATGAACAGTGTATCTACTGTTTAAGTGGGGTCCGGCGGCTTTACTATGCTGTGGGTCCGGCGACTTCACTGTTCTTGTGGGGTCCAGCTGTTTCACTGTGCTGGTCTCTGGTCTGTTTCTTTCATTTTGCGGATGAATTCTTCCGCATTCCGCAAATCTTCATCAGAAAGTATTTTTTCTGATTCAAAGGGTTGAGAATCTTCAGCGATATCATCGTTGCTGGTTTCACTCTGCATAGAAGTGTCTGATTTCTCATATTGATTAATGGAATGAAGTAAATTTCTTTTGACTTCTTCCAAGTAGTTGTTAATCATTTCTGCTTTATCTCCTTCTTGAAAGGAAATTCTTCTGGCAATATGCCTTACTGAGTTGTCATCAATTACCTCTTTCTGAGGTTGGCTGGAATACTCTTGGATTTTTATTTCGATTGAATTCAAGAGTTCTTGACCATATAAAGTCTTTGTTTTGGGATCCTTCTTCATTAACTTGTCCCAAAAGTTATTGTAAAAAGTCCTGTATAAGCATGGGACTTGTTCTTCGGTGAATCCGACTTCTGGATTCCATTTGTGCATCCAGGGAATAGAGAATTCCAGAAAGAAATAAATCTGGTTAATTTTATCTGGGTAACATATATGATCTGAGTGATATAAGTTGTTTATAAAAGGGGAAATTTTTATCCATTCTTTGTATAACCTGAGAAATGGATCTGGTAAAATTTTTACTGATGGACCATGGTATGACCACCAGTTCAGAAACCAATTAGGAACAGCTTCTGCAAATATCTATGCACATACTTTAATAAACCAAGTATGTTTGTGTCGATCATTATTGTAGTATAACACTTTATCAAATGCCTAGATATAATCCCAATAGGTAAAATGCATTCTAGATTTGTTAAGGCTTATCTGCCTTTCTTTCATTGTGGATATACCCCAGTCTTCAACAGATATGATCTGTTTAATTATAATCTTTGAGAAGTTATAAACGTTCTCGTCTGTGCTATACCCAGAAAAGTGCTGAAAATCTGCACTGCCCGTACTGGTTAGTATTGTTTCATAATAGGAGCGGGTTTTGTATGACTCGCCCGGATAATATAAACCATTTATTAAATACCTTTGGAATATCTTCCACGGCTCTTCTTTTCTCTGAATGTCAGAGTTTTCTAAAAGAAATATCATTTTCTTTTTTGACATTTTCTCATATGACTTGATATCATCATTGTCATCTTTTGTGATGGAAGCAAAAGTATCACTTTGCTTGGCAGAAATATCTTTCTGTTTTTGAGCAGTCAAATAGGCCTGCAAATGTGCGTATAACGGATTATCTTCTGGAATATCTTCCAGATGGACAGATGGTCCGATCGATGATTCTTCTCTGAGAGATATCCTCTCATTGATTAAACTCTTTCTTCCCATTTGTATAACTGGGGAGTTTGATGCATATCCGTATGACGATCCTGAAGGTGATGATCTACCTCTGGACTGTGGAGATGATCTTCCCCAACCTCTACCTCTTCCCCTACCCCGGGGGGGTCCATCCTGTAAATATTCACGGGATAAGAAATCTGGCAGAGAATTATCAATTCCCTTTTTATATTGTATTTCAAAATCAAAAGGGGCTAATTGAGCCTGCCATCTTGCAAATATCATTTTCGAGGCATCATGTTTAAAGTCTTTATTAAACATATATTTAACAGATTGTGCGTCAGTTTTTATTAAAAACTTTTGATTGTATAAATCGTCCTGAAATTTTAAAACACATTTTACTATGGTTAACATTTCATGTGCCACAGTAGCGTATTTTCTCTGGGCTTCAGACCATTTACCATAGTAGAATCTAATCAGATATTCATGCTTATTATTGAGATTTATCTGTTTCAAAATCCCTCCGTAACCAATATTAGACGCATCAGTCTCTATAATCTTTTGCCATGCAGGATTAGCAAGGGTTAAGCAAGGTAAAGATTTAACACGTTGCTTAATATTTTTAACCAAAGTAGTATGACTATCAGTCCAAGGATTTTTATAATTCTTTTTTAGCCTATCATATAAGGGGGCTAAATCACGCGACAAATCTTTATAAAAAGTCGAAATATAATTTAAACTTCCCAAAAAATTTTGTAACTGAGTTCTATCAGTAATAACATCAGGAAATTTTGAAGCAAAATCAATCGATCTTTGAATAGGAATAATCTTTCCTTGACAGATATAATGTCCTAAAAATCTAATGTTTGTTTGGAATAAACTCATTTTTTTTTTGAGATAACCAAACCATTTTGTATAACAATTATTTTAAAAATATCTAAATGCTTAATATGCATTTCAAGTATTTTGGAAAATACCAAAATGTCATCGATATAAACAATGATGAAATCTAGATAAGGGTTGACAATATCATTCATAATTTTTTGGAATTCTGAAGGGGCATTCTTCTAACCAAAAGGCATAACATTCCATTCATATTGCCCAAATGGAACATTAAAAGCAGTTCTATAAGTATGCTCTTTAAATATTTGAATCTGCCAATATCCAGATTTTAAATCGAATTTTGAAAATATATTGGCATCATATAATCTAGACAATAAATCTCTTTTATTAGGAATAGGATACCTAACCCACTTCAAATATTTATTCAAGGGTTTATAATTAATGACTAATCTAGGAACACCACGTTCCTTTTCAGCTGCGTTATTAACATAAAAAGTTGTGCAATACCAAGGAGATTTTGAGGGTTTTATCAAACCCTTTTGTAGCAAGCTATCGATCTCTTTTTTGCAAAATTCTACTAATTCTGCGTTCATCTGACAAGGTCGAGATTAAGTAGGAATATCATCCTCAGAGAAATTATCTTCATATGGAAGAGTGACAATATGCTTTTTTCGATTCCAAAAAGCACTAGGATGCTCAGCACAAATATCAATAGCAATCTGCTCGGAAATGAATTTGATTTTTTCTTATACTTTAGTAGAATTCAAAGTATCAAATATATTCATACTAAATAATTCTAATTCTAAAGAATCAACATGTTTTTGCTTCATATCAATTAAAGCATTAATATCTCTAGTTACTGGATCTGTAACAAAAGTATAACTTATTTCTTTATCCTTATAAGCAGCAGTAAAACCTTTCGAGTCTATGCTAGTAAAAGGATAAATGGCGTTAATAAACGGTGTTCCAAGTATAATTGGAGGGTATAACTGGTTTTTTACCAAGAAAAAGGAGAAATACAGACTTTATTCTGACAGATACCCGTATTAGGAAGCTTATACTTTATATCTAAAGCATGTCCGGATGCAGATCTAACCATATGAGTAGTTTTTGAAAATATTTCGTAGGTATTAAACCTTCTTGAATGCAGCTAACATCTGCTCCACTATCAATCATGGCAATGTTTGTAATTGAAAAACTATTATTAATGAGAATAGTACATTTGATATACCATTTATGAGCAGTAATAATTTGCATCATTCCAAAAAACATATCATGTTTAGGATTAAAACTAATAGGTTTTTCTTCAATATCATCTTTACAAATACCTTTGTTTTTATCATTAGATTTCTCAGCTGGAGAATTGATTTTCTCAATCTGAGTAATCCTATGATCACAAATCATTTGATTTTGTTTAAGAGATTTGATCTCTCGTTTCAAGTTTTCAACTTCAACCTTCAAATCATCAAAAGAGGAATCTCTCGCTGGAGTTGCATTTTTATTTAAAAGACGGTTATTAAGCTCCAGTAAAGAATAACGCGGGGAATATTCAAATTCTTTTTCAAAAGGTTTTGCAAAACTAGAACTTGAATTAGAACTTGAACTAGCAGCCAAATTAATAATTTTTTCACGAAGTATTTCATCAGTAACTTCTTTTAAAAGTTCTATTACATTATCAGATGTAATAGTTTTCATGTTCAAATCTTGAAACTGTGATTGCAATTTATAAAATTCATCATCATTACAAGTACATGTATCACCTTTGCAAGTTGTACAAGTATTATCAACATTTTTATCACTATCAGATAAATCAAGCAAATCTATTTCAGCTTCGGATTTTGACTCAGAATAATAATCAGATTCTGATCCAGAAGTGTATAACAAACCATAAACCTTATCACGTAACTCATCATCTAGTCCTAAGGTTTTCAGCTTTTGAAGCTAACAATTCGGGGGTATATGGCCAAATTTGCCACACTTATAACACTTAATGTCAGCAAGATCTCTCTTAGACCTATTTTTGGTAAATCTAGTAGACTTGCGATGAGCTTTCTTAGCTTCTCATTCTTCTTTGGATCTATATCTAGATCGCTTTCTCCTATAAGGACTGTCTTGGTTGGGGTATCTATGATACTTATGTTTCTTCTTCTTATGAGTAGAAGTCTCGAGTAAACCGAACTGGGTGTAAAAGTCCCCTAATTGGTTTCTTTCCTTAAGCTTATCCATTTTAAGCTGTCTGGACAATATTAATTCATTGCACATGTTTAACCCTTCCTGTGTACAAATTCCTATCAACTTACCATAGGTATACTCTCTGTATGGAATTTCACCATAACTACCTCTTAAAATCTTTCTAACTCTTTCAGCAAATAAAGAGGGGAGGCCATCTATAAACTTAGCTTTCCAATGTTCAAGCTTATTTTCTGGTAGTTCCATCACTCTACTCATAAAAGTGTCTTTATACCATCTAAACTCACCTAAGGTCTTACATCTAAGGCCATTAAGGAGAGTACGGACAGTCTCATTCTGGTTGGTAAATCTACCGTTGAAGTGTTCTAATATAGTAAGAATAAGAGTATAAACAACATCTTCTCTATTTACCACTAGGGCCATTCCTAAGTTATCAACTCCTTCTTCAGTGGCTTGAGCATTTATAACCAATTCTCTTTCTTCGATAGTCAAATAATTGTCCCACCAACCACGAAGTTGGCCAGTAAAACCTGCAACAATCATTCTGCAAATATTTCTATCTGTATTTTTCACACTTTTACAGATAGTTGCATACATAAATATTCTATGTACAAGAATAGTCAATTGTCTATCAGTTAATCCATCAAGATTCCATTCGTAAATTTCAGAACCACTGTAAGACGTATTAGTCTGATTCCAATCACGTTCCTCTATTAAAACATCTTGAGGAGTTGGACGATTGTAATAATAAGTTTGCATTCTGGGTTTATCAGCGTATCTGCTATCTGCAAACTTACTATTCTTTTTGGGGTAACTTCTGAGTTTATTAAACTCTGACAAAACATCCTTTTTATAGTCAGAAGTAGTATCTAATTTATCAGCAAAATCGTTTGATAAATCTATGGGTTTAATATTCAAACCGGATAACTTTTTATCAAGAAGTTCTTCTAAATCATTAAAAGATTTAAATTTAAAATCCTGAATCTCAGGAGGTCTTTGAATATGAGTAACAACAATTTGAGGTTCTGATTTGCTTCCTGAAGTAGAGGCAATATCAGTTATTTTCTTACTAGTACTCATTTCTTTTATCAAAACTGTTAAATCATCAAGTTTTTTATCAAGAAAACTAATATGTTCTCCCAAAACTTTGACATATAAGCTCAAATAATTATTTTGAGAAATTAATTTATTAATTTCTGCGATGCTGACTGCAGCAACATCTTCATCAATAAATTTTTGAAATGCAGTAAAAGTAATACATGTATTATTAGGTAAAACAAAAGGTGTTTGAGGAGGGTAAATGGCTTTAGTAATATTTCTACTCCCGTCTTTATAAGATCTTTCTAAAACTTTTATAAAAAGTGGTAAATATGTGGTTATAAACCAAGGAACAAAATACATAATTTGATTATGTAAAGCACAAGTTTCATAAAATTCTTGAGAAATATTGTTTAAATCCTCTTTACTATAAGTATCAAAAAACCAAGTTTTAAACCGGTTCCATTTATCACTGAAAAAATCTTTTTGAATATAACCTCTAGCTTGTGACCCTGGACTAAAATCAATTTGGTGTGGAATCATTTAAACATCATTTGGGTCAAAATCCATCTCAGACACAGAAGGAATATCCTTATCAGAAATATTATCATTATCCTGAACAATATTTGTCTTGGGGTTAATCTTAACCCTTTCAAAAGGTTTATCACCTACTTTAGTAGAAATTGTGTGTAAAGATGCAGCACGATTTCTAGCTGGTCCATAGACTGGTTCAACAGGAGAAATGTGTTGAATATCAGGCAACAGTCTACGATTGGTAAAGGAATGTCTATTATAATTAGAACTAATAGCAGGCAACAGTCTATTATTGGAAAATGACTGTCTACTATAAGTGGAACTATTATCATCAAACTGAATGCAAATCCTTCCATCCAGATTTTGAGTAATATGAGAATACTCAGTATTACTGACAGCATTAGTTATCTGATTGGGGGATATAACCGAATCCAAAGTCCATGTGGTTGGAAAATTAATTTCTTCCCACTTAATAGGTCTCCTCGTGGTGACCTTAGACTTTGCGAAATTGGTTTCCACTAATATAGTCTGATCAGATATATCATATAATTTACATCTAGGGTTTAACGTAGATAGCAATTTAAAATAAATTCTATACAATAAACATATAAGTTCGGAACCAGGTGCATAATTATAACCATGCGTTTTCACATTTAATGTCAATGCATCAAGTATATTAACATTAGATAGAGATAATTGCAAATTGGGTTGAGTATTAAAATATACTGGGCCATAGGCGACAGTAGATTCAATAGAACCCATCAGAGACTGTCTAAAATTCAAATTTCTGGCATCTCTGAGAGCAGCCAAAAATGTCTCTGGTAACCCTTTAAGGGTTAAAGGCTTAAAAGCAATTTGAACCATACCAATATGCAAATAATTATACTGGTGTTTATAAATATCTACATCATGCTTGTTTAACAAACGAATAGTCTGTTCAGACGAATTTAAAGCTAAAGATTGCTCAGTTGTTTTAACAAGTTGTTTAGAAGAGAGTTTATCAAACCATCCATAATCATAGATTGTTCTAATAGGGACTTTAGGAATAGTCCATTTGTTTAACAAATCAAGGTTTTGAGGTATATCTACCTCTTCCAACCTAGTATTTTTCATACTAGTTTCTCCTAAATCCATATTTCAGAAACATATCTATGTCGAATATTTCATATCTATCTTATATATACCATGAAAGTACCTAGGCTCTGATACCATTTTAGACAGTCTCTGATGGGTTATATTGAATCTATTGTTGCCTACGGCCCAGTATATTTTAATACTCAACCCAATCTGCAATTATCTCTATCTCATGTTAATATACTTGATGCATTAACATTAAATGTGAAAACGCATGGTTATAATTATGCGCCTGGTTCTGAGCTTATATGTTTATCATATAGAATTTATTTTAAATTACTATCTACGTTAAACCCCAGATGTAAATTATATGATACATCTGATCAGACTATTTTCGATAAGCTATATATACATTTTATATACTATATATATTGTGATGGGTAAATTTGTAAATTAACTTTTAACTTAAAGTGTTCCTACTTTTAGTATAATAATATATAACAGGATCAAGTGGCGGGCGGTAATCCGCCATGCCTTCTCAATTAAATTAAAACAGAAATCACCGTTTGACCGGAAACTGGACTTGTTTCACACCTTACAATAATTTTTGGGATAAGTTAATAAAGAAGGATCCCAAAATAAAAACCCGCCATTTAACAGGATCAAGTGGCGGGCGGTAATCCGCCATGCCTTCTCAATTAAATTAAAACAGAAATCACCGTTTGACCGAGAACTGGACTTGTTTCACACCTCACATCTGACATTTATATGTCTGGAAGGTTTCCACCAGTTAAAGATTTCTATTTTAACATACTTGAGAATTCTTAATCTAGCTAATTCAGTACCCTTATATTTAAAGACTGGCGGTAATCCGCACAATCAGTAAGGATATAAGAATTGAAATATACTTGAATTTTATATATAGTTTAATGACTGTATGGAAGGTTAAAAACCTTTACTCAAGCAAGGGGTCTGTCATAATATAATACATACTTTTATTGAGCCCATGTGTCTAGCAGTTCTAACCGTGAAAGAAGATGCCCTTTTAACTCCTTTATCGGGCTAAGGTTCACGGCTGGCTAGACGAAGCCACTAAGGCAAAGCCAATAAGAGCAGTGTTATATTAGACTGTACCAACCATCTTGACACCAAGTCAAAACTCTATATATAAAGTTCATTTATATTTAAATAGATGTCGTCTCTTTCATGGTTTATATAAGAGAGAAGTTAGATACTCAACATAGATATGATATCTCTTAGCCGGACATCGTCACGGCCAGAGGGGAGATACTAGAAGAAAAATTAACTTAAGAAAGAAGTGTGTACCTTGTGGCCAATATGCAAGGCCCTGAAGATGAAGAACTGAAACTTTATTTACTTTTGTTCTTCTATTACAAGCTACCGGCTACAAATTCTAACTTACAACTTTAGAGAGAGAGAGAGAGAGAGTGTCTCGCTTCGCTTCCCTTTCTTCTGAACGAATGAATCTATAAATAGAAAAAGAAAAGGAATCTATGAACAGTGTATCTACTGTTTGAGTGGGGTCCGGCGGCTTCACTGTGCTGTAGGTCTGGCAGCTTCACTGTTTGAGTGGGGTCCAAATGTTTCATTGTGCTGGTCTCTTTTCCGCTTCTTTCATTTTGCGGATGAATTCTTCCGCATTATGCAAATCTTGATCAGACAATATCTTCTCTGATTCATAGGGTTGAGAATCTTCAGCGATATCATCGTTGCTGGTTTCACTTTGCATAAAAGTGTCTGATTTCTCATATTGATTAATGGAATGAAGTAAATTTCTTTTGACCTCTTCCAAGTAGTTGTTAATCATCTCTGCTTTATCTCCTTCTTGAAAGGAAATCCTTCTGGCAATATGCCTTACTGAGCTGTCATCAATTACCTCTTTCTGAGGTTTGCTGGAATATTCTTGGACTTTTATTTCGATTGAATCCAAGAGTTCTTGACCATATAATGTCTTTGTTTTTGGATCCTTCTTCATTAATTTGTCCCAAAAGTTGTTGTAAAAAGTCCTGTATAAGCATGGGACTTGTTCTTCGGTGAATCCGACTTCTGGATTCCATTTGTGTATCCATGGGATAGAGAATTCCAGAAAGAAATTTTTCCTTGGCAAATATAATGTCCTAAGAATCGAATGTTAGTTTGGAATAAACTCATTTTTTGTTTTGAGATAACCAAATCATTTTGTATAACAATTCTTTTGAAAATATCTAAATGCTTAAGATGCATTTCAAGTGTTTTGGAAAATACCAAAATATCATCAATATAAACAATGATGAAGTCTAGATAGGGGTTGAAAATATCATTCATAATTTTTTGGAATTCTGAAGGGGCATTTTTCAGACCAAAAGGCATAACATTCCATTCATATTGCCCAAATGGAACATTAAAAGCAGTTCTATAAGTATGCTCTTTAAATATTTGAATCTGCCAATATCCAGATTTTAAATAGAATTTTGAAAATATATTGGCATCATATAATCTAGACAATAAATCTCTTTTATTAGGAATAGGATACCTAACCCACTTCAAATATTTATTCAAGGGCTTATAATTAATGACCAATCTAGGAACACCACGTTCCTTTTCAGCTGTGTTATTAACATAAAAAGTTGTACAAGACCAAGGAGATTTTGAGGGTCTTATTAAACCCTTTGATAGCAAGCTATCAATCTCTTTTTTGCAAAATTCTACCAATTCTGCGTTCATCTGACAAGGTCGAGATTTAGTAGGAATATCATCCTCAGAGAAATTTTCTTCATATGGAAGAGTAACAATATGCTTTTTTTCGATTCCAAAAAGCACTAGGATGCTCAGCACAAATATCAATAACAATCTGCTCGGAAATCAATTTGTTTTTTTCTTGTACTTTAGTAGAATTTAAAGTATCAAATATATTCATACTAAACAATTCTAATTGTAAAGAATCAACATGTTTTTGCTTCATATCAATTAAAGCATTAATATCTCTAGTTACTGGATCTGTAACAAAAGTATAACTTATCTCTTTATCCTTATAGGTAGCAGTAAAACCTTTCGAGTCTATGCTAGTAAAAGGATAAATAGCGTTAATAAACGGTGTTCCAAGTATAATAGGAGGGTATAACTGGTTTTTTACCAAGAAAAAGAAGTGAGGAATACAGACTTTATTCTGACAGATACCCGTATTAGGAAGCTTATACTTTATATCTAAAGCATGTCCAGATGCAGATCTAACCATATGAGTAGTTTTTTAAAAATATTTCGTAGGTATTAAACCTTCCTGAATGCAGCTAACATCTGCTCCACTACCAATCATGGCAATGTTTGTAATTGAAAAACTATTATCAATGAGAATAGTACATTTGATATACCATTTATGAGCAGTAATAATTTGCATCATTCCTAGAAACATATCATGTTTAGGATTAAAACTAATAGGTTTTTCTTCAATATCATTTTCAAAAATACCTTTGTTTTTATCATTAGGTTTCTCAGCTGGAGAATTGGTTTTCTCAATCTGAGTAATCCTATGATCATAAATCATTTGATTTTGTTTAAGAGATTTAATCTCTCATTTCAAGTTTTCAACTTTAATTTTTAAATCATCGAAAGATGAATCTCTTGCTGGAGTTGTATTTTTATTTAAAAGACGGTTATTAACCTCCAGTAAAGAATAAGGTGGGGAATATTCAAATTCTTTTTCAAAAGGTTTTGCAAAACTAGAACTTGAATTAGAACTTGAACTAGCAGCCAAATTAATATTTTTTTATGAAGTTTTTCATCAGTAACTTCTTTTTAACGTTCTATTACATTATCAGATGTAATAGTTTTTATGTTCAAATCTTGAAACTGTGATTGCAATTTATAAAATTCATCATCATTACAAGTACATGTATCACCTTTGCAAGTTGTACAAGTATTATCAATATTTTTATCACTATCAGATAAATCAAGCAAATCTATTTCAGCTTCGGATTCTGACTCAGAATAATAATCAGATTCTGATCCAGAAGTGTATAACAAACCATAAACCTTATCACATAATTCCTCGTCTAGTCCTAAGATTTTCAGCTTTTGAAGCTTACAATTCGGAGCTATATGGCCAAATTTACCACACTTATAACACTTAATGTCAGCTAGGTCTCTCTTAGACCTATTTTTGGTAAATCTAGTAGCCTTACGATGGACTTTCTTAGCTTCTCATTTTTCTTTGGATCTATATCTAGAGCTCTTTCTCCTATAAGGACTGTCTTGGTTGGGGTATCTATGATACTTATGTTTCTTCTTCCTATGAGTAGAAGTCTCGGGTAAACCGAACTGGGTGCAAAAGTTCCCTAATTGGTTTCTTTCCTTAAGCTTATCCATTTTAAGCTGTCTTGACAATCTTAATTCATTGCACAGGTTTAACCCTTCCTGTGTGCAAATTCCTATCAACTTACCATAGGTATAGTCTCTGTACGGAATTTCACTATAACTACCTCTTAAAATCTTTCTAACTCTTTCAGCAAATAAAGAGGGAAGGCCATCTATAAACTTAGCTTTCCAATGTTCAAGCTTATTTTCTGGTAGTTCCATCACTCTACTCATAAAAGTGTCTTTATACCATCTAAACTCACTTAAAGTATTACATCTAAGGCTATTAAGGAGAGTACGAACAGTCTCATTCTGGTTGGTAAATCTACCATTAAAGTGTTCTAATATAGTTAGAATAAGGGTATAAACGGCATCTTCGCTATTTGCCACTAGGGCGATGCATAAGTTATCAACTCCTTTGTCAGTAGCTTGAGCATTAATAACCATTGCTCTTTCTTCTATAGTCAAATAATTGTCCCACCAACCACGAAGTTGGCCAGTAAAACCTGCAACAATCATTCTGCAAATATTTCTATCTGTATTTTTCATACTTTTACAGATAGTTGCATACATAAGCATTCTATGTACAAGAATAGTCAATTGTCTATCAGTCAATCCATCAAGATTCCATTCGTAAATTTCGGAACCACTGTAAGACGTATTAGTCTGATTCCAATCACGTTCCTCTATTAAAATATCTTGAGGAGTAGGACGATTGTAATAATAAGTTTGCATTCTGGGTTTATCAGCGTATCTGCTATCTGCAAACTTACTATTCTTTTTTGGGTAACTTCTGAGTTTATTAAACTCTGACAAAACATCCTTTTATAGTCAAAAGTAGAATCTAATTTATCAGCAAAATCATTTGATAAATCAATGGGTTTGATATTCAAACCGGATAACTTTTTATCAAGAAGTTCCTCTAAGTTATCAAAAGATTTAAATTTAAAATCCTGAATATCAGGGGGTCTTTGAATATGAGTAACAACAATTTGAGGTTCTGATTTGCTTCCTAAAGTAGAGGCAATATCAGTCATCTTCTTGCTAGTATTCATTTCTTTTATCAAAACAGTTAAATTATCAAATTTTTTATCAAGAAAACTAATCTGTTCTCCCAAAACTTTGACATATAAGCTTAAATAACTATTTTGAGAAATTAATTTATTAATTTCTGCGATGCTGACTGCAGCAACATCTTCATCAATAAATTTTTGAAATGCAGTAAAAGTAATACATGTATTATTAGGTAAAACAAAAGGTGCTTGAGGAAGGTAAATGGCTTTAGTAATATTGCCAATCCCATCTTTATAAGATCTTTCTAAAACTTTTATAAAAAGTGGTAAATAAGTGGTTATAAACCAAGGAACAAAATGCATAATTTGATTATGTAAAGCACAAGTTTCATAAAATTCTTGAGAAATATTGTTCAAATCCTCTTTACTATAAGTATCAAAAAACCAAGTTTTAAACTTGTTCCATTTATCACTGAAAAATTCTTTTTGAATATAATCTCTAGCTTGTGACCCTGGACTAAAATTAATTTGGTGTGGAATCATTTAAACACCATTCAAAGAAAAATCCATCTCAGACGCAGAAGGAATATCCTTATCAGAAATATTATCATTATCCTGAACAATATTTGTCTTGGGGTTAATCTTAACCCTTTCAACTGGCTTATCACCTACTTTAGTAGAAATTGTGTGTAAAGATGCAGCATGATTTCTAGCTGGTCCATAGACTGGTTCAACAGGAGAAATATGTTGAATATCAGGTAACAGTCTACGATTTGTGAAAGAATGTCTATTATAATTATAACTAATAGTAGGTAACAGTGTATTATTAGAAAATGACTGTCTACTATAAGTGAAACTATTATCGTCAAACTGAATGCAAATCCTACCATCCGGATTTTGAGTAATATGAGAATACTCAGTATTACTAACAGCATCAGTTATATGACTGGGGGATATAACCGAATCCAAAGTCCATGTAGTTGGAAATTAATTTCCTCCCACTTAATAGGTCTCCTCGTGGTGACCTTAGACTTTGCAAAATTCGTTTCCACTAAAATTGTCTGATCAGATGTATCATATAATCTACATCTGGGGTTTAACATAGATAGTAATTTAAAATAAATCCTATACGATAAACATATAAGTTTAGAACCAGGCGCATAATTATAACCATGCATTTTCACATTTAATGTTAATGCATCAAGTATATTAACATCAGATAAAGATAATTACAGATTGGGTTGAGTATTAAAATATACATCCTAAACGGACTATAAGATGTATATATAGTATATAAGATGTATATAAGATGTATATATAGTATATCGATATAAGATGTATATATATATATAAGCTATATTCGATAAGCTATATATACATCTTATATACTATATATATATTATATAGTATAGGGTATTTATATATATTAAATGTATATATATATATATATATATATATATATATATATATATATATATATATATATATATATATATAGTATATATATATAGTATAGTATATAATATATATATATATATATATATATATATATATATATAAGATGTATATATATTAAATGTATATATAATATATATATATATATATAGTATAGTATATATATATAAGATGTATATATAATCAATATTTAATATCGAATATATATAGTATATAAGATGTATATATAGTATATAAGATGTATATATATAGTATATCGATATAAGATGTATATATATATAAAAAAAAAAGCTATATTCGAGACAAAAAAATATTGTAAAGAGATATGCCTTGTAATTTTATTATAGCATTAAAAATATGGCAATATCTTTCTTAGTCTTCATCCCCCTATGGAATGAGCACAACAAGGTACTAATACCACCATTGAGAAGAAAAAGAAACTAATCAAGATGTGCCAAAATAAAAGTTACATAATACATACTAATTTTTGTTCATACAAGTTACATGGTATCTCTTACAAATTTCATAAATCTATCAAGGTCCGGAAGAATTTTCGTTGGTGGTGGCGGAAAAGTTGCTTGGTCATCGCCACTTCCGGGCGAAGCAACATCCTCCACAAGTTCAGCTAGCATTTCTTCGTAAGCTTCGTCTTCATCTGGTTGTGATTCAGTAAGTCCAAAATTTCTTCTTTCCGACCGGATCCAATCTCTGAAAAGTACTGATTTTTCCAAACTCTCCCTCATAGACGCTCTATAATCACCGAGTTGAAGTCTTGCTTGATTGAAAGCGCTCTCTGATGCCACTGTTGAAGCTTGAATAGTTAAAATGTCTCGGGCCATCCTTGAAAGAACCGGAAAGTATTTTTCTTTGTCCTTCCACCATTCCAAAAGATTAAAGGAATCGTCGGGATTCACTTCCTCAATTCCCTGCGACAAATAAACTTCAAGCTCATTTAGTTGTGAAAAATCACTACTACTAGAACCTTGAGAACCCCTAAACCCCGCCCAAGCACTAAGTGCTCTTACTCCCGCAGTTCTTTTAGATGATTGAGAATCAGAAGAAGAATGAGTTGGAACATTTGGTCTAGCATGATTTAATGCAACTTGATAAGTATTAAAAATAGTTTGAGCATTTATTCTAATTGAGGCTATTGTTTCCGGAAGTTGAGACAATTCCTCATCTTTAAGTGCTAAACCATTATAAACAGTTTCATACCAAAAATGAGGACCTCATAATTTCATACAAGGATTTAACAAAGTAGAAACACCATAAATAAGGGGAATAGGGAAAAAATATTTTTTAAACTTTTTTCTCATAGAATAAATAGCAAGTTTATAAATTTCCCCACCCTCTGAAAAATGAGCAAACAAATTTGCAAGTTCTGCAATATAAACTAAACAGTTAGAAATAGTAGGATAATATTGCCCAGAAAATTTATTTGTAGCAATATGAAATTTTTCTAAAAATTCTACAAGTATTTTAACATTAGCCCAATCCCCATTTGTAAGGTGCTCATCATCACCACTTACATGTGCATTAAATGTTGAGTTTATGGGGTTTCTATATTCATATGCAACAACCAAACTTTCATACATGTAATTCCATCTAGTTGGACAAGGTTTAGGAACCTTTATTTCTCTTAGCCAAATTCATCACATCTTTTAAAATATTCTCTAAGTCTACTTCTACGGTTTGAATAAAAAAGCCAGTTAAGAGCCATTTTAACCTTTTCAATTTTAATATTTAAAATTCGCATACCATCACCCATAATTAAATGGTAAATATGACAAATACATCTAACATGAAAAATATCACTAAATATAGGATTTAGCGTAGTGGTAAGCAAGACTATAGCATTTGTGTTACTAGTAGCATTATCCATTGAAATTGATATTATTTTATCATTAATGCAAAAAATATCTACAAATATCTGTAACTATGCTAGCAATAAACTGCCCTGTGTGACGTGAATTAATTATTCTATAAGAAATAATGCGCTTTTGCATTATCCAATCCTCATCAATCCAATGACTGGTAACAGTAAGGTAATCACAATCGTTACCACTTCTACCAATATCAGTTGTAATAGCAATACGACAATTTATATGAGTAAATAAATAGCGCAAATATTGTTCATATTCATGTTTATATTTATAAAGATCGCTCTTTACGGTTGTGCGAGAAAAACCTTTATAAGTAGGATTAAAACAATTTCTAATATAATGCACAAAGTTAGGATCAGAAGGAAAACTATAGGGTAAACATATAACAGTTACCATTTTTGCCAATTCTTCCCGATCTTTTTTTGGATCATAATATAAAATACCACCGGTAACAGTGTTAATTCCCGGTTGAAATTGATTTGAACTGGTACTAGGGTTAACCTGACTAGGAGTAGGTAGACTTTTCCCCTCGGCCAAAGCTTTCAGACGAAGATATCTCACTTTATCTTGAGGGTGTTTCATTATGTGTCTAGCCAAAGTTCCCTCCCCCGCGATCCAAAATATTTAAAAACTAACTTCGTGCCACAAGTTTTACACTTAGCCTTATTTTCTGAAATTAGTTGAGTAAAAAATGGCCAAACGGGAGATGTTTCCGTCCGTTTGCTAGGTTGTCTAGAAAAAGTAGGGGTAGTAACAGGAGTATCAAATGGCGCATCATTTGGATTAGTAGGGTTACCACTAGTTAGGTTAACATCAGGAGCAGGACTAGTTGGTGTATCATCATCCGGTTGAGTTTCATCAAAATCTATTTCCCCGTCATCATTTTCATCAATAGTTGGATTACAATAAAGAGCATTCATTAATTCATGGTCTAAGTATTCACCAGATCTAATATTATGGCAAAATTGACTTTCAGTAAATTGTAATAAACTATTATCGCTATCAAGAATAGCAGGTGTAGGACGTATATGGAGTTTGGTTCGGGGAGCCCGGGGCAGTGGGGGAGGAACAGATTGAGCACTACATTCGTCACTCTTGGATTTTCCCTTATTTTTACCAAAAAGTTTTTTTAAGGAAGCCATCTTAATTAATAAAGTAATAGAAAATAAATAAACACAAACAAAATTATAATATTAAAACTTAAGAGTTGGAACGAGTTTACCGAATTGACGAACAACTTGTTGGAAATTGATTATCGTTGAAGACTTCAATTCAACAACTTCACAATTGTTTCACAAATTGTAACAATAAAGTAAGCAATAGTAGCAATTATAGAAGAAAATTAGAAAGAGATTGTGATAGATTGATGATTTTGTAAGAAAAAATGAAAGAATGATGGGGTATTTATAGTTGAAAATAGGGAAAAAGTGTAATTATAAAAAGTTTGGGATAAAAAAAAAAGTTGGGGGGTTTAAATGGCTATTTTATAAATAGCCAACGGCTATTTTTGACAGCCCAACGGCTATATATTTTATTTTATTTTTTTAATTTTTTTTTTTTAAAATAGTCGTTGGGACCGTTTGGCCCGCTAAGGGACCGGGCCGGTCCCGGGCCTGGCGGGCCCAAATCATAGGACCGACCCACGAGACCGGCCCAGGCCCGCTAAAATCGGACCAAACGGTCCTGGCCCGTTTAGCCCGTTTGGCCTGCCGGTCCCGGGCCTGGACCGGCCCACTTGCCACCCTTAGTTGCTAGTAAGTTTGGGATAGTACCTGAGTTGATTAAACCTTTTGAGGTGTCCATACCTGTTGGGGATCTAGTGATAGCTAGACAGGTATATAGAGACTATATAGTAATAGTTCATAGTCGTTCTACAGTAGCAGACCTGATTGAGTTAGATATGGTAGAATTTGATGTTATAATGGGTATGGATCGGTTGGCTTCGTGTTATGCTAACGTTGATTGTAGATCAAAGATGGTTCAGTTCCAGTTTCCAGGGGAGCCTGTTTTGGAGTGGAAAGGTAATACGGCGTCGCCGAGAGGTAGGTTTATTTCCTATTTCAAGGCAGGGAAGATGATTAGAAAGGGCTATATTTATCACTTAGTTCGGGTTCCAGATGTGAAAGTAGAGTCACCAACCGTTCAGACTAACCCTGTGGTTAATGAGTTTTCTGATGTTTTTCCCGATGAGCTTCTGGGTCTTCCGCCAGAGCGAGAGATTGAGTTTGTTATCGACATATTACTAGATACTCAGCCAATATCTATTCCTCCTTATATAATGTCACCTGCAGAGCTGAGAGAGTTGAAAGAACAACTAAGGAATTTGCTTGAAAAAGGCTTTATTAAACCTAGTACATCACTGTGGGGAGCACCTGTGTTATTTGTGAGGAAGAAAGATGGTTCCTTACAAATGTGTATTGATTACAGGCAGTTGAATAAGGTGACGATCAAGAATAAGTACCCGCTCCCGAGGATTGATGGTTTATTTGATCAGTTGCAGGGTGCCAAGTATTTTTCAAAGATAGACTTGAGGTCTAGGTACCATCAGGTAAGGGTTAAGGAGAAATATATTCTGAAGACAGCATCCAGGACCAGATATGGGCACTTTGAGTTTCATGTTATGTCATTCGGTTTGACCAACGCCCCAGCAGTATTCATGGACTTGATGAACCGTGTGCTCAGACCCTTTTTAGATCTGTTCGTGATTGTATTTATCGATGATATGTTGGTTTGCTCCCGTTCAGAGGCTGAGCATGCAGATCATTTGCGTACAGTGCTCAGAGTTCTATAAAAAGAGAAGTTGTATGCAAAACTCTCTAAATGTGAATTCTAGTTGAATTCTGTAGCTTTCCTTGGGCATATTATTTCAGGTGAGGGTATTCGGGTTGATACCCAAAAGATTGAGGTGGTGAAGACTTGGCCTAGACCCACGACACCAACGGAGGTTCGTAGCCTCCTCGGTTTGGTAGGTTATTACAGGAGATTCGTAGAGGGATTTTCTTCTCTTTCAGCACCATTGACAAAGCTGATTCATAAGGGATCTAAGTTTCAATGGACTGATGCTTGCGAGCAGAGTTTCCAAGCATTGAAACATATTAACTTCAGCACCGGTTCTAACACTCCCAGAGGGAACCGATGGTTATGCTATCTATTATGACGCTTCAGGCATTGGATTGGGTTGTATACTGATGCAGCATGGTAAGGTTGTAGCTTATGCTTCTAGACAACTAAGAAAGCACGAGAAGAATTACCCGACTCATGATTTAGAGTTAGCCGTGGTGATTCATGCACTAAAGATGTGGAGGCACTATTTGTATGGCATTCATGTTGATATCTATACGGATCATAAGAGCCTTCAGTATATCTTCAAGCAAAAGGAATTGAATTTACGCCACAGGAGATGGTTAGAGCTACTGAAAGACTATGACGTTGATATTTTATACCATCCGGGGAAGGCAAACGTAGTAGCTGACGCCCTCAACCGTAGATCTATGGGTAGCCTGTCATATTTATAGCCAGAAAAGAGAGGAATAGCCCATGAGATTCATCAGCTAGCGATTCTTGGAGTTCAGTTACAGGACTCAGGTGGTATTGGAGTTACTATTCAGGATACGACAACATCCTCTTTAGTAACTGAAGTAAAGGAACGGCAGTACGAGGATCCTGTGTTAGATCATTATAGGGATACCACCCCTCAGAAGGAGAAGACACAATTTGAAATTACAGAAGATGGGGTCCTCAGATATCGAGGATGATTATGTGTCCCTAATGTTGCAAGGCTGTGTCGGCAGGTTATGGGAGAAACTTACTATTCTCGTTATTCTATTCATCCATGAGCAACAAATATGTATCATGATATCAGGGAAATATATTGGCAGGATGGAATAAAAAAGGATATAGCGGAGTTTGTTGCTCAATGCCCTAACTGCCAGCAGGTTAAGATTGAGCATCAAAAACCCGGTGGATTATTGCAGGCTATAGAGATTCTGACTTGGAAGTGGGAAGTAATTAATATGGATTTTATCATAGGCTTACCTCGTACCCAGCGTAAGTTCGATTCTATATGGGTGATTGTTGATAGACTTATAAAATCAGCCAATTTTCGGCATGGTAGGACTACATATTCAGCAGAGGATTATGCAAGGCTTTACATTAAGGAGATAGTATGACTTCATGGTGTCCCTATATCTATTATCTCGGATAGAGGTGCTCAGTTTACAGCTAATTTCTGGAGGTCCTTCCAAAAAGGATTAGGGATTCAGGTAAATCTTAGTACAACATTTCATCCCCAGACAGACGGACAGGCTGAGCGTACTATTCAGACACTTGAGGATATGTTACCGACTTGTATGATAGACTTCAAGGGTAGCTAGGATGATCATCTTCCTCTTGTTGAGTTCGCGTATAATAATAGCTATCATTCTAGTATTCAGATGGCTCCATAAGAAGTTCTTTACGGACGGAAGTGTAGGTCACCTATCGGATGGTTTGATGTTGGGGAAACTAAGTTAGTAGGATCAGAGTTGGTACAACAGGCAATTGGGAAGATTAAGCTTATACAGGAAAGGCTATTAGCAGCTCAAACCTGTCAGAAGTCTTATGCGGATAATCGACGACGAGACTTGGAGTTTCAGATTGACGACTGGGTATTCCTAAAGGTATCATCAATGAAAGGCGTTATGAGGTTCGGTAAGAAAGGAAAACTTAGCCCTTGGTACATTGGACCATATAAGATCATACGCAAGGTAAGCCAGGTAGCATATGAGTTAGACTTGCTTTCTGACTTGGAGTCTGTACATCTAGTCTTTCATGTGTCTATGCTCCGTAAGTGTATCAGAGATCCTTCTAGAATCGTGTCAATTGATGATGTTCAGGTCACAGAGCAGTTATTATATGTGGAAGCTCCCATTGCTATACTATATAGACAGGTTCAGAGATTGAGGACTAAAGACGTAGCTTCGGTTAAAGTACTTTGGAGAAACAATAATGTGGAAGAGATGACTTGGGAAGCTGAAAAAGACAAGGAGTCTAGGTATGGTATCCTCACTTATTTCTGCTTCTAGAGGAGGATCAGACCAAGACATCACAACCTTTAGGTGCGTGTATGGATTCTTATGTTAGTTACCTCCATTGGTTGTGTGAAGCCATTCTCATTATTGATGATTGTGACCTTATGTGTCATTGTGTTATTGGGTTTGCTACGGGAAGGGTTGGTAGTGGTATTGTTACAAAGGAGACTCTGCCAAAATTTATATTGATCTCGGGGAGTTAAACATTCGAGGACGAATCTTTCTAAGGGGGAAAGAATGTTACATTTCGCTTTTTCATACGTTAAAGTTTCGTTTCGTAAGTTAGTCAACGTAAATTCGAGAAAAGATTATCTTTGAGAGGATAAGAAGTTAATCCTATTGGACTTAGGTTTTATAAGGGCGTATAAGAGTGGTTAATAAGTATTAGAAGTTAGAAGTTAAACGAATCAAAGAAAATGCGCTTCGACAATGTTCGAGAAGTAGTGTGCCAATATTATTTCAAGCACACATATTTTACATTACTATACATATATATATATATATATATATATATATATATATATATATATATATATATATATATATATATATATATATATATATATATATATATATATATATATATATATATATATATATATATATATATATATATATATATAAAGGAATGAAAATGAGGTGCTTGCTTCACCACCACATTTAATGAGCTATTTGCTTGTCATCACCTTGATGAACAAGTATATGAGCCATACAAAGCATATATATCTATATGTGGGCCCATAGTACATAAAGTAATTATACAACTTGAGATTGATTAGGTTGCTGATTTCTATTCACAACAAAAATGTTCCAACACTTGAGAGCCTCATTTGGCTTGGAAAGTTTCTCATGAACATGTGTAGAAATCTTAGTTGACCTTAGAAGGGTTCATGCACTATTTTGGATGTTCTCTTGAACAAGATAAACGTTTCCAACCTATTATTTCACTTGGAGAAGAGTTTTTCTCCACTTTGAGAATTGTTCTTTACTTTGGGAATTCTTTTGAAGCAAGGAAGAAAACGAAAACCCTCCAGCAACTTGAAGCTTCACTTTGCTCAATTAAACCCTATGCACAAGCAACGTTTTTTTGTCATGTATGGAGGAGCAAGAATTGTTCATGGAAAGTTCTAGCTGAATTAAAGTTGGAATAGGAGTTGTTCTTGGACATCTAAGGTAAGAAATCCCCCTTTCTTCATGTGTGTGAGCTTGTATAAGTGTTATAAGTATTATCTTCATGAAACCATATGGAGTAGTAACTAGAAGTTGTGGACTAGTATTGGATATTGTTTTATTAGAATGTGGGAGTTGCTCTTGCATTTTTGAAGGGGCTGAATGGGTGGTGATTGGTTATTGATATTGTATTGTTGTTGTTGGTATAATAACATAAGTATTATTGTTAATGTTGCTTGGGCTATTTGGTGGTTGTTGTAACTTGTGGGGAATCATATAAATAGGGGAGATGTTGTCTGTTTTACCATAAAATAGATTGTGATCGATATATAATAGCTACGACTCTTAAATGATAACGATAGTATAATTTCTCATATTGTAGAATAAGGAGCCACGACATTTGTATAGCTTGAGGTTGGGAAGTATATACAAGATATGTTAAGGCTATCCCTTCTTTTATTTTGGCATGATCCATACGGTACAAATGAAACTAGCAAACGCACAACTTTCATAAATGCCTCTATTCATAGAAGCACTAGGGGTGCCTATGTTATTGATTCCCCATGTGTATTATTATTAAATCGTCTGTTCATGGGTTTTAGAAAATACGTAAATTGATAAAGTTATTTCGTGATATTTAGAAAATCGTTTGTTCATGTACATTGACCCATGACCAGATGGCGTTATATATATATATATATATATATATATATATATATATATATATATATATATATATATATATATATATATGTATGTATATGGGGTATGGAGAAAGGTTACGACGTTATATACGCACCACCACCTGATTCAGCTGGCATACGTTGATGATTCCGCCCACTAAGGCCGAGATGATATGATGAGATGCCCTCAGAGGCTTGATGACGTTATGTACGCATATACCTATACATGATATGACATTTGTACGCATGTGCATGACATTATAAATGTTTCATGATTCACACAACTATTCAGACTTACAGGTTGAGACCTTTATTCCATATTTCTTTTTATGTCTTCTATGTACTGATTTTCATGCCTTACATACTCGGTACATTATTCGTATTGATTCCCCTATTTCTTGGGGTCTACGTTTCATGCTCGCAGGTGCAGGTAGACAGGTTGACGATCCCCCTTCTTAGGATCCTTGCTCAGCGAGAGTTGGTGTGCTCCATTTGATCCGGAGCTGCTTTTGAGTTTTGGTACGATATTTTTGTATACATATATGGGTATGACGGGGCCCAGTGCCGTCCTTTATACAATTTTACACTCTATTAGAGGTATATAGACAGTCATGTATAGTCGGATAATTTGTAGCCTTGTCGGCTCGCCCCACTGTATTCCGTATATATATGTACATATGTAGTTTGGGCATGTTTTCTCGCGTATGTTATTCACATAATTCAGTAGTTTACTGTCAGACATTATGTATGTCCTACACTTATTTCATGTTTTATCTTAGAAGTATGCTTAGGGATGTTCGACAGGTAGGCTCGGGCACTCGTCATGGCCCATCGGTTTGGGTCGTGACAGTTATCATCAGGTCTACGGTGCGGTGTTAGAGAAGTGGGAGAAATAAATTCATATTCGCAGAAGATCTAATCATTGCGGTGTATCAATTGGAGATACTATTGAGTGCATGAAGAGGGTATAAAATAGCTTACGGATGGTGAGACGACGTGGCCTCGTGATTTGGGGTCACTCGGGATGAGTGTCGTTTGAGGTCTGTTATGCATTTGAAGGGAGCTATTATTATTTCAAAGGCAAGTCAAGAGTAAATCGGAGGAAGTTGGGTTAGTTAGTGATAGGTTGAATCAGCATGGTTGTGTAAATGATAAGTTCCTTCGGTAGGTCTTATTATACAGGTGATTCGTGGTGGTATGTGCGGGATTGACAGCCACCATAATTTGATTGATTGGGAGGTATTTGATTATGATGGCATGTTATGTGTAAATAGATACAGGAGAGTTATGGCAGTTTAGACCACAACTTGAGGTTTGTGTTTTCTGCGGTTATGAGAATTCAGTTGTGTGCTGCAATGGTTATTCTGAAATGAGTTAAGTGAAAGGTTTCTAGCCAATGAAGTAGTTATTCTACTAGTAGTTCAGGGGTTATGATGAATTCTAGTACTCTCGTGTAGCGGCATGGTAAGTGCAGCGGGCGGTATGGAAATTTGGAAGTTGAGGACCAAGGTCGAGGTTTGGTGTTGATAACAGTGTCACGAGCTCGGAGGAGCGGGGGAAGACTTCAGATGTTTAGAGTAAGCTGGCATTATCTTGGTGTCACCTGGGAACGGTGTCCTGTGTATGAGGCATTGTGTATTGATTTGCGAATTCTTGATTCACTTTGCAGAATTAGTACGGTTGAAGGTATGGAGGTGCAAACTTCGTTTCCTGGTGCGGAAGGTCGTGGGAGTGTATCCCACAGGAAATTGTATAAGTGTGACATGTTATTCACTTGTTTGTTAAGGATTGAAACCAAGTATGAATATTCTGGTACTATCGCTAATGTGAGAGTTTATGCCTGAAAGGTGCTCTATTCCTTTGGTTATAGACTGTGGGAGTTTGTTCCGGATTGGACGGCTGCTCGTGTGTGTCATGAATAGGGGCCATTGTGGATCCTTGGAAGGTTGTTGGCCGAGTATGGTATGATCATAATCGGTTTGAGGTCCGTTGGTGGGTCTAATGTGAATGAGTGCTCTACGTCAGGTCGGATGTGTTCATTCGTCATAGCATTGCTTACGGAGGAGTCTTCGAGCGTTGGATGTTATTCCCGTTGTCATCTATACCATGTAATACTGTATTGTGCCACGTGGGTTGTGAGACGGCTTGATTATTCGCATATGTGTTGTGATCTCGTGTAGCTTGTAGTGTTATATGAGCAAGATGGCTCTCGAGATGCAGGTCATTTATTGCACCTTAGTAGTGCTTGGGTTTTTGTAGAGTATGGCACTATCCATCTCCCCAGGGTTGTATTATGCACTTGGCCTGCTTGTGATCGATATTCGAGCATTTCATAAGTATAAGCATTTCGGCTTAAGGGGCGTTTCCTTAGTGATTGTTATATGTGGATCAGGTGGCACGCCACCACGGGTATATTGTTTGGATCGGGTGGCACTCCGCCACGGGTATGTTGTGTAGATCAGGTTGCGCGCTGCAACAATGTCACGTTTGGATCAGGTTGCGCGCCGCAACAGTGAGATGTTGAGTACGGTTCCTTATATCTATTCTTGTGTATTTTGTTTCTCATTCTCTAAGAAGGGTTCATAGCATCTGTTCGACTGTTTTATTCATTATGCGGGCTGGGTAGTTCTTTTCCAGAGTTCGCTCTTCCTTATGTGTCATATTCAAGTGTAGCTTGTTAGCGCATTGATGGCGTCATATGAGATTTTGTTCAGTGTTTGAGGTGGCTCATTGTTGGAGCATCTTGTACTGGGTGAGACTAGTTTTTTGGACCTGAAATCAGTGCGAGCGGATTTATGCAAGGTGTATTAAAGAGAAAGTGTCACTATTCAGTTCAGAATGAAGTAACGGTTCTTGCCAAGCGGAGAAACTCCGTGAGTTATTGATTTGACGGGTGGTTATGAGTTACTGTACATCTCTTTCATCATTGCATTATTGTGAGGATTGAAACCGGGCTTATATGTGTTATGAGGTATACTACGGTCATCGGGTCAGTGAATTTGCAGTTGTTATGCTTGGAAGAGGTTGCCTTGGGCAAATGAGTTATGCGGTGCGTTGTGTGATGTCAGCATGGGTTCATGATCATGTGTGGGTTCAGCGTATGAAGATTAATACGGTGTTCGTATGTTAGAATCAGGTCTTGTAGAGAATTTTGGATGTTGGAATTTGGTTCTAAGGCTTGTTAGCTAAGGTTATAAGGAGGATTTTTAGTCTGGCTCGAGGTAATGTGCTCACCTGGGTTGTGGTGGCACGAGTAGGTGCACAAGGTGTTGAATAGTGATTTTGGAACAACTCCGGAGCAGTTCTTAGCACGTTCGAGGACGAACATATGTTTAAGTGGGGGAGAATATAACAACCCGGCCGGTCATTTTTCAGACCTAGCGCATCGTTCGGCAGTTTGAGGCCTTGAGTAGCTTCACTTCATATTTTATAACTTGTACGTGTGGTCGGAATTGAAATTCGGGAAAATCGGAGTCATTTCGGAAGGAAAATTCTCAATTCGAAGCTTTAAGTTGGAAGAGTTGACCATGGTTTGATTTTTAAGTAAAGGACCTCAGAATCGGGATTTGAAGGTTCCAATAGGTTCGTATGATGATTTCGAACTTAAGCGCATGTTCGGGTTGAGTATCGGGCAGCCCGAGAATATTTCGGCGCTTATTGTGGAAGGTTGGCATTTTTAAAGTTCAAGGATTTCTTAAGTTTGATTTGAAATGAATTTTGGTGTTATCGATGTCCGTTTGGACTTTAGAGCCTTGGAATAGGTTCGTATCGTGATTTGTGACTTGCACGCAAAAATTGGCATCATTCCAGGATGTTTAAGTGTAATTAAGACGCGTTCGGCGAAGTTTGAATGTTTGAAAGTTTAAAGAGGGTTTCGATCGTCGATTCGTAGTTTTGGTGTTGTTTGGTATGATTTGAGGCCTCAACCAAGTCCGTGTTGTGTTATAGAACTGGTTGGTGTGATTGGACGGGGCCTCGGGTGTGTTTCGGGATGGTTTCGGACTAAGTTTGGATGATTTGTTATTGCTGGTTGCTGGTGTCTGGTTTTGTTCTTCGCGAACGCGAAGGGATTCGCGCGTTCGTGAAGAAGTACTTTTGGAGTTGCTGGATTTGTTCATCGCGAACGCGACACAGAGGTCGCGAACGTGGAGGAGAAGCTGAGGCAACCTATGTGAACGAGACATGGAGGTCGCGAACGCGTAGAAAGAAGGAGAGTTGGGCCTAGAGCAGTTAAGCCTCCACGAACGCGATGCTTACTCCGCGAACACGAGGCAGTGGGATCAGAAGTCTTCGCGAACACAGCCCATTGGTCGCGAACGCGTAGAGGAATTTTGGGAGGCAGTATTTTTAGCCTTCGCGATCGCGAAGAGGATGGGTCTGGGCAGAATTATTTTAAATCGGGATTTTTGCTCATTTCACTCATTCCTCTCTTGCTTGGGCGATTTTTGGGGCGATTTGGAGGAGCCATTTTCATCATCAATTTTGAGTTAAGAGATTCCTACACATTATGAATTAAATACATGGCTTATATATAGATTTAAACATGAAAATTAGTAGAAATTGTGAGATTTTGAAAGAAACCTAGAAATTGGTATTTCTGGATTTTGACCATGATTTTGGAAATGGAATTAGGAATAAATCACATATTTGAATTCGTAATATTATGGGAATATTTTATCTTCAAACATTTTCGGAATCCGGACACGTGGGCCTGAGGGTTGACTTTATTGACTTTTTAAGCGGAGTTGTGGATTGTTATAAATTGATTATTTATGAGTATTAGAGTACATTTTTATTGGTTTGCACATTATTTGACTAGTTTCAGACCGATGTGCATTGGTTTAAGGTGCTAGAGAGGCGTTGAAGCCGGTTATGGAACTTCAGAGCGAGGTAAGTCTCATGTCTAACCCTGTGAGGGGAAATTTACCCCGTAGATGTTATGTTCTTATGTGCTACATGTTGTGGGAGCTACGCACATATGAGGTGACGAGTGTCTGTGCGTATGCTAGAATTTCTGATTATGTCCGGGTAGACTTAGGTTCACGCCATGCTATAATTGTACTATTTAAGTATCTTTGCTCGTTTAATTTCTTTATTTCGCGTTACGGTGTGAGACTAGACTTGCATGGGGTGATAGACTCGCTATTGTAGAGATGTGATGAGTTGCTCGATAATACGCGGAATAATTTGTGCTTCCCTTATGAATTCCTCCCGCGTTGTGCGTTTTCATCGCAATGCTTTTCTTAAAGTTCATAACTCACACGTTTATTCATGAGTGGGGTCAAGGACCTGTTAAAGCTCCTTATTCTAATGGGATCGGGTCGTTCGCCTTGGCAGAATTATGTACCACACTCTTATGGGAGCGGGTTGTTCGCCTCGGTAGTATAATAGATGCATCTATGATTCGTGTCGTTCGACCCTCAACAGTGTACACATTATTATGGGATTGGGTTATTCGCCTCGGCATTTCTATAAATACTCTTATGGGATCAGGTCAATCGCCTCGGCAGCTTTATGAAACACTCTTATGGGATCGGGTCGTTCGCCTCGGCAGCGTCGTGCGTAATATGTGACAAGAAGCCATCATATCCGTGAGCTTTTCTGATGTGAGTTGTGACGATCTATCTGGTGGGGATCATTCTACATATATACTCTGGTTGAGGAGGTGACTAATAATTAAGAGCTTGTATTTACTGTTCAGAGGAGGATCGTACCACGTACCTATATCTCTTTACATTGTTCATTTACTTTTACCATGCCTCATACTTGTTTACTTTCTATTGCGCTTGATATATTGGGCTACTAGTAAGTGTCAATGTCGACCCTTCGTCACTACTTCTCCGGGGTTAGGCTAGATACTTACTGGGTAAGCGTTGATTTACGTACTCATGCTACACTTCTGCACTTATTGTGCAGGTGTGTGTGTGTGTGTGTGTGTGTGTGTGTGTATATATATATATATATATATATATATATATTGGTTTTTTGGGCGTAGAGGCGCGGTTATTGCGGGGACTTTATGGTGAGCTGCTTTCAGGTTACGATCCGCAGCATACAGAGTCTCCATCAAAGTTACGTACATTCTCCTGTCTAACTTGTATTCCAGACAGAAATTGTATTTTATTATCTCTTAGTAGATGCTGATACACTTGTGACATCAGGTTTTGGGGGTCCTAGTGGATGTTCATTATTGTAGTCACGTAATTATTATTATTTTATCTTGTAATTTATACTTTATACGGAAATTGGTAAATAAAAATCACGGGTGTTCTACGAGTATCGGATTTCACTCTATTTATTTAATTGGATTTATGATTTTAAAGATAATGAAATGAGTAACTAAGTTGGTTAATCACCGTTGGTTTGTCTGACGGTAGCGTTAGGCGTTATCACGGCCTACGGCGTATTTTGGGTCGTGACAGTTAAACACACGCAAGTAGTGCCTTCTAATTGGCGCCAGGCCCCGGTTGTAGGGGCCAATCCATTAGTCTGAACCTTTCTATTCATGGTAATTGCCGTGTTTCTTCTCCCGTTGACGTTTACTTGACTTTGCGCAGTGAGGAAAGAGCACATAAAGAGAAATGTCTCCTGTTAATTAATTCTACATCACATCTTTGCCTACTCTGGAAGGTCGGAATCAAATTTTGGAAGAACCAGAATTCAGCGAAACAACTTCAAGAGCATCAACTGCACATAAATAGACTTTTCCTTAAAGAGGTACGTAACTGTTCTTAGTAAATACGTATTTCAGTATCTTTGCAACTTGAATTCCCTCCCTAAATGCACTGATATGATATTAAACTTTATTTACCAGCTAAATTACATCTAGGTTCATTTACATTTTTAATTATCTTGAAAAGTGGGCTTTTAAGCTAGGAAGATGTGTGATATGTGGTTTTACAGTGTTTATCTTAACAAGAATAATAGAAAAGCTTTTTACATCAGTTAATGGTCTCAGAATGATTTCAGAAATTCTGCATTTTGTTTCTTTGTTATTATCTTTCATCTTCTTTATATTTAAATTTTACTAGGTTGTTTTCAAGCAAAAGGTTGTAAAGGAAAATAGACAGTTTACACCAAAATCATGCTAAAATGGAGAGGTGGATAAAATGAAGTGCAAAAAACGGATTACATTTTGCACAAACAGAATCATACTTTAGAAAATTCATGTGAAGATCAAATAGTCTTACCTGATAAACAAATCAAGCAATTTTCTTGAGTAACAATAACAAAAACAAACCCAGTGAAATCCCACGAGTGGTGGGGTAGTATGTATGCAGACTAATACCCTACCTTACGAGGGTAGAGAGGCTTCTTCCGGCAGACCCACGGCTCAGGAACAGAAAAGCGAGCAATAAACAAACAATAGAGCAATTTTTCTTGAGTAGAGTGGTTAAAAGATTTTAGGAAGTTTTACGGAAATAGATTGTTGCATCTGTCGTTTGTATAATTTTTCTTTCAGTAACTAGTTTTCTTATAAGACAAAGACATTAGTTGAGATCTTTATGCCCAAATTAACAAATCGATGTTTGAGTGCTGAAATTCAACTGTCCGAGACACTGTTGAAAATTTTGCATTGATGTTGTAAAGATGGAAACTGATGCAGGCATTCCTGTAGGACCTCGACACAGCGATCCAATATTTGATATAATTGTACCTGGAAAGGGCTGAAGTTTGGCTATCTAACGTGCTCGCATACTGGAGGATTGAGGGATTTGCCTTTGCTTTTGCATTCCTAAGTGTGTTATCATGCCAGAGGATCCGTCCACTGATGTTTCTCACGTTGCAGCTTCAGGATTCGTCACTGAAATAACTCAACTTATATTTGAAACAATGGATGCTGCAAATTCTGTTGTTGTACAGCAGGAAAATTTCAATAAATTTTCAAATTTCTTGGAGAAGATTGCATTTGTCCTAAAAGAGTTATCGAAGGCTGGAACCAGTAAAATCACTAACTTAAGTCCTGCTTTTGAGGATCTCAAGCTGGAGATAGAATTGATTAAGCAACTAGCTTTGGACTGCAGAAATAGGAACAAAATTTATCTCCTATTGAACTGTCGGAGGATTGTCAAGTTCTTTGAGAGTAGTACTAGGGATATTACTCAGACTTTGTTGCTAATGACAACGGAACCTCTGAATATTTTACCAGAAATCGCTGATCAGCTGAAAGATTTATGCAAGAAAATGCTGGATACTAAGTATGATGTCTCTACCAAGGAGGAGGAAGTTTCAGTGAAAATTGAATCAGGAATACAAGAGAGGAATGTCGATAGATCCTATGCAAATGATTTGCTCATTTGTATTGCCAAAGCTGTTGGAATAGCAAATGAGCAATCACAACTGAAGAAAGAATTTGAAGAATTCAAGAGAGAAACTGAAAGTAGTGAACAAGGGAAGAACCTGGCTGAGACATTACGGATGGAAGAGATCATTATATTACTTGGCAAGGCTGATTTGCTTACAACTGCAGAAGAAAAGCAGACAAATTACTTGACTAAAAGGAACTCTTTGGGTAGGCAACCATTAGAACCTTTGCAATCATTTTATTGCCCGATTACTGGAGATGTCATGGAAGATCCGGTGGAGACTTCTTCCGGGCAGATATTTGAAAGGACAGCGATTGAGAAGTGGTTAGCAGATGGCAATAAGCTGTGCCCCTTGACCAAAAATCCCTTGAAAAGATCAGATCTCAGGTCCAATAAAACGCTGCGTCAGTCAATTGAAGAATGGAAAAACAGAAACATCATGGTCACGATTGCTTCCCTAAAACAGAAAATTCAGACAAACGATGAGGAAGAAGTGCTTCAATCTTTGCAGAAGTTGCTGGAGTTTTGTGTAAGGAGTGAGCTGCAGAGAGAATGGATAGTGATGGAAAATTACATTCCAGTTACTATAGATCTTCTATCTGCAAATAATACTGAAATAAGAAAGTCTGCTTTAATGATACTTTACGCCCTCTCAAAGGATAGTGAAGAAGGCAAGGTACAGTTTAGTGTACATTTCACAATAATATGATCCAAGTAGCAATGAACACGCAACTGGTCGCTTATGTGTGGATTTTTTCAAAATTTACTTATCTCTCACACAATTCCCACAAACAAATAATGTTATCAAATGGATACCTCCTCTGAATGATCTTAAAGCTATTTTATCTGGTGCGCTGGCAGGAAAGAATAGGTACAGTAGATAATGCTATTGGATTGGTGGTGCGATCCCTTGCGCGCAAGCCTGAAGAAAGCACATTGGCTTTGCAACTGCTTTTGGAGCTATCGAGAAGTAGTATAGTTCGAGACTTGATGGGCAGTGTCCAGGGTTGCATCCTTCTACTTGTTACTTTCATGAATAGTGATGACTCTGTAGTTGCAAACCATGCAAGTGAGATTTTAAAGAATCTCTCTTTCCTTGATCAGAATGTTATTGAAATGGCAAGATTAAATTACGGTGAACCCTTGTTACAACACCTATGTTCAGGTATTTGCTTAACACTGTCATACTTTACAGTTGAAACTTATGATATTGTTTTGAGTGATATTTTTCAAGACCCCAAGGTTACTGCATAATTCAGGCTATAATCATCCTTTTTTGTGCTTTTGGATGATAGCTTCTTTTGATCCAAGCCTGAACTTTGTTTTGAGTGAACTTTATTTTAGCTTCTAATTAACCTATAAATAATAAACTATGTTAAGCATTTCGGAACTGCTCTGGAGATCGTAGGATGTCTGCAATTCATTGCAACCACAAGGCATCTGACCGGTCTAGATGAGTAAGCGCATCCATTTTGGAAATTAAGCCGACATAAAGAACTAATGCAAGAATACATCTAATAAGGGTATGAACCAATAAGTTAAATAGGATGGCATGTGGCAGAAACCAAGAATGATATCCTGATGTCAGGTAGACCCATAAAGTGACAGATGGCTCATGGTTGGTGAAGTTGAAAAGGCAGATTTTATGTTGATGTAATCATTGGTTGTTTGAATTCAAAACTACTTCCAGAAGCCGTAATTTATAGGTCTACCTCATTATTGGTGCAGGAACTGAAAGTAAGCGTATGTTCATGGCCAAAACCTTGTCAGAGATCGAGTTGAGCGACCAGCTTAAGCTGTGCCTCATAGAAAATGGGGCGCTGAAGCCACTTCTTGAACTTCTCTCCCATAGCAATACAGATATGAAAAGTATTGCTGTCAAAGCACTTCAAAACCTTTCAACTGTCACACAAAATGGTCAGCTGATGGTTAAGGAAGGTGTCAGTGACCTGCTGTTTGAACTACTATTTTGTCACACCTTGTCAAACGAAATACGGGAACATGTTGCAGCAACAATTATGCAACTTGCCATGTCAACAAATTCGCAAAGATCAGAGGATGTTCAGGTTTCACTGTTGGAGTCTCATGACGATATTTTTAAACTCTTTTCTCTTGTATCGTTGACTGGATCTAACATGCAACAAAGCATTCTTCGTATCTTTCAAGCAATGTGCCAATCTCCTGCTGGTTCTGATATCCGGACTAAACTGAGACAGGTATGTAGATTCTGATAAATTATCTTCAATATTTTTGCACAAGCTAGCAGAATCGGATATAATTTTTCACACTTACTATAGCTAGTCATTCCTCCGAGTCATAAACTAGTGGGAAAACACAATTCCCTCTAAAGATATCTAACTTACTCAAACTGTAAACTGATGATCCTCATTAGGAAAGAAATATGTTCAGGTTGTGTTATAGGAAAGAAAATTTGCAATTAACGGACTACCAAAAGCTTAAACATTGTATAGCTGTTGTTAGCATTTTGGCCCTGATGCTTTAGTTTCTCTAAGATTTTGTTGACTCACTTGCTAGTAGGTAAAGAAAATCTCCTTTTTGTATCAATTTCCTGATATGATTTCATGATTGCTCTCCATTTCATCTCCTGTACAATCAGCTAATTACACCTCACACTAGTGTCAGATCTTGAAGTTCATGTAGATAAACACAATTTGATTTCTGACTTCAGCTGTCATTTCAATAATTGTTTCATTGTCAGATTTCCGCAATTAAGGTACTAGTCTACCTATGTGAACTTGATGACCGTAAGGTACGGGCTGATGCGGTGAAACTCTTCTATTTATTGACAAAAGATGGCAATGATGATATTCTCTTAGAGCATGTAAATAGTACCTGCATTGGGAACTTGGTGCGGATCATCAGAACTTCGGATAACGAAGAAGAGACTGCTGCTGCGTTGGGAATAATCTCCTACCTTCCTCAATATTGTTCAATGTCTCAGCACCTTCTTGATGCTGGGGCGCTTGACGTCATCTTAGACTGTTTACGCGGTAGAAATGAACATGCTTTACCAAGAAATGAAGTTGTAGAGAATGCTGCTGGAGCTCTTTGCCGTTTTACTCTTCCAACAAATCCAGAAACACAAAAACAAGTTGCTGAAGCTGGTGTTATTACTCTTTTGGTATCCCTACTAGCGTCTGGCAGTTCCTTGACTAAAAAGAATGCAGCCACTTGTTTAAAGCAGTTATCAGAAAGCTCGTGTATTCTGAGCAAGCCGGTTAGAAAATATTGGATGTTAAGCTGTTGTGTTGCATCACCGACACATAGCTGTCCTGTGCACTTAGGAATTTGCAGCATTGAATCCACATTCTGCCTTGTAGAGGCTAATGCTCTCAGACCCCTCGCAGAAGTGCTAGACGAATCAGATCCTGCAGCTGCTGAAGCTTCTTTAGATGCAATCTTGACAATAATTGAAGGTGCACAACTGCAGAATGGTTCTAAGGTACTTGCAGAATCCAATGTTATTGCTCCAATCATAAAATTGTTGAGCTCATCATCTATCGTTTTACAAGAAAAATCTCTCAAGGCCTTGGAGAGGATACTTCGAATGATAGAAATGAAGGAAAAGTATGGGATATTAGCGCAGATGCCACTTGTGGAAATCACTCAGAATGGAAGAAGTGACATGAAATCTTTGGCTGCTAAAGTTCTAGCTCACTTAAATGTACTTCCTGGACACTCTTCCTTTTTCTAATGCACGCTCAAATATTTGAAAAGCACTATACTCGTGAGACGAGTAGATCATCTACACTGAACTATAGCACATTCATCCCATTTGTTTTTCCATTTTATTTTTGACAACTGTTTAGTGCTCACATATTTTAGAGTGGGGTCTGTCAGATATGAATTCTAGCTTTGCCTTTGTAATGTTTAAGGTTGCCGCTAGGCCTGTTGGCGTGATGTTGTAATAGCAGATCTGGAGATCAAGGGATGAAATTTCCGTTATTTGCGACAGTTCTACTTAGTTCTGCGACAGTATTTTCCTTTTCAAATAAGAACTTCGTTGATGAGCTAAACAGGTTTTGCCACCCGCACACCATTATAAGAAAATACACTGTATAAACTGGTAAGTGTTAGTCAGGAACTCAAACTCCGAAAACAAGATCAGACACAAACCAAATGAACGAACAACTAATGTCTACTCCTGACAGAGAATGAAGATGGATTCTTGTCTGTGGCTGTCATTCCTTATCCTCTGCGAGTTTGAATCACATCTGATTGAAATGATAGAGCAGTGGGAAAAGGGGACATGATTCTGTATTAACATTTGAGAGAATTTATGTTGAATCATGCCTTGTAACAGGGGAATACCTCGAGTCTCATGTAAGACAACTAATTGCACCTCGAGATGTTGCTGAGGATCCGTGGGTCGTTCTTAGCCACAGGATATGTAATGCAGACATATAACTAGCCTATTCTTTTGAGAAATCAACACTGGAGAAAATTCAAGCAACTAAACAATGCCATATATATAACAGCAAACACCATGAAAGATATGTCAATTGCTTGAGCATGAAATCATGATCGATGGAATTTTCGCGCCTGTAGAGTTATATAGGACGGCTGGCTATCGTAAAGTTGGCGCCACTACTCTTACAATAGCTTTCCGCTAGTTATGTAGTATTTTCTATTAGGGGTTTACAAAAAAAATGATAAACCGCACCAAACCGATAATGCGAGTCAAACCGGGGAAAAAATTCGATTGTGGTTTGGTTTGATTTGGTTTGGTATTGGGGGAAAAAAAAACCCCGACCATAATTGGTTTGGTTTGGTTTTAACTAAAAAAAGTCGAACCGAAACCAAACCAACCCGATCATTTATACAATTTTTAAAAATATTTTATACATATAAATATTTATTGTAATGTAATTTATAAATATTTCTTAAACCTTTTTACAATTTTATCTTTTAAAGTATTATTTCAAGTTTGGACTTAGCATTATTGAATGGTAAATAAATTTTATAGCTCATAAATGTAGTAACTGATCAAACAAATTAAAGTTCAAATCAATACTAATACTAACAAAAAAAATTCAATTCAATACTAGGAATGACGATAGTGTTGGATATCTATTTTTTAGTTTTATATTAGTTTATAATGTAAGCATAACTTAGTTTATCGTTTTTTAGTACTCAATTATGTAATTAATAGTACTTATTAGCTATACTTATTTTAGCATGACCTATATAGTATTTTTAGATTATGTTAATTTTTATTATGGCTTATTAATTAACAATATTTGCTTTATGTAATTTTATTATCTTTGTTATTGAATATTTTAGTATAATGCTATGACTTATCTCATATTATTGTGTTATTTTCTTGGAAACTACCTTATATAGTTGTATCTTACTCAGTTACTATGACTAAAAAAATATTTGGAGCACAAGTTATATATTTTGTGCTATAAAAACTTTACCGGAAAAAATCGAAAACCCGAAAAAAATCGAAAACCCCGAGAAAAACCGAGATTGAAAACTCGACTTTGTTGGTTTGGATTGGTTTATAGATTTAAAAACCTGACACCATTGATTTGGTTTGGTAACTGAAAAATCCTAATCAACCCGACTTATGTACACTCATAGTTCCTATTACCGAATCCGGTGTCTAAACCAGTATCCAATGTATGAACCAAATTAATAAGTGCACGACACATGTATTTTTCTACTTAACTTTATTACTTAACCATGGTATTTTGATATTTAGTCTTAAACTCTTTGTTAATATGTATTCTTACCTCAATTTATAAAAAACATTTATCTGTAAGCGTAATATCTAGGATAGAAGTATCATTCATCCGTAAGAGTAGAATTACAATGGCAGCTCAAGCACATGTGTGGCCTAAAGCCAAAGTAACGTGAGGCTTAAACTTTTAAAAGACGGTTGAGCACTTACTAATGAAATCTTGAAGAAAGAAGGCGAGTACGAAATTTTGGATTGGATAAAGAAGGTGAATAAAATATCAAAGAGAAACACAGAAATAATGTAGGGGTTTCTGAAATGTGAAGAGATTAGGAAAAAGAAAAATTGATTTTTGGAAATTAAGGAAGAAAAGTAATTAATTTTTTACATGTTATCTAATAAATTAAAAAAATTAGATAGTTAAATTGAAAAACCAACTTAAATTGAAACGTTGAGAAAATAATTCATCTACCCATTTTTTAATAAGTCAAATAATTACTTTATTTGTATATCTAAAAAGTTTTATTTTCTTTATATGAAAAATTCTACTTTTTGTATTAAAAGTACAAAATATTGTTATTTTTTAAATACCTATAAACCCATTATTTCTAAAAAAAAAAATGGGGCCCCAAATTTGAGGATAAGGCACAATTCTTACTTGTGACCATGAGTAGAAACAATTGTGAACTGATTTACTTTCACGAAGATTAACTTAGTCATTTTCTGTTCCCAATCCAATGACAAACAAAATTGATAATCTAATTCCCAATGCAGCACCAGCTTTTTCCCCATAAAATGAGTAAGATTTGCTATTTTAGACTTTTAGTTACTCACGTTAAAAAGCTACTAGAATAAACTTAAACAGACAGCCACTTAAGCTACAGAAACTGGGAGATCATAGAAGTTTGAATATTTGTAGGTATAAACATCATATATTGAAGGGAGCTTCACGTCCAAATACCAAACAGAAGAAAAAAGTAATACTCCTACACCGAAAACTGCTGTTTATCATAATATTGCCTAAAAAGAGTTGGAATCTTAAAGAACTCTTTAAATTAATAAGTGCATGTTCTGACCGAGATTACAGGATGTTGAAAAGACTGAAAACTTGATGGTAAAAAAAAAATTTAAAATATGGCTGGACATCCTTTAGCAGAAATGCCTGGAGCGGTGGGACAAGCAGCTAGCGGACATCCGTCTGTGTTGTTTCCCCACCAGTCAATATTGATATCTTTGGATTGTATAGCTAGGAATAACAAGATGGCGATAAAAGCAGTTCCAGAATCAAGGCCACCAGACAAAACGTAGTTGTAACGTTCCCACAAGTGAGGCCAGCGTCTATAAACAACATAACCAGAGAGGAACGCCAAAATTAGCCAGCTCGTGTAGTTGACAGAGCTAGCTGGAGGCATCATTGCTGTTGCGCCCAATAAGACAGGCATATTTATGTGGGAAATCCACTTGTGCTTAGGGAAAGCTTTGTGCGCCAACCAAACTAGTACAGGGGCAATGGCTCCTCCAAGAAAGAACCAATTCACATTAGGGTAGACACCAAGTGATCCAAATATTCTCAATGGCGCAATGAGCCCCCATATAACAGAGGCGTCATAGAATACACGGTCCATTGGACACTGCCACGGGCTGTTATCTGGTAACACAGAGATGTCACAGAGATTTTGTATCGTATCCATGAGCCACCAAGCAGTTATGGTGTAGATAATTATCGATATGAATGTGCCCAGCATCTGAAAAACCAAATAATCTTAGCATTCAGAAAATAACCAAAGTGATATTATTCTTATCTACATCAAGAATTAATACTAACCTGAGCCATAAACATTGCCCTGGGAGGAATTTTCATGTAGTGACCAAGCTTGAAATCATAAACAAAACTAAGAGCTTGGGACATACTTATGTACCCATATACCTTGAACAACATGTTAGCCACAGGGCGGCCAGGGTATAGATACCCGATAACATATTCTGTGATGATATTAAGACCTGGTTGCTGTTTCAACCAAAAGAAAATGAAATAAGGTCAAATTGACAACAACACAACAAATAAAGGAGATTCGGTTTTGGGGAACAGTGTATTAATTACCTGGTTTGTAGTGGCTGAAATTATTCCTATGGGTAGAGTGAAACCCAGTGCTATAGCAAAAGCTAGCAAGATACCCCACCAAGTCAATTGAAATGTTTCAAGATAATACTGACAAGTAAAGAAGATTAATACCATATTTGCTACAAGAACAACATGGAACCACCACATAGGGACCTGCTTGTAACTTTTCATTAGCCTTGTGTGCACATCTGGTTTGTGTTTTAATGCTTCTCTGGATCGATTACACATTTCTCTGCAAAGACAAATTTTTTAAGACACCCTCCAAGTTTTGATATCAAGATGACTTAGAAGCCAAAAATGTATTGCATTTCAATAGATGACATGATCACTCTATTAAAATTATAAGGGGGTGTTTGGTTTATGGTCTATATGCAAAGATTATAACGTAGATATGCGGAGTTTAATATCTGAAATCGATCAATGTATTGTTATATTTCAATCACTTTTAAGGGCTCTAGCATTCAATAATCCAAGAATAATAAGCTGATGCATACCTTCCATGGAAGAGAAAAACGTGGACGAGAGTAGCAGTAAGACCAGCAAATCCAAGACCATATGTCATGGCAAAGAAGGTGCTCAAATGCAACTGACCATATTGATTATAGGCAGCTTTATCAAGCTCAAAGTGTGAATTAATGACTCCCTCGGTGTTGTATTTCGTCCCATTTAGCGTGAAGAGGCCGGAAGAAAATATAGGGAAATTCTTGGCATTGTAAACGTTGAACCAATAAGTGAGCGGAGTCATCAAATACATCACAAGTACAAAACCAGCTGCAACATTAGCAGTGGCAAACCATGGACTTGCTAGAGGACTTCCAAGGTATGATGAAATTGTCGTCCAATCAAATCCCAATGCCCCAATTCCAAGCCCGCGCATTCCAGAACCCAATTGCTGAACAAGGATAGACTTAGGGGCCAGCCAACAGATCCAAGAAAATGAGGATAACATCTGGAAAAGATAACCAGGAAATATGTAGTATGCAAAGCTGAAAACTAAGGCTATGAGAAAGAACTGTATCCGAGTTGTACCACCCTTTGGTCTAGTCTCCTTTTCATGGAGAGCCCTGCACAATAATACAATGGTATAACTAATGAGTTTAATTTCTACGTACAACTTTTCCTGGTAATAAACTAAAATAAATGGTAAAGTAATATGCTATAACATGTTAAATTACACCGACATTAATCCTATGCATATACCTGAATAAGGAGACCTGAACCAAACTGCCTGGCCACCACATCTCTGCTGGCTCAACCAACTGCTTCCGGAAAATACCAGCCCAACCAAAACCTAACATCTGCCAATAATTGGAAGATAACAATAAATTAACAAACAAACAAATAACTAGGAGTAATAGAAAGGAAATGAAAAAGTTGAAGAATGTAGCTTTAGTCAACTTATGTTAATTAACTCGTAAAATATTTTAGACCACCCTCAGAATTAACATGCTCAAATACCTAAACAACCAGTAACTATATAACTAATTATTACTTGTATAAATCAAATATCCAACTACTACAAATTCTTAAACAGTACCAATAAAAGACATGTTATTGGAGGCAGATCTAGGATAAAATTTGATCGGTATTAAACAAATTGTACTTTTGAAATATGGGATCAGAATTTAGGGCCACTTGGCCATAAAAAAAATCACTTTTTTCTGGAAATTGTTTTCGCTTTTTTCTGAAATCACTGTTTTGGCCATGAAATTCCAAATCAACTTGAAGTTGAATTCTGGAATTTCTGAAATTTGAAAAACTCAAAAAGTTATTTTAACATTTTTCGCTGCAAATCATTCACAAAAATTCAAAAACAATTCCAACTTGTATTCATGTCCAAACACAACTCCAATTTCCAAATACCATTTTCAACTTGAAAAAAAAAATCATTTTTTTCTGGAATTTCACAATTCTTATGTCCAAATGCCCACTTTATATTTTGAAATTTTTGTGATATATATGACAAAAATATTATGTTCAGTTGAACGCATTAAAACAGTACCTTCCTCAAAACAAGTAATCCCCATAAAAAGGTTAGTAAAAAGAGTTGGTTACCTGAGTAGTGGCCATGATAAGCAAAGCAGGAAAAAAACTAAGTGGTCTCTTGTAGTAAAGCTTAACAGCACTCAATATATGAGTAGCATAAACACTACCAGCACCAGCATTTGCAAAAATCGTAATCAAGACATGCTCTTTTATATTGAATGGCCCTGGATTTAGCGTAAACTCCCAACGCGTACCCTCAAAAAACACCCTTTTCGTTATGGTTTTTGCCATGAGATGACCTATAGGGACAACAGCAATCTGAACAGCCGTAGACGAAATCGTCAACGGCTCAGTTCTGTACCAAAAAAACTGATTTACAAAAGATAGCAAAACGCAAGAAGTGATTCCAAGAAACCACATTCTGAATGTAACTACTGGGGTTGTTGGATCATCAGTTTTTGGAACAGTCATATCAACTTCTTTTATGGGGCACAGATCTTCGTCAGCCTCATTGGCCGCCGCCATATTCACTGGTAATTCTGCCATTGAATATGGATTCGGCACTGACTCCTTGCTCTAAAACCCTTGAACAGAAATAGCCAGGAAAGAATTAGGAGTAGTATTTATCATTGATGAGTTGTATATTACTAGAAAATTTTGTCAAATAAATAAGATATAAGTTTTTTTCCTAGTATAATACGTATTTGGTAAAATAATACGGCCTGGTACAGAATCCTAACTGAATATCAAGAAGATAGAAACTGACTATAAATAGGACTTTTTAGGAGATTCTGTGGGATTTTCTAAGAAAATCTGCGATCTATGCTCTAAGAAAGGTACGTGTCTCAGTAGGTAAGGTAACTGAAGCAATTCTTTTTTTGTTTAGGATTATGAAGATTGCTTTTAGTTATTTAAGGTATAGAATAATGAATATATCCTTAAAATTATACTTCATCCAGTTATGATTTTGATCTTTAATACAACTGTCAAAAAAATTACAATTCCATTTTTTATGCAAATTGTATACATTGCTCCTTAAAAGGCTCTCATCCCATTATTAGTGAATTCAATTAAGGGATCCAATTAAATCTTCTTCTTTTTTCTCTCTCCTCTTTTCTCTTCCTTTTTTTTTTTACATCAAAATTCCTTAATCTACTACGCCAAAAATCTCCATCTTCCCTATTCCCACCATTGCTGACAGCTTTATATTATTAAAAAATCATCAACTGCATCATTCTTTTGCTGGGAGACTGAACAACCCTAAAAATAAAGAAGTATTCAGGAATTGTATAATAATTGTATCATAATTGTATTTGAATTGCTTCAGATACATCTCTGCCCAAAACATAATTTTATCATACGTGTATCATAATTGTGTCTAACTTGTATATGGTATATTAATACCTAAAATAATACCTGATATAATACTAATAAATTAATATATAATTATCATATATTTGTGATACAAACCATGAAATTCGTCACGAACTCACAACTGCCCCAACAATATACAATTATCATACATTTGTAATACAATTCCTTCAACAATTATGATACATATACAAATATAATACAATCACGATACATTTCTGAAAAATTGTGATACAATTATGATCTTCATCTTCTTTAACTTTCAATCACAACTCTACACTAAAAATCTAATATAATTGTATTAATATTATATCAAGTATTGTTTTTGGTATTGATGTATCATATACAAGTCACATACAATAAAGATTTTGGAGAGAAAGAAAACAAGATTCCAAACTTACCCACAGCTTATTCTAGAGCAATATTCCGATTCTAGAGCAATTTTCCGAATTTCGTCTGCATTGTATCAATAAAAAATAAAAATTTTGGGTGATCGTAAGAAGGAGAGAAATTGGGTTTGAAAACCTTTGGAAAAGAAAAGGAATCGGAAAAAAGAGAGAAAATATTTTTGAGATCCTTTGGAAAAGAAACATATTAATCTTAAATGTATGGGGTTTGAAAACATATTTTTGTCCATTTAATTCTCTTTACTCGATAGTTTACATTTTTTGATAACCTGCCTTTTTGTTTTTTTTTCAATTTCTGTCGAATTATCGCTGTGTATTGTCATTACATCACAAAGACCAAGCTATAGATTTTGGTTCGCAACCTTTGACCGAACAGATTAACCCAGTGATTAGATTAAGTTTCATTAACTTTTCGTTCACTACTCCATCGACTGAACAGATTAACCCTCTGATTGGATCAGAAGGCATAATTTCCACGCTATCATTTTGTTAATTCCGTATGCTTATATATTCCAGGGATAATTTTTCCTTCAAAATATCAACATCACACTTTCTCATAACACAAAGGAGTGTGGTACGATTGATTTATTAGTCGGATCAGTAACTTTACACGAAAAGCTTTTTCTTTTTCTTGTTCTTGCAGCAAGTTTGAGTGAAATTTTCAAAAAAAAATTATATGCTTCTTGCCGTCCATGTTCAGTTGTTTGCGTCGCCAATTGGAAACGCCCCCTCCCCATCGCCAATAAATAAGAAAAACATTGTATCTGCTAAATATGCTTTTGAATTATTACAGCTTTTCCATTAATTAACAGTAAAAATTAGTTTTATGGGTTTAAACTTACCTTGTTTTTTTTCCTTCTTCTCATCTGTTTGTTTTAAATGGAGCGGAATAGATAGTAAGATATTCATATAGCTAACCATAACTAACTTAAGATTGAAGTATAGTTTTTGTTACTGTTATTTCTTTTTCTTTTTAAAAGAATCAATGGTATATGTTGAAAGTATCAAGGCTGTAAAATAGACGATTAATATTCCAGGTTTCATTATTCCATTTGATGAACTACATGCAGAAAGCAAATGAGTGCCAAGACTATGTAGAATATGTTTCTGGGCCTTCTGGCCATAGAATTTGTCTGCCGTGGGCAGCAAACCTAACAATGTCAAATTAACATAAATTTTTCTTTTATCAAATATTCCTTCGCATCGTCCCGCTCTTGGTTTTAAAGCAAGAATACATGAGAATGTCAACTTCTGAAAATTAGTTAGAGAATATATAAAAACACAAGGATACATCTACTGTATTCAACATGATTAAGTGTAAATTGGTGACAACATGGTCTTTTGAGATGGAATACGCATGCTGCGCAACCTTCAAGCAGCATTATGTGTCATCCATACAAACACATGAGAGAATTTGGCAGCCTCCGCTCTATAACTGTGAACACACTAAACAAACAGATCCAGCATCACCTAATATAAATTAAACTATAAACTAAAAAAATGGTACCAAATTCCATCTGCAGATTTTTGAAGAGCACTAATATGCAACAAATGAAGAAACCAAAAAATTGTTAACTAAGATAGTTGTAGTATATGCATTGATGACAATACAGGATTGAAGAATAGATCCCTCGTCTTCACAGTCATAGACCTACTACGAAATCGTATAATATGAGCAAATGCTAGAGGAACCTAGGACTCTTGAAGCACAGTTCCTGAGTACTAGACTCCAAGAAATGTGACCAAAACCATGAACAAATTATACCAAGGGAAAGTGCAGACATGCTAACAAAGAATTGCCAAATGGAAGGAGATTTTTTTTCCCTTACTCCTGCGAATTTCTTCCACTACCTAAATGCTAAATCCCAGTATACCAAACATCCAATATCAACACAGAACACTAAGCATTTCTGTCATCAATCAAAGCAGAAATCAATAGCTCATCAAATAGAACCCTGAAATGGGCTAACGGCTATGTCATAACAAGTTGTTTAGCAAATCTAAAGATGAATTCGAACAATATACCGCATAATCAAACAAGCAAATCTAAAAATTAGTACGCAGCACCTCCCATTTATCATTACAACGGTAAGGTAACATCCTAACCGCCAGATAAAACTATCATCTTCATCTATCAGGAGATGAAATATAACAACATCCGTCCTCAACAAAGGACGACACCAACATTGACGCGGAAAGGGAAGCTAAATATTAATATCCAACTACCATTTCTACCCGTGCAAATAGAAAAGGCCGGTCCTAATGAAACCCTTTCAGAGAGAGGTGTAGTACACGAAACTGCAAAAGCTGGTGTAACATCTAAATACGTAGTCTCCAAAGTCAAGTTGGTCCTACACAGTAAGGGTCATTCCACAATTTAGCTCGATCGATGAATTTTGTAGCGTAGCCTTTCATCATTAGTAATAGAGGGTCAAGTGCACAGAAGTTAAGCGTATCACCTGTAAAGACGCATAATTCAACGTCTTGCGCGACGCCCGCCACCTGACCTAGCACCAGGATGGCGAGCATATTGCAGCCTTAAGTTGACCGAATCACGGTCATGATCGTCGAATTTATAACCTGCAAGATTAGAGTTTACTATCTGACACAGCACACATCATTGACGAATTAGGTACAGACGTACAAACATGTGATTTAGAGTTCAATGTCCCAAAATTGGCAGAGGATCACTTTATAATAAAAATTAAAGCACGCGACCAACCCATGAAATTTGCAACTAGATCTCACCAGATCATGCAACTCAAACCCTGGCAAAGCTACAGACAGTACCTTGTACAAATTTCTTTTTACCTTTATGGAAGTCCAACTACTAGGAAAAAGTGTTAACATGCAAGTCACTCAAAGAAACAAGATAACAAACTACAGAAGAACTGAATAACTTGATCACTCTCTGCTTGTTTGAGGCAAGATAAATGCGGAGACCTAATTTTTTTGACGGGTCTAGTAAACGGCAACTATCATACTCAACATTTCAGATGGCTTTTTTAGACAGATGATCCAGATCCAGTCTCCGTTAAAATTTGTCTTTTTCTTTATAAAGTACAGATTTCATTAAAGGGCATCCCTGGCTCCTAAAATAAGTTAGAGCCCACAAAATACAAAAATTGAATTATATCATTTACATCACAAAAATTGTACCAACCAAACAAATTTGATGTCTCCGTTAAAATTTGTAGGTCGAGTCTTGAGATGTAGCTGGAGGCTAAAAGTGGACAAACCGCATAAAAAACCCCTCAATGGGGAGTTAAAACTTTGAATTTATTCGTATTTAATTAAAACATTCTCCAGGAGGGAATCCATTCTCCAGTTTCTTCAAGTAGAATACTGAATTACAGATCGGCTGCATTAAGATTTATCTCAATTGGACTACTGTAGCTCTAACCCATGAACTTTCAAAACATTTGACAAACTAAACCACTGGTGAAAAGTCTAAAGAGCAGATCAATTTTAAATCAAAATGCCTTGCAACAAGTAATCCCAGGCAATGCTTCCCTTAAAGCAATCCCAGAAGAGTAATGTGCCAAAACAGGGAAAAAAGAATACAATAGCCTAGAGCAGGACAGCAAGGCAATCATCTCTGCCAGAAAAAGCAAGCGTCAAGTTTCCACCACATGCATGTGTCTTCTTTTGGGTCCTCAATCAGTTGAAAGCACTTTTAGAAAATCATAAAGAAGATTGCATTTCCCCCCTTGACCGAGCAACAGGAGGGATACCATTTATAATTGATTTTAAGCACTCGGCATTTATCCAGAAACAGCAACACGCAGTAAGATTAGCTCAATTTTCAAAGCTACGAGTTCCTCAACACTCAAATGTAACGTTATAATTATTTGAAGTTGCTAATCCTGCATTTTGTAGAAGCTTCTCTCTGAGAAATTTTGAGAACCCAATATTCAACAATGAGGAATGTATGTCACGTCTAAAAAATGTTTGGAAAAGTATTTTGAAGTGTTCTAACAAACCCAAAAACAAGAAAATGCTAGACCCAGTTCTGCATTTATAAGGAGATGGCATATGTATAACTGAGAGTAAAGGATCTAGAAACTAAGGATTACAAAGAATCAGGAAAGGGATGTCCACTCTCCAGATTAGCTTATTAAGGCCACGCATTGTAATGGACATTTAGAAAAGGCGGGAAAAGAAGGAATAGACAAACCAAGATGGAGCATCCACCCCCTACCCCAACCCCCACCCAAAAAAAAAGCAAAGAAAACATTACTGGTTAGCCAACTTTGGGGGAAGATATTGTTTGTTTTTGTTGAAGGAATGGAGGCATCAATTTTATGAATTGCAAGTATAAAGTCTGAGAGAAAAAATAAAAACTGACACTTGTACTCCATTTCAGGTGCTTTTGGCAAAACCATCACTTTTGGAATGTGCTTCAATTCGACTGCAGATGTGCAAGGGAAGGGAAGGAATGAGACAAAACATATGTATGAAATTTGTTAAATTAGGGCTACATAGCCATTTTTGTCTATAGAACCTTTTGTGTTTCGCAGGAATGGCAGGAGAATTTTTCATGCTAGAAAAACATAAGTTACAAAGTCTCAGATGCAAGTGATCAAATAAAGAGAGCAAACACCAAAAGAGTCTACAATTAGAAGTATCTAGCGGAATTACGTGAGCAAACACCTAACTGATCATAAAAGTGCCACCAACATTTAAGCTAATTTTTAGAGAGCCTTAAGAGTATAATATAAAGTTATAAACAGTCATGTTCACACTCTTGACGGGGAAACTTGCTGACTTTTTCTTTTTCTGTTTTTAATAAAGTCATTACCTTCAAGTCCATCACAGCCAAATTTAAATGCCAGATAGTTCTAATATTGTAACCTAATTGTTTCTTACAGTTTTTATCTTCTGAAGCCTTTTTTTCTTGGATAAGCAAAAGACACCTTTTAACTGTTGTAGCCTTAATTTTTGTAGCCATTTTTACAGGCTTCCCAAAAAGAGGGAAGGATATAGAACACTGAATATACTTCAAGCCTACAGCGAAATCAGCCACAAGATTAATGTTACCAATAGCAGGTATGGACAGCTCACCTTGTAAGGCATCCATTGCAGTAGCTGCATGGGCTGGACTCACAAAATCAACAAAGCAAAGAACCAAGGGATGCCCTCCTGGCTACATAAGTTGATGGGGCAGAATTCCTAAGAAAACATCATAATAGAACTAAGACTAGAAAGAAATATATAGGTATGTTCTTACGTGTCGTGATTCTTTGATCACAAGTCTAACTTCTCTGTAACCTACAAATGGTCGAAATATATCTGCAAACTGAAGTCAAGGAAAGAACTAGCACCGTAAGAAAAGTAGTTAAATGGAGAAGCAGATTACAGAAGGATACGTGACATCTCTCTTCGGGTGCAATTAGCTGGCAACCCTTCAACAAACAATGTACTGCTGGCATTAGGAGGAAGAGGAATTTCTGGTCTAACACCTCCCATCCCAATGGCCCTGCTTTTAGCAACAACTGCTTCTGCTCCCACAATACCCATAGCACGCGGATCATCAATAGGATGACTGGTTACTCCATTACCCATGGATCTTGCAGATTCACTACCAGCAAAGGAGGAAATTTGCTGATAAAATTGTTAGCAATATGTTAGACTAAAACATAGTCACGGAAGCAAGCATAAAAAAAATAAACACGCAAAGAGGTAAATATTAAGTACCCCACTTCGCAAGTATTGTTCATAGGATGCCTCAATAGGATCCGTATCCCTAATGGCATGATGCGTTCCTTGTTCACCATTGCGGCCATAATAACCAGGCATCTCAGGACGACTTGGAATATCTATGAATTGACAACATAAAATGATAGTATTCCTTCTTGAAAAGAGATAATTGGCAATAACTCAGATAACACTCATAGTTTTGCTAGTAGAAGACACACACAAAGAAACAAGAGAGTGGTAACTTAAATTAGGCAAGATGATGTTCAAACATTGTCAGCATCAACAATAGAGAACATAAATGAAAGCCAAGTCTGCTACTTGGAGAAGATTTTTGTCCAATTCTCCTCTTAATAAGAAAACAAAAAATATGTTCAAGGTTTAATAAACTGCTGACACTATTTTTCCGGGGACCATCCAATTTAGGCCGACAAATGACAATAGATCACATTTTTTACTTGCTCTTCTTACTTCTACGAAAGACATCCTTAAAGAAGCATTTTTTTTCAATTGCTATCCTAATATTTCCCCTTAAAGCACAAAAAAATCCTCAAAAATAAGTTTTTGACTGAATAAAAGGAAAAACCCTAGCTTTTGTCAATTCCGAAGAGAACAACGGAGTAAAATAAATTGACAAAATTTTTCATTTCAAAGAGTTTGAAGAGATAGGGAGTGGAAGTAGGTACCATATTCGGTCCGAGGGCGTTTTCCGGCGACCGGAGGAAGAGAAGCCGGCTGTATCCGGCCGTCGGTGACCCGCCAATAAGCATCCGCCATGTCACTCTGACAATAGTTAATTACCCAACACCAAACTGAACTGCTTTTTGATCGAAGTAATAACCGAATGTTAAAAGTACAAGTAGTTCTTAAATCCGTCAAGTATCTTTTGTTCTGTCCTACGTCTGACAAAACAACGTACGAACCGGAGGAGGATGCGTTTTTATTTCTCTTGGAAGAAATTTATTACTGTAGTACTTTGTTTTTACGATATTCTTATTATTAGACCACATAACTAAACCAAATTATTATTCTTACTCCCTCCTGTACACTTTATTTGAGTTTTTGGCACCTATTTTATGGTCCATAATATTTAATTTTTACAGATATTAAGAAAGAATTAACTTTTTTATCCAAAGATATCCTTGAAATAAAGAGCATGGGAGTAAGTGTCCACAATAAGTGACCACTTTATATTTTTATTTTGGTCCAAAATAAGTATTCATTTACATAATCAAGAAGGAATTAATTTTATTTTTCCAAAATTCACCCTTATTTACATATTCTAATGTGTTAAAGTAAAAATTAATTAAGGTTAATTTAATGAAAAAAAATTCTAGGAGTTCGTATTTCCCTAATGGGTGTGCCAAAAGTAAAATGGTCGCTTATTGTGGACCGGAGGGAGTATATTTCAAATGAACAAATTAAGGTTAATATAATCAATTTTATGTTAATTAATGCTAAAAGATAAAGTTTTAATATACGTAAAAACAGTCAATAAATCAATTAAAGTGGATCGAGGGGGATAATTAGTATTAGCCCCAACATTAGTTATAATTGTTAAGCATGTTTGACCAAAAAGTATAACTTTCGGTTAAACCTTTATATTTATATAATGTTGGGTTAAACCTAGTTAATAATAATATTCCTAAACATTGATCTTGAAAATACGGATAATGTGGGGCTGATCCAGTGGGGGATTAATAATATCGTGCATTAAATATGCCAAAAGAAGAGCAATAATGGAGGGGTAACTAGCAATAAATAACAATAAATGACATTTAAGTAAATAAAAGGAATGATTCACCCAATAATGAATGAGTTAGATGATTGTTTCTCCTAACAATGATGCGTGACAGATAAATCCTAGAATGTTCGAATTATTCTCGGATCTGATGGAAAAGTATGGAATAATATGAGCAAAAATTTTGATGAAAAGGTAATGTTTGTATCTTTGCTAGAGAGAAAGAGATTCTTCTTCTAAAAAGTGTTCTTATCAAGTGAATATCACATATATTTATTCATTGTCTTTTTTCCTATTTATATGGGATATACCCCCAATAAATCATAATAACACAAGTATAAAGAATATTCTCTTTAATATCCTACCCTAGTAAATTAGCCGTTACAGTTCTTTACGCCGTGCTCGACATCGACATGCGTCTGCATCTCGACCACAGGCTTCACCATCTCCTGGTCGACCTCGGCTGACTCTTTTCTCGATGTTACTTCCCACCAAATACTGAGACAGATTTCGACCTATACAGTTAGTCCCTCCGCTTATTAAGGTCGGCCTCATGCGACCTTAATGGGCGGATTCTATTTGTTGTAGTTGGCCAGACTTGGACGAGCGAGTCGAGTAGTGATATTCCAGACGAGATGACATCGTGACCTTTTGTGAACGCACTATTGGGGGTGTCGCTTCCGCACCAGAATGACGTCATGACATCGTGCGACATTATGGCGCCTTTTCCCGATGTTTTGCGTCGTTTCCCGTGCGACTGTCAATTGGGGTTGCCGTTTTGACTCTACTGCCAGGTAATGATGGCATAATTTCTTGGTTTTGATACCCGGATTCTTATAAATAGGGATGTAATGACTTTTATTTGCCCTCTACTTGCTCTTCCTATCAATATCCTTTGCATTCTTCTTCTCCTTCCTCTATTGTCGCGTATCTTCTTACTAGTTTTAGCGATTATCGCTGCTTCTAACACTTCCTTGATTGAATATCCTCTCTTAACAACATGGCTAATGTATCCTCTAGTTCTGGTATGGCAACTGACCCTGTCCCTTTGGCGAGGCTTATGCCCCCTCACATTGATAGTGTCTCTGTCGCTATTGAGGATGAGAATTTTCCAACGGTGGAGGAAATAATCCCTCGTAGTGAGAAAGTTAGGTCCGACTTTTCGAAGGCACCCGAAGGTGAGCCCGAAGTCTCGGAGTTAGTGATGAAAGAGGCCGATCTGGCTGAGCTTAGGACAAAATTCAACATTCCTGCCCACATCAATCTAGTTCTAGCAGGGCATGATGTAGTGCAAATCCACTGCCCTAGATATTGCGCATTCTATGCCTATCCTTTCCAGGTCAGTTATATTCTCCTCCTTCTCCCATTGGTGGAAGAATTTTGCCGCTACTATGGTGTTTGCCCGACCCAAATCTCTCCGTACATCTACAAGCTTATTAGGATGCTCACAAAATTAGAGGAGTTGGTCGGCGTCGAGGTTACACTCCGCCATCCGATGCATCTCTTTTCCCTTAGCTTTTATAGGGGGACGATGTTGCACCTTCGCCACCGAGGAGGTAAATGTTTGGTGGTGAAGATGGACGACAAAGCAAATCATCAGTTCTGGCTCAACTACCTTTTTGTCAGAACTGAAGACGTGGTAGCCAACGCGGACGGCTTTCCGGAGACTTGGAATCACGCTCGTAAGTATCCATTTTTTTATGAAAGGCATTTGATTTGTCTGTTTCGTGAGTGGACAGAGTTTCTCATGAAGTTAAATGCATGCTTCTTCCTTGGCCGGTGAGTTCATCTATTTTTTATTTTTACTGTTTTGACCTCATGGTCGCTTACTCGCTATAGTTTATTATCGGTAGTGACAACCTTTGATAATTTTATTTTTAGTTCAAGGATCTTCGAGGAGGCTGAGGGCTCCTCCTCTTGCGTTTCGTAAGAGGAAGGCTGCTTCTTCTTCGAAGTTTGTTCCTACTGTGATTGCGGCTATGCCTGCTCGGTCATCTGCTTCTGTTCGTTCTTCCATGGCGGCCAGGTCTACTCGTTCGTCGGCCACACTTATTACTGCCTCTGTATCGATTTCTTCTCCGCCTGCGGGTATATCGACAGGAGAGCTCCTAGCTTCTCCTTTGCATCATTTAGTGGATGGGGAGGAAGAGTCGTCACCGAGCGGTAGGAATTTGGTTCCCCGTAATAGAAGATCGGTGGATGTCGGTGATGAGGTCGCCCGGGCTGTAGATTCAGTAAGGGGTGATTTCGTCATCCGTGAGATGGCAAAAATAGTGCTCGAAGATGACATCGAGTCGCCGCCTGAGATTCCGCCATCAGCTGAGGCCATAGAGGGGGAGAATGTAACGACCCGACTGGTCGTTTTGAGTATTACAACCCCGTTCCCCCATTTACTGCTCAATTTATGCTTTACATTTGTTATGTGACTTGCCGGGGGTAATTGGTTCGGGTCCGGTGAGGTTTTAGAATGATTTGGAATACTTAGTTCCAAGGTTTAGAATTTAAGTTGAAAATGTTGACCGGATGTTAACTTATGTGTAACAACCTTGAAGATTTTTTTTGCTAAGAAAATTAAGGTTTTGTGGTGTCGAGGTAGATCAATTAGTACAAAGGTTGAACAATGCACTGGGGAGTAAAGGAAAAATTGTGGCAGAGAAATTCATTTCTGCAGTCCATTATGCGACCGTAGAATCACTCTGCGGACCGCATAATGGCCGCAGAGTGAGGTAGGTAAGGGGTCGTTTTGGATGCCATTCTGCGGTCGACTATGCGACCGCAGAACTGTTCTACGATTCATTATGCGACCGCAGAACAGGTCTGCGGGCCGCATAGTAACCGCAAACCCAGGCAGGTTTTTCTTAGTTCTGGAGGCCAATTGTGCGGAGGATATGCGGACCGCATATCCTGTCCGGAGCTTCATTTTTGGGTTTTTATAACCCGATCCAACTTTGATTTATATTTCTTGAAGCTCATTTTGGAGCTAAAATCTGACATTTTTAGAGAGAAGGGAGAGTGTTCTAGAGAGAGGAAGAAGCTTGAGTGCTTTGTTCATCAAGATCTTTTTCAAGCTTTGAAATCCAACAAAGAAATATCACAAGATCTTCACCCAAGAGGTAAGGTTCTAACTCCTAGTCTTCAATTTCGAGTTTGGATAAAGATGGGTGATTAAGAGTATGATTCTTGGGTGTAAGAGTATTATTTATACGTATCAATAAGGTTTATGGAAAGATTGTTGAGTTCAAATGGGTAGAGGTTGAGTTGAAAATGGTAGGAATCTTCAAAGACTTTAAATGAAGATTTGATGGTTGAGTTGATGTCGGAATTTTATAAAATTTGTATGGTTGGACTCGTGGTTGGATGGGTGTTCATATTTTATAATTTTTGTTGGGTTCCGAGATGTGGGACCCACGGGCAATATTTGAGTTAAATATCGGATTTTATTGGAAAAATTAGTATTTTCTTATGGAATTAATTACAATAATTGGTATTGACTGAATCAAATTAGTTGTGGCTAGACACGAGGCTTTTGGAGACCAATTCTCATGGAAAGGGCATAGCGGAATATAGAATTACACGGTTTGAGGTAAGTAACAGTTCTAAATTTGGTCCTAAGGGTATGAAACCTCGGATTATGTGTTATGTGATTGGTTTTGAGGTGACGCACATGCTAGGTGACGGGCGTGTGGGCGTGCACCGTAGGAATTGTGACTTGGTCAAATTCCATTAACTGTATAGTTGAATAATCTGTTGATATCCGTACATTCTCTACGTGTTAGAAAAAATTGAGTTGAGACTCGTATTAAAAATCATGCTTAGACATATGTTATTATTGTTGGTACCCACTGGGATTATTTCTGTGGTTGAATTATATGTTCAAATTATAATTTCACACTGAGTCATGTTCATTCATTTCATATCATATTTCAGTCTCTGTTGATATCTATTGATACATCATATTATCCTGTTTGGGCTGCTTATTATGATTTCTGCGAGCCCGAGAGACTGGCGAGGTTGATGACTGAGAGAGGGTGAGGGCCTGATTGTGAGGATATTTATGGGATTGGGCTGCACGCCGCAACATGTTTCATTAATTTATGCCATGATTGGCTTGTTATAGTGCTTGGGCTGAAGGAGCCCCTCCGCAGCCTGTACATACCCCTAGTGAGCGCAGGTACCTACTGAGTGCGAGTGCCGAGTGCTGAGTGATTGTGAGGAATGAGTGACTATGAGAAAAGAGTGACTGTGAGGTTGGAGTGAATGGGAGGATTGAGTGACTGTTACTCTGAGAGGATGCATTGATTTCATTATTGTTGCATTTCAGCTATCATATATCATTATTTTGGAAAACTCTGAAAGATATTATTTCTGTTTCAATCAAAATTTGATATGAAATTGCTGTGGAGTTTTAAATGTCGAACTTGAAAGCATGCCTACCTTTTAATGTTGGAAAGTACTGTATTTGAACTTAGCTGTGAAGCTCGTCACTACTTTCAGTTCTTCATTTATTATTGTTACTTACTGAGTTTGTTGTACTCATACTATACCCTGCACTTCGTGTGCAGATCCAGGTGATCCCGGATACAGTGGGTGTTGATTCTTTCGCACAATTAATTTTTTGGAGATTCCGAGGTAGCTTCCATGTCTCGCAGACCTTGTCTCTCCTTCCCAATCTCCTTGTTTACTGTATTCGGTCTCAGACTATTATAGACCGTGTTTTTTCAGACTTGTAATGTATAAATACTCATGTACTCAGTGACACCAGGTTTTGGGAGTGTTTGTATCGGAATTTGCGAGATTTTTGGTATTGTATTAAACGTTATGTTTTCAAACTTAAGGAAATCGTGAGTTATTGATGTTGTCGGCTTGCCTACTATTGAGATAGGTGCCATCACGACAGTTTAGGATTTTTGGGTCGTGACAGTGTCCCTTCCCGATGTCACGATGGAAGTTGAAGGGCCATCTACGAGAGTCTCTGATATTTCACGGCAAGATGATCCATCGGCCTCGCGACCAGTTGATGGTCCTTTTTCGCTGGTTGACAGGAAAGGAAAAAATGTTGTCGAGGATGGCTATCAGACGGGCTCTAATATTGATGCCGATGAGGTGAGGATGATGGGGGATGGTTTTTGTAATGGCCATTTTAACTTTAGAAACCTGTTCCTTAAAATAAAACTCCCCGAACATGCTTTTATTAATTTATGACTCGCGGGGATGGTTTGTTCAGGATTTGGAAGTGTGTGACTTGAAATCGGAACACTTGATTCCTTAAGTTAGCTTTAAATGGATAAGTTTGACTTCGATCAATATTTTGAGAAAATGACCCCGGAATCAGGATTTGACGATTCCAATAGGTTCGCATGATGATTTTGAACTTGGGCGTATGTTCGGATCGGGTTTTGGGGGACCCAGGAGCATTTCAGCGCCTAATAGTGAAAGTTGGTTCTTGAAGGTTTTTGAAGTTTTTTAAATTTGGTTTGGAGTAGGTTTTGGTGATACCGAGGTCTGAATGGAATTTTAAGATTGGGAATAGTTCCGTAAGGTCAGTTAAGACTTGCACACAAAATTTAGTGTCATTCCGAGTTGATTTGATAGGAATTGGACGAGCAGAAGTCTTTTTAGAAGTTTTTGAATTCATAAGTCAATTCATGCGTTTTGGCATCCGATTCTTGGTTTTTTGATGTTATTTTCATATTTTGATCGCTCGAGCGAGTTTGTATGAGGTTATTAGACCTGTGTGGATAGTTGGTGTGGAGCCTCGAGGGCTCGGGTGAGTTTCGGACGTTCGAAATGAATGAAAATACATCAGTTTTCTGGTATTTCTTGGCAGCAGTTGCAGGTCTTGCAAATGCAAAAAATTGTTCGCAAATGCGAACCTCGCATTTGCGAGAAGGGATTCGCAATTGCGAAGATGCCCGACCTAGGCAGTGTTCGCATTTGCGACATATTTGATGCATTTGCGATCCCAGCAGAGTTCGCATTTGCGACCCCAGCAGCTGAAGGCCAAGCTTCGCATTTGCAAGAGTTGTGTCGCATTTGCAACCCTCGAACTTGCGAACCTGGTGTCGTAAATGCGACATCAGAGGTTTGTGCCCAGCTCATTTAATGCGCGACTTAGGCCATTTATCTCACTTTTCTTTCATCTCTTGGGTGATTCTTGGAGCTTTTGGAAGAGGGTTTTCACCTAGTACTTTGAGGTAAGTAATTCCTACATAACATGAGTTACATATATAGATTATTGGTAGATTATAACATGTAAATTAGTGAAAACCATGGATTTAGGTGAAACCTAGGTGTTTGACAAAAATGAGATTTAACCACGAAATTTGTTATGGAACTTAGTAAAAATCATATATTTATGTTCCTAAGATTATGGGTAACGTTTCCATCCGAAAATTTCCGGAATCCAAGCACGTGGGCTCGGGATGAATTTTAGAAATTTTACCATTTTGGATAGGGTAATTTATTTAATAGATAAATTTCGAATTATTGAACATATATTAATTATTTTATATAAATTTTGGATAGTTTCAGATTTTTCGGCATCGAATCGAGAATTTTACGCGATGCGATAATCTGAAAGTGGACTTTGAGACGAGGTAAGTCTCTTGTCTAATCTTGTGAGGGGAAAATTACCCCATAGGGATTAAATTGAATAATTGTTGCTAATTGCAGGGGCTACGTACGCACGAGGTGACGAGAGTCCGTGCGTAGCTACTATTAATGCTAAAGTCCGGGTAGTTTAGGACTCAAAGCATGAATTACTTGTGTACATTGTATTCTTTGTTTAATTAATATTAATTGATATATATGAATATATTGTGAATTGTTAGATAAAGATATTAAAGGATGGAAATCTCATATGCTTGATTTTCTGTTTAAATTAATTAATTGTTAAAAGAAATTGTTCTTCCTCCCGAACTTATCTTATAATAAATATACTCTCCTTCCGGAGGTACATAAGAAATGTCCTCCTTCCGGAGGTACATAAGAAAATGTTCTCCTTTCTTGTGGAGCGGGCCGAACGCCCCGGCAGGATAGATGCATCTATGGATCGCGTCGCACGTCCCTCAGCAGTGTACACGACACTCTGGATCGGGTTGTACGTCCTCGACAGAAATCGTGCTTAATAATAATAATTACACGATACTTTAATAGTTTATTTCAGCTTGCGAAGCTAATTGATAAATTGGAGAATCCTTGGAATTTAATGAATTATTATGCCTGCTTGTTAAGGAATTAATTGTTATTCCTGTAAATGAGATTTAATTGATAAATTGAAAATTATTTGAATTGAAAAAATTTAATTAATATATTGAGAATTGTTGCATTTTAAGGAATTTGATTATTTTCGCTGGTTAAATAAATTATTGTAAATTCTGTGAATCATGCTGATTTAAATATTCTAGTCATATTTCAATTATTATTATTATTGACCCATAGTGAGTGTCAAAGTCGGCCATCTCGTCTCTACCACTTCGAGATTAGGCTTGATACTTACTGGGTACACGTTGTTTACGTACTCATACTACACTTGCTGCACTTTTTGTGCAGGACCTGAGGCAAGTACTAGTGGGGGACCTATCGTCTTACACCCACGTTATCCAGGGGCATAGTGGTGAGCTGCCTTTCTGAGCCGTTCTGCAGCTACTAGTGTCTCTCCTTGTATTTTTCATTCTGTCTATTTTTATTTCAGACAGTATTTGAGGTTTTGTATAATCTACTAGATGCTCATATACTTGTGACACCAGGTCTTGGCACACACATTGGTAGAATTTGGGTTTTATTATTTTTATTGGTTTTAAATTTTATCAATATATGCTTAAGTTATTAAGTTGGCTTGCCTAGCTGTAGTGTTGGGCGCCATCACGACCTATAGGTGAAATTGGGTCGTGACAACATGAATTTGGGTTTTATTATTTTTCTTGGTTTTAAATTTTATCAATATATGCTTAAGTTATTAAGTTGGCTTGCCTAGCTGTAGTGTTCGGCGCCATCACGACCTATAGGTGAAATTGGGTTGTGACAACATGGTATCAGAGCACTAGGTTCACGTAGGTCTCACAAGTTATGAGTATGCCTAATAGAGTCTTGCGGATCGGTATGGAGATGTCTGTACTTATATTCGAGAGGCTATAGGGTGTTAGGAAATTACCTTTCTTCATATTCCAGCGTGCAATTGAGGTAGTTCTAAATATCCTTCTCTTATTCTCTCTCAGATGGTGAGAGCGCGCTCGAATGAGGTTCCAGGCCAGGGGAGAGCTACTCCCCCAATTGCTAGAGGTCGAGGCAGAGGCCGAGGGAGGGCTCCAGCCCATGGTAGAGGGAGAGGACGTCCCAGGACTGTTCCAGTTATGCCGCCAGTAGGTCCATCAGAGAACCCCATTGTTGAGGAACAGGATGAGGTGCCTGTGGCAGAGCCAACTCCGGTGGATTTCACATCTGCACCAGGATTTTAGGATGTCATGGGTCATATGTTGCGATTCATGGACAATATGACTCAGGCCGGTTTATTTCCGACAGACCCAGCCACATCTCAGGCGGGTGGGGGAGCACAGACCCCTACCGCGCATGCTCATGGATAGGCAGCTACTGTATATCAGACCCAGGGTGCACTATCCGTGGGTGGAGCCCAGCCAGTGGCAGCAGCTACACCTGAGCCCAGGCCAGCTGTAGCTGCCGATCCTTAGAAATTATTAGACTGATGGACTAGACTACATCCTCCTGTCTTCGGGGGTGAGCGACATGAGGATCCATAGGACTTCATTGATCGTTGCAGGGACAAACTGCACAACATAAGGATATTGGAATCTCATGGGGTTGACTTTGCTACTTTTCAATTAGAGGGAAGAGCCCGTAGATGGTGGCAGTCTTATGTTCTTGGTAGACCAGCAGATTCTCCTCCCATGACTTGGGACATGTTCACTCATATCTTCCTGGACAGGTATATTCCACCCTCCTAGAGGGAAAAGTTGCGGTTTCAGTTTGAGCAGCTCCAGCAGGGTCAGATGTCAGTGACCTATTATGAGGCGAGGTTTTCTAAATTATCTCACCATGCACTTATGATACTCCCTACTAAGGCGGAGAGAGTGCGGAGGTTTGTAGCCGGTTTACATACTGGCATTCAGGCCACTATGGCTCGAGAGGTTGAGATGGGTACTTCTTATGAGCTAGTTGTAGAGATAGCCCGGAGGATTGAGGGTGTGCGTCAACGGAGTCGAGAGCAGATTATGAGAGATAAGCGGTTCAGGTACTCTGGAGAGTTCAGAGGTGCTCCGTCTGGGGGCAGAGGTCAGTTCGTGAGGGGGCAGTCCAGTAGACCCCCATTTCCAGCACCACCACCTCCTCGGGTTACTCCAGTGCGACCTTATCTCAGTGCTATACCAGAGAGTTCCTACCGCCCACCAGCTATTCAGGGTCCTCCCAGTGGGTATTCAGGTCCCTAGGGCCAGACTCTTAGTCAGCAGCCTATCGCATCGAAGAGTTGTTACGAGTGCGGGGATCCCAGTCATATGCGGAGGTTTTGCCCCAGGCTTTGGGGTAGACCAGTACAGCAGGGTCAGCAGCCTATTCTTACTGGACCAGTTACTCCACCAGTAGTCCGACCACCAAGAGGTGGAGGACAGGTGGGTAGGGGTTGTCCTAGAGGTGGAGGTCAGCCAGGCGGAGGCCAGCCAGTTGGTGCTCCAGCTCGGTTCTATGCTTTTCCGGCTAGACCAGATGCAGAGGCCTCAGATGCTGTGATTACAGGTATTATTTATGTTTGCGGCAAAGATGCCTCAGTATTATTTGATCCAGGATCCACGTATTCATATGTGTCATCTCTATTTGCTCCATTCCTGGGTGTTTTTCGTGAGTCCTTGAGTACTCATGTTTATGTGTCCACTCCTGTAGGCGATTCTGTTATTGTGAACTAGATATACCAGTCTTGTATTATTATATTATGTGGTTATGAAACTAGAGCAGATCTCTTATTGCTCGAGATGATTGAGTTTGAAATTATTTTGGGTATGGACTGGTTATCTCCATATCATGCTATTCTAGATTGTCATGCCAAAACTGTTACCTTGGCTATTCCATCTTTGCCTAGGCTGGAGTGGAAGGGTTCGTCTGTTAGTTCATTTAATCGGGTTATTTCTTTTATAAAGGCTCAACACATAGTTGAGAAGGGTTGTTTAGCTTATCTAGCTTATGTTCGGGATACCACTTCAGAGACTCCGGTTATTGATTCAGTGCCAGTAGTTTGGGAGTTCTCCGATGTATTTCCTTCAGACCTTCCAGATATGCCACCTGATCGTGATATTGATTTTTGTATTGACTTGGCTCCAGATACTTAGCCTATATCTATTCCACCATATCGCATGGCTCTGAAAGAATTGAAAGAGTTGAAAGAACAACTTGAGGAGTTATTAGCCAAAGGGTTCGTCAGACCGAGTGTATCGCCTTGGGGTGCACTAGTATTATTTGTGAAAAAGAAGGATGGCACAATGAGAATGTGTATTGATTATCGCTAATTGAACAAAGTTACTATTAAGAAAAATTACCCGTTGTCGCATATCGATGATTTATTTGACCAGTTGCAGGGTGCTAGGGTGTTCTCTAAGATCGACTTAAGGTCAGGGTATCATCAGTTGAAGATTTGAGATTCGGATGTTCCGAAAACTGCTTTCCGTACTAGATATGGTCATTATGAGTTTCTGGTAATGTCTTTCAGTTTAACTAATGCCCCGACAACATTTATGGATTTGATGAACAGGGTATTCAGGCCATATATTGATTCATTTGTCATTGTCTTCATTGATGACATTTTGATCTACTCGCGCAGTAAGGAGGAGCATGAGCAGCATATGAGAGTAGTGCTTCAGACATTGCAAGAACAAAAGCTATATGCTAAGTTCTCTAAATGTGAGTTCTGGCTTGAGTCTGTAGCATTTTTGGGACATATTGTATCGGGCGAGGGTATTAAAGTTGATCCCAAAAAGATTGAGGCAGTTCAGAATTAGCATCGTCCCACTTCGGCGATTGAAATCAGGAGTTTTCTGGGCTTAGCAGGTTATTATCGTCGGTTCGTGAAAGGTTTTTCATCTATTGCAGCACCTTTGACCAAATTAACCCAGAAGGGTGTTCAGTTCCGATGGTCCGATGATTGTGAGGCAAGCTTTCAGAAGCTTAAGACAGCATTGACTACAGCACCAGTGTTAGTGTTACCTTCTGGTTCAGGAATATATACAGTGTATTGCGACGCTTCACGCGTTGGTTTGGGTTGTGTATTAATGTAGGAAGGGCGAGTTATTGCATATGCTTCAAGTCAATTGAAGCCCCATGAAAAGAATTATCCGGTACATGATTTGGAGTTAGCTGCGATTGTTCACGCTCTTAAGATTTGGAGGCACTATCTTTATGGGGTGTCTTGTGAAGTTATACTGATCATCGCAGTTTGTAGCATTTGTTCAAGCAGAGGGACCTAAATCTGATACAATGCAGATGGCTTGAGTTACTAAAAAATTATGATATTATTATCCTGTATCATCCGGGCAAAGCAAATGTGGTTGCAGACGCCTTGAGTAGAAAGGCGGAGAGTATGGGTAGTTTGGCTTTCATTTCAGTAGAGGAGAGGCCATTAGCTTTGGATATTCAGTCCTTGGCCAACAGACATGTGCGGCTGGACATTTTAGAGCCCAACCGAGTTCTTGCATGTATTGTAGCTTAGTCTTCACTATTTGAATAGATCAAGGCTCGCCAGTATGCCAACCCACACTTAATGGTTCTTCGAGAAACGGTACTACGAGGTGGTGCCAAGGAAGTTACTATTGGTGCGGATGATGTTTTGCGACTTCAGGATCGTCTGTGTGTTCCTAATATGGATGAACTGAGGAAAAATATCCTGGAGGAGGCACGCAGTTCTCGGTACTCTATTCATCCAGGTGCTACAAAGATGTATCGTGACTTGAGGCAGCATTATTGGTGGCGACGAATGAAAAAGGACATAGTTGAGTATGTAGCTATGTGTCTAAATTGCCAGCAAGTTAAATATGAGCACCAGAGGCCAGGTGGCCTACTTCAGCAAATGACCATACCAGATTGTAAATGGGAACGAATTACTATGGACTTTGTAGTTGGGTTGCCATGGACCTTGAGGAAGTTTGATGCAGTTTGGGTGATTGTTGACAGGTTGACCAAGTCAGAACATTTTATTCCTGTTGTGACTACGTATACTTCAGAGAGGTTGGCCCAGATTTATATTCAGGATATAGTTTGGTTGCACGGTGTGCCAATTTCCATCATATCAGATAGAGGCCCTCAGTTTACTTCATATTTCTGGAGAGCAGTACAGAATGAATTAGGGACCCGTGTAGAGCTCAGCACAGCCTTTCATCCGCAGACCGACGGGTAGTCAGAGCGAACAGTTCAGATTTTGGAGGATATGCTCAGGGCATGTGTGATTGACTTTGGAGGTCAGTGGGATCGTTTCCTAGCTTTGATCGAGTTTGCTTATAATAACAGTTACCAATCCAGCATCGAGATGGCTCCATTTGAGGCTTTATATGGCCGTCGAGGCCGTTCACCTATCAGATGGTTTGAGCCCGGTGAGGCTAAGTTATATGGTACTGATTTGGTAAGGGATGCCTTGGAAAAGGTAAAGTTGATTCAGGAGCGACTTCGTACAGCACAGTCCAGATAGAAGAGTTATGCAGATCAGAAAGTGCGTGATATATCATTTATGGTAGGTGAAAAAGTTCTCTTGAAGGTTTCACCGATGAAGGGAATTATGAGATTCGGGAAGAAGGGCAAGTTGAGCTCAAGGTTTATAGGCCCATTTGAGGTGTTGAGACGAGTTGGAGAGGTTGCTTATGAGCTTGCATTGCCTCCTAGTCTATCGGGAGTTCATCCGATTTTCCATGTATCTATGCTCTGGAAGTATCATGCTGACCTATCACATGTGTTGAACTTCAGCACAGTTCAGCTAGATAAGAGTTTGGGTTATAAAGAAGAGCCATTTGCCATTGTTGATAAACAAGTTCGCCAGTTGAGCTCCAAGAGGATTTCTGCAGTAAAGGTCTAATAGAAGGGCCAACCAGTCGAGGAAGCGACTTGGGAGGCCGAGGAGGACATGCGGAGCAAATATCCACACTTATTTAGCACTCCAGGTATTATTCTAAACCCGTTCGAGGACGAACATTTATTTAAGAGGTGGAGAATCTAATGACCCAATCGGTCATTTTAACTTTTAGAAACCCGTTCCTTGAAATAAAACTCCCCGAACATGATTTTATTAATTTATGACTCGCAGGGATGGTTGGTTCGGGATTTGGAAGTGTGTGACTTGAAATCGGAACACTTGGTTCCTTAAGTTAGCTTTAAATGGACAAGTTTGACTTCGGTCAACATTTTGAGAAAATGACCCCGGAATCGGGATTTGACTGTTCCAATAGGTTCGCATGATGATTTTGGACTTGGGCGTATGTTCGGATCGGGTTTTGGGGGACCCGGGAGCATTTTGGTGCCTAATAGTGAAAGTTGGTTCTTGAAGGTTTTTGAAGTTTTTAAAATTTGGTTTGGAGTAGGTTTTGGTGATATCGAGGTCCAAATGGAATTCTGAGACCGGAAATAGTCCTGTAAGGTTATTTAAGACTTTCACACAAAATTTGGTATCATTCCGAGTTGATTTATGGGAAGTAATTATGGGTCTTCGTACGACAAGGAATTGATCTCCTACTTGAAAGGATCTCAGGCAAACTCTTTTATTGAAGGGGCGAGACAATTGAGCTTGATAACATTCAAGACTCTGTTGAGCTTCCAACCTCTTCTCATCAAGAGCCTCCAACTCTGCTGATCGAAGTCAAGCATTTTCTCCATCAGTGATCCCTTCTTGAATAACTAATCGTAATGAAGGTATTTGACGCTCGAGTGGTAAGATGGCTTCGACTCTATAAATGAGTGCATAAGGGGTCGCTTGTGTTGGCGTGCGGTGAGTTGTCCTATATGCCCACAAAGCTTCTTCCATATGGTTATGCTAGTCTCGTTTGGATTTAGAGACGACTTTCTTTAACAAGTTGCATAGAGTCTTGTTGAATGCCCCGGCTAGACCATTGGCGGCAATATTGTACATAGAAGAGTTGCATTGCTTGAAGCCAAAGAGATCATAAATCTTATTCATCAACCCATTGTCGAATGGCTTGCCATTATTCGTTATTATGTAACGAGGAATGCCAAAGTGATAGATTATGTTTACTCGGATGAAACTTGCAACATTCTCCTTCTTTACTTCCTTAAGAGCAACAATTTCAGCCTATTTTGAGAAGTAGTCAGTTGCAACCAAGATGTATAGGAGCCCACCAGAGGACTTTGGCAGTGGTCCAACAACATCCAATCCCCAAGCGTCAAACGGCCAGGATGCCACAGTCGGGTGCAACACTTCAGGAGGTTGATGAATAAAATTCGCATGGAATTGACAAGCCTTGCATCTTCGAGCGTAGTCCAAGCAATCTTTTACCATCGTTGGCCAATAATATCCTATCCTTTTTATATGGAAGTGGAGCTTTGGTCCAGACTGGTGTGACCCACATACCTCATAATGTGCCTCTTGCAAAGCTTAGAGTGCTTTTTCTTCCCCTAAGCCTTGCAAGAGTACTCCCTCGAATGACCTTCTGTATAAAATATCTTTGTAGTAAAGAAAGCGAGGTGCACGACGACGTATTTCAGTCCTCCTCCTCGAATTTTCTGGAAGTATCCCATAGCATAAGTAGTCGATAATGGGTTGTCACCATTCTTCTTTCTCAACTTCAGAAACAGCGACAAGATGCTTGAGTTCATTTTCTTCACCTTCAGCCTCATTTGGTGGCGGTACTACCCATTTTTGGCAGACAATAACTTGTGCTTGATCAGGCAGGGTTAACGACGAAGCTAGGGTAGCTAAAGCATCAACCTTCTTATTTTCTTTCCTTGGCACATGCTGAATAGTCACATCACCGAGCCACCCCATTAATATTTTAGCGTAATCATGATATGGGCGTAGTTCAGGCTTCTTGACCTCGTAACTACCTAGAAGCTGATTGACCACTAACTGAGAGTCACCAAAGACTTGCAATTGCAACCGCTTTATTTCGACAACCATTTCGAGCCCAAGTGTTAGTGCTTGATACTCAGCAACGTTGTTAGAGCAGAGTTGCGTCAACGTAAAAGAGTAGGGCAGAACTTTACCTTGAGAAATGACAAATACTATACCAGCACCAGCTCCTCCGCAATGTGCAGCACCATCAAAGTACATCTTTCATGTAGTTTGAACTTCAATAACCATTGTGTCCTCATCAGGCAGTTCATCAGTTAGCTCCCAATCATCAGGTATAGGGTGATCTGCCAAGAAGTCTGCCAATGCTTGTCCTTTTACAGCCTTTTGAGGGATGTACAAAATCTCGAATTGTTGAAATTGGAGATACCATCTCGCTAGTCGATCACTAAGAACAGGTTTTGACATCACGAACTTGATGGGATTTGCTTTAGAAACAACCCCGTTCCCCTAAATAAAACTTCCTGAATGTGTTTTTAATGATTTATGACTTGCGGGGATGGTTGGTTCGGGATTTGGATGTGTTTGGGTTGAAATCGGAACACTTGGTTCCTTAAGTTAACCTTAAAAGGCCAAGTTTGACTTCGGTCAACATTTTGAAAAAACGACCTCGGAATCGGGATTTGACAGTTCCAATAGGTTTGTATGATGATTTCGGACTTGGGCGTATGTTCGAATCGGATTTTGGATAACCCGGGAGCGTTTTGGCGCTTAATAGTGAAAATTAACTATTTGAAAGTTTAAAGTTCCATAAATTTGGGTTGAAGTGCATTTCAAGGTTATCGATGTCCGTTTGGGATTCTGAGTATAGGTATAGATCCGTATGGTGATTTTGGAATTGGGAGCGCGTCCGAAAGTGGATTCGGAGGTCCGTAGGTCATTTGGCTAAAGTTAGAAATTTGAAGGTTTTTGAGAAGTTTGACCGGAAGTGGACTTTTTGACATTGGGGTCGAATTCCAATTCCGGAAGTTGGAGTAGGTCCGTAATGTCGAATGTGACTTGTGTGCAAAATTTGAGGTCAATCGGACGTGATTTGATAGGTTCCGAAATCGAATGTAGAAGTTTGAAGTTCTAAAGTTCATTAAGCTTGCATTGAGGTGCGATTCATGATTTCGATGTTGTTTGATGCGATTTGAGGCCTCGAGCAAGCTTGTATTATGTTATGGGACTGGTTGGTATGATTGGACGGATTCCCGGGACCTCGGGTGTGTTTCGGGGTGGTTTCGGATCATTTCGGGCTGTTTTGCAATAACTGATGCTGGTGTCTGGTGTTGTTCTTCGCGTTCGCGAGGATCCTCTTGCGTTCGCGAATAACGGTGGCATGTGGGCCGGTTAGGACCGGGACCGCCCAGGACCGCAAGCCCACATGGGCGGTGGGCCTAAACGGTCCTAACCGGATAGGACCGAGACCGTGGGGTGGTGGGCCGGTCTCATAGGCGAGGCTCGCGAGACCAGGACCGTTTGGGACCGAGACCGGCTGAGAAGTGGGCCGGTTCAAGCGGTCCTAAACGGTCCTATCCGGGCCAAACGGATAGTTTTTTATAAAAAAAAATTTGACCGTTTGGCCATTTAAAAACTAGCCGTTTGGTCTGCCAAAATAGCCGTTGGCTATTTGCAAAATAGCCATTTAACCCCCCAAATTTTTTTTAACTCCAAACTTTTTATAATTACACTTTTTCCCTATTTTCAACTATAAATACCCCATCATTCTTTTATTTTTCTCACAAAATCATCAATCTCTCTCAATCTCTCTCTAATATTCTTCTATAATTGCTTACTTAATTGTTACAATTTGTGCAAAATTGTGAAGTTGGTGAATTGAAGTCTTCAAGTCTTCAACGATAATTATTTTTTAACAAGTTGTTCGTCAATTCAGTAAACTCGTTCCAACTCTTAAGTTTTAATATTATAGTTTTGTTTGTTTTATTTACTTTGCTTGATTAATTAAGATGGCTTATTCCTTAAAAAAAATGTTTAGTAAAAATAAGGAAAAATCCAAGAGTGGTGAATCTAGTGGCCAATATGTTCCTCCTCCACTTCCCCCGGCTTTCCGGCCCAAACCTGTTACCCGTCCTACACCTCCTATTCTTGATAGCGATAATAGTTTATTATAATTTACTGAGAGTCAATTTTGCCATAATATTGCACTCGGTGAACAATTAAATCATGAATATATGAATGCTCTTTATGGTAATCCAACTATTGATGAAAATGATGATGAAGAAATAGATTTTGATGAAATGCAGCCGGATGACGATACACCCACTAGTCCTGCTCCTGAAGTTAACCCAACTAATAATAATCCAAATGATCCCTCGTCTGACCCTCCTGTTACTGCCCTTACTTTTTCTAGACAACCTTCTAAACGGGCAGAAACATCTCTTGTTTGGCCATTTTTTACTCAACTAAGAGAAAAAAAATAGGGCTAAGTGTAAAACTTGTGGCAAAGAGTTAGTTTTTAAATATGTTGGAAGTCGAGGGGGACCGGGAAGTTTGACTAGACACGTATTGCTACACCCTCAAGATAAAACTAGATATTTTCGTATGAAAGCTTTGGCCGAGGGGACAAGTGCACCTAGTCAGGCTGACCTTAGTACCGGGTCAAATCAATTTCAACCGGGGATTAACACTGTTACGGGTGGTATTTTATATTATGATCCAAAAAAAGATCGGGAAGAATTGGCAAAAATGGTTACTGTTATGTGCTTACGCTATAGTTTTCCTTCTAACCCTCACTTTGTGCATTATATTAGAAAAGTTTATAATCCTACTTATAAAGGTTTTCCTCGCACAACCGTAAAGAGTGATATTTATAAATATAAACATGAATATGAACAATATTTGCGCTATTTATTTACTCATATAAATTGTCGTGTTGCTATTACAACTGATATTGGTAGAAGTGGTAATGACTGTGATTACCTTACTGTTACTAGTCATTGGATTGATGAGGATTGGATAATGCAAAAGTGCATTATTGCTTATAGAATAATTAATTCATGTCACACATGGCAGTTTATTTCTAGCACGATTATGGATATTTGTAGATATTTTTGCATTAGTGATAAAATAATGTCAGTTTCAATGGATAATGCTACTAGTAACACAAATGATGTAGCCTTGCTTACCACTACACTAAGTCCTACATTTAGTAACATTTTTCATGTTAGATGTATTTGTCATATTTACCATTTAATTGTGGGTGATGGTATGCGAATTTTAAATGTTGAAATTGAAAAGGTTAAAATGGCACTTAATTGGCTTTTTTATTCAAACCGTAGAAGTAGACTTAGAGAATATTTTAAAAGATGCGATGAATTTGGCCTAAGAGAAAGAAAGGTTCCTAAACCTTGTCCAACTAGATGGAATTACATGTATGAAAGTTTAGTTGTTGCATATGAATACAGAAACCCCATAAACTCAACGTTTAATGCTCATGTAAGTGATGATGATGAGCACCTTACAAATACGGATTGGGCTAATGTTAAAATGCTTGTAGAGTTTTTAGAAAAATTTTATATTGCTACAAATGAATTTTCTGGGCAATATTATCCTACTATTTCTAACTGTTTAGTTTATATTGCAGAACTTGCAAATTTGTTTGATCATTTTTCAGAGGGTGGGGAAATTTATCAACTTGCTATTGATTCCATGAGAAAAAAATTTAAAAAATATTTTTTCCCTATTCCCCCTATTTATGGTGTTGTTGCATTGTTAAATCCTACTATGAAATTAGGAGGTCCTCAAATTTTGGTATGAAACTGTTTATAATGGTTTAGCACTTGAAGATGAGGAGTTGTCTAAACTTCCGGATGCAATAGCCTCAATTAAAATAAATGTTCAAACTATTTATAATGCTTATCAAGTTGCATTAGATCATGCTAGACCAAATGTTCCAACTCCTTCTTCTTCTAGTTCTCAATCATCTAAAAGAACTGCGGGAGTAAGAGCACTTAGTGCTTGGGCAGGGCTCAGGGGTTCTCAAGGTTCTAGTACTAGTGATTTTTCACAACTAAATGAGCTTGAAGTTTATTTGTCACAGGGAATTGAGGAAGTGAATCCCGACAGCTCCTTTAATATTTTGGAATGGTGGAAGGACAAAGAAAAACACTTTCCGATTCTTTCAAGGATGGCCCGAGATATTTTAACTATTCAAGCTTCAACAGTGGTATCAGAGAGCGCTTTCAGTCAAGCAAGACTTCAACTCGGTGATTATAGAGCGTCTATGAGGGAGAGCTTGGAAAAATCAGTACTTTTCAGAGATTGGATCCGTTCGAAAAGAAGAAATTTTGGACTTGCTGAATCACAACCAGAGGTAGACGAAGCTTACGAAGAAATGCTAGCTGAACTTGCGGAGGATGATGCTTTGCCTGGAAGCGGTGATGACCAAGCTTCATTTCCGCCACCACCAACGGAAATTCCTTCGGACCTTGAAGGATTTATGAAATTTGTAAGAGATACCATGTAAATTAATATGTAACTTGTATTTTGGCACATTTTGATTAGTTTCTTTTTCTTCTCAATGGTGGTATTAGCAGCTTGTTGTGCTCATTCCATAAGGGGGGGGGGAGGAAGAATAAGAAAGATATTGTCATGATTTTTTAATGCTATAATAAAAATATAACGCATTGCTTTGAATATCTCTTTATAATATTTTTGTCTTTTTATATATCTTAAGCTATACATATAGTATAATATAGTATAGTATAGTATAGTATAGTATAGTATAGTATAGTATAGTATAGATATATATATACATCTTACTATATACATAGTATATAAGCCATATTCGATAGTATACATCTTACGATATACTATATATACATCTTAATATAGTAAGATGTATATATAGTATATATATATATATATATACATACATAGTATATAAGCCATATTCGATAGTATACATCTTATGATATACTATATATACATCTTAATATCGTAAGATGTATATATGGTATATATATATATATATATATATATATATATATATATATATATATATATAGAGAGAGAGAGAGAGAGAGAGATAAGAGAAATCGATCGGTTACGTATTATATATATAGTATATATATATAGTATATAAATCGAATATTAATGTATAAATCTTAAAATGAATATATAGTAAATCGAATATATATTGAAATCGGAACACTTGGTTCCTTAAGTTAACCTTAAAAGGCCAAGTTTGACTTCGGTCAACATTTTGAGAAAACGACCTCGGAATCAGGATTTGACGGTTCCAATAGGTTCGTATGATGATTTCGGACTTGGGCGTATGTTCGAATTGGGGTTTTGATAACCCGGGAGCGTTTTGGCGCTTAATAGTGAAAATCAACTATTGGAAGGTTTAAAGTTCCATAAATTTGGGTTGAAATACATTTCAAGGTTATCGATGTCCGTTTGGGATTTTGAGTATGGGTATAGCTCCGTATGGTGATTCTGGAATTGGGAGCGCGTTCGGAAGTGGATTCGGAGGTCCGTAGGTCATTTGGCTAAAGCTAGAAATTTGAAGATTTTTGAGAAGTTTGACTGGAAGTAGACCTTTTGACATTGGGGTCGGATTCCGATTCCAGAAGTTGGAGTAGGTCCGTAATGTCAAATGTGACTTGTGTGCAAAATTTGAGGTCAATCGGGCGTGATTTGATAGGTTCCGGAATCGAATGTAGAAGTTTGAAGTTCTAAAGTTCATTAAGCTTGCATTGGGGTGCGATTCATGATTTCGATGTTGTTTGAAGTGATTCGAGGCCTCGAGCAAGTTTGTGTTATGTTATGGGACTGGTTGGTATGATTGGACGAAGTCCCGGGGGCCTCGGGTGTGTTTCGGGGTGGTTTCGGATCATTTTGGGCTGTTTTGCAATAGCAGATGCTGGTGTCTGGTGTTGTTCTTCGCGTTCGCGAGGATCCTCTCACGTTCACGAAGAAGGATTTGGCTTCTGGAATTTTGTTCTTCGCGTTCGCGAAGAAGAAACTTTTTGTTTCGCAGGTTAGACTTCGGAGGCTCATATCTCACAACCTATAAAGAATTTAGAGATAATCCAATAATAAAAATTGTAGTCCTTTGTGTCTAGTTTTCAGAAAGATAAACCATTTAGAATTTGGATTTGCGTACCAAAGGTTATGGCTGGTACACTACAGGCTGTCCAGGAAGATGAAGAAATTTATATTTCATAGGGCTAACTTTGACAGCTTATATCTCAAAATCTATAAGGAATTGGGAGATGATCAACATATAATAATAATAGTCCTTGATGTCTAGTTTCCAGAAAGTTAAACCATTTATGATTTGGAAATTTGTACAAAAAGTTATGAACATTATACTAGAGGCTGTCTGAGAAGAGTTTGAAAATGGCTTCTGAGAATTTTGTTCATCGCGAACGCGATGGGGGTCTCGCGAACGCGATGAAGGGTCGCTTGGGCAGTGTATAAGTTTGAAAAAATGGGTTTGGCTCATTTCATCTCATTTCCTCCATGGGAGCCGACCTAGGAGCGATTTCGGATCTCCATTTTCATCATTTATGTCAAGGTAAGTGATTCCTACCTATTGCAAGTTAAATACTTGGTTTATATACGAATTTAGGCGTGAAAATTCATGGAAATTAGTAGAAATTTGGGATTTTGAAGAAAAACCTAGAAATTGGTATTTTTGGATTTTAACCACGAAAATTAGTATGGGATTGGATGGAAATGGTATATTTGAGTTCTTGAGATTATGGGTAACGATTCCCTCCGAAAATTTCCGAAATCCGGGCACGTGGGCCCGGGGTGAATTTTAGAAATTTTACCATTTTGGATAGGGTAATTTATTTAATACATAAATTTTGAATTATTTAACATGTATTAATTATTTCATATAACTTTTGGATAGTTTCGGATTTTCAGCACCGAATTGGGATTTTTACATGACATCGTGATCGGAAGTGGGCATTGAGACAAGGTAAGTCTCTTGTCTAATCTTGTGAGGGGAAAATTACCCCATAGGTAATTAAATTAATAATTGTTGCTAATTATGGGGGCTACGTACACACGAGGTGACGAGAGTCCGGGCGTAGCTACTATTAATGCTAAAGTCCGGGTAGTTTAGGACTCAAAAACATTAATTACTTGTGTAAATGATAGTATTTACTTAATTAAATTATTTGATATATTTATATATATATGTTGTGAATTGTTAGATAAAGTATTAAAGGATGGAAATCTCATATGTTTTAATTTCTGTTTAAATTATTTAATTGTTGAAAGAAATTGTTCTTCCTCCCGAATTATCTTATAATAAATATACTCTCCTTCCGGAGGTACATAAGAAAATGTCCTCCTTTATTGTGGAGCGGGCCGAACGCCTCGGCAGGATAGATGCATCTATGGATCGTGCCGCACGCCCCTCGGTAGTGTACACGGCACTCTGGATCGGGCCGTACATCCTCGGCAGAAATCGTGCTTAATAATAATAATTACACGATACCTTAATAGTTTATATCAGCTTGCGAAGCTAATTGATAAATTGGAAATCTTTGGAATTTAATGAATTATTATTTCAGCTTGTTAAGGAAATTATTGTTATTCCTGTAAATGAGACTAATTGATAAATTAAAAATTTATTGAAATTGAATTTCAGCTTGTAAAGCTATTTGATAAATTGGAAGTTTTATTGAAATTGCATGATTTAATTAATAGATTGGAAAATTGTTGCATTTGAAGGATTTTTATTATTTCTGCTAATTGAATAAAATTATTGTTAACTCTGTGACACATGCTGATTTAAATAATTATAATTTATTCCAATTATTATTATTGTCCCATAGTGAGTGTCAAAGTTGGCTATCTCGTCTCTACCTCTTCGAGATTAGGCTTGATACTTACTGGGTACACGTTATTTTCGTACTCATACTGCACTTGCTGCACATTTTATTGTACAGGTACATATATGTATAACGGCCTTGTGGGTGCATATGTGTGGTTAATAATTATGGGGACATAGGTGGGCTGCATTCTATATTATGATCCGCAGCTAACAGGGTCTCCTTCAGAGTTATTATATTTTTTCTGTCTAATTTGTATTCTAGACAGATGCTGTATTTTATTTTAAATTTCCTAGTAAATGTTCATGCACTTCGGACACCGGATTTTGGGAATAGTTGTGAATTGTTTAGAAATTTAGTTGCTAAAAATATTTATCATTTACTCTATGAGTTTTATCTTTAATATTTCATTGAAGAAATTTTTATTTCAAAATTACTAAAAATGGGTAATTAAGTTATTCGAATTATGGTTGGCTTGCCTGATAATGGTGTCCGATGCCATCACGACCTTAATGGATTTTGGGTCGTGACAACATGGTATCAAAGTACTAGGTTCACTTAGGTCTCACAAATCATGAGCAAGTCTAGTAGAGTCTTGCGGATCGGTACGGAGACATCTGTACTTATATTCGAGAGGCTATAGGGATGTTAGGAATATTTCCCTTTTTGATTCCTTATCGTGCGATTTGATTCCTTTGAGGCTTATGCCTTCATTTCCTTCCTCCTCAATCTTATGCGATGTGAAGCGCTTGTTATAAATTGGGGGTCAAGGAAATTTTTAATGGTACTACAGATGTAGTACATGATGCTTCTCCCTGTGTAATTAATTGGGCTATTGTCGTCGCCTTGCGAAAGGCCGCTCTGTCACTTCAAATTAAGTATCAGTACTACCTAAGGTTTTGAGATTTGGCATTGATTGTTATGACGATTCATGCGTTGTTATCGCACAGTGTTTATGAAATGGTAAAATGCCCGTCTATGTGTCAAGGCAGTAAACGACTTGAAAGAAGATTTTCTCAGTACATGATTCAGAGGTTCCATGTTTTAATTCCAGCGGACAAAAGGCAATCGGACTATGAATGTTCAGGTTTGGGGTTGATGGAGTAACGGAGCTTGATATTTTCGAGTGTGGTATATTTCTCAATTTTGATGTAGTGTCATCGCCTTGTAAAATGTGTTAAGGTTCGCCAGTGTTATGGTTTTCTTCAACTCGCCTTCACGACGGGGTGTTAGGAATTGATATAGGGGAAGCAATCGTTAGAGATCGCAATGCAGTGATTCAGGATCGAAGCAGCATTCCTAGTATTGATGTCTCGAGAAGGATGATCGTCAGAAAGGTTTAACGCTGGTAACGAGCTATTGGTTCAAGTGCTACAGAGACGAATTTTTAGTTAAGGCAACAACTGGGCAGCGAAGGATGAGGAAGGACATGTGGAAGGTGTCTTGTGGTGGTTAAGTTCCTAGGAGGCCAAGCGTGAGAAACAACAGTTGAGTAGTTGCTTAAAGAAGAGTGGCAAGGTATCATATGAGTTACGTGGTAGGATAACTACACGGCTTGAGGAAAGTTTGAAGTGATTTGGGATTTAGGATGGACACTGACTAGGTCTACGGACTTAAGTTGTAATATTAGCTGCTATATTGAGGAAGATTTTATACAACATGAGGGAGTTGCTTGATATGAAGAATGATACAACGTGACTTTGGATTAGAATGTACTGTCGCACCTTTAGTTGACATTCATGAGGAGTGAATGGACTAGTGCAGCTGGTGAATGAGCTCGGACTCAGGATGATCTACTGATTTCGTAATATTTGCACCCAGTGCAGCGGCATTAGAATATGTCGACATGTTATTTCCACAGGTGGGTTATCTCCTGTGAGCAGGTTAGCGGTTGCGTGGTATTGACGAAGCTTGTGCAAAACATTCTACTGGCTACCCGGTAAGAGTTTTAATATGTAAATGTGGGTAGTGGTTCGGAGTGTTTATTAAAGGTTAATAGAAGGATTTCGAGAAATTTGGCAAGTTGCGTGTGCAGGATCATGTCGACGATGAAGAAAGAATCTTGGTGGTTTCCAGAGTTATGTAATTGTATCTTCAAGCTAAGTGGGAGAGCCGCACCATCTACAATTAGATTGCATGGTTGTCTATTTGTGAGATTCCTAGTTATCGGTGTATTAGTGGATCATTGCAACTAAGGAAAGAAAACATCAGTGGTAATCTGAGCAAAGGATTTGGGGAATGTGTGCCATATTTGGCCTTATCGATTCATATTCAGGTTTTTGGAAGACTCAGAGTTTATGCTTCGTGTAGATGTAATGCATAGGGAAAGTGAGACAGTCGGGTGTTTCCTTAAGAAAGTGTCCATGTGCTAGCAGGGACTTGGAGTTGATCATATTTGGGAACAAGTCAGAACAAGTGACTCTCAATAACGGTCTTAGCGGGTTCAAAAATTTAAAGTACGGTGTCTATGGATCTCGAGTCCGTAGTATGGTTGAGTATCGAGCTTTTGCAACAGATTATGAAACGAGGTTTGGAGTACTCTGCGTTATCTTCAGGTTGTGGTGTAGTATTTGATAAATGGAAGAAAATAACTTCGGATTCATAAAAGGAGTATTAGAATGGGTGTACCAATTGAAGATGTGAAAGTGCGCACAAGGAGGGATATGAGATGATTAGTGGGTTTTGAAACAGCGTGGTCTCGTGAAATAAGGTCACTCGGGATGAGTACGGATTTGAGTTCATAATGTAATGAATGGAGCTATTATTATTTCTAAGGCAAGTTGAGAATAAATTGAGAAAACACGGGTTGGCTAACAATGGTTGAATCGGCATGATGGTGGCAATGATCAGTTCCTTCAGTGCATTGAGTTATGCATGTGATTTGTGGTGGTACGTGCGAGGCTCGACGGCCGCCGTTATTGATTTTATTTGGAGGAATTCAAGTATTATGACATGTTATGTGTAGAGGGATCCCAGAAGAGTTATGGTGGTTTACACCACTACTTGAGGCCGGTATATTCTGCGGATATGGGAATTCATGGCCTTAATGGATTTTGGGTCGTGACAACGAACTTGATGGGATTTGCTTTAGAAACAAGACGAACAACATGAGCTTGAAAGTAGTGCTTCAACTTTTCAATTGGCGAATAATTTAGCTCGTTTGGTGTCATCATTCTGCTCAAGTAGTAAAGAGAGTTTTCTTTCCCCTCACTATTTTCTTGGGCCAACAACGCTCCAACAGACCTTTCTTGTGCTGAAATATATAGTATCACTGGCTTTCCAAGTATAGGGGCTGCTAAAATCGGAGGCTTCATCAAGTAGGATTTAATGCTCTCAAAGGCATTGCTACACGCTTGGTCCCATTTGAAAGGGACACCTTTCTTCATAAGGCGACTGAATGGTTGGCACCTCCCAGCTAGGTTTGAGATGAATCTCCTAAGGTATCCTAACTTTCCTTGTAGACTTTTCAATTCGTGAATATTCCGAGGCTCAGGCATTTTCAAAATTGCATCTACTTTGGCTTGATCAATTTCAATCCCTCGATGTAGGACAATGAAACCAAGGAACTTTCCATAAGTAACTCCAAAGCGCATTTCAATGGATTCATCCTAAGTTGGTACCTCCGGAGCAACTCAAACACCATTCTCAAGTCTTTCAAGTGGTCGCCCCTCTTTCTTGATTTTACCACCAAGTCGTCCACATAGCATTTGATATTTTTGTGGAGAAGGTCGTCAAAAATATTCTACATAGCCCTTTGATAAGTAGCACCTGCATTCTTCAAGCCAAAAGGCATTACCCTGTAGCAATAAATACCCTTGGGGGTGCGGAATGCAGTAAGCTCTTCATCTTTTGGTGACATGCGAATTTGGTTATAGCCCAATGAACCATCCATAAATGACATTGCCTCATACCCAGTAGTAGCATCGATCATCAGCTCTAGAATAGGAAGCGAGAATTCATCTTTGGGACACGCATTATTGAGATCCCTGAAGTCGACGCACACTTAAATCTGGCCATTCTTCTTCTTTACAGGGACAATACTTGAAACCCACGTTGGGTATTTAACTTCCCGAATAAATCCAACTTCAATGAGTTTGTTAACTTCGGTTTCAATCAAGGGAACCAAGTCCGACCTAAAGCGCCTTTGAGCTTGCTTAATAGGACGAGCGCCATTCTTGACCGCAAGGTGATAGACTGCTACTTTAGGGTCCGAGCCAGGCATTTCTTTGTAACTTCAAGCAAAGACATCCCTAAACTCCTTGAGTAACTCAATATAAGTGCTTTCTTCATCAACTTCTAGTAAATCAATTAGGTAGGTGGGTCTTGGTTCTTTATCAGTGCCAAGGTTAACTTCTTTTAAGGCATCAATAGCTGCCTTCACCCCCTTCTTCAAGTTTCGTGGGAGCATCTTTCGCATCTTTATCTTCTTGAGGGTCCCCATCATTGAAGGATACATGATAACACGGTGAAACATCGTCCAATTTCTCGTCATCCTCCATTAGAGATAAAACACCATGCTCGCCTTGTGCAGTAACATGATACGAAGAACCCACACTTTCTTCGTCTTCATCACGTTCTTTAGTGTAGACCATAGTGTATGGCTTCACCTTCAGTACCTCATCACACAAAACCATGACTTTTGTTTGTTGCTTCATTCTAGAAGCAACCAAACTTTGGAATCTTTAAAGATCTTCTAAATTTTGGGCAAAGCGGCTGTTTTTGTATTTCGATAATTTCTCTGGAACTTATTCCCCTTCTTTAATGGACCTAATCTCTCAAATACAGAAGTTTTCACAGTTAATTTTCCAAGTCTATCAAAGACAGAAGGCCTGTTAGAAGTGGCAGATTCATCTTCTACAGTGATATAATTGCAGCTCGCCCTTCTTATGGAGATGCGCACTGGTGATGGTTTCTTGTATCCCAAACCTTCACGTGGTTGCCTCGTCGCATCTTCTGATGGGAGCTTCCCTAACTTTGACGGCTCATTGGGATTATATCCAGCTTTTGCAAATAGCTTGTAAGCATTAGGATCAAAACCTTCATCTGTTTGCTTTGTAGGGAGTGCCATATTCTGCAAACGATTTTGGGCTACAAACCCTGCAAGTGGCTTTGAGGACAACTTTACTGCCTCAATTCATTTTACCGGAAGAGTTAACTCCTTTAGCATGTTAGTTTGGAGATTAGATGATTCGCCTTAATCTTTCTTTCTTTTAGGGACATATTGGAGTGCAGGACTTACTTTTTTTTCCATAAGACGCAATATCCCCTCTATGAGATCTATTCGTGTTGGGTTATACCTCCTTAGTAACAGCTTTGGCTCTACCAACAATCACCTCAGCTCTTTTAGTTGTGGGCTCGTCATTCTTACTTTTCATGCCATCATCAAATTTTAGCTTATTCATAATGTGGTTCTTCAAGTAGAACTTTGCATCGGCGAAGTGTGACTCAGCCTTGGTGAATGGCTCATCATCATCAACTATCTTCTTCTAGACTTCACCCTCGTAGTACTTCAAATATTGATGGTAGGTAGATGGAACCACTTTATTCTCATGTATCCAAGGCCTTCCGAGCAAGACGTTATATGAAGTCTTTGCATCGATCACATGCAGCCATGCACTTTATTGCATATCTTCAATGGTGATTCCCAACCTGATCGCACCTATGGATCTTTGCCCACCTTGGTTGAATCCTTGGATCATCACACGACTTTCCGAGAGTTCGTTCATGGGAATACCAAGTTCTTTCAAAGTGCGAATTGGCAAGATATTCACTGAGGATCCTCCATCAACCAAAACTCGATTTACCCTTTCATCACGCATATAGCCAACCAGGTACAACGGGCGGTTATGAAGAGTGTCACCTAGTAGAAGGTCGTCATTTGTGAACGTAACTTTTTCCTCGCACGTGTTAACTTCTTGATGGATAGACTCGATGAGATTTTCTGGAGATGGTGCCAATGGTAGGTCATCACTCTTTTCTTCCCCTTTATCAGCATTGCAACAAGAGGCCTCAATACTATCAAGGAAATCTTCATGCGAAACTAACCTGGCAAATAATCCTCCAAGGTCACTGGATGTCGTGGCTTTTAAGGGTGGTACACCTCCACTTTTGCTTTCCCCAAATGCCTAACTGGATTTTGTTTTCTTCGTCTTTTTACCATCATTTTTTTGTTGGTTATTTTATTTATTCTTTTCGTGGGCTCCTTTTGTGGCGCCTACGATGAGTCACCAATGTCCAACCTTCATCGTCATTAGGTTGATTGACTTCAACTTTATTGTTCTCCACTAATTCTCCATCTTTACTTTCTTTAAAACCATACAATTCATCCGGACTAAATGAGCCAAAGGTGATAGAGACTTGGTTTGCACTTGATTTCTCATCTTCAAGCACGATCTTCTTTTCACGGGCCAAGTCCATAACTTTGTCCTTGAAGACAAAGCACTTCTCTAGAGGGTGGCTCATGAGTCGATGGTATTTGCAGTAATTTGGGTCATTTGTTTTACCAGCTTCATTTGGATGCTTCATCTCCGGAAACTCAATGAGATTTAACTCGAGGAGTTCTTCAAAAATTGCTGGCACATTAGAATCCAGAAATGTGTACTCCTTCTCTTGCATTTCTTTTAGAATCAACTTACCACTTGGTTTATCTTGAAAAGAAGTGGATTTCGTACTCTGATTTTTGCTCACCTTTATTGTGAACACCACAGGTGATGCGTTGACATTCATAGCTTCTTTGTTTTCAGACCTGGGTACAAACTTGCTCCAATTCCTAACTTCTTGCTTGTCGTTCCCTTTGTGAGGCTCGTAGATAGGCAGCCTTTCATTTCCAGCGGAGGCCATGCTCAATTCCATTTCATGGGCATGAGTCGCAAGTTCTTCAAATGTACTAGGCTTGATACCTTGCAAGATGTAGCGCAATTTCCAATGCATGCGTTGGATGCACATCTCTATGCCAGAAGCTTCACTAAGCCTGTCTTTACAGTTGAGGCTTTCATTCCTCCAACGATTGATAAAGTCGATAACTGGTTCACCTTTCCGTTGATGAGTATTTATGAGTTCCACCATGCTCACAGTGCGCCTTGTGCTATAAAAGCGATTGAGGAACTCTTGCTCTAGTTGGTCCCAACTATCAATAGATCCCACCTCGAGGTCTGTATACCAATCAAAAGCATTTCCTTTTAGCGAGCGGATAAACTGTTTGACAAGGTAATCTTCATAAGTCCCAACGTTGTTGCATGTCTCAACGAAGTGTGCCGCATGTTGCTTTGGATTGTCTTTACCATCAAATTATTGAAACTTTGGAGGTTGATTGCCAGCATGCATCTTCAACATATCGATCCTTGCAGTGTACGGCTTTGCGTATGTAAGGGAGAACTTGGCAGCAACTTCATATTTATTCTTAATAGTTCCTTCAATGAAATCCTTCAGTTGATCGATGGGAATCATCCCTTTAGATGAGACATGATAGCCTTAGCGGATGCTACTCGTATCGGGGGAGACTCAATCTCTGGAACTACTGGGAGCTTGCCAGGTGCATGGGTGGATTCTTCTTCCATCAAGATTCCCACCATGTCTGTTAGTATATCAATTCTAGCATCTTGATTTTGCATGCACTTGGTTAAGCCAGCGATTGCTTCCGTCAAGTTCGCCAACTGCTCTTCCACAGATGAAGTGTTTGTCACCATGGCTTGCATGATTGTTGTAGATGATGGAGAGTAACATGGATTGCGGTGTAAGTGGGGAGGATCCATCACTTGAAGCATCATCATCTTCCTCCACATCCGAGTTCTTGGATCCGGAGAGGTCAAGCATAGCAAGAGTTTTCTTGATCTTTTCAGCAACATCGCTTCCTCCTTTGGGTACGTTTGTGGAAGATCTTGCTCCTTTTGAGGATGAAGATTCGAAAACAGGGGTTGATGCGGATGACACTTGGGGTTCTTGTTGTCCTAACGTGCTTGCTTTTCTCCTCGTAATTGGTCCAAAGCTTCCAAAGGTAACATCGAGGATGCTTTCCACGTCAACATAGAACCTGGAATTAGCAGCCTTGGTGGAAGTTGAACTGGAGTTGATTTTCTTTGAAGCCATTTCAATGTTCTTGAACTTTGATGATTGAAAAGTTGAGATGAGAGGTAGAGATTGTCCCACTGGGCATGCCAGAATTTGTAGACAATAAATTTGCATCAAGAACGTAATCGAGATCGAAAAATATTGCAACAATCGTAGTATTAGATTTCAAGTAATTTGAGTATACAATCTCTATGAATCCTCTGATTCTTCTTTTCAACAGTAAATAAAAGATCCTTTGAGCTTAATCTTGAATTTTAATTATGCTCGGACTGCGCATGCAAATCGAGGAGGGTAAAAATGAAAATTTTAAGGCTTAAGAGTGTAGATTCGAGTTCTAAAACATAAGATGATCTTTTGGGTCATCACAGTTAAAAATTCAAAATTATTTAATATTAGATCGGAATTGATTAGGAGCAATGAATAAAGCAATAAAGATATCAAGAAATAAAAGGAAAATAAATATAAAATTATAAGATTTATTAGAATTTCAAATCAGAAAGCGTTTTTGAGTTATAATCTATATATTATTAAAAGGAGAGGAAAAAGCCCTCTCCTTAAGCCAAGTAGCATCCTTAAATTAGTCACATATAACAAATTACTATTAACTAATAACTACTTCAACCATATGGCATAACCAGAAAACGCCACATATAACTTATTTCTTAATTTATTAATAATAAATATCTAAATCTAAATATTAGAAATTTTACTATATAATACATAAAAATATTATTAATAAATTTAAAGAATTTTAATAATTTCGAGTATTAATTTAAAATAAAATAAATATTTATATCAAGATTAAAAAATCACACATTTATCTATATTATATTAAAGGATATAAATGGATCATGATATTAAATAAAGAGGAAAGTAATGAAGGCCATATGAAAACATGAAATACTATATATTAGGTAACGCAATACCAATAATTAAAAATTCAAAATTATTTAATATTAGATCGGAATTGATTTGGAGCAATGAATAAAACAATAACGATATCGAGAAACAAAAGGAAAAGAAATATAAAATGATAAGATTTATTAGAATTTCAAATCAGAAAGCGTTTTTGAGTTATAATCTATGTATAATTAAAAGGAGAGGAAAAAGCCCTCTCCTTAAGCCAAGTGGCAGCCATAAAATTAATAACATATAACAAATTACTATTAACTAATAATTACTTCAACCATATGGCATAACCAGAAAAAGCCACATATAACTTATTTCTTAATTTATTAATAAAAAATATCTAAATCTAAATATTAGAAATTTTACTATATAATACATAAAAATATTATTAATAAATTTAAAGAATTTTAATAATTTCGAGTATTAATTTAAAATAAAATAAATATTTATATCAAGATTAAAAAATCACACATTTATCTATATTATATTAAAGGATATAAATGGATCATGATATTAAATAAAGAGGAAAGTAATGAAGGCCATGTGAAAACATGAAATACTATATATTAGGTAATGCAATACCAATAGTTAAAAATTCAAAATTATTTAATGTTAGATCAGAATTGATTTGGGCTACCATGAATAATGTAACGACCCGACCGGTCGTTTTGAGCCCTAGCACGTGGTCGGAATTGAAATTTCGGAAGTTCAAAGTTGATTTGGAAAGACAATTCTCATTTCAGAAGCTTTAAGCTAGAAAAATTGACTAAGGTTGGATTTTTGAGTAAACGACCTTGGAATCGGGATTTGAAGGTTCCAACAGGTTCGTATGATGATTTTGGACTTGAGCGTACCTCCGAGTCAAATTTTATATTATCCGAGAACGTTTCAGCACCTATTATGGAAGTTAGCATTTTGGAAGAATTTTATAAATTTGGGTTGAAGTGCATCTCAATGTTATCAATGTTCGTTTGGAATTTCGAGTCTGGGAATAGCTCCGTATGGTAATTTCGGTATTGGGAGAGTGACCGAAAGTGGATTTGGAGGTCCGTAGGTCATTTTGGGGTCATTTGGAGAAAGTTGGAAGTTTGGATAATTTGGAGAAGTTTGACCGAGAGTGGACTTTTTGATATCGAGGTCGGAATTCAATTCCGGAAGTTAAAGTAGGTCCGTAATGTCAAATGTGACTTGTGTGCAAAATTTGAGGTCAATCGGATCTAATTTGATAGGTTTTGGCATCGAATGTGAAGATTGAAATTCTAAAGTTCACTAAGCTTGGAATGGGGTGCAATTCATGAATTCGACGTTGTTTGATGTGATTTAAAGGCTCGACTAAGTTTGTAATGTGTTTTGGGACGTGTTGGTATAATTGGTTGAGGTCCCGAGGGTCTCGGGTGGATTTCGAGTGGTTCGCACCTGCGAGGTCGCAGATGAGGAGGTGCGTCGCAGGTGCGAGAGTGAGAGAAGAATCTGGGAGCGCAGGTGCGATAGTATGTCTGCACCTGCGAAGGCGTAAATGCAGAAGAAAAGGTGCATGTGAGGAGTCGAGCTAGGCAGAGGGAATGCGCAGGTGCGAGGGTTTGGCCGCATCTGCAAGGCCGCAGATGCGACGAAGAGGCCGCAGATGCGGAAGTCGGGGCTGGGCAGTGTCTCTTTTAAAGCGAGGGTTTGGATCTATCTCATTTCGTTTTCACCCATGGAAGCCGATTTTGGAGCACATTGGAGTGCCATCTTTATCAATCATAATGGGGTAAGTGTTTTTGTCAAAATTTTGGGTTAAATACATGCGTTTATATGGATTTGATCATGGAAATTAGTATAAATTGTGGGGCTTTAGTAGCAAACCTAGAATTTGGTATTTTGGATTTTTACCACGAATTCAGGCTTGGAATTGGGAATAAATCATATATTTGAGTTCATAAGGTTATGGGTAATGATTATCTTCGAAAATATTCGGAATCCGAGCACGTGGGCCTGAGGGTAATTTTATCGACTTTTCGATCGGGGTTAGAAACTGCTATAAATTGGATTATAATGAGTATTCGAGTGTATATTAATGGGTTGCATAATTATTGGCTAGTTTTGGAGCGTTGTGCATCGATTTAAGTTGTTTGAAGGGCTTGGAAGCCGGTTATGGAACTACGGAGCGACGTAAGTCTCCTTTCTAACCTTGTAAAGGGGAATTAACCCCATAGATGAACTAAATTATTGTGTTCTTCTATTTGTGGGGGTTACGTACACACGAGGTGATGAGAGTCCGTACGTAGATACTAGCTATGCCTACGTCCGGGTAGTTTTAGGCTCACATCATGCCTTGTAGATATTGTTATTGATTTATGTTTATTGTTTGCCTTGAGAGGGAGCGAGATTGAGTCTGCTTATTAAATGTTTAGAAAGGAGTCGAAATTGAAGAACTTAAGATTTAAAAGGTTTCATTTGAACTTCGTAATTTCGAAAAGAAGTGATGAATAATATAATAGCTAAAGAAATCTATGTGTAACCGCGTCGCATGTATGTTTCGCGAGCGGAGTATTTTCCTTAAAAAGCTACAAGCTGAATTTTCCTTATTTTGAAAAGAATCAATAAAGAGATAATTTTAATGTTAAATTTATATTTTACCGCATCGCAAATATGATCCGCGAGCGGGGTGATTCCTTAAATTTATGTTTGACCGTGTCGCACGTATGATTCGTGAGCGGGGTATTTCCTACTACTCTCGTGGGAGCAGACCGTTCGTCTCGGTAGATTAAATAGATGCATCTATTGTTCGCGCCATTCCTCTGGCAGTGCACAATTTAAATATTTGTTGGATTGGGCCGTACGTCCTTGGCATGATTTGTGCATGCTTGTATTGCTTGTCTTGAAATTTATGAATAATGATATTGCCTCCGCGGCCTGAGTTAAATTGCTTAATAATGGGAGATAAATTTGGAGATTTCTCAATTATAAAAGAACTGTTTGCTTACTTCAAATATTGAGCTTGAAACCGTTCATATAATCCATACTTAATTATATCATTGATATCCTATTTATAGCCCATAGTAAGTATCGAAGTCGACCCCTCGTCACTACTTCTTCGGGGTTAGGCTTAATACTTACTGGGTACGCGTTGATTTACGTACTCATACTATACTTGCTGCACATTTTTGTGCACGTACATATATGTCTCGAGGCCTTGTAAGCGCAGAGGCGCAGTTATTGCGGGGACTTAAGTGAGTTGCACTCTCTACTGCGATCCGTAGCCAGCAGAGTCTCCTTCAAAGTATTGTATTTTCTTTCCTGACCAAATTTGTATTCCGGACAGTTACTGTATTTTATTTTAAATTCCTAGAAAATGTTCATGCACTTGTGACACCGGTTTTTGGGATGATTATGGGATGTTCAGTATTGAAATTGGGAAACATTGTTATTATTTTGTAAATTCATCTTTTACTAGATAAATTGAAGTAAATTTACGATTTCAAAAATATTAAAATGAGAATTTAATTAACTATTTAGTGTTGGCTTGCCTGACAGTGGTGTCCGGTGCCATCATGACCTTTAACGGATTTTGGGTCGTGACAACATGGTATCAGAGCACTAGGTTCACTTAGGTCTCACGAGTCATGAGCGAGTCTAGTAGAGTCTTGTGGATCGGTACGGAGACGTCTGTACTTATCTTCGAGAGGCTACATGACTGTTAGGAGCACTTCCCTTCTTGATTCGCATCGTGCGATTTGATTCCTTTGAGGCTTATGCCTTTGTTTCCTTCCCATTCAGTCTTATGAGACGTGAAGCACTTGCTATCGATCGAGAATTGAGGAATTGTAATGGTACTACAGATGTGGTGCGAGATGTTTCCCCTTGCATAGTTGATTGGGCTATTGTCATCTCCTTATGGAAGGATATTCTGTCATTTCAGCTTAGTAGCTGTACTTCTGAGAGCTTTGAGGCTATGCACAGGTTGCTATGATGCTCATGAGTTGTTATTGCACAGTATTGATGTGATGGTAGGATGCTTGCCTATGTCTCGGGGCAGTGAATTACTTGAAATGAGGTTTACTCAGTGCATGATTCAAAGATTCAGTAATTTACTTCCGACGGAGGAAAGCCAATCGAACTAAGAATGTTCAGATTTGGGTTGATGGAGTAGCAGGACTCGATATTTTTGAGCGTGGTGGAATCTTCGCCTGTGATGTGACGTCATTGTCCTTGATTAGTTATGATGTGTTAAGTTCGCCGGTGCTATGGTTTCCTTTAATTCGCCTTGGGGCCGAGTATTATAAATGGTGCCGAGAAAGCAGCTCTCAGAGGTCGCAGTGTGCAGTGGTTCAGGATTGAATCGGCATTCCGGGTATTGATGGCTCGAGATAGATGATTTCCGGAAGGGTTTAAAGTTGGTAGCAATCTATCGGTTCAAGTGCTACAGAGAGATTTTGATTTAAGGCAATAACTGGGCAGCGAAGGAATAGGAAGGACATGTGGGGAGGTGTCTTGTGGTGGTTAAGTTCCTAGAAGGCCAAGTGTGAGAAACACAAATCGAGTAGTTGCTTAAAGGAGAGGGTTTGACCAAAGTGGGAGAGTGGCAAGGTAGCATATGGGTTCGGTGGTTGGATGACTACACTCCTTGAGAAAAGTTTAGAGTGATTTGGGATTCATGGTGGGCAGTGACAAGGTATGCGGGCTTAATTTGGAATATTGGCTGCTATATTGAGGGAGATTAGGTGTGACAGAAAGAAGTTGCATGATATGAAGAAGGATACCACATGACTTTGGATTGGAATGTATTATCGCACCTTTAATTGACGTCTATGAGGAGTGAACAGACTGGTGCAGCTGGTGAATGAGCTTAGACTCTGGATGATCTACTGATTTCGTAGTAATTATACCCAGTGCAGCGACGTTGGAATATGTTGCCATATAATTTCCACAAGTGGGTTATCTCTTGTGAGTAGGTTAGCGGTCGCGTGGTGTTGACGAAGCTCCAACGGAGAATTTCTACTGACTATCCAGGAAGAGGTCGAATATGCGCATGTGGCTAGTGATTCAGAGTACTCATGAAGTGTTTAACAGAAAGGATTTCGAGGAATTAGGCGGGTTGATTGGGCTAGACCATGTCGATGAAGGAAGAATCTTGGTTGGTTTCAGGTTTATGCAATAGTAGCTTCAAGCTAAGTGGGAGAGTCCCACCGCCCATAGTTGGATTTCATGGTCGTCTATTTGAAAGATTTCTGATTATCGACATATTGATGGGATATTATGACTAAGGAAAGAGAACATCAGTGGTAATTTGAGCAAGCGATTTGAGTAATGTGTGTTATAGTTGCCCTTATCTGTTCATGTCAGGCTTGGGGAAGATTCAGGATTTATGCTTCGTGTAGAGGTGGGTTACAAGGAAGATGATTCGGCCAGGTGCTTCTTTGAGAGGGTGCTCATGTGCTAGCAGAGCCTTGGAGTTGATTATATTCGGGACCAAGTCAGAGTAGGTGAATCTCAATAACGGTCCTAGTAGATTCAAAATTTAAGGTGTGGTGTCTAAGGATTTTGAGTCCATAGTAGGGTTGAATATCGAGCTTTTGCAACAAATTATGATAAAGGAGTTGTTGTTATTTCTAAGAAAGATCCAGAGTAAATTAGGAGAAGTCGGGTTTGGTTAGCAATGGTTGAATTGACATAATGATGAGGAGGCTATTGAGTATTATGGCCTGTTATGTGCAGATGGATCCCGGAGTGGTTATGGTGGTTTAGAACACTACTTGAGGTTGGTATTTTTTGCGGATATGAGGATTCAATTGCGTGTTGCAATGGTTCTCTCGGAATGAGTTAAATAAAAGATTTCTATGTGATGAAGTGTTTACCCTATTAATAGTTTGGAAGTTAAAATGAAATTCTTGTACTCTTGCGCATTGGCATGATTAAGTGTAGTGATCGGCAAGGGATTCAGATGGTTAGAGTAAGATGGTACTGTCTTTAGCGTCACCTGATATCGGTGCCTGGTATGAAGAGGCTTTGCATACTGAATGCGGATTCTCGAATTGCTTTACAATGTTGGTGTGGACGGTAGTATGAATATACAGACTTGTTACATGGTGCGGAAGGTCATGGGAGCATATGCCACGGGAAGGTTGTATAAGTGTGATGTGTAGTCACTTGATTGATTGAAGAATGGAAACCAAGTATGAAGATTGTGGTAATATCGCTGATTGGGAATTTATGCCTAGAGGGCGCTCGGTTTATTTGGTTGTGGACTGTGGTAGTTTGTTCCGGTTATGATGGTTGTTCTCGTGTGTTATGGGAAAAAAGGGTTATTATGGATCCTTGAAAGGTTATTATCCTAGTACGGTGCGATCGGAATCGACTTGAGGTCTGTGGATGGATTTAAAAGTGAATATGTGCTCTATGTCAGGCCGAATGTGTTCATTTCGGCATAGCGCTCCTCATGGAGGAGTATTCAGACGTTGGATGTTATTTCATCGTCGGCTATTTCATGTAATACTATATTATGCCGTGTGAGTTGCGGAACAGCTTGATAAATTTCCTATGTGTTGAGGTTTCGCGTAGCGATGGTGTTGTGTGAGCGGGATGGCTCTCGAGATTAAGATCATATATCATACCTTAGTTGTGCTCGAGTTTTGTAGCGTATGGTGCTATCTGTCTCTCCAAAGATGGTATTATGCACTTAGCGTGCTTGTGGCCGATATTCGGGTATTTTGTAATAATGAGCATTTTAGCTCGGTAATGAATTCCTTACAGGTTATTATGTGTGAATCAGGTGGCATTCCACCACGGGTATGTTGTTTGGATCGGGTTGCATGCCGCAGCAGTGTGATGTTGAGTGCAGTCCCCTATGTCTATTTTCGTGTGTTCTGTTTTCCATTTTCTGAGGAAGGTTCGTAACACCCTTTCGATTGTCTAGTTAGTTACGTGGATTGAGTAGTTCTTTCCAGAGTTCGTTTTTCTTATGTATCACATTCAAGTTTATAGTTTGTCGGCACATTGCTTGTGGCTGATATTCGGGTATTTTGTAATAATGAGCATTTTAGCTCGGTAACGAATTCCTTATAGGTTATTATGTGTGAATCAGGTAGCATGCCACCACGGGTATGTTGTTTGGATTGGGTTGCATGCCGCAGCAGTATGATGTTGAGTGCAGTCCCCTATGTCCATTTTCGTGTGTTTTGTTTTCCATTTTCTGAGGAAGGTTCGTAACAACTTTTCGATTGTCTAGTTAGTTACGTGGGTTGAGTAGTTCTTTCCAGAGTTCGTTTTCCTTATGTATCACATTCAAGTTTATAGTTTGTCGGCACATTGTGGCATCATATGATATTTTTGACAGAGTCTGAGGTGGCTTATTGCCTGGACAGCTTATGCTGGGAGAGACGGGATTATTGGACCTGGAGTGAGTGTGATCAGATCGGTATGAGGCATAGTTAAAGAGTAAATATCGGTATTCAGTCCAGAATGAGATAATGATTCTTGTCAAGGGGAGAAACTTATTGAATGGTTGACTCGACAGTTGGTTGTAAATTTCTACGCATCTTTTCCGCTGCGGCAGCATTACAAGAGTTAGAGCAGGACATGTATGTGGCATGAGGTGTGTTGTGGACATCAGGTTCATGGAATTTCGGCTATTGTTATCAGAGGATGTTATTATGGTCATGTGAATTATGCGGCACATGGTGTGAATTTAGCAAAGGTATGCAGTCATGTTTTGGTACATCGTGTTGTGATTGATACAGTGATCGTATGTTGGAAACATGCCTAGTAGAAAATTTGGGATGTTGGAATTTGGCTCTAAGGCTTATTTGCCTAAATAAAAGAGAATATCTTCAGATTGATCGAGCTAATATGCTCAACTGAGTTGTGGTAGCATGGGTAGGTGCACGAGGTGTTAAGCAGTGATTTCAAACAACTCCAAAATAATCCTTAGCACGTTCGAGGGCGAACGTATGTTTAAGTGGGAGAGAATGTAACGACCCGACCGGTCGTTTTGAGCCCTAGCATATCGTTCAGCATTTTGAGGCCATGAGTAGCTTCACTTCAAGTATTATGACTTGTGCACATGGTCGAAATTAAAATTTCGGAAGTTCAGAGTTGATTTGGAAAGAAAATTCTCATTTTGAAAGCTTTAAGTTGGAAGAATTGAATAAGGTTGAATTTTTGAGTAAACGACCTCGGAATCGGGATTTGAAGGTTCCAACAGGTTCGTATGATGATTTTGGACTTGGGCGTACATCCGGGTCGAATTTTGGATGACCCGGGAACGTTTCGGCACCTATTATGGAATTTAGCATTTTGGAAGAATTCCATAAATTTTGGGTTGAAGTGCATCTCAATGTTATCGATATCCGTTTGGAATTCTAAGTATAGGAATAGCTCCGTATGGTGATTTGGGTATTGGGAGCGCGACCAGAAGTGGATTTGGAGGTCCGTAGGTCATTTTGGGGTCATTTGGCGAAAGTTGGAAGTTTGGATAATTTGGAAAAGTTTGATCGGGAGTGGACTTTTTGATATCAGGATCGGAATTTGATTCTGGAAGTTGGAGTAGGTCCGTAATGTCAAATGTGACTTGTGTGCAAAATTTGAGGTCAATCGGATGTGATTTGATAGGTTTCGGCATCGAATGTAGAAGTTTGAAATTCTAAAGTTCACTAAGCTTGTAATGGGGTGCGATTCATGAATTCAACGTTGTTTGATGTGATTTACAGGCTCGACTAAGTTTGTAATGTGTTTTGGGACGTGTTGGTATAATTGGTTGAGGTCCCGAGGGTCTCGGGTGGATTCCGAGTGGTTAACGGATCGAGTTTGGACTTGGAAGAAAAGATGAGGTAGTTGATATATGGTGTGATGGCACCTGCGCAATAAGGGCCGCAGGTGCGAGCCAGTGGTCGCAGATGCGATTTGGGCAAATCTGGGCAGTGACCGCAGGTGCGAAGGGTTTTCCGCACCTACGAGGTCGCAGATGTGGAGGTGCGTCGCAGGTGCGAGAGTGAGAGAAGAATCTGGGAGCGCAGGTGCGAGAGTATGTCCGCACCTGCAAAGGCGCAGATGCGGAAGGAAAGGCGTAGGTGCGGAGTCAAGCTAGGTAGAGGGAATGCGCAGGTGCGAGGTTTTGGCCGCACCTGCGAGACCGCAGATGCGACGAAGAGGCCGCAGGTGTGGAAGTCGGGGCTGAGCAGTGTCTCCTTTAAAGCGAGGGTTTGGCTCTATCTCATTTCATTTTCGCCCATGGGAGCCGATTTTGGAGCACATTGGAGTGCCATATTCATCAATCATAATGGGGTAAGTGTTTTCGTCACAATTTTGAGTTAAATACATGAGTTTATATGGATTTGAACATGGAAATTAGTATAAATTGTGGGGCTTTAGTAGAAAACCTAGAATTTGGTATTTTGGATTTTTACCACGAATTCAGGCTTGGAATTGGGAATAAATCATATATTTGAGTTCATAAGGTTATGGGTAATGATTATCTTCGAAACTTTTTGGAATCCGGGCACGTGGGCCTGAGGGTAATTTTATCGACTTCGATCGGGGTTAGAAACTGCTATAAATTGGATTATAATGAGTATTCGAGTGTATATTAATGGGTTGCATAATTATTGGCTAGTTTTGGAGCATTGTGCATCGATTTAAGTTGTTTGAAGGGCTCAGAAGCCGGTTATGGAACTACGGAGCGACGTAAGTCTCCTTTCTAACCTTGTAAGGGAGAATTAACCCCATAGATAAACTAAATTATTGTGTGCTTCTATTTGTGGGGGCTACGTACACACGAGGTGACGAGAGTCCGTACGTAGATACTAGCTATGCCTACGTCCGGGTAGTTTTAGGCTCACATCATGCCTTGTTGATATTGTTATTGATTTATGTTTATTGTTTGCCTTGAGAGGGAGCGAGATTGAGTCTGCTTATTAAATGTTTTGAAAGGAGTCGAAATTGAAGAACTTAAGATTTAAAAGGTTTCATTTGAACTTCATAATTTCGAAAAGAAGTGATGAATAATATAATAGCTGAAGAAATCTATGTGTAACCACGTCGCATGTATGTTTCGCGAACAGGATAATTTTCTTAAAAAGCTATAAGCTGAATTTCCCTTATTTTGAAAAGAATCAATAAAGAGATATGATTTTAATGTTAAATTTATATTTGACCGCATCGCAAGTATGATCTGCGAGCGAGGTGATTCCTTAAATTTATGTTTGACCGTATCGCACGTATGATTCGCGAGCGGGGTATTTCCTACTACTCTCATGGGAGCGGGTCGTTTGCCTCGGCAGATTAAATAGATGCATCTATGGTTCTCGCCATTCGACCCTCTGGCAGTGCACAGTTTAAATATTTGTTGGATCGGGCCGTACGACCTCGGCATGATTTGCGCATGCTTGTATTGCTTACCTTGAAATTTATGAATAATGATATTGCCTCTGCGACCTGAGTTAAATTGTTTAATAATGGGAGATAAATTTGGAGATTTTTCAATTATAAAAGAACTGCTTATATACTTCAAATATTGAGCTTGCAACCGTTCATATAATCTATACTTAATTATATCATTGATATCCTATTTATAGCCCATAGTAAGTATTGAAGTCGACCCCTCGTCACTACTTCTTCGGGGTTAGGCGGGATACTTACTGGGTTCACGTTGATTTATGTACTCATACTACACTTGCTGCACATTTTTGTGTAGGTACATATATGTCTAGAGGCCTTATGGGCGCAGAGGCGCGGTGATTGCGGGGACTTAGGTGAGCTGCACTCTCTACTACGATCCGCAACCAACAGAGTCTCCTTCAAAGTATTGTATTTCTTTCATGTCCAAATTTGTATTCCGCACAGTTATTGTATTTTATTTTAAATTCCTAGAAAATGCTCATGCAATTGTGACACCGGGCTTTGGGATGATTATGGGATGTTCAGTATTGAAATTGGGAAACATTATAATTATTTTGTAAATTCATCCTTTACTAGATAAATTGAAGTAAATTTACAGTTTCAAAAATATTAAAATGAGAATTTAATTAACTATTTATTGTTGGCTTGTCTGACAGTGGTGGCTGACGCCATCACGACCTTTAACAGATTTTGGGTCGCGACAAATAAAGCAATAACGATATCGAAAAACAAAAGGAAAATAAATATAAAATGATAAGATTTATTAGAATTTCAAATCATAAAGCATTTTTGAGTTATAATCTATATATTATTAAAAGGAGAGAAAGAAGTCCTTTCCCTAAGCCAAGTGGCATCCTTAAAATTAGTCACATATAACACATTACTATTAACCAATAACTACTTCAACCATATGGCATAACCAGAAAAAGCCACATATAACTTATTTTTTAATTTATTAATAATAAATATCTAAATCAAAATATTATAAATTTTACTATATAATACATAAAAATGTTATTAATAAATTTAAAGAATTTTAATAATTTCGAGTATTAATTTAAAATAAAATAAATATTTATATCAAGATTAAAAAATCACACATTTATCTATATTATATTAAAGGATATAAATGGATCATGATATTAAATAAAGAGGAAAGTAATGAAGGCCATATGAAAACATGAAATACTATATATTAGGTAACACAATACCAATAGTTAAAAATTCAAAATTATTTAATATTAGATCGGAATTAATTTGGAGCAATGAATAAAGCAATAACGATATCGAGCAACAAAAGAAAAATAAATATAAAATAATAAGATTTATTAGAATTTCAAATCATAAAGCGTTTTTGAGTTATAATGATAAAAATCATACATATGTAAAATATCACGTTGCTTAAATCTTAATAGATAAAGTCAAAAACCAAATATATTAGGCAATAGAAGAATACCATGCTATACGAATTCAAATGAAGATGTACAATGGAAAAAAAGTTTCAAGAAAAATATATTTCTATATCTATAATATATTAAAAAAAAAGAAGTAACAAAAATACTATTTGATGACCATATGAATCTTTTCTAATTTCATAAGATTTTTTTATTGGGCATGTTTCACCAGATAAAAGGGAATTAAAATTTAATTTAAGTAATATAATATAATATGGTCAAACAAATTAGATAACACAATATGATTAATATTCTCTGTGTATCGTGCGGGTGTTATACTAGTAGTTGTTTAATTTAGGCTCTCATTATTTTTATTTTGTAATGGCTAATTTTGATGCTATTTGCCACATGGAACCACTGTTTGTGCTTATGAGTTGGGAGGGATTTAAATAAAATAAAAAAGGTGGAGCACATCCTATAGAAATGTGACCTTAATTTTATGCTCACCTTCTGTTTCTCAAGGGCAAAAGTTAGTGGTTGCACGAATATGACGGGAAAATTTGAAAATGCCATATACTATTTGGTTTTTGTTACGTGACAATTATAGTTTGTTTGTTTACTCTCAAAATCGAATAACAATTGAATCTGTAAGTGATTTTAAGGATAGGTGATTAACTTGACATAAAATGTGATGACCCAAAAGGTTACCTTATGTTTTAAAACTCGATTCTGCGCTCTTAAATCTTAAAAATCTCATTTTTACCCTCTCAGATTTGCGTGCGCAATCCGGGTGTGTTTCCGAAAAAATTTTATGTTGAAAATTGATGAAAATAAGAATTTTTGTCTTAAAAGTTAATTTTAGTTGACTTCGATCAATATTTTTAGTAAACGGGCCCGAATCCATATTTTGACGGTCCCGGTGGGTCCGTATCGAATTATGGGAACTGAGCGTATGCCCCGAATCGAATATGGAGGTCCCTAGCTCGAGTTATGAATTTTTGATGAAAATTAAAAGTCTGAAAATTTATTTGTTTTAAGAATTGATTGATGTTTGGCCTTGTTGATACCGGGTCCGTATTTTGGTTCTGGAGCCCGATATAGGTCCAATATAATATTTAAGACTTGTCTGTGAAATTTTGTGAGAAACGGAGTTGATTTGACGTGATTCGGACGTCCAGTTGAAAAGATAGAAATTTTAAAGTGTTCTTGAGAATTTCATTTGATTTGGTGCTAAATTCATAGTTCTAGGTGTTATTTTGGCGATTTGATCGCGCGAGCAAATTCGTATGATATTTTTAGACTTGTGTGCATGTTTGGTTTGGAACCCCGAGGGTTCGGGTGAGTTTCAGATAGGCCACGGGATGTTTTGGACTGAGAAAAATCAGGTTTTCTGCAGATTCTAGTGTTCTAGCATGTCCTTCTTTGCGTTCGCGAAGGTACTCTCGCGAACGCGAAGAGTAAACTGATGAGGCCGGAATTTTCTTCTTCGCGAACACGAAGCGATGGGGGCGTTACCCTTCGCGAACGCGACAAGCTCATCGCGAATGCGTAGTGTTAGGCACTGGGGGGGGGGGATTCAGTCTTTCCTTCAGCGCGAATGCGACAATGTCTCGCGAACGCGAAGGCCGGAGGGTAGCCTACGCGAACGCGAACACGGTCTCGCGAACGCGATGAACACTGTCGCCCATCACTTCAAACGGACTAGAGGCGATTTTAAAGAGTTGTTTTCTTCCCCAAAGTGTTGGTAACTGATTCTAAACCATTTTCTTTCAATTACCCATTACATTTTATGAATTATCAACTTAAAATCTAGAGTTTTCATGGTAGAATTAGGGGTTAGGGTAGAAACTAGGGATTTCAAAAATTTAGGGATTTAGACCTCAATTTGAGGTCGGATTCCAAAACCAATTATATATTCGGGCTCGGGGGTGAATGGATAAATGAATTTTGGTCCGAACCTCGGGTTTTGACCAAGCGGGCCCGGGGTCGATTTTCGACTTTTTGGAGGAAAATTTGGAAAATTTAATTTATGTAATTAATTCCTTTAGCAATATTTGATATTATTGAGTCGTTTTTGAATAGATACGAGTGGTTTAGAGGTGAATTCTAGAGGAAAAGCTGTGATTGAGTATTAAGTGGCCTTCAGAGCGAGGTACGTGTTATGTCTAACCCTGACTTGAGAGAATCAGGAACCTCAGATTATTTGCTATGTGAAATTCATGTGAGCGGCGTATATATGTGAGGTGACGAGTACTTATGCGCCGCCAATTTACTAACTTCCTTGTTTTGTCCCGTTTTTCTTATATTGTCTCTTTCCTATGCCTAATTGTTACGTGTTTAGACTAGTGTTGTTAAATTGATCGTTCTTATCATGTTTGCGGATTCTCTGGTGATAATTGAGTATTTATTTCAAAGTTGAGATTGATATTGTGGAACCAAATGTGATGTAAGGCTTGTACTTGTTATTCTGTCTCCCTATTGTTATTTATGCATTGCATTATGGTAAGGGAGAGTGTTAATACACGAAGGGTGATGTCGTGCCATATTGTGAATGTTAATGCACGAAGGGTGATGTCGTGCCATATTATGAGTGCTAATGCACGAAGGGTGATGTCGTGCCATATTGTGAGTGTTAATGCATGAAGGGTGATGTCGTGCCATATTGTGAGTGTAAAAGCACGAAGGGTGATGTCGTGACATTTTTATTGATTTTATGGTGAGATTGAGAGTAAAAGCATGAAGGGTGATGCCGTGGATTTTTCCTATACTGTATTCGTGTTCCTGTTGATTCATAATATATTGGTTGTTCCAATTATCATCGTGCTGTAGTTCTTTATCTCGTATTTCCCCCAACATATTTTTCCCTCCCGATATTTTCTGTCTAGCTCTTCATTACTGTTATTTGTATATACATTGTTAAATTGCACAGGTTGATTTGTGGGTACCTTGCCTTAGCCTCATCACTACTTCGTCGAGGTTAGGCTCGACACTTACCAGTACATGGGGTCGGTTGTACTGATACTGCACTCTGCACTTTCTGTACAGATTTTGGTGTGGCTCAGGTTGATCGAGATTTTAGCTGTTGGACCCGCCATCCGGAGACTCAAGGTAGATCTGTCGGTGTTTACAGACCTTGAAGTCCCCGCCTATCCTTCTGTTTTACTGTTTCTTTCATCCAAATAATTATATTTTTTCAGACTATTACTTGTACTAAATTCTAGAAGTCTCGTGAATTGTGACTCCAGATCCAGGTGGTAGTAATTAATATAGTTTTTATATTATTTCGCACTTATTATATTTCATCTTAGCTAATTATTGTTGTTTACTGAATGAAAATAAGGATTTGGTTTAATGATTCTCTAACGTTGGCTTGCCTAGCAAGTAAAATGTTAGGCGCCATCACGGTCCCGACGGTGGGAATTCTGGGTCGTGACAAGTTGGTATCAGAGCACTAGGTTGCCTAAGTATCACGATTCACGAGCAAGCTTAGTAGAGTCAGGAGGATCGGTACGGAGACGTCTATGCTTATCTTCCAGAGGCTATGAGGTTTAGGAGAAATTTTCACTTCTATTCTCCTCTGTCGTGCGATGTTGTTTTCTCAATACTTATTAAACTCTTCTACTCTTATTCTCTCACAGATGGCAAGAACACGTACCGCTTCCTCAGCTGAGCAGCAGCCAGAGCCTCCAGTGGCAGCTCCTACGAGGGGTAGAGGTCGAGGTCGTGCCAGAGGTCGAGGTAGGGGTAGGGCTCAGCCCAGAGCCCGAGCAGAAGCCCCAGCAGTAGAGCCTCAGATAGAGCTTGACAAGGAGGTTCCAGCCCAGACTGTTCCTGCCGGACCAGCTCAGGTTCCGGAGGGGTTCAATGCCACACTAGTACTTCAGGACACTTTGGTCCGTTTGGTGGGCCTTATGGAGAGTGTGGCCCAGACTGGCGACCAGCCATCTCTCAGGCTGGAGGAGGAGCCCAGACTCCCATTACTCCTACTCCGGAGTAGATAGCCCCCTAGTATCAGGCTCCAACAGCTCAGCTAGTCGGAGTAGTTCAACCGGTTGATGCAGCGCAGACCGGTGATGGGCCAACTATGTCTTCTGAGGCTTTGTGGAGATTGGACAGGTTTACCAAGCTCTTTCCTGTTCACTTCAGTGGTGCTACTTCAGAGGATCCCCCAGGAGTATCTTGACAGTTGTCATGAGGTGCTACAGAACATGGGTATAGTGGAGACCAATGTGGTCGATTTTGCTACATTTCAGATGACTGGTTCCACCAAGAAATGGTGGAGAGATTATTTGTTGACCAGACCAGCTGGGTCGCCTGCTCTTAGTTGGGACCAGTTCTTTCAGCTCTTCAGAGAGAAGTTTCTGCCTATCACATTGATAGAGAAGCGTCACCGTTAGTTTGAGCGTCTCCAGCAGGGCAGTATGACTGTTACTCAGTATGAGACCCGTTTTGTGGATTTGGTCCGTCATGCTATTCTTCTGCTTCCCACCGAGAGAGAGAGAGGGTGAGGAGGTTTATTGACGGACTTGCTCAGCCTATCAGATTGCAGATGGTTAAGGAGATTGGGAGTGAGATTTCTTTTCAGGCGGCAACTAATGTCGCCAGACGAGTCGAGATGGTTCTTACTTAGGGAGGTCAGGGGTCTGACAAGAGACCTCGTCATTCCAGTGAGTTTAGCGGTGCCTCATCTAGGGGCAGTGGTACTTTTGGTAGAGGCCATCTTCCCAGGCCATTTCATTCACCACTCCAGGAATCCTATGGTGCCTCAGGTGGTCATGGTCCTCATATGCCTTATTCCGACCAGCTAGCTTACAGTGCACCACCAGCTCCTATTAGTGCACCTCCACTCCAGAGTTATCAGGGTGGTTACTCAGGTCGACAGGGCCAGTTTTAGGGTCTGCAGTCACAACAGCCGAGGTTATGTTATACTTATAGTGATCTGAGGCACATTACTAGATTTTGCCTTCGGGCAACAGGCAGCTCACAGTATCAGAGTTCTCGTGCCATGGTTCCGGCATCAGTTGTTGCACCACCTGCTCAGCCAGCCAGGGGCAGGGGTCAGGCACCTAGAGGTAGAGGCCAGACTGTTAGAGGTGGAGGTCAGGCCGTTAGAGGTGGAGACCAGCCAGCTAGAGGTCGTCCCAGGGATGTAGTTTAGGGGGGTGGGGCCTAGCCCCGATGTTATGCTTTCCCAGCCAGGCCTGAGGCTGACTCTTCTGACATTGTTATCACAGGTATTGTTTCGGTTTGCAGTAGAGATGCTTTAGCTCTATTTGATCCGGGATCTACTTATTCCTATGTGTCATCCTATTTTGCTTCATATTTGGTTGTGCCCTGTGATTCTTTGATTGCTCCTGTGTATGTGTCCACACCAGTGGGAGGTGCTATTGTTGTAGATCGTTTTTATCGTTCGTGTGTGGTCGCCATTGGGAGTCTTGAGACTCGTTTAGACCTTCTACTTCTCGATATGGTTGATTTTGATTTAATACTAGGTATGGGTTGGTTGTCACCTTATCATGCTATATTATATTATCACGCCAAGACGGTGACCTTAGCCTTGCAAGGGTTGCCTCGATTGGAGTAGAGAAGGACTCTTGGCCATTCTTCTAACAAGGTTATTTCTTATGTGAAGGCTCGGCATATGGTCGAGAAGGGGTATCTAGATTATTTGGCTTATGTCCGCGATTCTAGTGCGGAGGTTCCTTCCATGGATTCAGTGCCGGTTGTTTGTGAGTTTCTAGAGGTGTTTCCTGCAGACCTGCCGGGGATGCCACCCGACAGTGATATTGATTTCTGTATTGATTTGTCCCTAGGCACTCAGCCCATTTCCATTCCGCCATACTGTATGGCCCCGCCAGAGTTGAAAGAATTGAAAGAACAGTTACAAGATTTGCTTGATAAGGGCTTCATTAGCCCTAGTGTCTCGCCCTGGGGTGCACCTATGTTGTTTGTGAAGAAGAAATATGGATCGATGAGGATGTGTATAGATTATCGGCAGTTGAACAAAGTCACCATCAAGAACAAATATCCATTGCCGGGGCTTGATGATTTATTTTATCAGCTTTAGGGTGCCCAGGTGTTTTCGAAGATTGATTTGAGATCTAGCTACCATCAATTGAGGATTAGGGCATCCGATGTCCCTAAGACAACTTTTCAGACTCGGTATGGGCATTATGAGTTTCTAGTGATGTCATTTGGGCTGACAAATGCCCTAACATCATTCATGGATTTGATGAATCGGGTGTTCAAGCCCTACTTGGATTCCTTTGTGATTGTGTTTATTGATGATATCTTGATCTATTCCCACAGCCGAGAGGAGCATGAGTAGCACCTTCTGATCATTCTTCAGACTCTGAGAGATAACCAGTTATATGCTAAGTTCTCAAATTGCAAGTTTTGGTTGAGTTCAGTTGTTTTCTTGGGTCACGTTATATCAGCAGAGGGTATTCAGGTGGATCTTAGGAAGATTAAGGCAGTTCAGAACTGGCTTATACCCACATCAGCTACAGAGATACGTAGTTTCTTGGGTTTGGCAGGCTACTACCGTCGATTCGTGGAGGGGTTTTCATCCATAGCAGCCCCGTTGACCAAGTTGACCCAAAAGGGTTCCCCGTTCAGGTGGTCAGACGAGTGTGAGGCGAGCTTTCAGAAGCTCAAGATAGCTTTGACTACAACGCCGGTATTGGAGTTACCCACAGGTTCAGGATCGTATACGATATATTGTGACGCATCTCGTATTGGTTCTGGGTGCAGTATTGATGCAGGGTGGCAAGGATATTGCATATGCTTTGCGGCAGCTGAAGGTTTATGAGAAGAATTACCTTGTTCATGATCTAGAGCTGGCAGCCATTGTTCATGCGCTAAAGATTTGGAGGCACTATCTTTATGGCGTGCCATGTGAGGTATTCACGGATCATCGGAGCTTGCAGTATTTGTTCAAGCAGAAGAAACTCAATTTGAGGCAGAGGAGGTGGTTGGAGCTATTGAAAGACTATGATATCACCATATTGTATCATCCCGGGAAGGCCAATGTGGTAGCTGATGCTTTGAGTAGAAAGTCAGCTAGTATGGGTAGCCTTTCTTATATTCCAGCTAGTGAGAGACCGCTTGCATTGGATGTTCAGGCCCTGGCCAACCAATTTGTGAGGTTGGATATTTCTGAGCCCAGCCATGTTCTAGCTTGTACAGTTGCTCGGTTTTCTTTGTTTGAGCGCATCAGAGATCGGCAGGATGGCGATCCTCATTTACTTGTCCTTAGAGATACAGTATGCCACAGTGGTGCCAAGTAGGTTACTGTTGGATATGACGGAGTTTTGAGGATGTAGGGTCATATTTGTGCGCCTAATGTGGATGGATTTCATGAGTTGATTCTTGAGGAGGCCCATAGTTCCTGGTATTCTATTCATTCGAGCGCCGCCAAGATAACTCAGGACCTGCGGCATCATTATTAGTGGAGGAGGATGAAGAAATACACAGTTGCATATGTAGCTCGGTGTCTAAATTGTCATCAAGTAAAATACGAGCATCAAAGACCTGGTGGTTTGCTTCAGAAGATAGAGATTCCTGAGTGGAAGTGGGGGCGTGTCACTATGGATTTTGTTGTTGGACTCCCACGGACTTAGAGGAAGTTCGATGCGGTTTGGGTCATTGTGGACAGGCTGACTAAGTAAGCGCACTTCATTCATGTGGCAGTTACCTATTCTTCGGAACGGTTGGCAGAGATTTACATTCGTAAGATCATCCGTCTTCACGGTGTGCCCGTGTCTATCATTTTTGATCGAGGTACGCAATTCACCTCGCACTTCTGGAGGGCAGTACATCGTGAGTTGGGTACGCGGGTTGAGTTGAGCACATCATTTCATCCTCAGATAGACGGGCAGTCCGAGCGCACTATCCAGATCTTGGAGGATATGCTCCGCGCATGTGTTATAGACTTCGGAGGATCGTAGGATCAGTTCTTGCCCCTTGTAGAGTTCGCCTACAACAACAGCTACCAGTCGAACATTCAGATGGCTCCCTATGAGGCATTATATGGTAGGCGGTGCCGGTCGCCAGTTGGGTGGTTCAAGCCGGGGGAGGCTCGGTTGTTGGGCACAGACTTAGTACAGGATGCCTTGGATAAGGTTAAGATTATTCAGGATCGACTTCGCACAGCTCAGTCCAAGCACAAGAGTTATGCCGACCGCAGAGTTTGTGATGTTGTATTCATGGTCGGAGAGAGAGTGTTGCTTCGGGTATCACCTATGAAGGGTGTAATGAGGTTCGGAAAGAAGGGCAAGTTGAACCCTAGGTATATCGGACCTTTTGAGATTCTAGAGAGGGTAGGAGAGGTGGCTTACAGGCTTGTGTTGCCACCTAGTTTAGCAGCTGTTCATCCGGTATTCCATGTGTCCATGCTTCGAAAGTATCACGGCGATCCGTCCCATGTGTTAGATTTCAGCTCTGTCCAGTTGGACAAGGATTTGACTTACGAGGAGGAGCCGATGGCTATTCTAGCCCGGCAAGTTCGCCAGTTGAGATCAAAGAGTTACCCTTCAGTTCAAGTGCAGTGTAGAGGTCAGCCTGTTGAGGCAGCCACTTGGGAGTCCGAGTCCGATACGTGGAGTAGATATCCCCACCTTTTCACCAGCTTAGGTACTTTTTTATGTCCGTTTGAGGACGAACGGTTGTTTTAGAGGTGGAGAATATGATGACCCAAAAGGTCACCTTATATTTCAGAACTCGATTATGCGCTCTTAAGCCTTTAAAATCTCATTTTTACCCTCCTCGATTTGCGTGCGTAGTCCGGGCGTGTATCAGAAAAATGTTTATGTTAAAAATAAGAATTTTTGCCTTAAAAGTTGATTTTAGTTGAATTTGGTCAACATTTTTGGTAAACGGGCCCGGATCCGTATTTTGACGGTCCCGGTGGGTCCGTATCAAATTATGGGACTTGGGCGTATGCCCGAAATGGAATTCGGAGGTCTCTAGTTCGAGTTATGAATTTTTGATGAAAATTAAAAGTCTGAAAATTTATTTGTTTTAAGAATTGGCTGATGTTTGGCCTTGTTGATACCGGGTCTGTATTTTGGTTCCGGAGCCCGGTATAGGTCCAATATAATATTTAAGACTTGTCTGTGAAATTTGGTGAGAAACGGAGTTGATTTGACATGATTCGGACGTCCAGTTGAGAAGATAGGAATTTTAAAGTGTTCTTGAGAATTTCATTTGATTTGGTGTTAAATTCGTAGTTCTAGGTATTATTTTGGCGATTTGATCACGCGAGCAAATTCGTATGATGTTTTTAGACTTGTGTGCATGTTTGGTTTGGAGCCCCGAGGGCTCGGGTGAGTTTCGGATAGGCCACGAGATGTTTTGGACTTAAAAAAATCTGGTTTTTTGCAGATTCTTGTGTTCTGGCATGTCCTTCTTCGCGTTCGCGAAGGTACTCTCGCGAACGCGAAGAGTAAACTGATGAGGCTGGAATTTTCTTCTTCGAGAATGCAAAGTCTTGGTCGCGAACGCGAAGCGATGGGGGCGTTACCCTTCGCGAACGCGACAAGCTCATCGCGAACACGTAGTGTTAGGCACTGGGGGGGAGTCAGTCTTTCCTTCAGCGCGAACGCGAGCAATGTATCGCGAACGCGAAGGCTAGGGGTCTAGCCTACGCAAACACGGACACAGTCTTGCTAACGCGAAGGCTTGGCAGCCTATACTCATCGCGAACAGTGCTCTGCGAATGCGATGAACACTATCGCCCAACACTTAAAACAGAATCAAAACGGGAATTGGCCATTTATTTCATTTTCTCAAAAACCAAATGGACTAGAGGCAATTTTCAATAGTTGTTTTCTTACCCAAAGTGTTGGTAAGTGATTCTAAACCATTTTCTTTCAATTACCCATTACATTTTATGAATTATCAACTTAAAATATAGAGTTTTCATGACAGAATTAGGGGTTAGGGTAGAAACTAGGGATTTCGGAAATATGGGTATTTAGACATCAATTTGAGGTCGGATTCCAAAACTAATTAAATATTCGGGCTCGGGGGTGAATGGGTAGATGAATTTTGGTCCGAACCTCGGGTTTTGACCAAGCGGGCCCGGGGTCGATTTTCGACTTTTTGGAGGAAAATTTGGGAAAATTTAATTTATGTAATTAATTCCTTTAGCAATATTTGATATTATTGAGTCGTTTTTGAATAGATACGAGTGGTTTAGAGGTGAATTCTAGAGAAAAAGCTGTGATTGAGTATTAAGTAGCCTTCGGAGCGAGGTACGTGTTATGTCTAACCCTGACTTGAGGGAATCAGGAACCTCAGATTATTTGCTATGTAAAATTCATGTGAGCGGCGTATATATGTGAGGTGACGAGTACTTATGCGCCGCCAATTTACTAACTTCCTTGTTTTGTCCCGTTTTTCTTATATTGTCTCTTTCCTATGCCTAATTATTACGTGTTTAGACTAGTGTTGTTAAATTGATCGTTCTTATCATGTTTGCAGATTCTCTGGTGATAATTGAGTATTTATTTCAAAGTTGAGATTGATATTGTGGAACCAAATGTGAAGTAAGGCTTGTACTTGTTATTCTGTCTCCCTGTTGTTATTTATGCATTGCATTATGGTAAGGGAGAGTGTTAATGCACGAAGGGTGATGCCATGCCATATTGTGAGTGTTAATGCACGAAGGGTGATGCCGTGCCATATTGTGAGTATTAATGCACGAAGGGTGATGTCGTGCCATATTGTGAGTGTTAATGCACGAAGGGTGATGTCGTGCCATATTGTGAGTGTAAAAGCACAAAGGGTAATGCCATTCCATGATATGAGAGTTAATGCACGAAGGGTGATGACATGCCGTTTTTATTGATTTTATGGTGAGATTGAGAGTAAAAGCACGAAGGGTGATGTCGTGCATTTTTCCTTTACTGTATTCGTGTTCCTGTTGATTCATAGTATATTGGTTGTTCCAGTTATCATCATGATGTAGTTCTTTATCTCGTATTTCCCCCAGCATGTTTTTGACTCCCGATATTTCTTGCCTAGTTCTTCATTACTGTTATTTGTATATACACTGTTAAATTACACAGGTTGATTTGTGGGTGCCTTGCCTTAGCCTCGTCACTACTTCGTCGAGGTTAGGCTCGACACTTACCAGTACATGGGATCGGTTGTACTGATACTACACTCTGCACTTTCTGTGCAGATTTTGGTACCAGCTCGAGTTGATCGAGATTTTTGCTATTGGTCCGCTGTCCGGAGACTCAAGGTAGATCTGTCGGCGTTCACAGACCTTGAAGTCCCCGTCTATCTTCTCTGTCCTACTGTTTCTTTCATTCAGACATTTGTATTTCTTTCAGGCTATTACTTGTAGTAAATTCTAGAATGCTCGTGAATTGTGACTCCAGATCCAGGTGGTAGTAATTAATACAATTTTTATATTATTCCGCACTTATTATATTTCATCTTAGCTAATTAATGTTGTTTACTGAATGAAAATAAGGATTTGGTTTAATGATTCTCTAACGTTAGCTTGCCTAGCAAGTGAAATATTAGGCGCTATCACGGTCCCGACGGTGGGAATTTCGGGTCGTGACACAAAATGATAAATTAGAGTGAAATTAAAATAAATAACGATAAAGTAAATGCAAAACACACGTATTAGACAATTTCAGCCTTGGAGGGTTGGCCATCCTCGAGCCGAGTGCACTTCGATCGGTATCAAGACTCACAAGAATAAGATCTTCAATAGAATAATAATAACGTGTTGCTTTGGAATGCGTGTTATAATGTCTTAAATGAATTATCATATCCCTTTTATATAGTAGATGAGTCCTACTTTAGATACAATTCTATAAAAGGTAAAAAATCTCTTGATTTGCCGATTGCCAGTTCGTCATTGATACGTGCCGAGACTCCCGCTGTAATATCCGACCGGTCACCGATATTTCGGTCTTCTGCTATGCTAACAATGTTTCTTTGAATTTGTTCGGGGCTGGGATTAATTTCGGGAACACGGCCCCGATACTCTGGAAGGCAGACGCTCTAACCCCGGGTTCTATCCCGGTGGGACTTGAGGTCGATCTTCAGTCCTTTCTTGCGATGTTCCGAACTTGACCTACTATGTCATAGGCGAGCTCGATTTCGACCGTATACAGATAGTCCCCTCGTTTTTGGAGAGTAGACGACGAGAAATGACATGACCTCCCGATTCTTACTTCGATATCTCGTGACAGAAACGACAAAATAAACGAAATGTCTCATCAGTCAAGTCTTAATGGCATTAAATGCATGTCAGCCGCCGGTCGGCCATTATTGGATGTGAACTGCCACTGAAGAACTATAAATACCCTTTTATTTGTTCATTCAAACTTTACATTCAAACCTTCTATCCTCGTACTTCGAAATTTCAACACTTTTTAGAAATTATACTTTGGTTATTTTGAAATCCTTTGCAAGAACCCTTGTTCATTTCCATCTCAAGCCATCAAGTGTACTCCTATGACTTCCTCTTTTTCCTTAGTTTTCCTATATTTTCAAAGAAATGGCGAAGACTTCAAAAACCGTTCTCCAAAAAAAAACTCCATTTGCCTCGCGGCCGACTACCGAGGAGACTGTTCTGTGTACTGATGCCGAGGAACCAGTACCGGACCCCCATTGAAAATGTTTGTCCTAGGAGGATGCTTGGTAACCGCCGATTTCAAGGTTGAAAAACCTTCCCCCGTACAAGGCCGATGTAAGGAGGTCTCGAGATATGTATGCTCGATCACTGAAGAGGTCCTCCCTACGGTCAAAAGGGACTACAATTGGGCTGGCAAGCACGTGGTGGTTCCCGGACCCAATGAAGACATCACCATCCACGTCGAGGGATACTTAAGTGTTTACACTTATCCCTTTACACTGGGCCCATTAGATCCGGTGATCATCGACTTCTGTAAAAGATACGAGGTATGCCTCGGTCAAATTCACCCTTCATTCTGGAGGATCGTGATCCTCCTCTGGTTCTTTGTGAGCAAGATCGAGGGATGCTCGTTCATCGTCGACCACTTCATGCGCCTATACATTTCCCAAATCTTTCGGTGTGTGTGTGGGGGGGGGGGGGACTGATCAAGCTTGCACGTCGAGGCTAGTAAAACCCCATTTTCGAGCATTGATGAAGATTGGGATCGAGGTTGGCTAGGCCATTTTGTCCGAGTGAGGATCTCGAACTTGATCCCAGCTGATCGCATGTCGTTCCCCGAGAAGTAGAATATATCACATATGTTTTTTTCTGTCACGCCCCAAACTCGGGGAGCGAGACCGGTGCTCAACCGAGTGAACCCGGTCAAGCAATCCTATTGAATATTTTCTACCCAACTCACCCATGATTTTAAGAGTATACATAACTTCGTTAATTAATCAATAAGGAGATCATGTAGACAATACCAAATTCGTTACCATTAATTACTTCATTTAATAAGTCTCAAAACACACACACCTTCATGGTTCAAAGTGGAACAAGTGATTCAATCACAACACAACTTGTTTAAAATTCCCAACACCCATACACAACCCACACTTAGTCTACAGAGCCTCTAAGGATACCAAAGAGTACAATGATAGTGCCGACAACAAGGCTCCGGCTATACCTCAAAACACGATAACACATACGAAATAAAAGATGCACAACCCCGGAATGAGATGGGGCTCACCAAGTCAACTGGGAAGAATGAGCACCGCTAACACTGGTCAATATCCTCCAATGTGGAACCACCTGCATCCATTAAAGATGCAGCGCCCCTGGCAAAAGGGACGTTAGTACATGTCGAATAGTACTAGTATGAAAACCAAACACCAATTTAAGAACTCGGAAGTACAATATGAATATGATGAATCAGGGCGATAATAGAATAACATAGATAGATGTTTAAGCCAAAGCAAGCTTATCAAGAGCTATCAATAATATTTATAGAATTTAAGATGAGATCCTCTGTAACCATTTTTACACTAAGCGGCCCCGCCGCCTCACCCTAATGTATGCAGGTGGAGGTGTAAACATAATACTACAACTCTACTCAAGCGGCCCTGCCGCCTCACCCCAATGTATGCGGGTGGAGGTATAACCACAGTACCAAAAATCTACACAAAGCGGCCATGCCGCCTCACCCAAATATATGCGGGTGGAGGTGTAATCCCAATCATAATCTCTACACAATTTGGCATAATAACTTTCACATAAATCATGACTTGGAATTATAACATGTACATACACAATCCATAGTTTGGAACACCTCCTCAATTTATAATAAAACATGATAAGAGCATTTGAAACACGAATTGAACATATATCTTTGTCACAAAACTTATTCGAAATACTCGATTCATAATAAACATCTTGGAACTTACAAGGGTAATGAGGGGTTAAATTCTTAAAGAAGAGTTTAGCCAACATACCTCACTTGAGCTTCCTTACACTCTAAAATGTTTCGAAAATCTTAGCAACTTCAATCTATTTTAGAAATGTAACAAATTGAACCAAAATTAGGAAGATGATCGTGGTTCTAGCTCATTTGAGCATTTTATCAAACACTAGGCGTGCATTAAGGTTCCAAGGTCCTTTTATGGAGGATTCCATCACCCCAAACCCATTATCTACCATTTTTAGCTCAACATTCTCCTTACACCCCTTTGATAACACATGCATGCAAGATGGACTACTCCCCTGCCCAAAAATTATCTTACTAATTACCCATTTCTAGTTAAATTTTGAAATTGAAGAATTGGGGAATGAAATTCTTACCTCTTTGAAGTCCTAGCAACCCTTTGATGAAATTTCAAGGTTTGATTCAAGGTAGAGTAGTGAAATCCTTAGTCCTCCTTATCCTCTCTCTAGAGTCGCTCTTTCATCTCTCTAAAATACCAGAAAATCTACCAAAAATGAACCCTTAGCTAGATAAATGAAATGCGGATTGGGGTTATAAAAAACCAGAATTAGTATAGTCGTGCCGCATGGGGCGCCGCATGGCGCGGCGCGGTAGTGAAAAATGTGCCCAGAAACGTTTTTTTTGAAATGTTCTGGAAATTGCCACAAGCGCGCCGCATGGGGCGGCGCAGCGTGCGGCGCGATAGTGTCTACTCAACGTGAATAATTTTTTCTTTACTCCCCAGCACACTGTTCAACCCAAAAAGTATATACCGTACAATCGTGAACACGTATGTCTACCCCGACACCACGAAGTCCCAAGTTTTTAGGTAAACTTTACGGGGCCTTACATTTTCCTTCATTCTTATTGGTGTTTTGTGGTGGTGCAGCTGCCGCTCGGGTCCCGAATGCATTCCCTCGACTCAAGGAGTGGGTTAAGGACATCGTGTTACAAAAGTCGTATTCTGAGCGTTCATGGCACAAACTTTCAAAGGGTCGGTGGGAGGCCCTTTCTCATGGTGAGATTCATTTCCCGTGTAAGTAACATTTGAGTTCCTCTCGTGTCGTTAAGTTTTCACTTATTTAATTTCCTTTTGCAAGTTTATCCAAATACGTCACACTGAGGCCTCCATCCGGTGGCGAGAACTTCCCCGCAAGTCCCATGTTCCGAGACAGGGTAGTGAGAAGAAAATAAAGAGGGCTCCGAGTTCTCTGAGCTCGGAGAAAAAGAAACCAAGGCGAAGGTTGGTGCACAAATCAAAAGAAAGCACGAGCGCTAGAGCACCATTTTCGGACTCACTCTATCGGTTGAGGGACGAATCCGAAGAAGAAGAAGAAGCCTTCAATCTGGTGGCCCGAGTGCCGTCATGACTCTAAGGGCAAGGGGCCTCCGAATCGGAGAGATGAAGCCAATCCACCTCAAGTTAGGGAGGCCGACGAGGAGGCCGTGGCCAAATCTTCTCATGATGTGGGCAACGCCCCGAAGGAGGCACTTGGATAGATATACATCACTAAGTCGCCTTCGTTCACTGAGTCCATGTACAACGAGTCTCAGACGATGAAAGAACGTCCCAACGAGAGGGCCCACGGAGCGGACGACCCCTTCCGCGGCTTTTTGATGGCGTGGATTCTACCACCACGGAGGATGTCACCGGGTTGGGTGACTTGGAGGTGCCGAAGAAGAGTCCATCTTCGGGAACAAGTGGGCCTTCTTCAATCCCGAAACTGGTCAACCGGTTCCCAGCTCTAAGTGTGGATCCCGACCGGAAGCAGTCGATCATCTTCTCTGTTCCGTAGGATGCCCGGGTCCTCTTTGCCCCGTAGAGGTGGCCAGCTACCTTTGGCATTTGGTGACCGAGGAAGACCAATCTAAGATGAACAAGGTGGACGTGCCCTTCTTGTTCAATGAAGCACAACAAGCACTAAACCGGGTAACTTCAAATAACTCTTGATGACTTCAATCGATACTTAGACTAATTTGTAGATAATCCTAACATTTTTCTTTGTGTCTGCAGGCCTTGGTGCTTCATCATGTGACCTTTCTACGATATTGGGATGAACTAAACCAGCTTGAGGCCGAGGTCCGAGGGCTCACTGAGAAGAGAAATACTTACAAACTTCTCAGCGAGCAACACGAAGGGGAGGCTAAGAGCCTCCGAGCTGAGCTGGAGGTGGCTCGGAAGGAACATACCGACCTGGTCGAGCAGGTAAAAATATTTAAGGTTAGTGACGAAGATCTAGACTCGGTGACTAACGGTCGGAATTCGCAGGTCTAACAGAAAATCAACTGGATCGCCCAACTTCGAGCTGAGATGGATGCTATCAATGCCGAGACCGATGAATGAATAAGCATAATTGCCGTCTGGCCTCAAAAAAGGAGAATGCTCGGGCATAGCTGACTTCGGCTCAGACCCAACTTCGAGCGGCAAAGGAAAAGGCCGAGGTGCAGGCCAAAAATGTTGAGGAAATCCAGTCTCAGCTAAGTGCTGACGTCTCTGATCGAGAAAATCTTGCCAAGGAGCTCGAAACGGCCAAGTTGGTGGTCTTGGTGGTTAAAGTCCATGTCGATGAGATAGTGTCCCAATATAAGGCCAATGCCAATGCGGCCCAGGATCGAACAAAGGATATCGTCGAGCATGCAAAGCGGCAATCCCTAAGGGAGGCCCTCGAGGAGATTCATGCTCATGGTTTTGACTTATCGGCTGAAATCGAGAGTGCTAAGGGGCTTGAAGCCAAGGACAAGAAGTTGTCTTATCCCGAGTATGAAGTAGTCTCCTAGGGTTCAAGCAGATCCGAGGGTGGAGGAGACTCCGAAGACCTTGGCGACGAGGCGGGCTCCGGTGACGACCACGCCGTTTAAGTGCCTTGTACATTTTTTCTTTGTTTTTTGTATTTTTGTACTTTTGTACTTTTTTTGTCAAGGTCATTTGGCCTTTGTAAAGACTTTATGTATATATAATACAAGGCTTCATTTTCCCTTTGACAATTTCTGAGTTTTGTTTTCCTTTTCTTTATTCTTTATGTTCGCAAAGTTCGAAATACCTTAGTATGAACTAGTTAGGTCATGGTCGGTGGTTCGATCAGGCCTTGCCTTTGACATTATTTTGTTTAAGGCATCGTGGGGGTTCGGTATGTCCAGAATGTTTACCTAAAGTACTTATAATATTTTAGATTATAGTTTGTCGAGGGTAGCCTTTAGAACCGATTTAGAAATTGTTCAAGGCCTTATTTTTTGTTACGGGTCTCGGACGTCTCCGAGCCATTTTAATATAATTATAGCCTTTTAGTTCGTGTGTTGCCCTGTGGTATTATCACCTCGAATTATCCGTACTTTCCTAAGATAATAATCCCCAAATTTGGATGGTCGTAACCTTTTAGTTCGGGCGCTGCCTAATAGGTCTTGTGCCCCGGGCTCTGATAGCCCAGGCTGTACGAGTTTGTTTCTGGACAGCAGTCCCCAAGTGGGAGAGATTGTTTGAACCTGTATAAAGGAGGCCCTTGGGATCGATCCCTTTAGGGGATCGAATGTGGGATATTCAGAAAGAAAAGAAAAATTTTAAGGGACAAGATGTTTATCCGCAAGGTAAAGACCTTCTTTTGTTTCTGTGCATAATACATACGATTACACATGAGTACAAGATTTATGTCAGGGCTCGAGCAGTCTATGTGGGCACGGTTCATTCGACCGTTTGGCCATTAAAATAAATCTTATTGTCCGAGCTGATACCATTCAATCAAAAAGATTCTTTCCTTGCTAAAGTCGTTATTCGAGGGTGATGCCCACTAGTGTTCGAGACCGATCGTAGACAAGCCTCGAATACTGTTGTCATGATCTTCGATACCAGTTCGCAACCAACCTTCAATTCTAAGTTAGCACGATTTACTGTTGCCTCGTTAAAAACCTTACCGGAAAACTCATTTGGGACAAAACCGGTTCAAGGGAAAAAGAGTGCAATGCATGCTTTCAGGCCTAAACATTGTGTCGTTCTTTGACGGTCGCCTGCAAGTGTTAGTTCAAAATGCAAATAAGTAAAAGGAATGAATGGGATCGTACCTTAGCAGTAATATCGCTTCAAGTGAATTATGTTCCAGTTGTTCGGTAGTTGCTCACCGTTCATTATTCCGAATTTGTACGATCCCTTACCGGTGATCTCGATAATTTGATAAGGACCCTCCCAGTTCGGTCCCAACTTCCCTTCATTCGGGTTCTGGGTACTTAGCGTGACCTTCCTTAACACCAAGTCCCCGACATTAAAATGTCGAAGGTTAGCTCTTCGATTGTAATACCTCTCGATCCGCTGTTTTTGGGTGGCCAACCGAACAAGGGCGGCTTTGATCCTTTCATCTAATAGCTCCAGGATTATATTCATGGCCTCGTCGTTTGATTCCTTGGTTGCATATCGAAACCTAAGACTTGGTTCTCCAACTTTAACCGGTATTAGAGCTTCGGCGCTGTAAACCAGCAAGAATGGGGTGGCCCTAGTACTAGACTTCTAGGTCGTACGGTATGCCCATAGGTCTTCGGGCAGGATTTACTTCCATTTTCCTTTGGCGTCGGTGAAGCTCCCACTAGGGTGGTAGGGTGTTTATAGGATCCTTTTGATCTTATGGTCATCGAGAAACTTGCTCACTTTGCTGCCGATAAACTACTTCTCGTTGTCGCACACGATCTCGGCCGGCATTCCGAACCGACATATAATGTGATCCCAAATGAAGTCGATGACTTCTTTTTCTATGACCTTCTCATATGCTTGGGCTTCCACCCACTTAGATAAATAGTCAGTCATAAATAATATAAATTGAGCCTTACCCGGTGCCCATGGAAGGAGGTCGACGATGTCCATTCCCCATTTCATGAACGGCCATGGCGACAAAACCGAATGCAATAGCTCCCCGGGTTGGTGAATCGTCGAAGCATGTCTTTAACATTTATCACATTTTTGTATGAACTCATTCGCGTCCTTTTCCATAACGATCCTGTAGTAGTCGGCTCTCATTATTTTTCAAACCAATGATTCAGCGCCAATGATTTCCATAGGTGTCGTGATGTATTTCCCTCAGAACGTACTCGGTATCACCTGGTCCTAGACATATCATGAGTGGGCCATCGAATATTCTTCTGAACAGGGTTCCATCTTCGGACAAACTAAATCGGGCTGCCTTCATACGCAGGGCCCTCGATTCCTTTGGATCCGAAGCAGTTTTCCGGCCTTAAGATATTCTATATATTTGTTTCTCTAGTCCCAAGTTAGGCTCGTTGAGTTAATCTCAGCATGGCCTTCTTCCACTACCAATCTCATGAGTTGTACGACTGCCCCCGAGTGGAACTCGTCATCCTCGACCGATGATCCTAAGTTAGCAAGGGCATCAGCCTCACTGTTTTGATCCCGAGGTACGTGTTGCAAAGTCCACTCCTTGAACCGATGTAATGTTACCTGCAACTTATCCAGATACCTTTGCATTCGTTCTTCTCTGACCTTGAACGTCGCATTAACTTAATTCACCACGAAGAGGGAGTCGCACTTAGCTTCGATCACCTCCGCCCCCAAGCTTTTGCCTAGTTCGAGACCTACAATCATGGCCTCATATTCGGCCTCGTTGTTAGTCAATTTCACAGTCCTAATAGATTGTCTAACTACATTGCCCATTGGTGGCTTCAATACGATTCCAAGTCCGGACCCTTTTGCATTCGAGGCGCCATCCGTAAAGAGGGTCCAGATCCCCGAGGACGTCCCCGAGTTCACCAACAACTCTCTTTCGACCTCGGGTATTAGGGTCGGCGTAAAGTCGGCCATGAAGTCTGCCAATATTTGAGATTTAATGGCGGTCCGGGGTCGATATTCAATATCGTACCCGCTGATCTCTATGGCCCATTTGGCCAATCGTCCCGAGAGCTCGGATTTATGCATTATATTTTGCAATGGGTAAGTAGTCACAACACATATAGGATGACATTGAAAATATGATTTCAGCTTCCTAGAGGCACTTAGCAAAGCGAGTGCCAATTTTTCTAGGTAAGGGTACCTAGTTTCGACCTCACCTAGAGTCCTGCTAACATAGTAAATCTAAAATTGCGTACCTTGCTCTTCCCGAACCAGGACTCCAATTACCGTTATTTCTGATACATCCAAGTACAGGTATAGTTGTTCGTCTATCTTCGGCGTGTGAAGCAGCGGGGGGGTCGATAGATACCGCTTGAGTTCCTCCAAGTCCCGTTGGAACTCCGGGGTCCATGAGAAGTTATTCTTCTTCTTCAATAATGAGAAATACCGGTGTCTCTTCTCGGAGGACCTCGAGATGAATTGCCCCAGGGCGGCTATGCGTCCGGTTAATATTTGCACGACCTTCACGTTGTCCACAATCGTGATATCTTCGATGGCTTTGATCTTATCGGGGTTGATCTCGATTCCCCGGTTGGATACCATGAATCCGAGGAATTTACCTGATCCAACTCCAAACGCATATTTCTCCGGGTTCAGCTTCATATTGTATTTCTTCAATATGCTGAAGGTTTCCTGCAAATGTTTTAAATGGTCCTCTACTCGCAGGGACATAACCAATATATCGTCAATGTAAACCTCCATTGATTTTCCTATTTGTTCCTCGAACATCCGGTTTACTAGGCCTTGGTAAGTAGCACCAATATTTTTTAATCCGAATGGCATCATGCTATATCAATATGTGCCATATTTAGTGATGAAGGAGTTTTTTTCCCAATCACCCGGGTTCATCCATATTTGGTTGTACCCGGAGTACGTATCGAGAAAACTGAGGATCTCGTGGCAGGTCGTGGCATCGATCATGCGATCAATGTTGGGCAAAGGGAAGGAGTCCTTGGGACATGCCTTATTCATTTCTTTATAGTCTACACACATTCTTATTTTATTCCTTTTTTAAGGACTACCACTACGTTTGCTAACCAATCCAGGTATTTAAACTCCCTAATGGATCCTATTTTAAAGATTTCTCGTCCTTGATGAAAGCATGTTTGACCTCGGACTGGGCCTCATCTTTTTCTTGACTGGGTGGCACTTCAAGTCCATGTTTAGCTTGTAAGTGGTTATCTCCGGCGGTATCCTTGTCATATCAAGGTGGGACCAAGCGAAACAATCTTCGTTAGATATAAGAAATTGAATGAGTTATTTCCTGAGCTTGGGGCTTAACCCCGTGCCTAGGTATACCTTTCGATCAGGCAAATGTTCGGTTAGCACGACTTGTTCCAGTTCCTCGACCGTTGATTTTGTAGCATCGGAATCATCGGGGGATATGAAATATCTGGGGACTCTATAATCGTCGTCCTCGTATACTCTTTGTTCCTTCGATTTCGTCGAGGCTGGTATCGGTGATTGCTATTTGGACCCATCTTTGACCATCCGATTTGGATCCTCCGATGTCGAGAGTGTGGATGCCGTGATTACCTCATCGACCGCAAACATCTCATTGGCGGCCGGTTTTTCCCATAAGCTATTTGGACTCCTTCGGATGTTGGGAATTTTAGCACCTGGTGTAGTGTCGAGGGTACTGCTCTCATGTTGTGAATCCATGGCCTCCCGAACAAAGCGTTGTATCTCATATCTCCTTTGATTACATAGAACTTGGCTTCCTGAATAGTTCTGGCGATGTTCACCAGTAATGTTATTTTCCCTTTAGTGGTCTCGCATGCCATGTTGAACCCGTTCAGGACTCGGACCGTAGGTACGATCTGATCTTGTAGGCCGAGTTGTTCTACGACCCTTGATCTGATGATGTTGGCTGAGCTACCTGAATCAATTAACACACGCTTAATTCGAGATTTATTTACGAGTACCGATATTACCAGTGCGTCGTTATAGGGCTGCACGACCCCCTCAGCGTCTTCGTCGTTGAAGACAAGGTTCCTTCCGGTACATAATCCCGAGTCTATTTTTCCCTTGTGATGGATACTTTGGTGCATTTCAGCATCAGACCCTAGGGAATGTCGACTCCACCGATGATTATGTTAATGACGCGCTAAGTCTCTTCCTGCTCGGTCTTCTTATGAGAATCCCTATTCCTGAAGTAGTTCTTGGCCCGATCACTCATAAACTCTCGGAGATGCCCGTTGTTGAACAGTCGGGCCAACTTTTCTCTTAATTGTCGACAGTCTTCCGTTCTGTGGCCATGAGTGCCATGATATTTGCATATTAAGTTGGGATCCCTTTGGGATGAATCCGATTGTAAAGGTCTAGGCCATTTGGTATCTTTGATGCGTCCGATGGCAGATACAATAGCAGCGGCATCGACGTTGAATTGTACTCCGATAATCTCGATGCTTTTTTAGCCCCGACGGGCCTGTCGAAGCTGGTTTTGCTCACGAGTCCCCGGTTGCTCTCGATCACTTCTCCTTTCATTTTTCATAGAGTTCCGCTCGGACCCACTGCTTCTTCGATCTTCATTATACGGTTGATACCGATCCCTGTTTGATCTTTGTTCACGATCAATGTCTCTCTTGACTCTATCGATGGTTCTGACGGGATACACGAACCCGGAGGGGCCCCAAGTTGATAATCTTCGATCCTGATTTTCGATTGATACCAGTTATGGATATCGGCCCAAGTGACAGCCGAATATTTCACCAAATTTTGTTTTAACTACTGTGAAGCCAACGAGCTCCGAACATTGAGTCCTTGGGTAAAAGCTTGAACGACCCAATCATCAGCGACCGGTGGCAGGTCCATCCGTTCCATTTAAAACCGGGACACGAACTCTCTGAGCATCTCATTATCCTTCTATTTTTCTTTGAAAAGGTCTGATTTCCTTGTCTCGACCTTGATAGCCCCGGCGTGTGCTTTCACGAAAGAATGTGCACGCATAGAAAATGAGTCAATAGAATTAGGAGGTAAGTTGTGATACCATATCATAGTTCCTTTTGACAGGGTCTCTCTGAACGTTTTCAACAAGACATATTCGATCTCATCATCCTCCAAGTCGTTCCCTTTGATGGCACACGTGTAGGAGGTAACATGCTCGTTTGGGTCGATCGTTCTGTTGTACTTAGGGATCTCGGGCATTCGGAACTTCTTAGGGATCGGCTTTGGAGCCGCGCTCGGAGGAAAAGGTTTTTGCATAAATTTCTTGGAATCCAATCCTTTCAATATTGGCATTGTGACAGGGATTTGTTTGACCCTAGAATTGTAGGTTTCTACCTTTTGTCATTAGCTTCGATTTTCTTCTCCCCTGATTCTATCAATTTTGTCAGTTCCTCGAGCATCTTTATGATCTCGGGGTTAGTCCCCGATTTGTTTTCATGCGACCTCTCTGCGATCGGTTCATCCCTGCGGGCGACTTCCCGGGACGGATCGGGTTCAATTCTGCTGGGTGCACGACTTCGGTTCTGTAACTGAGCTATCGTCGCATGTTGAGCATATAACATTTTGAAGATCATCCGTAAATTGATCCCGTCTCATCATATGTTTTATGTATTTTGAGCTATTGATCGGGCTCTACCACGGACGCTATTCTCGGGGTCGGTAGGCAGATTTGTGTTGATAGCCACATGCGAGTTAGCGTCAATAGGGTTTGCGACCGGAATTTCGATGAGATCAACGGGCGGTACCTCGTCACTGGGCACTATGTTGTTATTTTTGCCGTGATGGACTGACTCATTATCAACGTGTAGTGATACTGACTGAGAGTTTGACATTTTGAGATTTAACTTGAAATTAGAGACACTTCAAAGAACAAATGTAAAGTAGTATGTGTTATGGAGATTTGTATCAAATAACCACTATTATCCTTAGCCCCACAGTGGGCGCCAAACTGTTTACCCTCAAAATCGGATAACAATTGAATTTATAAGTGGTTTTAAGGATACGTGGATTAACTTGACACAAAATGATAAATTAAAATAAATAATGATAAAGTAAATGCAAACCACACGAATTGGACAATTTCAGCCTTGGAAGGTTAGCCACCCTCGAGCCGAATGCACTTCGATCGGTATCAAGACTCAGAAGAATAAGAGCTTAAAGAGAATAATAATAATGTGTTGCTTTGGAATGCGTATTACAATGTCTTAAATGAATTATCAGATCCCTTTTATATAGTAGAAGAGTCCTACTTTAGGTACAATTCTATAAAAGGTAAAAAATCTCTTGATTTGCCGATTGCCAGTTCCTCATTGATACGTGCCGAGACTCCCGCCGTAATATACAACCGGCCACGGATATTTAGGTCTTCCGTTATGCTAACAATGTTTCTTCAAACTCATTCGGGGCTGAAATTGATTTCAGGATCACGACCCCGATACTCTTGAAGGCATGCGCTCCAACCCCGGGATCTAGCCCGATGGGACTTGGGGTCGATCTTCAGTCCTTTATTGCCATGTTCCGAACTTGACCTACTATGTCGTAGGCGAACTCGATTTTTACCGTATACACTGTTTCACAATGAGTAATATCATATTTCTTTATTTAGGGATAATTTAATTTTTAATTTCATTTTATCTTAATATTCAACTTTTATAGCGATACAAATATCATAATATATTTAGGATCATAAATTACAAAAGCCTTATAATCATACAAAAATACAAATTTAAAAGATTTTTTTTTCTAAAACTTAGGGCATGTTTGGATGGGCTTAAAAGCTGGTCAAATTAGCTTTTAAGTAGTTTTTAACTCGTGGAAGTGTTTGACAACCAAGAAAAGGGCTTTAAAAAGTTAAAATCTACTTTAAAAAAGCCAAAACCAATAAGTTGAAAAACTCAACTTTTTCGAAATTGGAGTAAAAGCCATATTGCTTTGACCAAAGATATTACATTCTTATCCCTTATAAAAAATTTTAATTCCAAAATTACCCCTTAGTAGAAAACCCTACAACATACTATCTTTTCTTTTCTCCATTCTTGTTGCAGCAGCCTCTGCTTTCTTCTTCGTCTTCTTCCATATCTTTCCTCTGTTTTCCTTTCATTTCTTTCTTTACACTTTCATTCATTATTTTTCCCTCTTTTCCCTTTCCTTTCTTTCTTCCCCAGTGTTGCTCACTTCCCCGTCACATTCCTTTTGTCAATTCTAATCTTCGTTCTTCATCTTGCCTTTGCTATTGTCATTCTCCAATATTTGTCAATTTCTTGAAGTTCTTAACGTCAGCAAATAGTAGTTTTTAAAATAATGTTTGATACATTCCAATATTTTGTAAATATTGTTCTTTTAGCTTCTTTTTTTGGTTCCGTAATATTTAATTTTTTTGGTCGTTGAATCCTTCCTTTTTTTTAATTGGTGTGACTATATTCTTAAATCAAATCATTCAATGAATTTGAAGCTATGAACGGATAATATAATATTATAGTCATCATCTTCTTTATAATGCTAACAACTTTAAGAATATTTCAGTCATTGTAACAAGAAAAAGTGCTTACCAATACTTGTTTATCAAACAATTCATCAGCTTGTTTTCAGTTTCAGCAGTTTTATCCAAACATGTAACTGCTTATTTATAAAACAAGATCCACAACTTATAAAGTACTTTTAAGCACTTAACTTAAAAGCCATTTTTTAAGCCAATCCAAAATGGCTCTTAATCAAGCTATATCATATAAATTGAAGTAATAGAGCAAATAAATCAAGTCGATGGAGTTCCACAAATAAAGACAAAAAAGTCTCCGTCCCATAGTTTCCACCCCGTATCCTCTATCCTTGTCAAGAGCAGTTGCCAAGAAAAAACTATCTTCCTTGCGAAGGTATAGTACTAGTTTTCCACAGCATAATTAAAACTATGCATTTGGTCGTGTCCTCTTACTTGTTCCTCCATTTCCTATAAATTAAAGCGTCATATATAATCAGACGACTCAACTAAGCCCTTCTCTCTCTCTCTCTCTTTGTTTTCCCTTATAAATTACACTATATACTCATCATCGTTTTGTTCAACTACTAATTAATATGGCGGACGCTTCCTACAGCCACCCTTTGTTTAGCTGCAGGAATTGCCGGAATCCGATTGCTCTTCGAGATGATCTTCTCTCTAAACGTTTTGTGGTAATTTTCACTAATTATTTTCGTTTTGTTTATTAATTAATTCTCTCTAGACTTAAACAACTGAATTTATAATAGGCAAAATCAGGAGGAGCATACCTTTTCAAGCATGCAATGAATATAGTGGTGGGGAAAAAGGAAGATAGGCAACTAATGACGGGTTACTTCAGCGTTGCTGATATATTCTGCAGCAAGTGTGGGGAGGAGTTGGGTTGGAAGTATGTTAAAGCTTATGATCCTTCCCAAAAGTACAAGGAAGGCCGTTTCATTCTCGAGACTGCCAAAATTCTCAAAGAATATTAATTGATGATCACTACTCATTTGTAGATTAATAAAATTTCTGGCCATGTAAATATTGATGTTATTTAAAACCTACGTTTAATCTTTTTTTTTGTCATGCTACAGTACTATACGTACTGATCTGTAAAATTTGGGTAACTTTTTATATACAAGAAGCAGTTTCTCTAATTGCAAGCATATATAATCATACAAGAACTGCCTAATTAATTTTATTTGGAATGCGTTGATGTCTTTACCTGCTAATATATGAGAAAGGGGTCTGATATAGTCATCAGAATCTACAAGATAATAAGATGATATTTGTGGTCAGTGGTCTAGTCAAATATATGCCATATCTTACTTTAAGCTCTCGATTGGATTTTGGCTTCATTTTAAAAAAAAATATATGATCATGTTTTGAAAAAATTAACTTCAAAAATTTTCAAAGTTCCCAAAAACTAGTTTATGACAGTTTTAGGGTGAAAGTTTTTCATCTGCTCATAAAATTTTAACTTTTTTTCAAATAAAATACATGTTCAAATATAACTTCAATTTTCAAAAATTATTTTTCAACATAACTTTAACTTTCAAAAATTATTTTTCTAACACAGTTTCAAAAACTTTTTTTTCTACTCAAATCAAATTGATATCAAACGCTAGCTAAATGGGTGGATAATCTAACATCTTAAGCAACCTTGGGAGACTTGGAGGTTTGAATGTGGACCATGGGGTATACGATCCGAAATTTAGCTGAAAATGACGGTCTTCTTTTTGGTCAACTAGTAAGTGGGGTTATGGATCAATACAACTTGTTTCTTTCGGTGGACCAATAGGCTTCAGTAGAACATTGCATCTTATCAGTTGATGTCCTTTTAGATATGAGTGATTAGAATAAAAAAATAAAATTATTTATTTATATTATTAAAAAAAATAGATTGAATAATAAATTTTTGATTCAAATATGGATAAGATTCATATTATCCACTTAAAAATGGATGACTAATAGATAATCAATGAGTTTAGCTTTCACATTTATAAAAACTCAAATTGGGGTTTCCTTAAATTTGGAAGACTAGAAATCTTTCCAAAAGTGATCATATTCAAAAATCAATGGATAATATGAATATTCATTTTATCCGCCGATTAACTCATTTTTTATTAGTACTTAATATCGGTTGGGTTGGATATTTTATTCGTTTTTCTGCATTATTTTCTACCTGCACATATTCGACATGACCCACCCATTTGCCACCCCTAGATATGACATATTTTTCAAAATATCTTCAACATAAAAAATATTAAAAATTGTAGAACTCTTTTATTTTGAAAAATAGTGAACCTAATTTTTAGCAACCCAAAATATAAAACATATGATAATCAATTTGGGACAGTATAAAATATTTTAAAAATCTATCTATATAGAATAGGACAAGCAAATTCATGCTATTGTGCCAAGTGTCAAAACAGAAAATGAACATGTGTCCAATTTTAGGGCAAACCTCCAACTATCTATTTATCTATCTATCTATATATCTATCTAGAATAGGACAAGCAAATTTATGTTATTGTGCCAAGTGTCAAAACAAAAAATGAACATGTGTCCAATTTTAGGACAAACCTCCAACTATCTATCTATCTATCTATCTATATAGAATAAGACAAGCAAATTCATGTTATTGTGCCAAGTGTCAAAATAGAAAATGAACATGTGTCCAATTTTAGGACAAACCTCCAACTAATTTGGAGGTTCAATTTTTTTTTTTTTAAATAAAATGTAAAGGGCACATTTTCTTTCAAAATTCAAAATTTTGGAATTTTTAAATTTTTTTTAAAAAAGATTTTACATGGCTTAATTAAAGGACACGTTTTTTTCTCTCTAAAACAGAAATTAATTTTAGATTATTATTTATAAAAAAAAAAAAAAAAAAAAATTCAAATTAGGAGTACTTTCAATTTGGAGTTTCAAAATTAGTTTTAAAAAAAAAATGCAATTCAAATTAGGGAGTAATTTTTTCCTAATATGGTTGTCTCTTTCTCTCTCCACACTCTTCTCTCTTTATACTTTTAGTGAATTCAAAATTATATCTATCTATCTATATATTAAAAATAAAAGTAAAACAATTATATGATGTCAAGTTGCATAACCACATTTCAAAAAATGTAAAATTTTAGGAAAAACCTCCAATAAATTTGGAGATTCAAAAATAATTAAAATATAAAATAGGTTAAAAAAATTAAAACCCGCCAATTCAATTAACGACAAGAGCCCAGGTTTAAAAAATTGAAACCTGCTAATTCAATTAACACTTTAATATCAAATCGTTATCCTACTTTTCTGGGCAGTTTTTAAAATGTATTAATTAAATCTGGGAATTTAAAATTAAAAAATAATTTAAAATAGAAAACAAGTTCAGAAATGTAAACTTGTCAACTCAGTTAACATGTAGAGGTCCTCCCACGTTTTTTTTTGGGTAGGTTTTTAAATTTATTCAAATTGAGAACAAATTGATACATTATTTCAAAGGAGGGAACAATTACGTTTTTGGGGATTGAAAAGAAAAATCCAACTTTTACTGTATGGTTAAAGCTTTTGAAAAAAAAAATAATCTTATTCAAGCTTGAGATAACTCCGAATTTTTAAACGTGTGGCTAAAATTTTAAATTTAAAATAAAACTCCTATATATAGTTGGCTCTTATACAGTTTTGCCAACTTTTACACTGTCCAACTTGAAAATAGTTGTAAAAAAATTCAAATATTGATTATGTTACAGATGAAATAATGTCATCTATGATGGAATCGTCCTTGAGTATTCCCTAAAGAAAATCGCAAAAGATGGACCAAATTATTGTTGCAAAGTGTACTAAATCGAGAATGCACACAATAAAGGTGAAAAAGTATAATTTAATTAGATATAGATCTACATGTGTTTATAGTCAGGGGCGAATGTAGCATATACTCGGCGGGTTCAATTAAACCCATAACTTTCAACGCGAAGTAAAAATTTATATGTAAAAATTCTTTAAAATTGCAAAAATAGTAGATACGAACCCATAACTTTAAAAATATAATGGGTTCAATGCTAAAAATTTTAAAAGTTAAACCCATAAGATTTAGATCCTGGATCCACCTCTGTTTATAGTTACTTTAGTTTTTCTAGAGTGTATTGTTATTTAGTTGATGGAAGTAGGAACAATCCAACATGTTGAATGACCCTATTCAAAGAATTCAAGGAGCCAACAAATAAGGTACGGGGTGGATCTCTCACTTCTAAGAGGAAGATTACATTTAAATCTATCTCTCCCAAAAGAGTTGCTAGAGGATTACAAATAAAGAATTAAAATGAAACATTGAATGTAATTTATCATATACGTATATCAACAGAATAGTGGTATATTTGTAATTTAATTTAAGAGACCATATTTACTCAAATTATTGTGGTAATCAATCAAAATAATTTAATCTTATATATTAAGTAGTTATGAAAGAGTCTCATAGGTTGAGTTAAGAATTAAGCTGATAATTATGATTTTATAAAATTAATATGATTTAATTTACTCAAATAAACTAAATCGCATTTTGACATGATATAAAAATAAGATTAAAAATAAAATATTGGACTTATTTGAATTTGAGATGACAAATCTTTTTATATTAGGATGAGAAAAATTTAAATTAAGGAATTTCAAGCAACTCATTAAAATTTTAAAAATATAATAAAATTTTAATATAGGTAATTTTAATAACGATTGAATTATTATATTAAAAATAACATAAAGAGAAAATTTAATTTTTAATTGTACGTACAACTAAATAATCATTAAAATAATGCTAAAAATTTCTTGAAACACTTTACCCGTAATTATTAATATAGGTCATGTTAATATGAATTCGGATTATTATTAAAATATTTTATTAAATATAAAAGAGAGAAAAAAATTAATTTCTAATTGTACGAACTATTACAATAATAATTATTAAAAATAATGCTAAAAATTTCATGAAAGTCTTTACTGATAATAATTATTAGAATAATATAACACGAAAAAATTATTAAGTCTAAGTTATATATATTTATATTTATAAACGTATGTACTGTTATTTTATTCCCTAGGAAAAAATGCAAATATTAAAAAAATATAAGTTATTTGCAAATAATAAAATAAACAAAAAAATAATAGTCTACTACCCTCAGAAGGTACGGGTAAGGCATGCGTATACACTACCCTCCTCCGACCCCACTTGTGGGATTAGACTAAGTCTGTTGTTGTTTTTGATGTTGTAAATAAGATATGAATTTCGTTATAAAATATGTTGGACAAAAAAAGATCATCCTTATAATAATGCTAATTTCTTCTGAGTCAAATACCTTCTAAATTCAAACGAAGATTATTTGCTATCACATTATTATTTTATCATTATTATAAGTCAAACGTAATCTCATATTGGACTATTTCTAAATAAATACTACTTTATGATTTTTATCACAAGTTACAAGTAGAAAGGAAATGATGATGATAATAAACAAATAACAAATGAGTTAGAAAAATAATAAATAAAACTTTTACTATTTGCTCGGCAAAAAGAGTAGTTGTATTGAGGTTAAGCCAAGTGGCAACCTAATAAAATAAAAACATAAGCTAATAGAAAGCCAATGGGCAATTTTAAGACATTATCTATTAGGTTATGTAATAAAAATTAATTTGAATTGAAGGATAAATTTTTGAATCTATTGATATAGTTTTTGAATTTGATTGAAATAGTAATTTTCTACCGCTTTATTCTTTTATCATCATTATAAGTCAAGATGATTATAATCTCATATGGGACTATTTCTAAGTAAACATGTATTTACAAATGAACCACTTTATGATTTTCATCACGAGTTACACGTAAGAAGGGATTAAAGATTGTAATGACGATGAAGGATAAATAACAAATGAAGCTAGATAATTAGTAAATAAAGAATTTTTTTTTGATTCATTTACTTATAACGTATTCTTATTCATTTTGGATGATGCTAAACACTTTACCCGTAATTATTAATATAGGTCTTGTTAATATGAATTCAAATTATTATTAAAATATTTTATTAAAAATAAAAGAGAGAAAAAATTTAATTTCTAATTGTACGAACTATTACAATAATAATTATTAAAAATAATGCTAAACATTTCATGAAAGGCTTTACTGATAATAATTATTAGTATAATATAACACAGAAAGATTATTAAGTCTAAGTTATATATATTTATATTTATTAAGGCATGGACTGTTATTTTATTCCCTAGGAAAAATGAAAATATTAAAAAATATGAGTTATTTGAAAATAATAAAATAAACAAAAAATATAATAGTTTACTACCCGCACAAGGTAGGGGTAAGTGTCACGACCCAAACTAACCCCTGTCGTGATGGCGCCTATCGTAGAACTAGGCAAGCCGAATCATTTCCAAAACAAACCGATATTTTTATTTCAAAGAAAATTTCAATGTTATTTAACATAAAAACCTTCGTAAAGGAGTTCAAATCAAAATAAAAGTGCGGAAGGAAAGCCCGACATCGGGGTGTCACTAGTCATGAGCATCTACTACAATCTGTCTAACAATATCAAGACTAACTCAGTCTGAAAAATAGCTAAATATAACTAAAGGAAGATAAGAGGGAGAAGAGCAGGGCTGCGATCGCCAGGCAGCTACCTTGCTATCCCCGGAAAAATATGCAATCAGAACAATCAACAACCGCTATCGTGTCCAGCTACACTGGATCTGCACACAAGGTGCAGGGAGTAACATGAGTACGCCAACTCAGTAAGTAATAACAATAAATAAAGACTGAGCAGTAGTGACGAGCAATAAAGCATATAACGTTCATATCAGAATATCTCAGTAAAATACCACATGCTTTTAAAATCAGGATTTGAATCAAAACATCTTGTCTAAACCCAGTTCCAGTAAAAATTATTTAAAGATATTTTTCAACAGTTTTCAAACAGAGAAAAAATGCAAAGGTGAGCAAAAATGATGAAATCATAAACAGCCCCTCGGGCAAAACATCACTCATATACAGCCCCTCGGGCAAACCTCACAGTCACTCATGCCACTCGGGCATACCTCACAATCACTCTTTGCCACTCGGGCATACCTCACAGTCACTCATGCCTCCCAGTCACTCAGCACTCGGCACTCGGCACTCGCACTCAGTAGGTACTTGCGCTCACTGGGGGTGTGTACAGACTCCGGAGGGGCTCCTTCAGCCCAAGCGCTATATCAAGCCAAATCATGGCATAAATCACTCAGGCCCTCGGCCTATATTAAACATGCTGCGGTGCATAGCCTGATCCCATAAATATGAAACATGTTGCGGTGTGCAACCCGATCACATAAATATCCTCACAAATCAGGCCCTCGGCCTCGCTTAGTCATAAAACCTCTCAAGCCACTCGGACATTTCAGTAAAACAGGGCACTCGGCCCAAAATATTTATATGCATCAAAATAGAGTCATAAAACTGAGTTATGCAGTAAACAAGTATAAACATGACTGAGTATAGATTTTCAATCGAAAAAAGTGAGAGGATAGAAAGAAAAGGCCCCTAAGGGTCCAAACAACACTGGCACAAGGCCCAAACATGGCATTCAGCCCAATTTACAGAAACTCTTTCTAAAAACACATAAGTATCATATAATTTCCACAAAATATGCAACTTTACAGTTGCTACGGAACGGACCAAGTCATAATCCCCAACAGTGCACGCCCACACGCCCGTCACCTAGCATGTGCGTCACTTCAAAATAGTAGAATGATACGAAATCCGGGGTTTCATACCCTCAGGACTAGATGTACAATCGTTACTTACCTCAAACCGGTCAAATCTCTACCCCCGCAATGCTCTTGCCTCTGAACTCGACCTCCAAATGCTCCGAATCTATTCACAATCAGTACAATACCATCAATGCGCACTAATGGAATGAATTCCACAAGAAAAACTATAAAATTAGACCAAAACTGAAAATTGGCTCAAACCCGGCCCCCGGGCCCACGTATCAAAATCTAACAAAATTTACAAAACTAGAAAGCTCATTCACTCACGAGTCTAACCATACAAAATTCATAAAAATCCGACATTGTTTGGTCCTTCAAATCCTAAAATTACTCCTCCAAAAATCTCAAGCCCTAACCCCTCATTTTTACTAATTACATGTTTAAACAACGGGAAATAACCATATATACGAGTATTAGGGCTTAAGTAACTTACCTCAATGAAAACCTCCTTGATTCTCTCTTCAAATCTCTCCCAAAAGCTCCAAAACTGAATAGAAATGGTGAAGAACGCACCAAAATTCGCGAAGTGTGCAATATGTACCCTCTGCACAGGCTTCTCGCACCTGCGGCCATTTACTCACACCCGCGCGACCGCACCTGCAGTCCAAGGAGCCGTACCTGCGCAACTCACTTATCCGCCTAGACTCCGCATCTGCGGCAAATATGTCGCACCTGCGCTTGCGCACCTGTACGTGGCGCGCCGCATCTGCGAAGCCAGCCTTCTTCTTTCCTTCCGCATCTGCGCCCAAGGTCTCGCACCTGCGGGCTCGCAGATGCGATAGCCTTCTCGCACCTGCGCATCGTGCCTAGCCCAGCATTGCCCGCACCTGCGAACCCCCTTTGTGCACCAGCGACCTCACATCTGCGACTCCTCTTTCCGCAGGTGCGGAAATAGCAGAAGCAGCAACTCCAGCTGCAAATTCCAACTTCGACAAATTCGTTAATCACCCGGAATCACCCCGAGGCCCTCGGAACCTCAACCAAAAATACCAACAAGTCATATATCAACATACAAACTTAGTCGAACCTTCGAATCACTCAAAACAACATCCAAACACCAAATTACCCTCGGATTCAAGCCTAAGAACTTCTAAATTTCCAAATCCGGCAACCGATGCCGAAACCAACCAAACCATGTCCGAATGACCTCATATTTTGCACACACGTCACAAATGATACTACGAACCTATTCTAACTTCCGAAATTCCGCTCCGACCCCGATATCAAATTTTCCACTGTCGACCGAAATCGCCAAATTTCTAATTTTGCCAATTCAAACCTAATTCTACCACGGACCTCCAAATCACATTCCGGACGCACTCCTAAGTACAAAATCACCTAACGGAGCTAACAGAATCATCAGAATTCAAATCTGAGATTGTTTACACATAGGTCAACATCCGGTTGACTTTTCCAACTTAAGTTTCTACTTAAGAGACTAAGTGTCTCAATTCACTCTGAAACCACTCCGGTCCCGAACAAACTAACCCGATATAACATAATATAGCTGAATAACACAAAATAAGTAGGAATGGGGAAAACGAGTACTATAAATCTTGAAACGACCAGCCAGGTCGTTACATCCTCCCCCTCATAAATATTCGTTCGTCCTCGAACGGGTCTAGAAACATACCTAGAGTCTCAAATAGGCATAGATATTTGCTCCACATCTCCCGCTTGGTCTCCCAGGTGGCCTCCTCTACAGGCTGACCTCCCCACTGCACCTTCACTGAAGTTATATCCTTTGACCTCAACCTTCGAACCTGCCGATCCAAAATAGCCACCGGCTCTATATCATAAGTCATTTTACCTTCCAATTGAACCGTGTTGAAATCCAAAACATGGGACGGATCTCCAATATACTTTCGGAGCATGGAAACATGAAACACTGGATGCACACTCGACAAGCTGGGTGGCAAGGCAAGCTTATAATCTACCTCCCTATCCTCTGAAGCACCTCAAAAGGCCCAATAAACCGGGTGCTCAACTTGGCCCTCTTCCCAAACCTCATAACACCCTTCATGGGTGATACCTTCAGCAAAACCTTCTCCCCAACCATAAAAGACACATCACAAACCTTCCTATCCGCGTAGCTCTTCTGCCTAGACTGCGCCATGCGAAGCCGCTCCTAAATCAATTTCACCTTATCTAATGCATCCTGGACCAAGTCTGTACCCAAGAGTCTAGCCTCACCCGGCTCAAACCATCCAACTAGAGATCTACACCTCCTCCCATATAAAGCCTCGTACGGAGCCATCTGAATACTCGACTGATAACTGTTGTTGATGCAAACTCCACGAGTGGCAGAAACTGGTCCCATGAACCCCCAAAGTCAATGACACAAGCACGTAACATGTCCTCCAATATCTGAATAGTGCGCTCGGACTGCCCATCCATCTGAGGGTGAAAAGCTGTGCTCAACTCAACCTGAGTATCCAACTCTCGTTGTATGGCCCTCCAAAACTGTGATGTAAACTGATTGCCCCTATCTGAAATGATGGAAACTGGGACACCATGCAGGCGAACAATCTCTCGGATGTAAATCTGAGCCAACTGCTCTAAAGAGTAAGTAGTACCAACTGGAATGAAGTGCGTGGACTTGGTCAGCCGATTCACAATAACCCAAATAGCATCGAACTTCCTCGAAGTCTGTGGGAGCCCAACTACAAAGTCCATGGTGATCCGCTCCCACTTCTATTCTGGGATCTCTAATCTCTGAAGCAATCCACTCAGTCTCTGATGCTCATACTTAACCTGCTGACAGTTGAGACACCGATCCACAAACCCAACTATATCCTTCTTCATCCGCCTCCACCAATAGTGCTGCCTCAAATCCTGGTACATCTTTGCGATACACGGGTGGATGGAATACCGCGAGCTGTGGGCCTCCGCAAGTATCAACTCTCGAAGACCATCTACATTAGGCACACATATCCGGCCCTGCATTCTCAACACGTCATCATCACCAATAGTCACATCCCTAGCATCACCTCTCCGAACCCTGTCCTGAAGAACGAGCAGGTGGGGGTCATCATACTAACGCTCCCTGATACGGTCATAAAGAGAAGACCTGGAGACCACACAAGCCAATACCCGACTAGGCTCCGAAATATCCAATCTAACAAGCTGGCCTGCTAAGGCCTGAACCTCCAATGCCAAAGGTCTCTCTGCTGCTGAAAGATATGCTAAACTCCCCAAACTCTCTGCCCGGTGACTCAAAGCATCGGCCACCACATTGGCCTTCCCCGAATGGTATAGGATAGTGACATAATAGTCCTTAAGAAGCTCCAACCATCTTTGCTGACGCAAATTAAGATCTTTCTACTTGAACAGATGCTGCAGACTCCGGTGATCAGTATAGATCTCACGATGAATCCCATATAAATAATGACACCAAATCTTCAAGGCGTGAACAATGGCTGCTAACTCAAGATCATGGACAGGATAGTTGCTCTCATGGGTCTTCAACTGGCACGAGGCATAGGCAATCACCCTACCTTCCTGCATCAAAACACAACCAATGCCTATCCTCGAGGAATCACAATACACGGTGTAAGAACCTGAAGCTGATGGCAGAACTAACACTGGAGTTGTGGTCAAGGTAGTCTTGAGCTTCTGAAAGCTCTCCTCACATTCATCCGACCACCTGAATGGAGCACCCTTTTGGGTCAATTTGGTCAAGGGCGATGCAATAGATGAAAATCCCTCCACAAAGTGATGGTAATAACCCACCAAACCAAGGAAGCTCCTAATCTCCGTGGCTGAGAACGGTCTAGGCCAACTCTACACCGCCTCTATCTTCTTCGGATCCACCTGAATACCCTCACTGGACATCACATGTCCCAAGAATGCTACTGAACTGAGCCAAAACTCACACTTGGAGAACTTTGCATACAACTTCTCCTCCCTCAATCTCTGTAATACAATCCTCAAATGCTGAGCATGCTCCTCCTGGCTACTAGAGTACACCAGAATGTCATCAATGAATACAACAACGAATGAGTCCAAATATGGCTGGAATACACTGTTCATCAAATGCATGAACGTTGCTGGGGCATTGGTCAGCCCAAAAGACATCACCAAGAACTCATAATGGCCATATCTGGTCCTGAAAGCTGTCTTAAGAATATCTGAATCCCGAATCTTCAGCTGGTGATAACCGGACCTCAAATCAATCTTGGAGAACACCCTTACTCCCTGAAGCTGGTCAAATAAATCATCAATACGAGGCAAAGGATACTTGTTCTTGACTGTGACCTTATTCAACTGCATGTAATCAATACACATTCTCATGGAACCATCCTTCTTCTTTACAAATAGAACTGGTGCACCCTAAGGTGACACAATAGGCCGAATAAACTCCTTATCAAGGAGTTCCTGAAGCTGTTCTTTCAATTCCTTCAACTCTGCCAGTGCCATATGATACGGTGGAATAGAAATAGGCTGAGTGCCCGGCACCAAATCAATACCAAAGTCAATATCCCTATCAGGCGGCATGCCCGGTAGGTCTGCAGGAAACACATCCGGAAAATCACGTACTACTGGAATAGAACTAATAGTAGGAGTCTCTGCACTAACATCCCTCACAAAAGCCAAATAAGATAGGCAAACCTTCTCAACCATGCGCTGAGCCTTCAAATATGAAATCACCCTACTTGGTACATAATCTACAGAACCACCCCACTCAACCCTCGGAATTTCCGGCATAGCCAACGTCACTGTCTTAGCGTGAGAATCTAGAACAACATGACATGGATAGCCAATCCATACCCAATATCACATCAAAGTCGACCATACTGAGCAGCAAAAGGTCCACTTGGGTCTCCAGACCCCCAATAGTCACCACATATGACCGATATATGCGATCCACAATAATAGTATCGCCCACAGGAGTAGATACATGTACATATGAAACTAAAGACTCATGGGGCATATCCAGAAAATGGGAGAATTACTAGGAAACATATGAATACGTGGAACCAGGGTCAAATAATACTGAGGCATCTTTGTGGCAAATTGAGACAATACCTGTAATCACAGCATCTGAAGCAATAGCATCTGGTATGGCAGAGATGGCATAGAAACGGGCCTGGCCACCCCCTGATCTGCCTCCTCCTCTAGGGCGACCCCTAACTGACTGACCTCCACCCCGAGCTGACTAGGCGGGTGGTGAGGTAACTGGTGCTGAAGTCAGAGGCTGACTCCTCTGCTGAGATAGACCTCCATGATGACGAGGACAATGCCTCCACATGTGCCTAAACTCCCTACACTCGAAATAACTCCCGGGTGCTGGTGGCGGAAACTGAAGGGAACCCCTAGCACCGGGAAAACTGGTAGAGGAACCTGGCATAGAGGAGCCCTGAATAGGTGGAACATAGGACGAACTCTGAGCTGGAAGGGCACTAAGTGATGAGTGGCCCTGATAAGAACTGTGAGAACCATGGCCAGATGATGCACCATGGTGAAATAGTCGAGCTGACTGAGCCTGTCCGAAATGACGACCTCTACCGTGATGAAACTGACCCCCAAAAGGAGCACCGCTGAATCCACCCGACCACGAGGTCTCTTGGCCTCCCTCTCAACCCTCTCCTGACCGCGAAACATCTCAATCTGCCAAGCAATGTCGACAACCTCATCAAAGGTAGCACCTGAAACCCTCTCTCTGGTCATGAGCAACTGTAGTTGATAAGTGAAACCATCAATAAACCTCATGATCCTCTCCCTGTCCGTGGGAACCAACCAGATCGCATGACGGGCCAACTCGGAGAACCGTATCTCATACTGTGTCACAGACATATCACCCTGGCGAAGCCGCTCAAACTGTCTGCGCAGGATTGACTTGGGCCGGATCTGTAGATTGGGCTTGGACTGTTGTATTTCTATCTGCCCCCTCAAGCTGGAGGCCGACTGGACACCAAGCTTGGACAACAAATGATGGTGAGGAGCTCCAGATAATGCTTTAGTCAGATGATCAGCAAGCTGATCAACAAAAAAAACATGATGGAGAGAAATAGTCCCAGACTGAAGCATGTCACACACATAGTGACAGTCGACTTCAATGTGTTTAGTACGCTCGTGGAAGACCGGATTTTTAGCTATGTGAATGGCACATTGACTATCACAAAATACAGGGACATGCTTAGTAATTGGACACCCCAGATCATGAAGAATTATGATCAATCAAGACACCTCAGCAACCACTTTGCGCAGAGCGCGATACTCTGCTTCCGCAGAAGAGAAAGAGACTGTTGGTTGCTTCTTGGATTTCCAAGAGATAGGAGAACCCCCAAGTGTGATATAAAACCCACTAACTGACCTTTTGAAAATTGGACAAGCAGCCCAGTCAGAATCAGCATATGCAACCAAAGAAAAATCTGGAGAGTTGTTTAATAAGATGTCTTGCCCAGGATCATTCAGTAAGTACCGCAAAACATGAATAGCACTGAGCATGCGAGGGACCCTAGGATCCTTGAGAAATTGGCTCAAGTGTTGAGTTGAATAAGCAATATCCGGTCTAGTGTGTTGTAAAAAATTCAACTTGCCAATAAGCCGTCTATATACAGAAGGATCTGGAAGACAATCACCTTCGTTAAGAGAGAGCTTGACTGAGAAGTCTAAAGGGGTGAGAACAGGAGTCAAGGAACCACAGTTAAACTCATGAAGTAGATCCTGTGTATACTTCAACTGGTTGATAAGGTAACCATGGGGTGTCTGATGAACTTCAAGGCCCAAGAAATAGTGTACTGGTCCAAGATCTTTAATTTTGAACTGAGAGTCCAAAACGGATCTAAGGGCTAACATTTCAACTGTATCAGTCCCGGCTAGCAAAATATCATCGACATAAACAGCTACAACAATAACAGAATCTCCAGAACACTTAGTAAACAAGGAATAATCAGTTTTGCTAGAGACATACCCTTTAGACAATAAGGATTCACACAACTTAGCAAACCACTGCCTAGAGGCTTGCTTCAAGCCATAAAGGGATTTTCTAAGTTTGCAGACTAAGGTAGAGGAATGAGAGGTAGAGGAAGTTGATGTTACAGTTAAACCAGGAGGAACATGCATATAAAATTCTTCATGCAAGAAAGAATTATTGACATCTAATTAAAAAACAGTCCAACCCTTTTTGGCAGCAATGGAGAGAAGGCATTTAATGGTGGTGATTTTAATAACTGGAGAAAATATCTCAGTATAGTCCACACCCTCTTTCTGGGAATCCCCCCTTATCACTAACCTAGCTTTGTACCTCTCAATGGGGCCATCTGATTTCTGTTTAACTTTATACACCCATTTACAAGGTATAACCTTCTTACCTAGAGGAAGAGGGACTATGTCCCAAGTCCTATTTGCATCAAAAGCTTGAAACTCCTTCAACATAACCTCTTGTCAAGCAGGATTAGAGATAGCTTGATGATAAAATTGAGGCTCTTGTATAGGAATCCCAGCATAAGTGACCTTAGAAGAAGGAGCAACATGAGAGAAAATATAATCTTGAAGATAAGAAGGTGAGTTGGAGGTTTTGAGAGACTTCCTAAGAGGATGATCAGGAGGTGATGCTGGTAAGGGTGTAGATGAATGAGAAACATGTGAAGGAGTAGGTGACAAAGGCAAAGGAGTAGGAGAAATAGATGGAGGAGGAATTGGAACAGGAGTAGACAATGAAGGGGATGGTTGAGAGGATGCAGAAGGTGGAAACTCAATAAAAGGTGAGCAAGGAGGAGAAGAGAAAATATGAGGAGGAGGAAGAGGAGAAGAAGAATGATATGGAAAGACAGTCTCATGAAAAATGGCATCCCTGGAATAAAGGATAGAGTAAGATAAAAGATTGAGAAGTTTGTATCCCTTTTTTCCTAGGGGATACCCCAAGAAAACACAAGTAGTTGCCCTAGGTTAAAGTTTGGTTTTACCCTACTTGGGAAGAGTAGCAAAACATAGGTAACCAAAAGACTTTAAATGATCATAGGATGGGGATAGCCATGTAAATTTTCAAAAGGAGAAATATTCTGTAAAGTTGAAGAGAGAAATCGATTAATGAGATACGTAGCAGTTAACACACAATCACCCCAACATTTCAAAGGAAGTTTAGACTAGTACAATAGATCCCTAGAGGTCTCAAGCAGATGTTTATGTTTCCTCTCAATCACTTCATTTTATTGAGGAATGTGAGGGACTGTAGTTTGATGTAATATGCTAGATTGAGAGAAAAAGTAAGAAGCTTCAGAGCTGCTGCCCAACTCATACGCATTATCGGATCTTATGATTTGAATAGAAGATTGAAAGTGATTCTTAACCATGAGAACAAAAGCTTTAATAATGGATAAGGCATTACTCTTGCAAGAGAGAAGGTGTGTCCACGTGACTCTAGTATAGTCATCTATAATGGTGAGAAAATAACTGAAACCATTGTAGGTTTTAACACAATATGGTCCCTAAAGATCAATATGTATAAGCTGGAAAGGTACACTAGTTTTTATGGTACTATCTGAAAAAGGTAACCTTTGTTGTCTTGCCAAAGGGCACACAGAACAAATAAAAGATTGTTTAGATGAAAGTTTATTCTTAAGAGAAGGAATAGACAACATTATATTATAAGGCATATGACCCATTTTTTGATGCCAGAAAATATTAGTTTTATTCATATCAACAGAATGCACATTGCTGTTATAACAAGAGATATCAGTGTATGATTGAGAAATATTTACAAGGGGAATGAGAAAAGATATTGAAAGAGCAGGAGATGGAGTAGGGGATGTATGAGCCTCAGAATGAAGGATATAAAGTCCATTCACAGTTCTATCAATTGCCAGTGGTCTGTTCAGAGAAGGGACCTGCAAAGTACAACAATATTTGGTAAAAAGAGCAGAAGAACATTGAATTTGATCAGGTAATTGGCTAACGAAAATAAGATTAAACTGGAAATATGGTACAATCAAGATATCAGGTAAAGTAATATCAGAGTTCAAAAACAAGGAACCAGAGGAGACTACTTTTGCTTTGTAACCATTAGGAAGAGTGATAAGTTTAGGAAAAGGTAGAGGAGAAATATCAGAAAGTAAATATTTATAAGGTGTGATGTGGTTAGTTTCCCCTGAATCTAAAATCCAAGGATCACTTTTGAACTGGGACAAGCAACACAAAAGAGTTCCTACAGCAGCAACAACAGGACTACTCAGCATACCTGCAAAGTTTGCAGAGTTAGAGGCACTGCCAGAAGAGTCTTGTCCAACTTGACTCAAACTTCTCCAAAAAGACCACGGAGAACTGCAGCCAAGTAAGGGGTGCGGCGCCAACAGGCCTACACCTCTCGTAAGTCTCCCACCAGGGAAAACTGAAAGGTAGTGAATGAGACCCCATAAGTCTCCAGAATACTAGCAGTACGGAGTATCCTCTGACACCTATCCAAAAAGTCCTGAGCATCCTCTCTCTCTGTGCCACTGAAAGGTGGTGGCTGGAGTCTCCCAAACCTCTCCAACCTACGTTGATCATCCTCAGGCATAGCAGCAACCATATAATCCTGAGCAACGGTAAACGGCTGGGCTGGTGGTGCCTCCGGAGTTTGAAGTCCCTGAATAACCTGCTCGGGTGTGCGAGCAACGGGAGTCTGAGTGCCTCCCCTGGCTTGAGAAGTGGCTGTGGCCATCGAAATAGAGACCGCCTGAGCAAGGACGATACACGCTGTCAGAATCTGAGCTAGGGCCTCCTAAAGGTTTAGAATCACAATAGGCACAAGTGGTGCCTGAGCTGGTGCATCAACAACTGGAACCTGGTCCTGACCTGGGACAACTGGTGGATCTGCAGGTACTGCCCCAGCTGCTGTACAGGTTGCACCTTTGCCCCTACCATGGCCTCTACCGCGGCCTCGACCTCTCATGGCTCTGGCTGGTGGTACCGGTGGCTAGCCCTCCTGACCGGTAGCATGAGTCATCACCATCTGTTAGAGAATGAAACAACAGATGTTGAGTTACTAGAATCAACATATTCGCACGACAAGAATTCAAGAATGTGGAGTTTCCTAAAGGTTCTACAGCCTCTCGAAGATAAGTACAGACGTCTCCGTACCGATCCATAGGACTCTACTAAACCCGCTCATGACTCGTGAGACCTATGTAACCTAGGCTCTGATACCAATCTGTCACGACCCAAACTAACCCCTGTCGTGATGGCGCCTATCGTGGAAGTGGGCAAGCCGACTCATTTCCAAAACAAATTGATATTTTCATTTGTTAGAAAATTTCAATATTATTTAACATAAAAACCTTGGTAATAGAGATCAAATCAAAATAAAAGTGCGGAAGGAAAAGCCCGACATCGGGGTGTCACTAGTCATGAAAATCTAATACAATCTGTCTAACAATATCAAGAATAACTCAGTCTGGAAAATAGCTAAATACAACTAAAGGAAGATAAGAGGGAGAAGAGCAGGGCTACAATCGCCAGGCAGCTACCTTGCTATCTCCAAGAAAATCTGCAACCAGAACACTCAATAACCGCTACCGTGTCCAGCTACACCTGAATCTGCACACAAGGTGCAGGGAGTAACGTGAGTACGCCAACTCAGTAAGTAACAACAATAAATAAAGACTGAGCAGTAGTGACGAGCAATAAAGCATATAACGTTCATATCAGGAAATCTCAGTAAAATACCACATGCTTTTAAAATCAGGATTTGAATCAAAACATCTCGTTTAAACCCAGTTCCAGTAAAAATCATTTAAAGATATTTTTCAACAATTTTCAAACAGAGGAAAAATGCAAAGGTGAGGAAAAATGTTGAAATCATAAACAGCCCCTCGGGCAAAACATCACTCATATACAGCACCTCAGGCAAACCTCACAGTCACTCGTGCCACTCGGGCATACCTCACAATCACTCTTTATCAATCGGGCATACCTCACAGTCAATCATGCCTCCCAGTCACTCAGCACTCGACACTCGCACTCGCACTCGCATTCAGTAGGTACTTGCGCTCACTGGGGGTGTGTATGGACTCCGGAGGGGCTCCTTCAGCCCAAGTGCTATATCAAGCCAAATCATGGCGTAAATCACTCAGGCCCTCGACCTATATCAAACATGTTGCGGCGTGCAGTCCGATCCCATAAATATGCAACATGTTGCGGCGTGCAACCCGATCCCATAAATATCCTCACAAATCAGGCCCTCGGCCTCACTCAGTCATAAACCTCTCAAGCCACTCGGGCATTTCAGTGAAACAGGGCATTCGGCCCAAAATATTTATATGCATCAAAATAGAGTCATAAAATTGAGTTATGCAGTAAACAAGCATAAACATGATTGAGTATAGATTTTTAATCGAAAACAATGAGAGGATAGAAAGAAAAGGCCCCTAAGAGTCCAAACAACACTGGCACAAGACCCAAACATGGCATTCAGCCCAATTTACAGAAACTCCTTCTAAAAACACATAAGTATCTTATAATTTCCATAAAATATGCAACTTTACAGTTGCTACAGGACGAATCAAGACACAATCCCCAATAGTGCACGCCCACACGCCCGTCACTTAGCATGTGCGTCACTTCAAAATAGTAGAATGATACGAAATCCGGGGTTTTATACCCTCAGGACTAGATGTACAATCGTTACTTACCTCAAACCGGTCAAATCTCTACCCCGCAATGCTCTTGCCTCTAGACTCGGCCTCCAAATGCTCCGAATCTATTCACAATCAGTACAATACCATCAATACACGCTAATGGAATGAATTCCACAAGAAAAACTATAAAATTAGACCAAAACCGGAAATTGGCTCAAACCCGGCCCCCGGGCCCACGTATCAAAATTCGATAAAATTTACAAAACTAGAAAGCCCATTCACTCACGAGTCTAACCATACAAAATTCATAAAAATCCGACATCGTTTGGTCCTTCAAATCCTAAAATTACTCCTCCAAAAATCTCAAGCCCTAACCCCTCATTTTTACAAATTACATGTTTAAACAACGGTAAATAACCATATATACGAGTATTAGGGCTCAAGTAACTTACCTCAATGAAAACCCCCTTAATTCCCTCTTCAAATCTCTTCCAAAAGCTCCAAAACCGAATAGAAATGGTGAAGAACGCACCAAAATTCGCGAAGTGTGCAATATGTACCCTCTACCCAGGCTTCTCGCACCTGCGGCCATTTACTCACACCCGCGTGACCGCACCTGCGGTCGAAGGAGCCGTACCTGCGCAACTCACTTATCCACCCAGACTCCGCATCTGCGGCAAACCCATCGCACCTGCGCGTGGCGCCCCGCATCTGCAAAGCCAGCCTTCTTCCTTCCTTCCGCATCTGCGCCCAAGGTCTCGCACCTGCGGGCTCGCAGATACGATAGCCTTCTCGCACCTGCGCATTCTGCCTAGCCCAGCATTTTTCGCACCTGCGAACCCCCTTTGCGCACCAGCGACCTCGCACCTGCGACTCCTCCTTCCGCAGGTGCGGAAATAGCAGAAGCAGCAGCTCCAGCTGCAAATTCCAACTTCGACAAATTCGTTAACCACCCGGAATCATCCCGAGGCCCTCGGGACCTCAACCAAAAATACCAAAAAGTCATTTATCAACATACAAACTTAGTCGAACCTTCGAATCACTCAAAACAACATCCCAACACTAAATTACCCTCGGATTCAAGCCTAAGAACTTCTAAATTTCCAAATTCAGCAACCGATGCTGAAACTAACCAAACCACGTCCGAATGACCTCAAATTTTGCACACACGTCAAAAATGACACTACCCTATTCCAACTTCCAAAATTCCGTTCTGACCCCGATATCAAATTTTCCACTTCCGACCGAAATCGCCAAATTTCAAATTTCGCCAATTCAAGCCTAATTCTACTACGGACCTCCAAATCACATTCCGGACACACTCCTAAGTCCAAAAATCACCTAACGGAGCTAACGAAACCATCAGAATTCAAATCCGAGATCGTTTATACATAGGTCAACATTCGGTTGACTTTTCCAACTTAAGTTTCTACTTAAGAGACTAAGTATCTCAATTCACTCTGAAATCACTCCGGTCCCGAACCAACTAATCCGATATAACATAATATAGTTGAATAAAACAAAAGAAGTAGGAATTGGGAAAACGGGGAATATAACTCTCGAAACGACCGGCCAGGTCGTTACAGTAAGGCATGCGTTTACACTACCCTCCCTAGACCCCACATGTGGGATTACACTCGATTTGTTGTTGTTGTAAATAAGATATGATTTTCGTTATAAAATATGTTGGACAAAAAAAGATCATCCTTATAATAATGCTAACTTCTTCTCAGTCAAATACCTACTAAATTCAAACGATGATTATTTTCTATCACATTATTATAAGTCAAAACGAATTGTTATCTCATATTGGACTATTTCTAAATAAATATATATTTACAAATGAACTACTTTATGATTTTTATCACGAGTTACAAGTAGAAAAAAAATGATGATGATGATGAACAAATAACAAATGAGTTAAAAAAATCATAAATAAAACTTTTACTATTTGCTCAGCAAAAAGAGTAGTTGTACTAAGGTTAAGCCAAATGGTAACTGTAACGAACCAACCGGTCATTTTGCTTTTTAGATCCCCGTTCCCCTAAATAAGACTCTATGTATGTGCTTTTACTATTTATGACCTGCGGGATGGTTAGTTCGGGATTTGAAAGGGTTCGGGTTGAAATTAGAACACTTAGTTCCTTAATATTGGCTTTAAAGAGTTAAGTTTGACTTGGGTCAACATTTCTAGTAAATGACCTCGGAATAGGGATTTGACGGTCCTAATAGGTTTGTATGATGATTTTGGACATAGGCGTATGTTCGGATCGGGTTTCAGATGACCCAGGAGCGTTTCAGCGCATAAAGTTGAAAGTTGGCGCGTTGAAGGTTTTAAAGTTCTTTAAATTTGGTTTGGAGTAGGTTTTGGTGTTATCGAGGTACGTTTGGGATTCCGAGCCTCGAAATAGTTCTGTATGGTGATTTAAGACTTGCACGCAAATAGTTCCGTATGGGACTAGTTTTGGGTTGTTTGGTACCGAGTTGAGGATTTAGAGCATATTTACGGATCGAATGTGAGCTTGAGAACGAGGTAAGTCTCTTGCCTAACCTTGTAAGAGGGAACTCATCCCCTTATGTGTATTTATTGTGAATTACTTGTGTGGAGAGTCACATACACACTAGGTGATCAGAGTCCGTGCATAGCTAAATTCCATGTGATGTCCGGGTAGTCTTAGATTTACATCATGCTTTGGTTGCACTGTTATGTTGATTATGAATATAAATTGTCTTAAATAGAGCTGAGATTAAGGATTTTAAGATTTAAAGTCTACATCTTGGATTTCTTATGTTTGGAAAGAATTGAAGAATTTTATAATAACTCTGATAAATCCATGTTCACTCGCGTCGCAAGTATTTCCGCGAGCGAGGTAAATTTCCTCTATTCTCATGGGAGCTGGCCATTCACCTCGGCAGGTTAATAGATGCATCTATGGTTCATGCCATTCGACCCTCGGCAGTGCACACAGTATATTTTCTGGATCGGGCCGTACGACCTCGGCATAAATCGTGCGTGATAATACTCGAAGCCCAATTATATATGATATCATTTTATGGCTTGAGTAGTTATAATTACTTAATGACAGAAATTGACTTGAAATTTATTATTAGTGAAAGAATTATTATTCACTGCTTGTTACTGAGTTATATTTATTATTTATATGATCCATGCTTATTTAGAACTTCTGTATTTTTTTATTGTTGGCCCATAGTAAGTGTCGATGTCGACCCCTCATCACTACTTCTTCGAGGTTAGACTAGATACTTAGTGTGTACATGTTATTTATGTACTCACACTACACTTCTGCACTAATCGTGCAGGTTCTGAGGCAGGTGCATCCCGGCGCACACCCCTGATACTTTGAGACTTCGTGGTGAGCTGCCTTCCGAGTACATTTTGCAGCACCCGGAGACTCTCTTTTCCTTTTATTTTCTATCTACTCTATTCGGACAGTAGTTTAGTATTTTGTATATTCTACTAGTAGCTCATACACTTGTGACACTAGGTCTTGGAATTTTTCTAGTAGACACTTGATGATTTTGAGTATTTACTTCACCACGTTTGTACTTATAATTGTTTATGCTTTATTTTATTAAATTTCTCTCCTCTTACTTATTTAATTATTAAAAATAAACCACTTCTTAAATGTTAAAAGAATAAACATATGGTTAGTTCATCGTTGGCTTTCCTGGCGGCGATGATGGGCGCCATCACGGCCTATAGGGAATTTGAGTCGTGACAACATGGTATCATAGCACTAGGTTCACGTAGGTCTCACAAGTTATGAGCAGGCCTAATAGAGTCTTGCGGATCGGTGCGTAGATGTCTGTACTTATCTTCGAGAGGCTTTGGGGTGTTAGGAAACTACTCTTTTCTTCATCTCCTATCGTGCAGTTGGTGTTGTGCTAAGTATAATTATCTTGTTCTATTATAGATGGTGAGAATGCATGCGGCAGTTGTACCCGATGATGGAGGAGTTGCTCCTCTGTTGCTAGAGACCGAGGCAGAGGCCGAGGGAGGGATCCAGCTCGTGCTAGAGGACGAGGGCATCCTAGATTTGTTCCAGTCATGCTACCAGGAGGTCCAGCAAAGGATCCTATTATTGAGGAGCTGGGCGAGGTGCCTGCAGCAGAGCCAGCCCCGGTGGATTTCATGTCCGCACCAGGATTCCAGGAGGTCATGGGCCATATGTTGCAGTTCATGGATTTTATGACTAAGGCTGGTTTATTTCCAGTAGACCTAGTCACATCTCAAGACGGAGGGGGAGAACACACCTCCTACCATTCAGGCTCCAAGGCATGCAGCTGCCGTATATCAGACCCTAGGCGCACTACCCGTGGGCGGAGCTTAGTCAGTTGCAGCTGTTATACCTGAGCCCAGACCAGCTGCAGCCAGCAATCCGCAGAAGCTATTGGACAGATGGACCATGATTCATCCTCCTATCTTTGGAGGTGAGCGACATGAGGACCCCCAGGACTTTATTGATCGGTGCAGGTATAGACTACACAACATGAGAATATTGGAGTCCCACGGGGTGGACTTCTCGGCAGACCAGCAGGTTCTCCTCCCATGACCCGGGATTAGTTCACACGTCTCTTCTTGGACAGATATATTCCACTTTCTCAGAGGGAAGAGTTGTGATTTCAGTTCGAGCAGCTCTAGTAGGGGCCAGATGTCGGTGACCGACTATGAGGCGAGATTCTCTGAGTTGTCTCGCCATGCACTTATGATTCTTCAGACCGATGCAAAGAGAGTGCGGAGGTTTGTTGCGGGTTTGCACTCTGGTATCCAGGCCACTATGTCCCGAGAGGTTGAGATGGAGACTTCTTACAAGCTAGTTGTGGAGATAGATCAGAGGATCAAGGATGTCCGTCAGCGGAGCCGAGCGCAGGCAATGAGGGATAAACGTTTTTGATATTCTGGAGAGTTCAGTGGTGCCCCAGCTGGGGTCAGGGGTCGGTTTGTGAGGGGTCACTCTAGCAGGCCCACACATCTGACATCGCCGCCTCCTCGAGGAGCTCCAATGCGGCCTTATTTCAGCGCCATGCCAGAGAGTTCCTACCGGCCACCAGCTATTCAGGGTTCCTCTAGTGGATATTCAGGCCATCAGGGTCAGACTTCCGGTCAGCAGTCCGCCTTTCCGAGGGGTTGTTACGAGTGCGGGGATCCTGGCAACATGAAGATATTTTGTCCCAAACTTTGTGGCAAGGTAGTACAACAGGGTCATCAGCCTATGATTACCACACCAGCCGTCCGGCCGCCCAGAGGCAGAGGGTAGGTGGGTAGGGGCCATCCTAAAGGTGGAGGTCAGATATGTGGAGGCCAGTCAGGTGGCGCTCCAGCTAGATTATATGCTTTTCCGGCCAGACCAGATGCAGTGATCACAAGTATTATTTCTGTCTGTGGTAGGGATGCTTCGGTACTATTTGATCCAGAGACTACATATTCATATATTTCATGTTTATTTGCTCATTTCCTTGTGTTACTCATGAGTCCTTGGGTACTCCTGTTTATGTGTTCACACTAGTAGGCGATTCTGTTGTTGTGGATCGAATCTATAAAAATACATTGTTACATTCTGTGGTTATGAGACCCAAGAGGATCTTTTATTGCTCGATATGACCGACTTTGAGGTCATCATGGGCATGGATTGGTTGTCTCCATATCACACCATCCTTGATTGCCATGCCAAGACTATTACCTTGGCGCTGCTAGGGTTGCCTAGATTGGAGTGGAAGGGTTCATATGTCAGTACATCTAGTCGGGTTATCTCCTTTATGAAGGCTCGACATATGGTCGAGAAGGGGTGTTTGGCTTATCTAGCTTATGTTCGGGATACTATTGCAAAGACTCCAGCAATTGGATCAGTGCTCGTGGTCCGAGAGTTCTCCGATGTGTTTCCTTCTGATCTTGTAGTCATGCCACCAGATCGTGATATTGATTTCTGTATTGATTTGGCTCCAAGTACCCAGCCTATCTCTATTCCACTCTACCGCATGGCAATGAAGGAGTTAAAGGAATTAAAGGAACAACTTAAGGAGTTGCTAGCAAAGGGGTTTGTCAGACCAAGTATGTCTCCTTGGGGTGCACCGGTGTTATTTGTGAAGAAGAAAGATGGGACTATGCGAATGTGCATTGATTACCGCCAGTTAAACAAAGTTACCATTAAGAATAAGTACCCGTTACCGCGTATTGATGATTTGTTTGACCAGTTGCACGGTGCTAGGGTGTTCTCTAAGATTGACTTGAGATCGGGGTACCATCAGTTGAAGATTCGGGATTCGGATGTTCCGAAGACGGCTTTCCGGACTAGATATGGTCATTATGAGTTTCTAGTGATGTCCTTCGGTTTGACTAACGCCCCAGTGGCATTTATGGATTCGATGAACCGGTTGTTCAGGCCATATATTGATTCATTTGTCATTGTCTTCGTTGATGACATTCTGATCTACTCGCGTAGGATGGAGGAGCACGAGCAATATTTGAGAGTGGTGCTTCTGTCACGACCCAAACCGTAGGGTCGCAATGGGCACCCGATGTCTAACTCAATCGAGTACCAACGTAACGTATCATTCTTATCATACTATCATGGGTAAATGAACCGGAAAGGCCGTCATGAGATAACAAAAATAAAACATAAGTGAATACTAGACATATGACGACCCAACATGATATAGAAACTTATACATGTGACATACGAGCCTATAAGGCCGACATAATCATTTGTATAATCAAGACATAGGCCGATAAGGCCATACAAGTATCCATATACATGTCATCTGTCAACAAGCCTCTAAGAGTACATAAATGTCATAAAGGTCGGGACAAGGCCCCGTCATACCAATCAATACATAGTCAAATCATACTGACCAAATAGGCAACTCCGGAGCAAGTGGAGTGCATAAACACCTTCTACTGAGCTGATAGCCTACTGGGAGAACTCTCAACCTATCTATTGGGACCTGCGGGCATGAAACGCAACGTCCCTAGGCAAAAGGGACGTTAGTACAAATAAAGTACCGAGTATGTAAGGCATGAAAGAAACATGGAGTAAGGAACTCAACCTGTAAGTCTGAATAGCTCTGTGAATCATGAAAATATTTATTATGTCATGCATGTGCATATAAATGCCATACCATGCATAAGTATATGCGTACATAACATCATCAAGCCTCTAAGGGCATCCCATAATATCATCTCAGCCACTGTGGGTGAAATCATCAATGTATACCAGCTGATCAGGTGGTGGTGCGTATATAACGCCGTAACCTTTCCCCATATCCCATATACATATAATATACGCGTATGTAACGCCATCTGGTCATGGGTCAATGTACATGTATAAATGAATGCAATGCATAAGGAAGTAAATCTATAAGAGCTCTCGGAATATTATAAGACCCATGAACAGATGATATGATAGTAGGACATATGAGGAATCAAGAACATAGGCAACCCTAGTACTTCTAGGAATATAATTATTTGTGAAAGTTGCGTACTTGCACATTTCTTGCATCATATGGATCGTGCCAAAAAGGAAAGAATGGATAGCCTTAACATACCTTATCATAATATTTCTAATCACCAAGTTGAACTCGCCTCTTCGTACCTTAATCTACAACAGCAATAATAATACTATCATTAAGTTACGAAAGGTACAACTATCGCACAACGAACGACAAGCTTATTTTGTATTAAAACGGGCAGTATCTTCCTTATAATCCTTACTTCCTTCAAATCCAAGATAACACCAAACACAACAATATCAACATGTATACATTATTTTCCAACCTTATCTACACCACAAAATACTACAAAATAGCCCAACACACCCCAATCTCTTCATACACAAAACGACCACCGTAGTAGTGTCAAACAGCCCTAAAATGTTACGACGAATGACCATCCCAACACCCTACATTTATGTGATGTTTCTCCATAACCTTACTCCTCAAAAACTCCACAAAATAGTAGTAAAACACGAAGTTCAACAGCAACACAAAACAATCCACAAAACAGTCTGCTACAAGTGAATAACTCGAACTCATGGCTTTCGATCACCGTCCCGTGAGTTCTAACTATTAGGAAACGAAATTATCAACCTTACTTGATATTTAAACACTTAAATACAGAAATTACATATTTTCTTAACTGTGAAGTACCTTCCAAAACTCAAACTACAAAGAAAAAGAGAGGCGATATAGCGATACTTACATCGTAGGGATCATTTTAATGTTATCGCTTCTTGATTCCATGCACGGGATGATAATCTTGTTTTGAAGCTCTTGAAGAGAGCATAAGAGTAAAGTTAGGGGTCTTATTTGGTTGTGTGTTCTGGAAAATTGAAGAAATAAACAAGATAAGGATATAAATATCCATTTTGTTTGAAAAGTCAAAAGGTGCTACTTGGCACCCTAGCATTGGTTCTTCTTCCAATGCTTATAACTTTTTATCCGGGTGTCATATGAACATACGGTTAAGAGCTTTGGAAAATAAATTCCAAGACCTTCAATGTAGTATATAGTATGTCCCAAAAAGGCCTCATATAGAACACAAAATTTATTTCACAAAAAGATTTGTTACAAGGCAAATCCTTAGTCGGTTTTTCCGCAACTTTAATCCGATTTTTTCCAAACTTCATATTTTATATCCAAATATCATATATAGACATATTATGACTTTAAAATTATTTAAATCATGATTAACAAGTCTCATATTCATTACGTTACCTTGAGACGCACATGGTGTAACAATCTTCCTCCCTAAGAAACATTCATCCTCGAATGTTAAACTCCCAGAAATCTATAGAAATTTTGGCAGTCTCCTCTGTAACGGTACTACTACCACCTTGTCACACAGAAAACCCAACAATACAAATCCACACAGGGCCACAATCATCAATAACACCAATGGCCTCACACGACCAATAACAATAACTAACATAAGAATCAAGTACAATATACGTACCTAAAGGCTGTGATGTCTCAATCTGATCCTCCTCCAGAAGTGGAAACAAGTGAGGATACCTAGTCTTAATTTCTTCTTCAACTTCCCAAGTCATCTCCTCCACATTATTATTAATCCAAAGTACTTTAACCGAAGCTACATCCTTAGTTATTAATCTCTGAACTTGTCTATCTAGTATAGCAATGGGAGCTTCCTCATATGATAGTTGCTCTGTAACCTGAACATCGTCAACTGGAATGACTTTAGAGGGATCTCCAATACATCTACAGAGCATAGACACATGAAATATTGGATGTACAGACTCTAATTTGGAAGGCAAGTCTAACTCATATGCTACTTGGCCTACTCTGCGTATAATCTTATAAGGTCCAATGTACCGAGGTCTAAGATTTCCCTTCTTACCGAATTTCATTACGTTTTTCATCGGTGATACCTTTAGGAATACCTAGTCATCTACCTGAAACTCCAAGTCTCGTCATCAATTATCTGCTTAGGACTTATGATGACTCTGAGCTGCTAATAGCCTTTCCCGTATAAGCTTAATCTTCTCAACTGCGTGTTGTACCAACTCTGGTCCTACTAACTTAGTTTCCCCAACCTCTAACCATCTCATAGGTGACCTACACTTCCGTCTGTAAAGAGCTTCGTATGGAGCCATCAGAATGCTGGAATGACAACTATTATTATATGCAAACTCAATAAGTGGAAGATGATCATCCCAGATACCCCTAAAGTCCATCACACAAGCCCGTAGCATATCCTCCAGTGTCTGAATAGTACGTTCAGCCTGACCGTCTGTCTGGGATGAAATGTTGTACTAAGACTTACTTGAGTCCCCAATCCTTTTTGGAAGGACCTACGGAAATTACCTGTAAACTGAGCACCTCTATCTGAGATAATAGATATAGGGACACCATGAAGTCATACTATCTCCCTAATGTAAATCCTTGCATAATCCTCTACTGAGTAAGTAGTCCTGACAGACAGAAAATGGGCTGCTTTTGTAAGAATATCGATAATAACCCATATAGCATCGAACTTACATTGGGTACGAGGTAAGCCTATGATGAAATCCATATTAATCACTTCCCATTTCCAAGTCGGAATCTCTATAGCCTATAACAATCCACACGGTTTCTGATGCTCAATCTTAACCTGTTGATAATTAGGGCACTGAGCAACAAACTCTGCTATATCCTTCTTCATTTCGTCCCACCAGCATATTCCCCTGATATCATGATACATCTTCGTCACTCCTGTATAAATAGAATAACAAGAATAATGAGCTTCTCCCATAACCTGCTGGCGCAACCCCACCACATTAGAACACATAATTGACCTCGATATCTGAGGACTCCATCTCCTGTAATCTCAAATAGTGTATTCTCCTTTTGAGGGGATGTATCTCTGTAATGAGCTAGCACAGGATCCTCATACTGGCGATCTTTCACTTCAGTTACTTAAGAGGATGTTGTCGTGTCCTGAATAGTAACTCCGGTATCACCTAAGTCCAGTAATCGAACTCCAAGACTAGCTAGCTGATGAATCTCATGGGCTATTCCACACTTCTCTGGCTGTAAATATGACAGGCTATCCATAGATCTACGGCTGAGGGCGTCGGCTACTACATTCGCCTTCCCCGGATGGTATAAAATATCAACGCCATAGTCTTTCAGTAGCTCCAACCATCTCCTTTGGCATAAATTCAATTCCTTTTGATTGAAGATATATTGAAGTCTCTTATGATCCATATATATATCAACATGAATGCCATACAAATAGTGCCTCCATATCTTTAGTGCATGAATCATCGCGGCTAACTCTAAATCATGGGTTGGATAATTCTTCTCGTGCTTTCTTAGTTGTCTTTAAACATAAGCAATTAATTTTCATGGTCGTTCTTCCACTTGTTTCACGAATACATTGCTTATCTCATTGCCTACAAATACTGGAATTTCTTGTAACTCATATGATCTCAAATATCATCTTTTGATCTTTTTTTCTGTTCATTAACTACGATAGGTGCCACTTTCTTATGGAGTGCATACAATGTTGTTGTGAGACTATTGTTACAAGACCATTTCTTCCTTATGTCACTATGCTTAAGTTGAAGCCTTCTTTTTTATTCTCTCAGCTAGTCTTTCTTTGAAATACTTAAGAGAGACCTTTTGACTCCAATAAAGCTGCGAGCTTATTACATCGTATACCCGAAAGAATTTTTGATGTTCTTACTCACCTATAAATATCCTTAATTGCTTACCTCCATGCCCTTGTGCTCGTAAGGTTGATTCTGAACTGAAATTTTTGACTGTCTTCTTAGTGGCACCGTTTATTTTTATTTTTCATAACATTTATGAGGTACCTTTAACAACCCCAACTCCTATCTGAATATTTCTCAAGGATTGCGATGTCATCATATTTGCGAGACTGAATTCCCTATGTTGGGTTTCACTATGTTTATCTTGCACAACATAACTACGACTTAATACCATATCACACCATCTTCCCCTTTTAGGGGAGTACTAACATTTATTGCTATGAAGATTTACCTATAAATGTTTCATTTCTTCATATTTGGCGTCTTCTCACATCTTCACGGACTCTTACTTGCCTTGCGGTAACCCTTCTGTACCAAGGATAACTGAATTTCTTACGCACGAAGGTGACACATAGTGTAATTGGAACACTTAGTCCCTTAAGCTTAACTCTACTCACATCGCTTGTTTTAGGGAAGCGACTTCCTGAATGATCTGTAAAGGTTATTCTTCTATTGTCCATTCAATTATCGCCGGAACGTGATCTCTGAAATTCTCACGATGTCAACTATTATCAAATCATTCGGTCCAGAATTCATGTTCAGTTTATCTTATTCACTAGCCCATACTAATTTCTATTACTCTAGGGGTCTAACTTTTCCTTCTGGTAATCACGTATGAGTCACCAACTCATTTCTCGAAATGGGGACATGAATTTATGGCTTATACTCTTTTACTGTCTCAAGGCCTGTAACTTCTTGTCTTTTCCATCACTTGACTATAGAATCTGTAGTCCTGTCATATTTTGATTTACCGTTATCATCCATTTATCATATCTTACTCATAATACTTCATTTACTTTCTTCTTATTCTCCTGCTAATATTTCTGTCTATCACCTTATTATGAAAACTTCTTCAAAACATTCTTTCACTTTTAGCCCCTCTTGATTCAACTCACTGGCTCTTCGGGTCGCCTAACACTCTCTCTTTACTAGGAACGAGAGCCATACAAAGGTAAATATTTATCCCTTCTAGGATTCCAATGCCAATCTTCTGAAATTTTTGAACATTCTAGTATTCATAACTGATTGTACTATTCTAGAGTGCACCATCTGGGTGTCTCACAAGGAGAACCATTACCACGTTTGCAATATCCCTCGGAAATGTGAGCTAATGATAACAATCCATCCACAATTTTGGGTTACTCTAACCCCAGCTGGATGCTGATATCCCATCCTTCTCTTAATTTATATCTGATACCCCACAAGTTTGAATATATCTTTGTTATTATTGAAAGTAACTCAGAATGCTTATATTTCTCTGCCTGAATTGTAAATACAGATAATCTTCACTAACTAGGTACCTCGTATCCTTCTTCACCTAGCTTCTTTTACTTGTTGAAACTTGTATCTACCTTCTGATTCTCTCATTGCTTTTTACCATAGGGGTAGATAGATATTCATGCCTTAGGGCTCCTTATCAATAAGATCACACGTTGTAGTACACACATAATCTACCGAAGGCCTTACATTTACTCATCATAAGCATGATGCAAAATCGAGTTCCTCTGACTCAACTCTTCCACAGCCATATTCAATGTCTTACCAACTGTATTTCTGGATGTAGATGTCGTTGTATAACGAATAAAATAGAATTTAGGAGTTTGAATTTCTTACAACTGGGCTCTACCACATGATCTAGAGTAAGAAGAAAGAGCAATAGTCCTAAATACCTTGTAACCTCCTGCTTATAAGTGTGGTGCACAACACACCCATAAACAAGACTTTACTAGACACGACTTGTAGACTCCCTAGGACAGAACTTCTATGATACCACTTCTATCACGACCCAAACCGTAGGGCCGCAATGGGCACCCAATGTCTAACTCAACCAAGCCAACGTAACGTATCATTCTTATCATACTATCATGGGTAAATGAACCGGAAAGGCCGTCATGAGATAACTAGAATAAAACATAAGGGAATACTAGACATAGGACGACCCAACATGATATAGTATACATGTGACATACTAGCCTATAAGGCAGACATAATCATTTGTATACTCAAGATATAGGCCGATAAGGCCATACAAGTATCCATATACATGTCATCTGTCTACAAGCCTCTAAGAGTACATAAATGTCATAAAGGTCGAGACAGGGCCCCGTCATACCAATCAATACATATTCAAATCATATTGACCAAATAGGCAACTCCGGAGCAAGTGGAGTGCACAAACACCTTCTGTTGAGCTGATAGCCTACTAAGAGAACTATCAACCTGTCTATCGGAACCTGCGGGCATGAAACGCAGTGTCCCCAGGCAAGTGTAAGGCATGAAAGAAACATGGAGTAAGGAACTCAACCTGTAAGTCTGAATAGCTCTGTGAATCATGAAAATATTTATAATGTCATGCATGTACGTATAAATGCCATACCATGCATAAGTATATACGTACATAACATTATCAAGCCTATGAGGGCATCCCATCATATCATCTCAGCCACTGTGAGAAAAATCATCAACGTATACTAGCTGATCGGTGGTGGTATGTATATAACGTCGTAACCTTTTCCCATATCCCATATACATATAATATACGCGTATATAACGCCATCTGGTCATGGTTCAATGTACATGTATAAATTAATGCAATGCATAAGGAAGTAAATCTATAAGATCTCTCGAAATATCATAAGACCCATGAATAGATTATATGATAGTAGGACATATGGGAAATCAAGAACATAGGCAACCCTAGTACTTCTAGGAATAGAATTATTTGTGAAAGTGGCGTACTTGCTCATTTCTTGCATCATATGGATCATGCCAAAAGGGAAAGGAGGGATAGCCTTAACATACCTTATCAAAATATTTCCAATCACCAAGTTGAACTCGCCTCTTCGTACCTTAATCTACAACAACAATAATAATACTATCATTAAGTTACGAAAGGTACAACTATCGCACAACGAACGACAAGCTTATTTTGTATTAAAACGGGCAGCATCTTCCTTATAATCCTTACTTCCTTCAAATCCAAGATAACACCAAACACAACAATATCAACATGTATACATTATTTTATAACCTTATCTACAGCACAAAATACTACAAAATAGCCTAACACACCCCAATCTCTTCATACACAAAACGACCAATGTAGAAGTGTCAAACGACCCTAAAATGTTACGACGAATGACCATCCCAACACCCTGCATTTATGTGGTGTTTCTCCATAACCTTACTCCTCCAAAACTCCACAAAACAGTAGTAAAGCACGCAGATCAACAGCAACACAAAACAATCCATGAAACAGTCCGCTACAAGTGAATAACTCGAACTCACGGCTTCCGATCACCGTCCCGTGAGTTCTAACTAGTAGAAAACAAATTTATCAACCTTAATTGATATTTAAACACTTAAATAAATAAAGTACATGTTTTCTTAACTATGAAGTACTTTCCAAAACTTAAACTACAAAGAAAAAGAGAGGCGATATAGCGATACTTACATCGTAGAGATCATTTTAATGTTATCGCTTCTTGATTCCATGCCCGGGATGATAATCTTATTTTGAAGCTCTTGCAAAGAGATTAAGAGTAATGTTACGGGTCTTATTTGGTTGTGTTTTCTGGAAAATTGAAGAAATAAACGAGATAAGGATATAAATATCCATTTTGTTTGAAAAGTCAAAAGGTGCTACTTGGCACCCTAGCATTGGTCCTTTTCCAACGCTTATAACTTTTTATTCGGGTATTGTATGAATGTACGGTTAAGAGCGTTGGAAACTAAATTCTAAGACCTTCAATTTGGTATATAATATATCCCAAAAAGACCTCATATAGTACACGAAATTTATTTTTCAAAAAGATCTATTACAAGGCAAATCCTTAGTCGATTTTCCGCAACTTTAATCCGATTTTTCTCAAACTTCATATTTTCTATCAAAACATCATATATAGACATATTATGAATTTAAAATCATTTAAATCATGATTAAAAAGTCTTGTAGCATGGATGAGCATGAGCAGCATTTGAGAGTGTTGCTTCAGACCTTGCGGGAACAGAAGCTATATGCTAAATTCTCCAAGTGTGAGTTCTGGTTAGATTCTATGGCATTCTTGGGACATGTTGTATTAGGAGAGGGTATTAAGGTAGATCCCAAGAAGATCGAGGTAGTTTAGAGTTGGCCTCGTCCTACTATAGCGATTGAGATTAGGAGCTTCTTGGTGTTAGCATGCTATTATCGCCAGGTTGTGGAGGGCTTCTCATCTATTGCAACAATTTTGGCTAGATTGACCCAGAAAGGTGCTCTGTTCTGATGGTCCGATGATTGTGAGCCGAGCTTTCAGAAGATCAAGACCGCATTGACTTCAGCACCGGTATTAGTGTTGCCTTCTGGTTCAGGGATGTATACGGTGTATTGTGATGCTTCACGCGTTGGTTTGGGTTGTGTATTGATGCAGGAGGGGCGAGTTATTGCATATGCTTCACGTCAGCTGAATCCCCACGAGAATAATTACCATGTTCATGATTTGGAGTTGGCCGCAATTGTTCATGCTCTCAAAATCTGGAGGCATTATCTTTATGGGGTGTCATGTGAGGTTTACACCGATCATCGCAACTTGCAGCATTTGTTCAAGTAGAGGGATCTCAATTTGAGGCAACGCAAGTGGCTTGAGTTACTAAAGGATACCATCCTTTATCATCCGGGCAAGGCTAATGTAGTTGCGGATGCCTTGAGCAGAAAGGCAGAGAGTATGGGTAGTTTGGCATTCATTTCAGTAGAGGAGAGGCCATTAGCTTTGGACATTCAGTCCTTAGCTAACATACTTGTGAGGTTGGATATTTCCGAGCCCATCAGAGTTCTTACATGCGTTGTCACCCAGTCTTTACTATTCGAGTAGATCAAGGCTCGCCAGCTTGATGATCCACACTTGTTGGTCCTCAGAGAGACAGTACTGCAGGGTGGTTCCAAGGAGGTTACTATCGGTGAGGATGGTGTTCTGCGACTCCAGGGTCGCCTATGTGTTCCTAATGTTGATGGCTTGAGGGAGAAGATCCTAGAGGAGGCACGCAGTTCTCGATATTCTATTAATCCAGATGCTACGAAGATGTATCGCGACCTGAGGCAGTATTGTTGGTGGCGGAAGATGAAGAATGACATAGTTGAGTATGTAGCAAGGTGCCTTAATTGCCAACAGGTTAAGTACGAGCACCAGAGGGTAGGTGGCCTACTCCAGCAGATAGTTATACCTGAGTGGAAATGGGAGCGCATTACTATGGATTTTGTAGTTGGGTTGCCGCGAAGCTTGTGGAAGTTTGATGAAGTTTGGGTCATCGTTGACAGGTCGACCAAGTCAGCACACTTTATTCCGGTAGTGAACACGTATTCTTCAGAGAGGTTGGCTCAGATTTACATTCAGGAGATTGTTCGGTTGCATGGAGTGCTTGTTTCCATCATATCGGATAGAGGCCCTCAGTTTACTTCGTATTTCTGGAAGGCAGTACAGAGTGAGTTGGGGACCTGGGTAGAGCTCAGCGCGGCCTTTCACCTACACACCGACGGGCAGTCGGAGCGGACGGTTCATATCTTGGAAGATATGCTTAGGGCATGTATGATTGACTTCGGATGGAAGTGGGATTGATTCTTGCCTTTGGCCGAGTTTGCTTACAACAACAATTATCAGTCCAGCATCGAGATGGCTCAATTTGAAGCATTATATGGTCGGCGATGTCGTTCCCCCATCGAATGGTTTGAGCCCGGCGAGTCTAAGTTATATGGTACTGATTTGGTAAAGGATGCCTTGAAAAAGGTAAAGTTGATTTAGGAGCGACTTCACACAACACAATCCAGACATAAGCGTTATGTAGATCAGAAGATGCGTGATTTATCATTTATTGTGGGCGAGAAGGTTCTCTTGAAGGTCTCGCCGATGAAGGGAATCATGAGGTACGGAAAGAAGGGCAAGTTGAGCCCAAGGTTTATAGGTCCATTTGAGGTGTTGAGACGAGTTGAAGAGGTTGCTTATGAGCTTGCTTTGCCTCCCAGTCTATCGGGAGTTCATCCTGTTTTCACGTGTCTATACTCCGGAGGTATCATGCCGACAGGTCGCATATGTTAGACTTCAGCACAGTTCAGCTAGATGAGAGCCTAGGTTACGAGGAGGAGCTAGTTGCCATTGTTGGAAGGCATGTTTTCCACTTGAGGTCCAACAATATTTATGCGGTAAAAGTTCAGTAAAGGGGCCAACCAATCGAGGAGGCGACTTGGGAGGCCGATGAGGATATGCGGAGTAGATATCCATACCTATTCAGCACTCTAGGTATGATTCTAGACCCGTTCGAGGATGAACGTTTGTTTAAGAGGTGGAGAATATAATGACCCAACCGGTTGTTTTGCTTTCTAAATCTCCGTTCTCCTAAATAAGACTCTACGTATGTGCTTTTACTGTTTTATGACTTGTGGGGATGGTTAGTTCAGGATTTGGAAAGGTTCGGGTTGAAATCAGAACACTTAGTTCCTTAATATTGGCTTTAAAGGGTTAAATTTGACTTAGGTCAACATTTCTAGTAAACGACCCCGGAACAGGGATTTAACGGTCCCAATAGATTCGTATGATGATTTTGGACTTGAGCGTATGTTCGGATCGGGTTTTAGATGACCCGGGAGCGTTTCGGCGCATAAAGTTGAAAGTTGGTGCGTTGAAGGTTTTAAAGTTCTTTAAATTTGGTTTAGAGTAAGTTGGAAGAAATTGAAGTTCATAAGTTGATCTCATTGGTTTTGGTCGCGATTCTTAGTTTTAATGTTGTTTTCCGCGTTCCGATTGTGCGAGCGAGTTCGTTCTATGTTTACAAACTTGTCGGTATGTTTGGACGGGGCCCCGGATGCCATTCGGGGGATGCGCGGAAGTCGTTTGGCCTTGGATGAACAGCTGAAGCATCCAGCTTCTAGTGCAATCGCACCTGCAGAGGGCCAGCCGCAGGTGCGAGCTAGCAGAAGCGAGCCAGAAACCGCAGATGTTGGTGAGGGTGCGCACCTGCGAACGCGTAGGTGTGAAGGAAGCTACCGCAGAAGCGGCCAAAGCCGCAGGTGCGGCACACGCGTCGCAACAGCGGTCCTGCAAAAGCGGGCTTGAGGTCTGCAGATGCGGAAGAGGCCATCAAAGGGGGAGCTGCATCTACGAGGCTTTTTCCACAGAGGTGGGCATAGAGCCATAGAAGCGGAAGACCTGGAGACAGAAAGGTTTATTTATTACGGGACTTAGGTCATTTTGGTCCATTTCTCTCACTTGTTGGGCGATTTTGGAGCTCCTTAGAGAGGGGTTTTCACCTAGCTATTGGAGGTAAGTAATTTCTATCCAATGTAAGTTAAATACATAGATTATGGGTAGATTTTAATATGTAAAATTGTGAAAATTATGGGTTTAGATGAAAAATCCTAGGTTTTGATAAAAATGGGATTTAACCACGAAAATGGTTATGGAATTGGGTAAAAATTATATATTTGAGTTCATGAGGTTATGGGTAACATCATCTTGAAATATTTTAGGAATCCGGGCACGTGAGCCCGGTGGTGAATTTTTGGAATCTTCCAATTTAGGTTGGATAATTATTCTAATAGTTAAATTATGAACTTTTGAATACATATTGATTAATTTATATAATATTTGACTAGTTTTGGGTCGTTTGGCACCGAATTGAGGATTTAGGGCATATTTGTGGATCGGAAGTGAGCTTGAGAACGAGGTAAGTCTCTTGCCTAACCTTGTAAGAGAGAACTCATCCCCTTAGGTGTATTTATTGTGAATTACTTGTGTGGGGAGTCACGTACACACTAGGTGACGAGAGTCCGTGCGTAGCTAAATTCCATGTGATGTCCAGGTAGTCTTAGATTTACATCAAGCTTTGGTTGCACTGTTATGTTGATTATGCATATTAGTTGTCTTAAATAGAGCTGAGATTAAGGATTTTAAGATTTAAAGTCTCGAACTTGGATTTCTTATGTTTGGGAAGAATTGAAGAATTTTATAATAACTCTGATAAATCCATATTCAATCGCGTCGCAAGTATTTTCGCGAGCGAGGTAAATTTCATCTACTCTTATGGGAGCGGGTTGTTCACCTCGGCAGGTTAATAGATGCATCTATGGTTTGTGTCGTTCGACCTTTGGCAGTGCACACGGTATATTTTCTGGATCGGGCCGTACGACCTCGGCATAAATCGTGCGTGATAATACCCAGAGCCCAATTATATTTGATATTATTTTATGGCTTGAGCAGTTATAATTACTTAATGACATAAATTGACTTGGAATTTATTATTAGTGAAAAAATTATTATTCACTGCTTGTTACTGAGTTGTATTTATTATTTATATGATCCATGCTTATTTAGAACTTTTGTATTTTTTTATTGTTGGCCCATAGTAAGTATCGATGTCGACCCCTCGTCACTACTTCTTCGAGGTTAGACTAGATACTTAGTGGGTACATGTTATTTATGTACTCACGCTACACTTCTGCACTAATCATGCAGGTTCTGAGGCAGGTGCATCTAGTAGTTATCCCGGCACACATCCCTGATACTTCGAGACTTCGTGGTGAATTGCCTTCCGAGTACATCTTGCAGCACCTAGAGTCTCTCTTTTGCTTTTATTTTCTGTCTACTCTATTCAGACATTAGTTTAGTGTTTTGTATATTCTACTAGTAGCTCATATACTTGTGACACCAGGTCTTGGAATTTTACTAGTAGACACTTGATGATTTTGAGTATTTACTTCACCACGTTTGTACTTATAATTGTTTGCGCTTCATTTTACTAAATTTCTCACCTCTTACTTATTTAATAATTAAAAATCAATAATTTCTAAAATGTTAAAAGAATAAACACATGGTTAGTTCACCGTTGGCTTGCCTGACGGCGACGTTGGGTGCCATCATGGCCTATAGAGAATTTGGGTAGTGACAGTAACCTAATAAAATAAAAACATAAGCTAATAGAAAGCCACCGTGCATTTTTAAGACATTATCTATTAGGTTATGTAATAAAAATTAATTTGAATTGAAGGATAAGTTTTTGAATCTATTGATATAGTTTTTGAATTTGATTGAAATATAATTTTTTTAATAAAAATATGTATAGTAATTATCTACCACTTTATTTTTTTATCATCATTATAAGTCAAGATGATTATAATCTCATATGTGACTATTTCTAAGTAAACATGTATTTACAAATGAACCGCTTTATAATTTTCATCACGAGCTACAAGTAAGAAGAGATTAAAGATTGTAATGACGATGAAGGGCAAATAACAAATGAAGCTAGATAATTAGTAAATAAAGAATTTTTTTTATTCGTTTTGGATCATGCTATATTTTCATATTATTTGTAGTGCAACCTATATAATTACGATATTTGAGTAACATTCAAAAGTTATTCCATAATTATATGATTCATTTAATTTAATAACATTGAACTTTTATTATTGAATAGATAAGACGATAATTATGATTTAGTTAAAACGCATAATCTTCTAACGTGCTCAAATATATCAAATTATACTCTAATATGACTAATATTATTTGATAATATTCGCACATCGCGCGGGTTCTAATACTAGTAGAAAGAAAAAGCCATCAGTCGAGACTCAGAGCTACTTGAATGGGACCATTGTTGGGCTTTTTCATGAGTCATACCCATCAAATAAATGTTCGGCCCAATAAAGATTCGACCCAAAATCAAAGGGCGGCAGGGCTGCCACGATACGACTAAACTGCTGTGTACAACAGTGAACTCTCCCTCTTCCAACAAAATCAACTCAAAACCAGGAGCATATCCTCTTAATTAACTCACCCTTTAATTCTAATAAAGAATGGCAAGTATGAAAATGAGTGCGCACTGAACAGGTTAGTATAATATTCAACAGCATTAAAATAGTACCATATATTTGTTTTATTATCTTTATCCGTATCTGATTTTCATATTGGTAGGTGAGTCCAAGCAAAGAATAAAAAGCCTTTACTCATTTTCTTTCCATTTCTGATTTTTCTTAACAAACATAACTGTCCTCAGTGATGGTTTTGAATTGGGTTTTACAGCTCAGATTCTTGTCATATCCTACGACCTACATATTGTATTGCTGTAATTCGTAGGATAGCTTTCTTTACTTGACTAATATTTTATTTTGAATTGTAATTTGTATGTATTGTTAATTGATGAAAAGTAATCCTGTCTTTGTCAAAGCAGCTTAATTTTTTTTCCAAGTTTCGTGATTGGTATTTTCACCCAATTCCGTATAAAAATTATTATCACGGCTGTGCAAGTTAAACCTATCCGGGGTTGTTATTTTCCTTTAGAGCAGAATTCTGGGTCGTCTGCATTTTCTTCTAAGGTAATTTTTTTTGTTTTTAATTCTTTACTTTCTCTCTGCAGATTGATTGGATTATGCTTTAGCTTTTGCTCCACTAGTTAAAGTTCTTACCTTTGTTGAGTTTCCGCTGTATAACTTTTACCTGTAGGATTTGGTCATTTGGGTTTCTGGGGTAGGTGATCGGTGAGGGAATTATCATTGGATTTTTGTTGAATGGATGAATTGGTCGGACCTCGCTTGTACAGCTGCTATAAATGTCGCAATCATGTTTCTCTTCATGATGATATAGTCTCTAAGGCGTTTCAGGTAATTAATTCCATATGTGCTTTATTAACTTGTAGTTATTCTCATGTCTAAATACTGTACTTTTCTGTTACTGTTTTGTGAATGGATGATTCTTGAAACATGATTTATGGTGGTTGAAGTCGCTATAATATTATTTTCACGCAAACATCAAAATTATTTGTTATACTTGCAATGGCTCTGATCGGAATGAGTAGAGGTGCTGATCTCTTATTACTCAGTACTAGTTCCCAATTGTCATCAATTTGAGATCAGTGTTTTCAGATGAATTTTATTAACTAAATCCCTCATTTGTCTTGAATTCAAAGTAAAGGATGACTTTCACTCGTAGTTAAGGAAAAACCAAATGAGAAACGAAGAAAAATAAGGTGAAATTAGCTCACTCTTATTGATGCTTTTGACCACGTCTTGACTTCAGCTTTCATGGGATGTAATGAATAATGATTATTATTTTCTTTTAGTCCAAGAAGTAGTCAAATCATAATCGTTAATCTGATAATGAGAAGGAAGGACTAATTCTCTTTTGCGCTTCAAGAGTCAGATAATTTTAAAATAGTTAGTTTTACTTGCGGTCATCTTGTTTCTGAGAATCGTCCAAAGAAAAGAAATATTGCTTTTCAGGGAAGAAATGGCAGAGCTTTTCTGTTTACTCATGTGATGAATATTAATGTTGGACCTAAAGAAGACAGACATCTCTTGACTGGTCTTCATACTGTTGCTGATGTATACTGTGGGGATTGCAATGAGGTTTTGGGCTGGAAATATGAACGAGCTTATGAGCAAACACAGAAGTACAAGGAAGGGAAATTCATACTTGAGAAATCTAAAATCGTTAAAGAGAATTGGTAGCCCAGCACCAATTCATTATTGATTCTTTATCTTAGTACTTAATGTAAGTAATGTTCATCCTATCTATATAAATCCGTGTACAGAACTTGTCAAACTGAAAAAATTGCAGATGCTCAATTGAATATTTCCACCATCTCTTATTTCATAGTATAATTCATTGATACGCAATTCTGTTACTTAACAAATGTCTATACTTCTTTTTCTAAGTTATCCATATTCCTGATTTTCTTCGAACAATATATAGAGTTCTCTGACGAGGCTGTGATACTTTGTGGGATAATTCTGCAATGAATCACAGCTGATTGTGGAACCAACCTTAGGGGAAGAAGTTAGGCTTTTGCTTATGTCTGCATCAGCCTTGGTGTCACAGAAAACCAAGGGTTGAGACTGCCAGACGGCTTGCTATGATTATCTAGATTTCTTATTACCAAAGCTTCTAGAAGCTCGTAATCCCACCCTTGCACAGTGGCTTTGTAAAATCACTCTGCATTAAGCTGGTAGATCCAAGACCGAGTTGGCTCTGGCTGCAGAGCCTTTAAAAGTCGGGTGAGAGGTTAGTTGTAGATATAAGGAAGGAGGAAGTAGGAGGGTATACTTGTGGTGGAGACTGCACCCTTTTGTGCCCCTATAGCCGAGCACACTTTAAGAGGGTTTTCTTGTGATTGCTGACTTTTGTCCTTGAATGAAGTTTGAGGAAGTTTAAGGCTTTGGCTCATTATTACTATGAGTTTCTCTTTTTTTTTAAGTGCAACTTCAAGTTTGTTGACCTCCACTCATCTCTTCATATCCACTAAATAGCATAGGTAAACCAAAGATCTAATGAATTTTTCATTCCCTTTAAAAGGAAAAGATGTGTTAAATCATAGAAAAACACAAAGAGGTTGGCTGGCCTTTATGTTTTGTATAGTTGATCCAGCTTACCTGCTTCTGAGAATCTGTTTAGCTATGGCTAGTTCCTTAAAAAGAAGATGGGAATTGGGCCTAATTCAACTCTAAAAGTTAGTTCATGAGACAGGGTTTCCCAAAACCATATTGGTAGACAACAACCCGTTCCCCGAACCAATGTGGGACATTCTAACATGTTCATGCTTCTATTTTTTTTTTTATTTTTTTAATTCCGCTCCCCTTTGATCCCCTTTGTTGGAGCTATTTGCTCTTTTGGTGACTTGAACCCACGACCCTGGGGTTGTAGGTGGGGGTGCTGATCATCTGAACAACCCCTCTTGTCTTCATGCTGCTTCTAGGAACAAAGGAGATACTAATGATTCTAGAAAAAATCATAGAGATGTCAAGGAAAAAGCTTAATTACCATAAGAAAGTAATAACACTAGAAATTCCGATTAGAAGAAGATCCTACTTCAGTTGCAACAGCCCCCTTGCAATATGCAATACAAAATTGAGGGTCATTCAGTGTAACCAAAGCACAGTAGTCAAATTAGAAACAATCCAGACTGACTTACTAAGGCACAAAATCAATCTTTCTGTCTCTTGCAAAAACTTGGCGGTTAGTTGAATAACGAAGTAGAAGTAGAAGTAGAAGAGGGAAAAGATGGGTCCTGCACTGGTGCATTAGCATTTTGGCTTGTGTGTACCATTGCAATGTGTTGGTTAGGAGGGTGATGAATGTGTTGGCCTCTATAAGTTACAACCACCTTGTTTGCGTCCGTTGAGCTTTGCTGAACGTGTCTTCTTGCCGGACAATTTTCAACTTCATTACACCTATAGTAGCTCTTGAGAAAAGGTGAACCACCCGTTCGCTTCATTCCATACTTTCTCCATCTCCATTGATCCGCCTCACTCAATTTATCAGTCAATATTTCATATCTTTCTGTGCTCTTCCCACGATAAGAAAACGCCTTGCCTTCTTCAATTCTTGATAGTTGCATTGAACATCTTGCCTTCTTGTTCTTCTTCTCCTCATGTTCTACAACAAGTGGTGTGTTCGGAATAGTTTCAGTTTTGTTTTCTGTGTTGTGAGGTACAATTCTAGAATTGGTATTCACATTCTTGGAAAGGCAACAAACTTCATCTAACCCAAAACAATGCTCGTTCTCTGCGGCGAACAGATCACTAAAATCACCAAAACAATCACTTTGTTCTGGAAAAAAAGTTGGTGTTTTTGTGTTAGTAGCAGAATTACCATGGCTAGTGTCCTGATCAACGCTGTGATCGATAAGAGCAGTGGTATTAACGTTGTAGCAACTTCTCACATCATCATCAGGAATAGCTCTGTTGACGTTGGAGCAACTTCTCACAATTGCCCACAAATCCCAGTCGTTTTCATCCATTGAAAACTTTCTTCTAGGGGGAAGGCTTCATTAATGTAGGTTTGTATATATATGTGGATTTAGTTTTCCATAGAAAATAAGGAGTTTTAAACAAACTGGTTGGGCCGTTCCCTATACGCGGCAAGGAGATTTGCTTTGTACTGTATTGGATTCGATTCTTGAACTATGTATGTAAGGAAATCTGAACAATTATGGAAACAAACTTAGAAACTTCTATATATACATTATATTTGATTTTTTTTTGTTTTGAAAATTCTACATTTTTGGTCAAGCGGTTAGAGGCACCAAAAGGCCAATTTGTATGCTTGAGATTGAGCCCTGATGATTGTTTAATTTTGGAGCCCTAGAACTCTCAGTTGTGCAGCACAAACCTCAAAGTTTTAATAGTAAAAAAAAGAATTATTATGATTAATACCTAAATAGATTAATAAAAAATTGAAGAAAGTTGCATCGTGTTGTGAAGTAGGGGTGTACAAAAATAACCGATAAACTGCACAAAAAAGATAACCCGAGTCAAATCGAAAAAAAAAAATCGATCATCATTGGTTTGGTTTTAACAAAAAAAAGTCAAATCGAAACCAAACCAACCCGATAATATATTTATATAATCTTTAGAAATATTTTATACATATAAATATTTATTGTATATAATTTATAAATATTTTTTAAACTTTTTCACAGTTTTATTTTTTAACGTATTATTTCAAGTTTGAACTTAACATTCTTGAATGGTAAATAAAATTTATAACCCATAAATGTAGTAACTCAAACAAAGTTCAAATCAATACTAATGCTAATAAAAGAAATTCAATTCAACACTAGGAATGACGATAGTGTTGGATATCTATTTTTTAGTTTTACATTGCTTTATACTGAAAATGCATAACTTAGTTTATCTTTTAGTGCTTGGGTATGTAATTAATAGTACTTATTAGCTATACTTATTTTAGCATGGCCTATATAGTATTTTTAGATTATGTTAATTTTTATTATGGCTTATTAACTAGCAATATTTGCTTTATGTAATTTTATTATTTTTGTTATTGAATATTTTACTATAATGATATGACTTATCTCATATTATTGTGTTATTTTCTTGAAAAATAAATCATATAGTTGTATGTTATTAGGACTAAAAAAATATAGAGAGCACAAGCTATATATTTTGTGCTATAAAGACTTTACCGAATAAAATCGAAAAATCCGAGAAAAACCGAGATTGAAACCCCGACTTTGTTTGTTTGATTTGGTTTATAGATTTAAAAATCCGACATCATTAATTTGATTTGATAATTAAAAAATTCGAACCAACCCGACCTATGTATATACCCCTATTGCAAAGTACATCTTATGTCATCAAAATTTTAGGTGTTATTTTAAAGAAAGCTTGCTTGCATTATGTTGCTAAGTCCTTCAGACAAGAGACAAGTTGTATACATTACGTCTAATGTCATAAAATATTATGTTGCTAAGCTCTATTTTAGGATCTAAATTAGACTATAAATGGTGTTTTACGGAAGTATATTCAAAACAACCAGAAATATTTTTCTATACTAGATATTAGAGGTGTACATAGATCGGGTTGGTTTGAGTTTTTCAATTATTAAACCAATTGTGTCGGATTTTTAAATCTATAATCTAAATCAACAAACAAAAGTCAGACTTTTCAATCTCGATTTTTTGGAGGTTTTCGAGTTATTTCCTGGTACAGTCTTCATAGCACAAAACATATAATGTGTGCTCCAAATATTTTTTTAGTCTTAGTAGGATATAAATGTATAAGGTATTATCCAAGAAAATAACACAAAATAATGTGAGATTAGTCATGACATTAAACTAAAATATTCAACAATAAAGATAATAAAATCGCATAGAAATAAATATTGCTAATTAATAAGCCATAATAAAAATGAGCATAATTCAAAAGTACTAAGTAGGATACAACTATATAAGGTGTTACTCAAGAAGTTTGGTACGGTTTGTCGGTTTCCTTTGTACATCCCTACTAGATATCATCAAAGTCTTATGATTAGTGTAAATATTTCTGTTTTTGTCGTCAATAAGAAGTATTACATAACAACTTGTTTGGATGGTTGTTACATGTTGTTTCATAATGTATCGTATTGTATTCAGAGGCGGACCCAGAATTTAAACGCTGCGGAGCATCATTATCGTTAACGTAAATATGAAAATAATATTAGTTGCAATAAAGTTTGGCGTGCAATTCTTTGAAAACATAGTGATTACGAGTTCGTGGCCGAAAGAATGTTCAAAAATATAAAAAAGTTTAGACAAAAGCAAGACTAATAAAGTACTGTAAGTAGCCCAAAAAGTCTCAATCGTCGTCGCAGAGTCGATGGATACTTGCTACTTTGCCAAAGCAATTGTTGAAAGGAGAAGGTTTTGGTTGCCTTTATTTTTTCTAAATGAAATAATAATAAAAATTGGTTAGAGATAAGGATTATTTACTAATGGAACTAGTTAATGAAATATTTTATCCTCATTTCCTATTGTCTTTAATCAATATTTATATCTCTCTTTATTAACTTTCTAAAGTCTAGAGACTAGGGAATAAAACTTAAACAGTCTGCTGAACCGGTGCAACCATGGGGGTGATTTGTTCTTTTGGGGGCACAATTAAATTATTTTAGGGGTCCTCGACGTATATACTGGGGGTGGGCGTCGGTCGATTCGGTTCAATTGTGAATGTTATCGGTTCAGCATATTGGTTATCGGTTTATAAATATGCTAAATCGATAACCGAACCGATAAGATATCGGTTATCGGTTAGACGATTATCAATCCTTATGGGTTCGGTTATCGGTTTACCCAATAAGAATAAAAAATGTCCAAAATTTTCATATTTTTATTAAACAAATTGTGATCATACTGTTAAGAGAAAGGAACTGAATTTTCGCTCTTAAGAAAAAGGGATTAAATTTGAACTTTAGAAAAGAAAACTTTTTTTGCATTTAAAAATCCCAATGAATGATCTCAATTTTCAAAGTTATAATTTACTAGGAGTAAGGAATAAGACATTCAATAATCTAATCTTACTAACTATCTCACTGCGGGTGGGCATAATTCATAGGAAAATTTAAAATCCTAATCTTGCAAATACTATAGATTCTTTAAAGTTTAAAACTAAAAATCTTAAGTGAAGAATTAAGATGAGAATTCAGAAAAGTTTAAAACTCACTCTAAGGATTAATGTCTGAAGATGAAGAGTAACTGTCAAAAGAATGAGAAAATTAAGAGAATGACAGAATGAAGCCATAAGGTGGCTTTATATACTTAGTGGGTAAAATTATAATTTTGTTAAAGCTTATTGGGCTATCGGTTAAACCGTTAATAAAATTGGCAAACCGATAACCCAATAGTCAAATAACATTAAACTATTATCGAACTATTTATCCAATAGCTCGATATCGATAACCCATTAGCATTTTATCGGTTCGGGCTATCGGTTATACCCGATATATGCCCAACCCTAATATATACAATAATACTTACATGGTTTTTTCCGAGCTTATAGGGTGCCAGTGACCCCTCACATCTCCACGTGGGTCCACCCATGAGTGTATTACATTGTATTATATTGTATTGTATTGTTTGATGAATACAAGTTTGGATAGATTGTATCGTTTACCGTCGTTTCATGATGTCACACACCAATAATATAAAGAATAAGCTTTTAACATTACTAAAAAAAATAAAATACGGAGTAGAATTATTATATAAAAAGTAGGACAAATGATAAAATATTATTATTTAATAATAAAAAAGGCAATATGAGATGAAAAGGTAAGGTAATGACGCCACCACACTAAATTCGTTGTTAAATAAAGTTATATATTTTGTTATTACGTAACGACGAATTGACAATACAATATAATAAAATTTAAATAATATTTAAAATAAATATTATATTTAAAGTAACAATACGATCCCATACATTACATAACATTAGTAATAATTATGACGCTTTTATTTGTATAGTTAGAATAATCATTCTGCAGAAAGGGGAAAAAACGAGAAAAGAGACGGCGAAAATTCAATTTATATCCTTGAACGCAGAGCTGGAAGACGGCTAAAACAGAAGGAGCGAAGGGATGTATCTGAAAGCACCGTTTTGGAGCAAAGATTCGAACTCCGAATCTCAGGCGGATTCGCCGCCGTCAGCAGTGGCGGAGCTAATCAGCTCGCTTGAAAGGCAAAGAGTATACAGGGAGGTGACACTCGCACTGCGCACAGGACTCAGTGATGCACGTGCCGAGTTCTCCTTCCTCCGCATTCGTGGCCTCCGCGTCATCCTCAAGTTTCTCCGATCCGTTGCCGAGTCCGACACTACCATCAACCTCTTCTGTCACAGCCAATCCATTCCCGATCTTCAAGGTTTTCCTCCATTCTCTACCGCCCTAGGGTTTCTGCCATTAATGATTTTTCGTTTTATTTAATGTTCAGTCGTGCAATTTATGGAAATATAACTGAATGTTGACGTGGAAGTTGGTTATATCAATCGACCTCAGGGCCGCTGAGAATGTGGAAATTGTGATAATTACATAAATCGGAAATAGGGAAAATGAAATTGAGGTTCATCTTCTGTCAAACGTGCTACAAGGAGTTTAGGAAAAAAAAAGTTTTGCTAGTTTGAAAACCATTTATACCTCAGATGAGGCCTCGTGGAATTGTATATGGCTTCGGTTTGGGGCAGCTCGGGTACATTTTGTGTCAGCTTTATTAGAAGATTGTCAAAATTCATTAAATTTAAGCTGAATTTCATTTTCTTACGACAATGTTTTGTGTCAAATCTAAAGCTTTCAGACGGTATTATCGTCATAATCAGTTCGTTTTAGCTTCAATCTTTTTGTAAGATTGTTTGCACTACTGTATCAGCAGGTTACAAAAGAGTGTTTGATATCTTCTTGAGTTGAAATGCTAGTTCAGTATTGATGAGAATTTAGGTGTAAGTATTTAAACTTATAACTTGGTGAACTGTGATTATCAGTTTCTGATTGACTCGTGGAATGTACAATATGTTCTGAAGTATAATAGGAATTAGAAGGAGTAATGGTTTATTATTATGAAATTCTTTTTCTCTTTTATGTTAAAATCGGTATTTGCATGTCAAGCTAGCCTGTATATTTACAGTTTAATTTCCAGTGAAAGCAAGTCAAACGATGTTGTCTTTTCTGACTTGTTCACAGTCAAAAAGAGTGAAACTTCAGATGAACACAGATGAAGCCACACTACTTGTGAAATGCAGCAACAACTTATTAATCTTGGAATTTTAGGGGCAGTGACGCCGCTGCCTTTTATGTACATTTATATTCTGCATTGATGTTTATTCTGTGATTTTAGGGGTAAATCATCCAGTTTCTACTAAATGATTGAAACTTTCAGACATCAGTAGTATAGTTCTTATTATCATTATTTTGATGCTGGTGTATACAGGGATAATAAAAATTTGTACTTCGATATTACTTTGTTTAATTTGGAAAATGGACCAGGCTATTAACCATGACATATGCAACAGTGGTTCCAGTTCTTTTCAAACATTCCTTGAGAGATATAGAGGACCAGAGTGTAACCAGTCTAGACCACATATTTACTGTGGAACCTATGGAAATAACCAGTCCTTCAACTGATTCTGAAGTTGCCCTAGCGCTTAGAGTTCTGGAAGGTTGTTGTCTGCTTCATCGCGAGAGTAATGTTTTGGCCCATCAACACAAGGCAATCCCGGTAAATTTCCCTATTTTATTATGTCTTCTCAGAGAATTAGATGTGATGACTTTCTCCTTTTAGTCATGGCTCAGAAAATTGCAAACTATAATCTTCAAATGATTCTGAAATTTTCTGCTTGCCATGTCAATTATGTAGCTACCTTTTGTATAGTTGGAAAAGAGGTCTAGCTTTCTGTTTTCATTACCTTTGGAGATCATTTACGCGCTCAAAGTTTATGGTTTCATGAAAATAGGCACTTCAAGATGATAATAGGTTTAACTTGTTGGAAATAAGCAGGTTTTGATGGAATCTCAACTCCTATGTTCACCGGCAAAACTAGATGTTTAGTTAGTCTTTTTTCCTGGAACAATCTAACCCCTGCTAATAGTCCTGATGACTTTTTGGATTTTCTTAGCTCCCTGGTCATAGCATAGGTTTTTTGTACTCATGTTTTGGAGCAGCTAACTTTTGCACATCTTTTCTACTTATTTGCATATGCTTGATGCCTTATTAATGAAAACACCCTTACTTCATAATTAAAAAAAGCAGGTTTTGATGAACATACTATCAATCCGAGGAGTACTGGGACAAGGTGCATGCTTGGATGCTTTGATTGCTATAATGCTGGATTCATCTGCCAATCAGGCGGTAGATATCTTTTCTTTTGACTTACTTTTGACAGAAGTGATATAGAACAGTTCTATTTTCCTGTAGTATTCATTTGGAAGGAGATTGGTAGTAAATATTTCCTATATTCAGTTATTGATGAAATCATCCAAAAAGGTATTTACTAAGTGACTGCATCTAGATATGTTCCTCATTTAACTGAAGGATGCAAGATAAAAGATAAATCTGGTTTTAAATAAATAGGTTTAGTTCAAGAAATTAAGCAGTTCCATATCTATTTTAGCGTCACATGATGTGTACTTTATGTTATTGGTTCCTTCCTTTAGTAAATAAGCCCATGATTTTATCCACATTGACCGGTGATGTTCTAGGATTTCGAGGCTTGCAATGGCATTGAAGACGTCGCTATACTGATTAGAGACAAACAAGTAGACGAAAATTTGAGGTATTTCATGTCTTCAAACTCAGTTTCTAAATTACAACATAAAGTCTCTTTCAAATTGCAATGTGCATGACGTTCTTTTCCTCCAAGATCATCCTGCATGCTAGTTCTAGTGTATTGACCCTTTCCTTCTCTCCTCATAAATTTTGCGCTGAATCCCCCCACCCCCCCCCCCTTCTCTCTCTCTCTCTCTCTCTCGGGTAGATTAGAGAAAATTTTGTGGTGGCCTTCGACATATAGGAAAGTGCTATAGTTCCATTTCGGTCGAGAAAAGATAAAGCAAATCATGAAACACACTGTCCAACGTAAATCCAAGAATTCTCTTCGCCAATTTGCTTGCATGGTTCTGACAAACTTGATATCACCAGGCTCAAGTGTGGAGAATTTCTACTGCTTCTGATCGGACATGTAAACGGGAGGGAGAGGCCTCCCATGGCGACAATTCATGAAGACATAAGGCGGTTTCTAGGTGAGAAATCTGCATCATTGATATGGGCAGCTAGTCAATTTGGTTCAACACTTGATCCAGAACAGAGATTGACAGCTTTACACATTCAAGCTCGTAGAGTACTGGAGTCCATAGACCTTTATTGACGAGTAAGGCTTTCAGCATCTTGTCATTATGTAATGAGCAGAAGCCTCAGAGAAGTAGCAGTTTCACCAACAGTCTAACCTTGTAACAAGGGTCGACTAATAGGCTATGCAGAAGCCACAAAGAGGAAGATCCAGTTAATTTCTGGTGACATTAATATCTTACAATGTGAATTTTTGTAAATTATTTGTTCTATACAGAAGTACAATGCACTCTAATGTTCTACTTTTATTTGTGTTGTCAATATATTTAGTGTTTGATAAATCTCATCTGTTCTTTGATGGGATGTATCGCATGCTACAAATACGTGTATTTCACCTTTATCTTCAATCCAACTACATCCAGGACTTTTGTGCATTTTCCTCTCATTGATGAGTTGTCTTGTTTTGGTAAGATCACCCCATCTTCTAGCAGAAGCATATAAATTTGCTAACATGACATGATTCCCAGTGTTTCCTGGTTCTAGCTCGATGAGCTTGTTTGCTGCAATTTCACCAACCTCAAGATTCCCATGGATAACACAGCCTCCAAGCAAGGCACCCCAAATCACTGTATCAGGCTCCAAAGGCATCTCTTTAATGACCTTCAATGCTTCATTAAGCTTACCTGTTCGACTTAAAAGATCAACCATACATGTGTAGTGTTTTAATGTCGGTTTTGCATTGTAAGATCCCATCAGGTCGAAGAACTCCAGTCCGGTCTCTAGTAAACCTGCATGGACACACGACGAAAGAGCTGACAAGAAAGTTATGTCGTCTGGTATAAATCCATTTTCCAGCATTCTGCGGAAGAAATCAATTCCTTCCTCCCCATATCCGTGCATAGCATATGCCGTAAGCATTGCATTCTCTGTGACCAAGTTATACTTTTTAATGTTATCATAAGCCAGTCTAGCATGCTTGACACATCCACATTTTGCGTACATGTCCACAAGAGCCGATCCTATGTGGGTGTCTGAGTCATATCCACACCTAACTGCATAAGCATGAATCTGCTTTCCTCGGTCGAGAGTCGCTAACCTTGCGCAGGCTGGTAATACTGTTCCAATCGTGTAAATATCAGGCCTCAAACCTGAGGATTGGATGTCCAAAAACAACTGCAGAGCTGACTCATTACCAGCATTCTCAACATGGCCAGCAATAATACCATTCCATGTGTAAATATTTGGATCAAATCCATCTGCCTTCATCTTCTCGAGAGTGCATTCGACACTAAACATTTCACCAGAACGAGCATAGCTGGATATCAATGCATTCCATGTTGGTATATCCCTCTCATTCACCTCATCAAAAACTTTTTGAGCTGCATTCACATCCAAGCATTTGCTATACATTTCTACAAGTGCCCCACCAACAAAAGCATCTGTTTGCAGGCCCCTAACAATGGCACAGGAATGTATCTCCTTCCCACGTCGTAATAAACCCGTATCAGCACAAGCAGCAAGGGCACTGCCAAGGGTGAAGGTATCTGCTTCAATTTCTTCCTTCCACATCACCTTGTGAAACATATTCAAAGCTTCACCTAACATAGAGTTGTTTACATATCCTGAAATCATTGAATTCCAAGATATTATATCTTTCCATTTGCCTTCGCGTTCCATTTGATAAAACAGCTCTTGAGCCTTTGAAATTTCTCCATTCTCAAAGTATCCCACTAACATGGTGTTGTAAGAGACATCATTTTTAGTCGAGAACATTGAAAATACACGGAATGCATTTCCCATATCCCCACACCTCCTGTACACATCTATTAAGCCATTAACAACGAAAGAATTAGACATCAATTCATGTCTGGCCAGATATCCATGAATTGCTTTCCCCAAATATAGCATTTGCAATCTACCACAAGCAGGAAGTATACTTGCCAACGTTTGGGCATTTGGTTGGAACCCAACAGCTTGCATTTTGTAAAGCATTTCAATGGCCTCTTCGTCGCATCCATTCGCTGAAAATCCACCTATCAAAGCACTCCAGGAAATAAAATTTGGAGTTAGATTATCCTCAGCAGACATTTGGTTAAAAACTTCATGTGCTTCGCTTAACATTCCATTGACAGCAAAAGCTGTTATAACTGAATTCCAAGAAACACAATCCCTCTCTGACATATTACTCAAAAACTTTTTTGCATCCTCCAAACTCGCACATTTGCCATACATATCAATCAGAGCATTGCCGACATAAATATTGGATGAAAATCCATACTTGAGGACAATTCCATGTAATTGTTTGCCCAATTCAATGCCACCATAACCGCAACAAATCTTCAGCACCACCGGAAACAAGAAAAACTCCAAATCAAAATCCTCAAATCGAACCTGTTGAAAACACTCAAAAGCTTCCTCGAAAAGCCCATTAGTTAAATAGACATTAAGCACAGCTGTCCACGAATACAAGTTTCTTGCACGCATTTTGTCGAACAAGAGAACTGCATCATTAAAACAACCACATTTCCCATACATCTGAAGCAACTTAGTTTCCACAAACTCGTGACCGTGAAACCCATTTTTGAGCGCTTGTGCGTGCACTTGTTTACCCAACCTGGGACATTTGCAGGACTCAAGCACTGAAGCATAGGTGCTTGAATTTACGAGGTCGTCCAAAGGAGAGAAATGGGCCGGGCTCGTCGACATGGGTTGTGGAAAATGACGTTGCCGTGTTGGTTTTGATTTGTGAAAGGAAACCTTAGTAGCTCTGAATTCAAGGGACTCATACTGTGGCTGCAATGGTAGTGGCTGAGCTATGGGTTCCAACAGGGAAACCATTTCAAGCATAATGTAAGTGGCGAATCCTTAACTTCTCACATTTTATTACAGTTGAAAAAGATGAAGATGACTGGGTTGGGCTGGTTCGCACTGTTATTGGGCCGCCCTTTAAGATTGAACAGAGCCAGGAGACCGAAAGACTTCAAAAGTTTGTAACTTGTACTCTATTTTTTCTTTAGAGATTTCATAAGTTTGTTGCTTGTCTTGACATGTTACATCTATTTCGATGCTATATGAAATAGCTGTTTTACAGTCACAATACGTAAATGCGGATCCAGAATTTTGAATTTATGAGTTTTGAATTTTAAAAAATGCAGCTTATCGAGTTCTGAATATTTTTTTTTACATATTAAGTGAATTTCTTCACACAAATACCGAGTTTTGTCCAAAGCTAATAAATTCGGTCAAACCCGTAACTTTAATTCTAGCTCTGTCCTGAGTCCCTAACAATACAACACCCTACCTCAATCGGGTTTTTTGAGGAGAGTTTATTGTTTTTATATTTTATCATCAAATTTTGTATAAGATAAGTTGATTGAAGAATGTAAATTATGAGATTTAATATTTTTTTGTTGTTGCTTCACGTACATATTCCACCACTGGTAGAGGTTCCAAAAGTCCACTAGGCTCCTTGTTCTCCAATTTGTATTGTTGGCAAATAAGACTAAGTTAGAAGCGCCCTGTCTCAACATTTATTTCCTCAAACAAAGGCTGTCACGCCAAGTTCTGATGCCTTTTTTGTATGTACTTCACAGGCCTTAGGGCAGCCTCCATAGGAGAGCATATATAATTAGTTAAATTGACCTAAGGTTTGCTCCCCAACTGAAATATTGTTATTGTTTAGTACTAGATTCTTCCGAACTGCCTATGAAATGACCCTAATCATCCGATGTATTTGTTAAGCTTGATATGTATGTTAAAACATCCAAAAATATATATTATTGTAAATTTACATAAATATCTTTGTAACTGAGATTTAAAAGTAGAGCGAAGCTTGATTGACACAAAGTTTAAAATTGCTCTATTCTTTGATTTCAACATTTGATTGAAGGGAAAAGGACCAAATATACCCCTCTACTTTCATATATTATTTACATTTAACTTCCGTTATATTATCAGGCCAAATTTATCCTACAATCAGCAAACTTTTAAAAATACCCCTTAATCTGTTAACAAATCCAAAATCTCTCAAATTCCTTTTATTTAAATCACTTGTTGTTAGCTTTTCTCAATTCTAAAAGTATTTACAGTCAGACCTCTCTATAACGGCATCCCTATATAACAAATCTTCACTATAAAATCCAAGCTTTTTCGGAACCAATTTTTATGTTATGTTATAATATATATTCTCTATAACAACACTTCGTTATAACATCCAAAAATATTCGGAATAAACGAGGCTGTTATAGAGAGGTTTGACTGTACAACATCCCAATTTTAATAAATTCGTTGCACCAAATGTATGGAGATTTTGCAAGTATTAGTGATTGAAGTTGTAGTTCCTCGGAGACTTTACACTGTCTAATTCAACTTTGCTTTAATTAAAAGCCTACACATTTTGCACTCTTAAGTTAGTCGACCGAACTCTATACTAACCAGGCAATGAGAAAATATATTTGAATATACATGTACATACATGATGATCAGCTGCATATGATACACAATAAATAGACCCACTAAATTCTACGATGTGTATATGGTTGAAAAATAAATAAAATTTTAAACCAATTTTATTTATTACAAAAAGAGAAATGGGTGCATTGGTAATAAAAAAAATTCTGAATAATTTGAATAGTCCGGTAACTTTAGCATTCACATCAATAGTAATTATTGAAATTAAAATAGTGGACCAAAAAAATAACAAATGAATTAAATAAAAGAAATTTGGGAGATTTTGGATTACTTAACAGATCAAGGGGTATTTTTAAAAATTTGCTGATTGTAGGGATAAATTTGACCGATAGTATAACGGTAGAGGTAAATTTGGCCCGATAATATAATTGAAATTAAATAATAACAATATATAGAGGACTATATTTGACATTTTTCCATGACCGTATAGTGTTGCCAAAAATTAGGTGAATCACATACTGGGTAACTATTGAAAGGTTGGCCGGTTGACACTTCTAAGTTCTAAAGGGGAATCTTGATCCAAATTTTGACATTTTAAAATTAAAATAAAGCGTATACGGTGGAGGGACATAATGATTACAAACGATAATTTTGCTCGTAATTGGAGGAAAAGAAATCGGAGAATACCGCTTTATCCAAGAGAGAAAAGCAAAGAACGTTCTGATAAAAAGGTAAAATTAGAAACAGACTGTCGAAATCTTTCCTGATCGTATTATGTTTCTTTCGGTGCTCTCCTCTTTAGCGAGATCATTTGATTCATTAGAAAGTGTTTAGTTGGAAGAATCATCTTTAATCATAGAATTCGAATTTGATCAACAAGATAAATAAATAATGAAAGAGAATGCTTCCCACTTTAATTGACGCAGGCCCCAATATACAAAAATTAAAATGTCAGTTGAAGGTATAACGGAAGTCATTTTGTATGGGAAATATTTTTGACGAAAATTATTAAAATTTTATATGATAACATTAGCAAATAGGCCATTTTCGATTAAATTTCTGTAAACTATAGACCAAAAACCATATCGAAATATCAATTGAAACAAGTAACTTAAAATTAGAAGTTAAAATAATAGTAATAAAAAATAGCACCCGCTTATAGAGGGACATCAAGGTAGGCTAAGGTACAAAATAAATTCCACTTTACACCGACCATTGCCGTAACAAACTAGTACTAGTAGCAATGACTCTTTCGAATTAAACAATACAATCTCCCAAATTTGACAATCTAACCTAAGGCGCTAGATCATCACATTCATTTATCTTCCTTTTTATCATGTGATTCAACAGTTGAGCTGACCAACACTTATGCCTATGATTTTGTTTCTCAAATTCTGAATTTGAGACTTTTTATAACAAACATATTCTCTTAAACTCGCGCTTGGATGGTAGCTAGACGTCGTTACACAGCCCCTCGGACATATATGATATAACCTAATCATGCAAAATCTTTTTGCTCCTTATCTTTTGTGAACAGACAAATTTTTGACAGCTTCGTCAACTAATTGTAAAACGAACAAGATATGGGATTTGTTCATTGTACTAAGCTGCGTGGCAAAGATGATCGGACTAAATCGACCATTTAGACAACAATCGACCATTAATTGTGACCAAAGACGCCAAACCATTGATTTCTTGTACGTATATATTTATATATACCCCTTGAAGACGCACGGATGTCCCTTTAATAATTGACAAAGATATCTATCGCTGAATTTGAAGAAAACGAAACTTTTATCATTTTCTCTCTGGACAAAAATCTACTTGTATTCTTTCGGTCTAATGTTTTTATATCCTCTATAGGTGAAAGCTCAATATTAGGTCTGTATGTAATTTAGTACAGGAAAGAAGCAGTCACATGCAGAGATTTTACAGTAACAAGGACATTAAAAACACCACATAACGCAAAATCCAATCATGTATAGGAAGTCAAAATGCTACGTTTTTCGAGATTGCAACGGGAGATTGAAACTAGTAGTCAAATTATGATCTACGAACTATTAAAGGTGGTAAGAAAGCGGATTTGCCAGAAATTAAGGACCGTTTCATCATAGATTTTGCCAAAATAAATTTAGATTTTATTTGACAACCACATATTTGGTTATAGATTTTGTTTACATTTTGGCAAAATCCTAAATCCCAAATCCACCTCAATAGCTGATTTTGAGCCAAAATATTACTATTATATTTTTTAAAAATTGCCCCAAATTTTTGATTTTATAAAAGAGTGCTCCATTTATTATTTTGTAATAATGTTGCTTCGTCTTCTCGGTCACCTGATAGTGTATCATGTAGTTCATTATAAAAATGATAATTTTGTATCAAATTTATTTATGTTCAAGACTATGGTTTGACATAATATAATGAATGCTATTGATAATGGTACTGTTGGGTATTTGAGATCGTTTTTAGAAATTGTGGGTATAAGTCTATGTTTCATGTTTTTCCAAAATACATTTGGAAAATATGTTTTGAAAATTAATGTCCAAACACATTTTTATCTTCAAACTAAATTTCACCAAAATCAAAATTTTCAGAACAAATTTGGAAATTATTGCCAAACGCTAATAAGTATCCAAATTTTAAAACCTACGAGAAAATTTCACAGTCGACATCTCTAAGTGCACTATACCAAATTACCAATAAACCATGAAATGCAGCCAATATCGGAAACACCATTACACCAAAATTAGAAATAAATAATTAAGGAATGTCCACCCAATAACACCCCACTATTCCCAAAAAAAGGCTTTTTTGCTGAACATAATTGAGTAGATAAATTGGCTACATTAATTTTTCCATTTGGAGAGGATAATATGTACACAAACTTTTATCCCTACTTTATCGATATCGAGTTAGATATGTTTATTTCCAATAAAAACTCTGAAAGAGAGACTTTATGCTGAACATGTTCGAGTAGAAAATTGACTACATTAATTTTTTCCGGCAAAGGTTACCGAGGAGAATGTTTGTAGGTAGGTCCTATTCAAATTAAGAAAATGCAATGCACTCTCTACCCCTTTGTTTTCTAGGTGCATGGGGGTGTGTGTGTATATATAAATAATATGGTGGCAGGATAATTGAGTAAAGTATGTGCCATAAAAGTAAAGGTAACAGCTCAAACGCATCATTCGTGGAAACATGCCATCATTCGACGAGATGCAACTTTAATGGATTGCATAAACTAAACAAGTTCATTTCTGCTTTTCTTTCAAGGTAATATCTTATCTTATGAATGGTGGATTAGTCTTTGAAAAGGGGTAATGTGTGTTAGCATGTGATAAAAGTATATATGTTCTCATGTTTAATTCCTGGTTGTTATCTTTAGAATCAATATCTTACTTAGGCTTTTAATCAAACATGAACAAAGCTGATTTTTAAGGTTGGAATAATAATGTGACAAAAGATTATAGAGCTGGAAAGAACTGACAATCCTCAGTAATGACCTGTCGACAAACTCAAAAGCAAGGAAGATAAAAGCTTTTACAATAGCCTTACGGACATAATATAATAAAGAAAAGTGAGATAAATTTTCTAAACTTAAATTTTTAAAACATGATAATACTACTGCAATAGGTCCCAAGTTCAAATCACACCACCACTCAAAAAAAATGTCACTCAAAAAACAAAAAAAAATATTGAAATATAATTAGTTTTTTAGATGAGGTTATCGCAGTTTTTAACAACCAAAAGAAAAGATACAGCATTTACAAGCATGACTCATAATTCAAAGTGATGCAAACGAAATTAGAAGTTTCATAAAGAAATAACACATATATTCTATCAGTTAGTAAGGAGCAGTAGTAGAAGTTTTAATTATACTGGAAAACAACTAAACATGTCACTCAGCCTGTAAAAATTAACTTAAAAACACAAATAGATAAACACCACCTTCTAATCAATTACCAAGATGATCCTCCGCCCAACATTCCATTCCAAAATCCATGAGATTCAGCAGCTTGCCCTCTATTTTGTTCATCAAACTCATGATCATCATTTGCCGTTGAAACATTCTTCAAATCATCCAAAGGGAAAAACAGTTTTGCTCCAGCAGTCTCTCCTTGTAAACTTCCATACCCATTATTATTATCAAACCCATCCAAAGAAAAATTAAGTGTAGGCTTCAAATCATGCAAATTAGGTAGCCCAGTTGATGATGATGAGTACATAATATTATTAGAATCCGAAATCTGTGGCATAATAGATGACATAAATGAAGTTGTGGAATTTGGGTTCATTAAAGGTAAGGCCATAAACTCAGAAATGTTACTGAAATTGCTAGTAGTGGATGGGTTAAATGTTAAATTTAGGTCATGGGGTTCGTTTATTATTTTAGGGTTTTGAGTAGAAGAAGAAGTTGGAATTGTGAGATCTGGAATTTTCTTGTATGAAGATGATGTGGAGGATGAGGAATTATTAGAAGAGGAATTAGATCTTTTATTTTTTCTTGAACCGCCACCAACAGGAACATTTCTTAAAGAACCACCATCAGTCCAATACCTTCTACAAGTTTTGCAAAAATACCTTGGCTGAGAAAGGCTATAATTGTTATAATAACAGAATTTTGTGTTTGTTGAATTGCATCTTGGACAATTTATTGCTTGTTCTTTTTGTGGCCTTGGCTTTCGTTCTGTTACTGGCACTGGCTTTGAGGGTTCCACAGCTTTCGCTAGTCCTATGCCCTGTACAAATTAAGAGAAGACAAAGAAAATAACGCCATAGACTAAGTGATCAAACAAACAAAACGGAAGCAACAAAACAAAATTAAAGTGATAACTAGTGCTTTACACTTTTTCAGGAAGTAGCTATAGCTACAAGTAGAAGAAGAAGCAATAAAAACAAATTAAACTGGCTTTTTAGGTAACTTTATTGGATAGTGGAAAAAGAAAAAGGACGAAAAAAGGATGATATGAAAGATCGCAATCAAAAAGGATGCATGGGCAACACCACAATTAATTACGATTAGAAATAGAAATGAAAATATGCAGACCCTAATATTATATATATCAAAACAAAAATAGCCTAGAAAATCTAAACCCTAGAAAGGTGTATTAATTCAGTAGATGAGATAGAGAAAACTATATGGTAATCTTTACCTGTGGCCAGTGAGAAGTATCCATATTGAAGAAAGGGAGGGGCAGACAAAAGCGGAGACGAAAAAGCAAATGGGGGAAAAGAGGGGAGTGAGTCGCAAAGCAGACGATGAACTTTCTAATACATGAGGCTCTGGTCCTAAAGTATGAAAAAAGCCACTTAACTTAAGATGGTCTCTTTGGCGGTTCCATATATCGGTTAGCTACCGAGAATAACATATTCTGTAATTTCATTAAAGATGTTCAAAATTTATAAATATATTATAATTTGATTTATATATATTGTGTAAAATATTGTCTTTAATTTGACCTATGTATATATTGTGTAAAATATAATCTTTAACCTACATTGTGACTCCATCACTGAACATGGAGGGCAGAAATATGTGAGAGCACTTTTTTTATTTTTACGATAAAAGTCATTTTGTGAGGAAAAATAAAAAAATTATTTTTTGCTATTTAATTCCAAAAACACATGTTTGATAAAAAAAATGGAGAAATATATTTTTCTCATTTATATGAAAAAAGTATTTAACCTTTTTTAGATATCTTAACTTTTAATTTTATGTTCCAACAAATATTAAGATATTATTATCGATCTTTAAATACTTTAAAGCTTCACAAAACACTATATTTGCTAATGTTATTCTTAATTTTGATCCATACTTTTGTTGAAATTTATTTTCACGCACCAACTAAAAATCAGAAAATATTTTTAGGAGGAATCACTTTTCATTGAGAATGAATTCCGTCGTACAAACACACTGTTTTTTTTAAAAAAAACAAAAATCAAGATTTCAATAACAAAAGCCGACATGTTCAAATGGAAAAAGGATATCTTTTTAATAAAAGAATGTGGAACACCAGATTACGAGGTATCACCTTTTGCTTCTATAATTAAACCAATTCTATTTCATAACTCTAAATTCAAGAGATCAGTATATTCTTACTAGAATGCGATAGGTAGTCATAATAATACTCTCATCGCTCCATAATAAGTAGTTTTTTATATCTATATTAAAAAATTTACCTTTTAATATTAATTAGTAATAAAATTTACTATACTAACATTTACTATCTCTTCACATAAATATTTCTAGCACATACTCCAACACTATTTACTCCAAGGGCAATGTAGAAAAAAAATAATTAATTTATTCTTAAAATCTGAAAAAATTACTTATTTTGGACCATAAAATATCAAAAAATCACTTATTGTGAACACCGGAGGGAGTATTTCTTGAATATACGTTATTTTAGCTCCATTTGAGACGGTGAGGCATAAAAATGACGTCCATATATAGTTCCACCATTAGTAACAAATGACTGACTTCATATAGCTTATAATTAACTTGACACATATTCTCAAAAGATAATGCTCCTTCTCTCTCAAATTCTATTCTTTCCATTCATTAGTTGAATTCGACGCTGTGCTAAGTACATAAAACCTAAAATTTAAACGAATTGTATTTCATAATTGTTCAAGAGATCATGTATTCTTTCTCGAATGCAGTGGATCGTTAATATAAGTTTTTTGTATTGTGAGTTATGTACTGTAAAGGGTTATTTTATGATTCGACCATTAAACTTTAACAGTTCACTTGACTCTATGTTTTCTTAGATCTATAGCTCAAATGGCGACAAATGGAATTGATATCTTCTCAAATTATATTTTCTTGTTTCATTCGTTAAATTCGACATGGCTAATTTTAGGAGTAAAGTGAAAGACTATTAGATTATGTTAAAAAAACAAATTTAAAATAAATAAAACCTAAAAAGCAAAACAACGACATGCTACTTATTGCATTTGGGGTTACTTTTTCACATCAATTCGAAATCACTTTCATAGTTTCAAATACTGTAATAATTTTTTTTTTTTTTAGAACAAAGTAAGAAGCAGTACTATGTCCCTATGAAGTAGGGTTTACAAAATAGAATTTGTAGCATCGTCATTTTTAGTAGTTCGCAGTCTTCTAGGATAAATTTGTGTACCATGTACGTATATAGCCTGTTGGATTCTTTTTTACTACGCACTAGATTCCGTTAATTTCCTGCCGTCTGTTCAATCTATTCCTCGTTTTGATAAATACTTACTTACACTTGTTATTTATATTAGATTGTACTCCATTCGTCTATGTTTACTTGTCTATATTTAATTAGACATACTCCTTAAAAAGTAATTAATAAAATAATAATTATGGTATATCATCTCTAATTATTATTATTGAAAAATTAACTTTAACTATTATAAATCTAAAATATTAAAAAATAATAATGGTGAAATAAGTGTAAAATTATCTCTTGATTTTCCAAATTGAACGAGTAAAAGTAAACATCCTATTTGTAGTATAGAAGACAAGTAAACATGGACGGAAAGAATATTAACGCGACATGGTCAATTGATTTAATGGTATAGAAATACAGATTAATTAATTAATTATTCCTATAATTAAGTGATAATATTTATATTTTAAATATGTATCAATTAATTTGATATAGTACCTGTTACAAGGTGAATACTTATCCTCTTTTTTCCCAAAGCTACTATAAATAGCCTTGTACTTCTTTATGAAGGAGACGAGTTACCGAAAACATTTAGTCAGCGTTTTCCAAATTAGGATTTGTTTGGAACAATTTCAGTTCACTTTAGAGTTATCCGGTCTGGTAATAACTTCATAATTAAGTTTTGGATAGTTGGACATGTTCATCAATAAATGTATGTTTACCCTTAAAATCGGATAACAATTGAATTGACCAAATACATAAAGAGCCCCTTAAAGTTAGCTTCAAATTTCGTTTTGACACCTCAACTGAAACTGTTTCTATTAAACACTAAATACCAATATAAATTTTGCCTATTAGGCCATCGTCTAACCACCAGTAAACAAAAGTAAGAGTGTGAAATCAAACGCGATGATGTGGCCAAAAAAAAACAAATCAAATAACAACACTTGTATTTAACCCAAATAACATATTAACAATATACCTCCCAAAAAAATATAAACTTTTTTCCTTCTCCACCTTGCCTCTCCTATCGTCTTTTCTCTAAATGAACCTCTCCCGATCATCACTTTGCCCCTTTCTCTGTCAAATCTCTCTCACCAGTAAACTCTCTCTTTTAACCATTTTTTTCTATGATTTATCTAAAAGAATGACAGTTGGTGAAGTTTCACACCGGTGTCGTTGACCCTTCTGGTTCCTCCGACTAAAGCCCATCACTATCATTTGTTTTAAAGCCATGATCAGACTCCATTAATGGAGTCTTACTGGCTACTTTTCCAGTGGAACTTCTCAAGAACTTTTTTGTCCCAAAATAAGAGCCAACCCTTGAAGAAATTTATCCTCTGTTATTTTTATTTTTCCTTTTCAATTTCATCTGGGTATTATTATGTTGGTGTTTTGATTTCTTCTTTAATGAGAAATTTATAAATTACCAGCTTGAAATTACAAATTTGGGTGTATCTGGTCTGGAATTGTTTGAAGAAGATGTGGAGTTTTGATATTATGATGCGAAGTGTTATTTCCAATGGTGGATAGGTGGTGGAGTTCGAAGTGATTTTCACAGTGATAGTTCGGTGGGGGATGGAGGTTCTTATGTTGTGAAGGTACATGTGGAGGAATTGGCCAAAACGGTGGAGGTGGGAATGAGGTGGTGATGAATACAGTGGCTATGGAGGTGGCGTGGTGGGGTGATATCTGCAGAGAAGCCAGATAAAGGAGATGGAAGAAAAATTATAGCCTAATCTTTAATTGACACTCAATATTTTGTATCCACGCTTTCAAAAAGAAGTGTGATATACTCACTTTGCCACCTCAGTATTTGTGTCTAATAGGCACAATTTATGTTAAAATTAAGTGTTTAATAGGAAACAAACTAAGTTAAGGTATTAAAATAGAATTTGGAAGCAACTTTAAGGGGTCATCTATGTATTTGGCCAATTGAATTTATAAGTGATTTTAAGGATACGTGGATTAACTTGACACAAAACGATAAATTATATTGCATTGAAATAAATGATGATAAAGTTAATACAAACCACACGAATTAAACAGTCTCAGCCTTGGAAGGTTAATCACCTTTGAGCTGGACGTACTTCGATCGGTATCAAGACACAAAAGAACAAGAGCTTAAAGAGAAATAATAATGTATTACTTTGGAATGCGTGTTACAATCTGTTTTACAAGTAAATAGATCCCCTTTTTATAATAGCAGAGTCCTACATTAAATACAACTCTATAAAAGGTAAAAATCCTCTAATTAACTGATTGCCGATCTCTTACCAATACGTGCCGAGATCTTCGCCGTGATATTCGATCGGTCACGGATATCACAGCCTTCTGTTGGCCGAGCTTGACTATCTGACAACGTTCTTCGAAGTTAATAGAGACTAAGGACCGATCCCGAATCACGACCCCGACATCCTCGAGGGCGGGCGTTATGGTACAAACTCCAAATTGATGAGATTTCTACTTCGATCTAAGCTCTCCCTGTTACCATATCTCGAGCTTGGCTTATCATGTCAGAGACCGGGATGTACTAAGAGACCGGTTCTACCAGTATACAGATAGTCCCCTCATTTTTTGGAGAGTAGATGACAAGAAACAATATGAGCTCCCGATTCTTACTTCGATATACCGTGACAAAAACAATAAAATAGTTGAAACGTCTCGTCGGTCTAGTATTAATGGCATTAAATGCTTGTCAGTTTCCAGTCGGCCACTCCCAGATGTGAACCATCGCTGAAAAACTATAAATACCCCTTCCTTTGTTCTTTCAAACTTTACATCCAAGCCTTCTGCCCTCGTGTCTAAGAAATTTCAATACTTCCAAGCACTTATACTCTAGTTACTTTGAGATCTTTTATAAAAACTCTCATTCGTCTTCACCTCAAACCATTAAGTGTACTCTTTTAACTTCTTCTTTTTCCTCATTTTTTCTACATCTTTCAAAGAAATGGCGAAGACTTCAAAATCCGTTCCCCAAAAAAAAACTCCATATACCTCGCGGCGGGCTACCAAGGAAATCGTCTCACGTATTGCTTTCGAGGAACCGGTACCTGAATATCCTCTGAAAATGTTCATCCCCGGAGGGTGCCCAGTTAATGTTGATTTTAAGGTCAAAAAGCCCTCCTCCGTACCAGGCCGGTGCGAGGAGGTCTCGAAGTACATCTGCTCAATCACCGAGGATATTCTCTCCAAAGTAAAAAAGGATTGAAACTGGGTTGACAAACATGTGGTGATTCTCGAACCTGTCGAAGCCATCACCACCCACACCAAGGGATTATTAAGTGTTTATACTTATCCCTTCATGCTGGGCCCTTTGGACCCGGTTATCATCAACTTTTGCAAAAATATGAGGTAACCCTCGGTCAAATTCACCCTTCTTTCTGGAGGATCGTAATCCTTCTCTATTTCTTTGTAGGCAAGATCGAAGGGTGCCCTTTCACAATCGACCTCCTCATGCATTTATGCAGTCCCCGACTCTACCGGGGGGACTGATCAAGCTCGCTCGTTGGCCCAGTAATGCCTCGTTCTCGAGTATCAATAAAGATCCAGATCGAGGTTGGCTAGGTCATTTCGTCCGAGTGAGGACCTCAGACTTGATCTAGGCCGAGCATATGACGTTCTCTAAGAAGTAGAACATATCATGTAAGTATAATTTTGCTTCCAAGATTAAATTTATCGCTTTTTTCCTTTCTTCTTATCGGTGTTCTGTGGTGCTGTAGCTGTTGCTCGGATCCCAAATGCAATTCCTCGACTCAAGGAGTGGGTCGAGGGCATCGTATTACAAAGGCCTTATTCCGAGCGTTCGTGGTGCGAGCTTTCAAAGGGCCGATAGGAGGACCATTCGTACGGTGAGATCTCTTTCATGAGTAATATTTGGTTTCCCCTTTGCATCATTAAGTTCTTACTTATTTTATTTCTTTTTGCATGTTTATCCAAGGATATCAAAATGAGGCCCCCATCCGGTAGCGATAATTTCCCCACCGAGTCCCCTGCTCCGAGACATGGTGAAGAGAAGAAAAGAAAGAGGGCTACGAGTTCTCCAAGCTCTGAGAAAAAGAAGCTAAGGAGAAGGTTGGTGCATAAATAAAAATAAAGCACCAGTGCTCGATTACCGTCTCCGGATTCACTCTATAGGCTGAGGGACGAGTCCGAAGGAGAAAATGGAGCCTTTGATCTGATGGCCAGCATGCCATCGTGGCTTGAAGGTCAAGGGGCCTCTGAACCAGAGGGAGGCGATGCCGATCTTCCTCAAGTTAGGGAGGTCGAGGAGGAGGCTGGGACCGAAGCTTCCTGGGAATTGGGAAATGCCCCGAAGGAATCACTCGGTGTGATAGAGATCACCGAGTCACCCTCGTTTACTGAGTCCATGTACAACAAGGCCCAAATGGATAAAAGACGCCCCAATGAGGGGGGCCATTATGTGGACGACCACTTCCGCGAGTTTTTTGACGAAGTGGACTCTACGGCCATGGAGGAAATCACTGGGTTGGGTGACTTAGAGATACCTAGGAAGAGCCCATATGCGGGAGCAAGCAGACCTTCCTCGAGCCCAAAACTGGTCGATTGATTCTCTGTTGCGAGTGTGGATCCTGGCCGGAAGTGATCCATCATTATCTCCCTTTCTGAGGACGCCCGGGTCCTCTCCGTCCCCGTAGAGCACCCTTTCTATTTAACGAAGCACAACAGGCGTTAAACTGGGTAACTTCAGATATTCCTCGATGGTTTTCAATTTCTACTTAGGCTATTTTATAGATAACTCTAACAATTTTACTTTGCGCTTGTAGGCCTCGGTGCTTTGCCACGAGACTTTTCTCCGATACCGTGATAAGTTTAAATAGCTCGAAGCCGAGGTCCAAGGGCTCATTGAGAAGAGAGATGCTTATAAACTTCTCAGCGAGCAGTTTGAAGGGGAGGCTAAGAGCCTCCGAGTTGAGCTGGAGGTTGCTCGGAAGGAGCATGCCGACCTGGTTGAGCAGGTAAAAATATATGAGGTTAGTGACAATGAACTAGATTCGGTGACTGATGGTCGAAATCCGCAGGTCCAACAGAAGATCGATCGGATCGATCGGATCGACCAGCTCCAAGCCGAGATGGATGAAATTAAGGCCGAGACCGAAGATTGGAGAGACATAATGGACCGTCTGGCCTAAAAAAAGGGTACTCGAGCGTAACTGACTTCGGCTGAGGTCCATCTTTGAGCGGCAAAGGAAAAGGCTGAGGTGCCGGCCAAAAAGGTTGAAGAGCTCTAGTCTCAGCTAAGTTCGGCGGCCTCTAATCGAGAAATTATGGCCAAGGAGCATGAACGGCCAAGTCAGCAGTCATGGGTTTAAAGTCGATGCCGACGAGATCGTGTCCTAATATAAGACCGATGCTGAGGCGGCGTAGGACCACGTGAAATACACTGTTGAATATGAGAAGCGGTAGTCACGAAGAGAGGCCCTTTATGGAGCAAAATAAGATGACACATAAGAATAAGTGGAGAATGGATCAGATAAGACCGACGCATCTCTTTGACAAACCGGAACAATACCTATAATGACAGAGTTGGATGCATCTGCCTTTGTACAAGCAGGAAGGGCATAGTATCTGGCCTGGCCTCCCCCTCTAGGATGACCTCTACCTACCCGACCTCCACCTCGAGCTGGCTGAGCAGGTGGAGTGGTAGCTGGTACTGTAATCATAGCCTGGGGACCCGATGGAGCACGCTGTTCCTGAGTAGTCTGTGGAGGTGCACCCATCCTAAGTCTGGGTCAATCCCTCACCATATGGCGAGTGTCGCCACACTCAAAACAAGCACTCGGAGGGCGTGGTTGCTGCGACTGGCTTCGAGAACTGAGTCCATGTGAGTGAAGCTGCCTCTGCCGGACTACCTAACTCATAATCACGCCATCACTGATAGGCCGCTCCTCTAAGCTGGAGCATAGTAAAAGAAACCTTACTAGACTCCGCTACACCCATGGTACAGAGGATACACTGACACTCTTCAAGGAAACCCTGAGCATCCTCTGACGCCAAGCCACTAAAAGTACCGAACATGCTCAGAATCTGTGCCAAGGTCTCCTGAAGTGCTGGTGCAGTAACAGACGTCTCAGGTGCCTGCGCTCCAACTGAGGCTGCTGGTGGCTCCTCTGTAGCAGCTCGTGCGGGTGCTCTGGATGCACTACGTGGACTTTCTCGGCCTCTACCCTGGCCCCGGACTCTCGTAGCTCTAGCAGGGGGCGCGGGTGCCTGGTCATCTAATCTGCCTGTACGTGTCCTCACCATCTGTGAGAGAATAGAAGACAGATGTTTAGAATTTCAAAGTTAACAATTTCGTACGAAAAGGAATTAATAAAGTGAAATTTTTCCTAACAGTTCCATAGGCTCCCAAAGATAAGTACAGATGTCTTCGTACCGATCCGTGAGACTCTACTAAACCTGCTTGTGACTCATAACATCTATGAACGTAGAGCTCTGATACCAACTTGTCACGACCCAAATCTCCCCTTGTAAGATGTCGTGAAGGCACCTAGTCTCTACGACGAGGTAAGCCTAACAATTTGCGGAATAATTAAAATAAAAGCATAATCAACCACTAAACTTCAACAGATAACTATATAACTGAAAAATATCGCTCGGCATGTACAAGTAAACCTACACTCGAGTATAAACAATTCCCAAAGATCCGGTAGTCACAATTCACAAGCTCTAGGAATTTGTCTAACTGTTTCTATACATCAGTAACTAGAAGAAATAAAGGAGGGACAATATGAAAGGGATAGAGGGGGACTCCGAGATCTGCGGATGCTGGTAGATATACCTTGAAGTATCCGGAGCAGCTAGTACGCAACTAATAGCGGGGCTGGTAGGAAGTACCTGGATCTACACACAAAACATATGCAGAAGAGTAGCATGAGTATACCACAACGGTACCCAGTAAGTGCCAAGCCTAGCCTTGATAGAGTAGTGACGAGGTCAGGTTAGGGCCCTACTGGTATATAATAATTTAAAGTAGAAAAATATAGCAATGTAGTAAGAGACTGGAAATTTAATGAGGAGAAACTACAGAAAGATAGCAGCACAGTACATAGGGATAAACAGCGGGGGCACTCTCGAAATACCGTCTCGTAATCCCAAAAGTAAATGCTCAACAGGGGATCTCCCGATGTACCGCCTCATAGTCCAAAAAATAAATATGCAGGGGGATCTCCCGAGGTACCACCTCGTAGTCCACAGAGTAAATATGCAGGGGGGTCTCCCGAGCTACCGCCTCATAGTCCCAAAAGTAAATATGCAATAGGGGATCTCCCGAGGTACCACCTCGTATTCCCAAAAGTAAACACACAGCTCAAATTTAATGGAAACAACAATTGAAGCATGAAATCCTACAGTTTAAGACTAAATACAAGTCAAGGAATAATAGGAAATCAACTAAGCATGTTGTACAGGTTTCAAATAAGCAATTAAGACACGTAGACATGCGATATTAGGCTAACAGCATAACTACACATGCTGGTAGAACTCAATTAAGATGTAACAAGTTACTGCTCTGTAAGAACTGGGTTTTATAACAATTAGCCCGTGTACGCACTCATCACCTCGCGCACACAGCACTCACATATCACAGAAGTATCACAAGAGTACCAAATCCTAAGGGGATTTCCCCCACATAAGGTTAGGCAAGTTACTTACCCCGGACCAAGCTCAATTAATTTGTAAGAATGCCTTTTCCACGACTTTCTGACTCCGAGTGGCCCAAATCTAGCCAAAAGCAATTACTTACCGTAAATATAACTATAAGAAACTAGTCCAATTAATGAAATCAAAACGTTAACAAAAAATTAGAAAATCGCCCCAAAAAGTCGACCCGGGCCCACATCATGGAATCGGGTAAAAGTCACAAAATACGAATACCCATTCAACCACGAGTTCACTCGTACCAAAATTACTCAAATCCGATAAAAAAATCTCAATCAAAACCCAAATATTCGGTTGAAGAACTTTCCAAGCTTTTTCCCAATTTCTCAACCTAAATCCTTAATTAAAAGATGAAATTAACGATAGATTAGTGGAATATAACCATAAATGAGTTAAGAATCATTACCCATTAGCTTCCTCTGAAAATCCCTCAAATTATCGCCTAAATTCGAGCTCTCAAAGTCCCAAAGTGAAAATGAGATCAAACCCTCGTAATTTCCCCTTTTCTGCCCAGTGATCTCGCACATGCGGACCCATAGTCGCACCTGCGACGCTGTACCTGCGAAATTTCCATCGCAGGTTCGGACTTGACTTAAAACACCTGATTCCACTTCTGCGATCAGAAGGCCACACCTGCGAACTTTGTCTGCTTCTGCGGACTCCCCATTCTAGCTTACTCTCTGCTTCTGCGAAACATCAAGCGCATCTGCGGGCTCGCAGATGCGGTATTTCCCTCGTACCTGCGATTCCGGGACAGTTCCTCAAATCCCGCTTCTGCACTCCTTAGCTCACTTCTCCGATCTCGCACCTGCGATGGGGACTCCGCAGGTGCGATTACACCAGATGATGCCCAGCTTTAGCAAATCCTCACAAGTCCAATCCTAGTCCGTTAACCACCCGGAATCTACCCGAGCCCCCCCGGGACGTCAACCAAATATACCAATAAGTCCTAAAACACCATACATACATAGTAGAGCTCTCAAATCACATCAAACAACAACAAAAACATGAATCGCACTCCAATTCAAACTTAATGAACGTGAAACTTCACATTCCTACAACTAATGCCGAAACCTATCAATTTACGTCTGATTGACATCAAATTTTGCACACAAGTCGTAATTAACATTACGGACCTCCTCCAACTTCCAGAATCAAAATCCGACTCCGCTATCAAAAAGTCCACTCCCCGTCAAACTTTCCAAAAAAATCAAGCCATTTCAAGCCTAATTCAGTTACGGACCTCCAAATCACAATCTGGACGCGCTCCTAAGTCCAAAATCACCCAACGGAGCTAACAGAACCGATAAAACTCCATTCTGGATCCGTATTCACACAGTTCCAACTACGATTAAAATTCTAGAACTTGAGCTTCCGTTTTAGGGACTAAGTGTCCCAAATCACTCCGAAATTAAGAACAAAACCTCCCGGCAAGTCACATAAGCATAAGATGATACGGGGAAAACAGTAAATAGGAGATCGGGGCTATTACTCTCAAAATGACTAGCTGGGTCGTTATATCCTCCCCCTCTTAAAATAATCATTCGTCCTTGAACGGGAATAGAGACATACCTTAAGTGGTGAAAAGTTGAGGGTAACAGCTGCATATATCATGATCGGTCTCCCAAGTCGCCTCCTCGACCGGCTGACCCCTCCACTGAACCTTCACTGAAGCAATGTTCTTTGACCTCAACTTTCGAACATACCTGTCCAAAATAGCCACCGACTCCTCAACATAAGATAAATCCTTGTCCAACTGGACTGAGCTGAAATCTAGCACATGAGACGGATCGCCATGATACTTTCGGAGCATAGAAACATGGAATATTGGATAACTCCTGCTAGACTGGGAGGCAAGGCAAGCTCATAAGCCTTGGGCTCACTTTACCCTTCTTCCCGAACCTCATGACACCCTTCATAGGCGAAACCCGGAGCAAGACCCATTCTCTAACCATGAATGCAACATCGCGAACCTTTCGATCTGCATAACACTTTTGTCTGGATTGGGCTATGCGAAGTCGATCCTGAATTGAAGCATCCTGAACCAAGTCTGTATCCAATAGCCTAGAACAAACCCACTAGAGACCGACATCACCTACCATACAAAGCCTCATACGGTGCCATCTAAATGCTCGACTGATAACTGTTATTGTAAGCAAACTCCGCAAGTGACAAGAATTGATCCTAAAAACTCCCAAACTCCATCACACATGCACGGAGCATATCCTCCAGTATCCGAATAGTGCACTCGGTCTGTCCGTCCATTTGAGGGGAAAATGTTGTGCTCAACTCAACCGAGTACCCAACTCATATTGTACGGCTCTCCAGAACCGCGATGTAAACTGCGTACGCCGGTTAGAGATGATAGATATCGGCATGCCATGAAGCCTGACAATGTCACGGATATAAACTCGAGCCAATTGCTCGGAAGAATAAGTAGTCATCACAGGAATGAAATGAGCTGACTTTGTCAGCCTATCCACAATCACCCAAACTGCATCAAACTTTCTCTTAGTCCGTGGAAGCCTAACAACGAAATCTATAGTGATCCGCTCCCATTTCCACTCTGGAATCTCTAGCTTCTGAAGCAACCCACCTGGCCGTTGAAACTCATACTTCACCTGCTGGCAATTTAGACACCGAGCTACATACTCTACTATGTCCTTTTACATTCTCCTCCACCAATAATGCTACCTCAAGTCCTGATATATTTTTGCGTCACCCGGATAAATGGAGTACCGCGAACTGTGAGCCTCCGAGAGAATCAACTCATACTCAAGCAAACCATCTATATTGGGCATACACAGCCTACCCTACATCCTCAATGCACCATCATTTCCAATAGTGACCTCCTTAGCATCACCGTGCTGAACAGTGTCCTTAAGGACCAGCAGATAGGGGTCATCATACTGATGGTCCCTGATACGATCGTAAAGAGAAGACTGAAAAACCACACACGCCAAAACTTGACTCGGCTCAGAAACATCCAATCTAACAAACTAGTTGGCCAAAGCCTGAACATCCAAAGCCAATGTCCTCTCTGCTGCTTGTAGATATGCTAGGTTCCCCAAACTCTCCGCCCGGCTACTCAAGGCATCTGCCACCACATTGGCCTTCCCGAGATGGTATAGAATAGTGATATCATAATCCTTAAGCACCTTTAACCACCTCCACTGACGCAAATTAAGTTCCTTCTATTTGAACAGATGCTGCAGACTCCGGTGATCAGTGTAGATCTCACAAGGAACACTGTACAAATAGTGCCGCCAAATCTTCAAGTCATGAACAACAGCTGCTAATTCAAGGTCGTGGACAGGATAGTTCTTTTCATTCACCTTCAACTGTCTAGACGCATAGGCAATCACCCTGCCGTCCTGCATCGACACCGCACCGAGACAAATCCGCGACGCATCACAATATACAGTATAAGACCCCGAACTTGTAGGCAATACCAATACTGGGGCTGTAGTCAAAGTTGTCTTGAGCTTTTGAAAGCTCTCTTCATACTCCTATGTCAGCCTGAACGGAGCACCCTTCTGGGTCAGCCTGGTCATAAGTGCTGCAAAAGATGAGAAACCCTCTACAAAACGATGGTAGTATCCCGCCAAACCAAGAAAACTCCGGATCTCCGTAGCCGAGGACGGTCTGGGCTAACTCTGCACTGCTTCAACCTTCTTTGGATTCACCTTGATCCGTTCACTCAACACTACGTGACCCAAAAATACCACTGAATCTAGCCAGAACTCACACTTTGAGAATTTTGCATACAACTTCTTTTCCCTCAAGGTCTGAAGCATAATCCTTAGGTGTTGCTCATGATCCTCCCCACTCCGGGAGTACACCAGAATATCATCAATAAACACAATGATGAATGAGTCGAGATAGGACCAGAATACATTGTGCATCAAATGCGTGGATGTTGTTGGGGCATTGGTCAGCCCAAATAACATCACAAGGAACTCGTAGTGACCATACCGAGTCCTGAAAGCAGTCTTCGGGATATCTGGCTCCCGAATCTTCAACTGATGATAGCCTGAACGTAAGTCAATCTTGGAAAACAATCTGGAACCCTGTAACTGATCAAATAGGTCATTAATACGAGGTAATGGATACCTGTTCTTCACTGTAACTTTGTTCAACTGGCGATAATTAATGCACATACGCATAGAACCATCCCTTTTCTTCACAAACAAGACCGGAGCACCCTAAGGTGACATACTGGGCCGAATGAATCCCTTATCAAGAAACTTCTGTAACTGCTCCTAAAACTCTGGAGGAGCCATACGATATGGAGGAATAGAGATGGGCTGATTGCTCGGCAACAAATCAATACCAAAGTCGATATCCCTGTCGGGCGGCATGCCCAGAAGATCAGCTGGAAATACATCGGGATAATCCCTCACGACTGTAACAGACTCAATCGTAGGGGTATCAATACTGACATCTCTCACATAAGTTAGATACGCGTCACACCCCGTCTCAACCATTCATTGAGATTTAAGAAATAAAATAACTCTTCTGGGAGTATAATCTAAGGTACCTCTCCACTCTAACCATGGAAATCCTGGCATAGCCAGCGTCACAGTCTTGGCGTGATAATCAAGAATAGCATAATGGAGTGACAACTAGTCTATGCCCAAAATAATATCAAAGTCTAACCATACTGAGCAATAACAAATCGGCTCTAGTCTCCAAACCACTAAGAATAATCAAACACGACTGATACATACGGTCAACAAAAATGGAATCACCCACAGGTGTAGATACATAAACAGGAGAACTCAAAGAATCATGAGATATGCCCAAATATGGAGCAAAATAATATGACACATAGGAATAAGTGGAGCATAGATCAAATTAGACTGACGCATCTCTATGACAGACCGGAACAATACATGTAATGATAGAGTCGGGTGAAACTGCCTCTGTATGAGCAGGAAGGGCATAATATCTGGCCTGGTCTCGCCCTCTAGGGCGACCTCTACCTGCCCGACCTCCACCTCGAGCTGGCTGAGCAGGTGGAGTGGTAGTTGGTGCTATAATCATAGCCTAGGTACCCAGTGGAGCACGCAGTGCCTGAGTAGTATGTGGAGGTGCACCCCTCTTAAATATAGGGCAATCTATCACCATATGGAGAGTGTTGCCACACTCAAAACAAGCTCTCAGAGGGCGTGGTTGTTGCGATTCTCTCGGGCCAAGTCAGCTGGACTAACCGCTAAAAGCACCCCGTGCAGGAGGTGCACTAGATACTGGCAGTGCATACTAAGGCTCATGGGGCCTAGGAGTGGCCGCAATACCATTGGCGACTGGAAGTTCTGAATGAACAGGGCGACTCACATAGCCCCCACCATGACGAGTTGCTGTTGGGGCACGAGTACTAATATAAGTGACAGACTCTCGAGACCTCTTGTCCTCTCTCTCCTCTCTCTCTCTCCCGAGTTAGCATACCCTCCAATCTCCTAGCAATACCCACAACCTGCTAGTAAGAAATATCCATCTCTAACTCTCGGGCCATGCTAAATCTGATACTGGGGTTGATCCCCTCAATAAATCGACGGACCCTCTCTCGAACTGTAGCAACCAAGGCTGGTGCATGTCTACCAAATCACTGAAGTGAACCGCATACTCTAACTTAGTCATAGAACCCTGGTGTAATTTCTCAAACTCTACACTCCACGCATCTCTGAGACTCTGGGGAACATACTCCCTCAAGACATATCCGAGAACTGAGTCCATGTGAGTGAAGCTGCCTAAGCCGGACTACCCAACTCATAAGCACGCCACCACTGATAGGCCGCTCCTCTAAGATAGAACGTAGTGAAAGAAACCCCACTCGACTCCGCTACACCCATGGTACAGAGGATATGGTGACACTCCTCAAGAAACCCCTGGGCATTTTCTGATACCAAGCCACTGAAAGTAGGAGGGTGGTACTTCTTGTACCTCTCAAGCCTGAGCTGCTCCACCTCAGAAACTGTTGCCCTAACCTTGGACTGAACTGGAGCTACCGGCCGCATCGGTATGATCTCTGGAACCTGGTCGACCTGAACCCGATGCTCTGGGGTGCGGGCGGCGGGAGTCTGTGCTCCTCCCCGGCATGTGATGTGGCAGGAGCAAGTGAAATCAACCCTGCCTGAGCTAGGGTGCCGAACATGCTCAGAAATGGTGCCAGGGTCTCCTGAAGAGCTGGTGCAGTAACAGGCATCTCAGGTGCCTGCGCTCCAACTGGGTTGTTTGTGTCTCCTCTGTAGCAGCTCGTGCGGGTGCTCTGGATGCACTACGTGGACGTCCTCGGCCTCTACCCTGGCCCCAGACTCTCGCAGCTCTAGCAGGGGGCGCATGTGCCTGGTCATCTGATCCGCATGTACGCGTCCACACCATCTGTGAGAGAATAGAAAATGGAAGTTTAGAATTTCAAAGTTAACAATTTCGCACGAAAAGGAATAAAAGAAGTGAAATTTTCCCTAACAGTTCCATAGCCTCCCGAAGATTAGTACAGACGTCTCTGTATCGATCCGCGAGACTCTACTAAACCTGCTTGTGACTCATAACACCTATGAACGTAGAGCTTTGATACCAACTTGTCACGACCCAAATCTCCCTCCGTAAGATGTCGTGACGGCACCTAGTCTCTACGACTAGGTAAGCCTAACAATTTGCGAAATAATTAAAATAAAATCATAATCAACCACTAAACTTTAAAAGATAACTATATAACTGAAAAATATCGCTAGACATGTACAAGTAAACCAATACTCGAGTATAAACAATTCCTAAAGACCCGGTAGTCACAAGCTCTAAGAATTTTTCTAACTGTTTCTATACATCACTAACTAGAAGAAATAAAGGAGGACAACATGAAAGGGATAGAGGGGGACTCCGAGATCTGCAGATACTGGCAGATATACCTTGAAGTCTCTGGAGCAGCAAGTACGCAACTAATAGCGGGGCTAGTAGGAGGTACCTGGATCTGCGCATAAAACATATACAGAAGAGTAGCATGAGTATACCACAACGGTACCCAGTAAGTGCCAAGCCTAATCTCGGTAGAGTAGTGACGATGTCAGGTCAGGGCCTTACTGGTATATAATAATTTAAGGCAAAAAAATATAGCAATGTAGTAAGAGACTGGAAATTTAACGAGGAAAAACTACAGAAAGATAGCAACACAACACATAGGGATAAACAACGGGGGCACTCCCAACATACCATCTCATAGTCCCAAAAGTAAATGCCCAACAGGGGATCTCCCGAGGTACTGCCTCATAGTCTCAAAAGTAAAAATGCAGGGGATCTCCCGAGGTACCGCCTCATAGTCCCAAGAGTAAATATGCAGGGGGACCTCCCGAGGTACCGCCTCGTAGTCCCAAAAGTAAATATGCAATAGGGGATCTCCCGAGGTACCGTCTCGTAGTCCCAAAAGTAAACACACAGCTCGAAATTGATGGAAACAACAATTGCAGCAAGAAATCCTACAGTTTATGACTAAATACAAGTCAAGGAAAAATAGGAAATCATTTAAGCATGTTGTACAGGTTACAAATAAGCAATTAAGACACATAGACATGCGATATTAGGCTAACAGGATAACTACACATGTTGATATAACTCAATTAAGATGTAACGGTTTACTGCTTAGTAAAAACTGAGTTTTATAACAATTGGCACGTGTGCGCACTCATCACCTCACGTACACGGCACTCACATATTACGGAAGTATCACAACAGTACCAAATCCTAAGGGGATTCCCCCCACACAAGGTTAGGCAAGCCACTTACCTCGGACCAAGCTCAATCAATTTGTAAGAATGCCTTTTCCACGACTATTCGACTTCGAATGGCCCAAATCTAGCCAAAAGCAATTACATACCGTAAATATAACTATTAGAAATTAGTCCAATTAATGAAATCAAAACTTTAGCAAGAAATTAGAAAATCGCCCAAAAAAGTCGATCCGGACCCACGTCTTGAAATCGAGTAAAAGTCAAAAAATACAAACACCCATTCAACCACGAGTTCACTCATACCAAAATTACTCAAATCTGATACCAAAATCTCAATCAAAACCCAAAAATTCGGTTGAAGAACTTTCCAACTTTCTCCCTTGTTTCTCAACCCAAATCCTTAATTAAAAGATGAAATTAACGATAGATTAGTGGAACATAACCATAAATGAGTTAAGAATCATTACCCAATAGCTTCCTCTAAAAATCTCTCAAATTATCGCCTAAATCCGAGCTCTCAAAGTCCCAAAGTGAAAATGAGATCAAACCCTCATAATTTCCTCTTTTCTGCCCAGTGATCTCGCACTTGCGGATCCATAGTCGCACCTGCGATGTTGCACCTGCGGAATTTCCATCAGAGGTGTGGACTTGACTTAAAAAACCTGAGTCCACTTCTGCGATCAGAAGTCCGCACCTTCGAACATTGTCCGTTTGTGCGGACTCGCCCTTCCAGCTCAGTCTCCGCTTCTACGGAACATCAAGCACATATGCGGGCTCGCAGATGCGGTATTTCCCTCGCACCTGAGATTTCTGGCCAGTTCCTCAAATCCTGCTTCTGCACTCCTTAGCTCGCTTCTACGAGCTCGCACCTGCGGTGGGGACTCCGCAGGTGCGATTACACCAGATGATGCCCAGCTTCAGCAAATCCTCACAAGTCCAATCCTAGTTTGTTAATCACCGGGAATCCACGCGAGGCCCCCCGGTACCTCAACTAAATATACCAACAAGTCCTAAAATACCATACGAACTTAGTCGAGCCTTAAATCACATCAAACAACAACAAAAACACGAATCGCACTCCAATTCAAACTTCGAAACTTCACATTCCTACAACCGATATCGAAACCTATCAATTCACGTCCGATTGACCTCAAATTTTGCACACAAGTCGTAATTAACACTATGGACATACTATAACTTCCGGATTCAGAATCCGACCCCGATATCAAAAAGTTCACTCCCGGTCAAACTTTCCAAAAAATTCAACTTTTGCCATTTCAAGCCTAATTTAGTTACGGACCTCCAAATCACAATTCGGACACGGTCCTAAGTCCAAAATCACCCAACGGAGTTAACAGAACCGAAAAAACTCCATTCTAGAGCCATCTTCACACAGTTCCAACTACGGTCAAAATCTTAGAACTTAAGCTTCCGTTTTAGGGATTGTGTCCCAAATCACTCCGAAACCAAGAAACAAACCTCTCGGCAAGTCACATAAGTATAAGATGATATGGGAAAAATAATAAATAGGGAATCAGGGCTATTACTCTCAAAATAACCGGCCGAGTCATTACAAAGGGACTCGAGGTTGAGGCCAAGAAATTGGCTTACCCCGAGGAGGAAGAAGAAGAAGATTGCGAGGGTTCTGGTGGATCCGGGGGTGGAGAAGACCAGGCTAGTTAGACGCCTTTGTAGATGTTTTTGCTTTTTTGTTTTTTGTACTTATGTACTTTAGTATTTTTTGTCAAGGCCGTTTGGCCATTGTAAAGACTTTATGTATATATAATACAAGGCTTTCTTTTCCCTTTGACAATTTCTGAGTTTTGTTTTCCTTTTCTTTATTATTTATGTTTGCAAAGATCGAAATGCCTTAGCATGAACTAGTTAGGTCATGTTCGAAGGTTCGAACAGGCCTTGCCTTTGACATTATTTTGTCTAAGGCATCATGGGGGTTCGGTATGACCAAAACGTTTCCCAAAGTACTTATAATTTTTTAGATTATAGTTTGCCGAGGGTAGACTTTAGAACCAGTTTAAAAAATTTTCAAGGCCTTGTTTTTTATTACGGGTCACAGACGTATCTGAGCCGTTTTAATATGGTCGTAGAACTTTTAGTTCGGTTGTTGCCAAGTGGGCTTGTCACCTTGAGTTATCTCGGTTTGCCTAAGATAACAGTCCTCGAATGGGGATGGCCGTAGACTTTAAGGTTCGGGTGTTGCCTAATAGGTCATGTGCCCCCGGCTCCATCAACCCGAACGGTCCGAGTTTATTTTTGGATGGCAGTCCCCGATTGGGAGTGATCATTTGAACCCAGATAAGGGCGGCCCTTGGGATCGATACCTTTAGGGGATCTAATGTAGGAAATTCCTTAAAAGAAAAAAGAGAAATTCGTAAGGGACAAGATATTTATCCGCAAGGTAGAGACTTCTTTTTATTCTTGTGCGTAATAGTTACACATGTGTACAAGCTTTTTTCTAGGGCTCGAGCAGTCTATGCGGGCATGGTTCATTTGACTGTTTGGCTCTTATTGTAAATCCTATCGATCAAGCCGAGACCATTCAATCATAAAGTTGCTTTCCTTGCTAAAGTCATTATCCGAGGGAAATGCCCCACACTGTTCGATGGCGATCGTATAGAGGCCTATAATATTGTTGTTGTGATCTTCGATACCGGTTCGTAAGCAGACTTCAATTCTAAGTTAGCACGACTTATTGTTGCCTTGTTAAAAACCTTGCCGGAAAACCCATTTGGGACAAAATGGGTTCAAGGGAAAAAGAGTGCAACGCATGCTTTCAGGCCTAAAAATTGTTTCATTCCTTGTTTGGTACATGCAAGTGTTAGTTCAAAATAAAAGAAATGAATGGGGTTGTACCTTTGCAGTAATATCGTTTCAAGTAAGTTATGTTTCAGTTGTTCGGTAGCTGCTCGTGGTTCATTGCTCCGAGTTTGTAGGACCCCTTTCTGGTGATCTCGACAATTTGATACGGACCTTCCCAGTTCGGCCCCAACTTTCCTTCGTTCGGGTTTTGGGTGTTTAGTGTAACCTTCCTTAATACCAAGTCCCCGACATTAAAGTGTCGAAGGTTGGCCCTTCGATTGTAATATCTCTCGATCCACTGCTTTTGGGCGGTCATTTGGACAAGGGCGGCTTCGCACCTTTCATCTAATAGATCCAGTCTTGTATTCATCGCCTCGTCGTTTGATTCCTTGGTTTTATATCAGAACCTGAGACTTGGTTCTCCGACTTTGACCGGTATTATAGTTTAGGCGTCGTAAACCAGTGATAACAGAGTGGCCCGGTACTGGACTTCGAGGTCGTACGGTATACCCATAAGATTTCGGGCAAGATTTCCTTCTATTTTCCTTTGGCATTAGTTAACCTTTTTTTAAGGTTCTGGAGTATGGTTCTGTTGGTCGATTCTGCTTGTCCATTCCCACTAGGATGATAGGATGTTGATAGGATCCTTTTGATCTTGTGGTCTTCGAAAAAATTGCTTACTTTGCTGCCAATGAATTGTTTCCCATTGTCGCACACGATCTCGGTCGGTATTCCGAACCGGCATATGATGTGGTCCCAAATGAACTCGATGACCTCCTTCTCCCTGACCTTCTAATATTCTTGGGCTTCCACCCAATTAGAAAAATAGTTAGTCATAAACAATATAAATTGAGCCTTACCGGGTGCCCATGGAAGGGGGCTAACGATGTCAATTTCCCACTTCATGAACGTCCATGGTGCTAGAACCAAATGCAATAGCTCCCCGGGTTGATGAATCATCGGATCATGTCTTTGACATTCATCACATTTTTGTATGAACTCCTTCGCGTCTTTTTCCATATCGATCCAGTAGTAGCCGGCTCTGGTTATTTTTTGAACCAATGATTCGGCGCCTGAATGGTTTCCAAAGGTGCCTTTGTAGATTTCCCTCAGAATGAATTCGGTGTCTCCCGGTCCTAGACATATCGCAAGTGGGCCAACGAATGTTCTTCTAAACAGGGTTCCATCTTTGGACAAGGTAAATTGGGTTGCCTTCATACGCATGGCCCTCGATTCTTTCGGATCCGAGGGTAGATTTCTGGTCTTCAGATATTCTATATATTTGTTTCTCCAGTCCCAAGTTAGGCTCGTTGAGTTAATCTCGGCATGACCTTCTTCCATTACTGATCTCATAAGTTGTACGACTGCCCCTGAGTTGAGCTAGTTGTCATCGACCGATAATCCTAAGTTAGCCAGGGCATCAGCCTCACTGTTTTGATCCTGAGGTACGTGTTTCAAAGTCCATTATTTGAACAGTTGTAATGTTATTTGCAACTTATCCAGGTACCTTTGCATTCGTTCTTCTCTTACCTCGAACATCCCATTAACTTGGTTCACCACAAGGAGGGTGTCGTACGAGGCTTCGATCACCTCTGCCCCCAAGATTTTGGCTAGTTCGAGACCTACAATCATGGCCTCATATTCGGCCTCGTTGTTAGTCAATTTCACAGTCCTAATAGATTGTCTAACTACATTGCCTGTTAGTGGCTTCAACACGATGCCAAGTCCGGACCCTTTTGTGTTCGAGGCGCCGTCCGTAAAGAGGGTCCAGATCCCCGAAGACGTCCTCGAGTTCACCAACAACTCTCTTTCGACCTTGGGTATTCGAGATGGCGTAAAATCATCCACGAAGTCCGCCAATATTTGAGATTTAATGGTGGTCCAGGGTCGATATTCAATATCGTACATGCTGATCTCCACGGCCAATTTGGCCAATCGTCCCGAGCGCTCGGGTTTATGCATTATATTTCGCAATGGGTAAGTAGTCACAACACATATAGGATGACATTGAAAATATGGTTTTAGCTTCCTAGAGGTGCTTAGAAAAGCGAGCGCCAATTTTTCTAGGTGAGGGTACCTAGTTTCGGCCTCTCCTAAAGTCATGCTAACATAGTAAATTAGAAATTGCGTACCTTGCTCTTCCCGGACCAGGACTCCACTTACCGCTATCTCTGATACTACCAAGTACATGTATAGTTGTCTGTCTGTCTTCGGCGTGTGAAGTAGTGGTGGGCTCAATAGATACCGCCTGGGTTCCTCCAAGGCCCGTTGGCACTCCGGGGTCCATGAGAAGTTATTCCTCTTCTTTAATAGTGAGAAGAATTGGTGGCTCTTTTCGGAGGACCTCGAGATGAATCGCCCCAGGGCGGCTATGCGCTCGGTTAATCTTTGCACGACCTTCACATTATCCACAACCATGATATCTTCGATGGCTTTGATCTTGTCGGGGTTGATCTCCATTCCCCGGTTGGATACCATGAATCCGAGCAATTTACCTGATCTAACTCCAAACGCACATTTCTCCGAGTTCAGCTTCATATTGTATTTGTTCAATATGTTGAAGGTTTCCTGCAAATATTTTAAATGGTCCTCTGCTCACATGGACTTAACCAACATATCGTTAATGTAAACCTCCATTGATTTTCCTATTTGTTCCTCGAACATCCGGTTTATTAGGCATTGGTAAGTGGCACCAATATTTTTTAATCTGAATGGCATCACGTTATAACAGTATGTGTCGTATTTAGTGATGGAGGAGGTTTTTTCCTGATCACCCGGAGTAGGCATTGAGAAAACTGAGAATCTCGTGGCCGGCCGTGGCATCGATCATGCGATCGATGTTGGGCAAATGGAAGGAGTCCTTGGGATATGCCTTATTCAAATCCTTATAGTCTACACACATTCTCAATTTATTCCTTTTTTAGGGACTACCACTACGTTCGCTAACCAATCCGGGTATTTAACCTCCCGAATGGACCCTATTTTAAGGAGTTTAGATACCTCGTCCTTGATGAAATCATATTTAACCTCGAACTGGTGCCTCCTCTTCTGCTTGATCGGATGGAACTTCAGGTCCAGGCTTAGCTTGTGAGTGGTTATTACTGGCGGGATACCTATCATATAAAGGTGGGACCAAGCGAAACAATATATGTTAACTATAAGAAACTGAATGAGTTTTTTCCTGAGCTCGGGCCTTAACCCCGTGCCCAAGTATACCTTCCAGTCGGGTAGATGATCGATCAATATAACATGTTTCACCTCCTCGACCATAGATTTAGTGGCGTCGGAATTATCGGGGGCTATAAAAGACCTAGGAACCCCGTAATCATCGTCTTCATCAGTCCCCTGTTTCTCTAGTTGGGTCGGGGCTAGTGTCGGTAATTGCTATTTAGCATCTTGCTTTATGACCGAACTAGGCCTTTTTATCGTTACGAGTGTGGATATCAGAATCGCCTCTTCGACCGCAAACATCTCCTTTTCTCCGTCGATTATTTTAATCCCACTTGGTGTTGGGAATTTTAACACTTGATGCAGAGTCGAGGGCACTGTCATTATGTTGTGGATCCATGGCATCCCGAACAAAGTGTTTCATGTCTCTTTCGATCACATAAAACTTAGCTTCCCAGATGGTCCCGGCGGTATTCACCGGTAATGTTATCTCCCCCTTAGTGGTTTCACATGCCATGTTGAATCCGTTTAGAACCCGGAATGCAGGCACGATTTGATCTGGTAGACCGAGCTTCTCCACGACCCTCGAGCGAATGATGTTAGCCGAGCTACCTGGAACAATTAGCATACGCTTAACTCGAGATTTATTTATGAGTAATGATATTACCAGTGCATCATTGTAGGGCTGCACGATCCCTTCCGTGTCCACATCGTTGAAAGATAAGGTTCCTTCCGATATGTAATCTCGAGTCCATTTTTCCCTCGTGATGGATACTTTGGTGTGCTTCAACATCGGCCCCTAAGGAACATCGACCCTACCGATGATCATGTTAATGACATATTGAGGTTCTTCTTGTTCAGTCTGTTTGTTAGAATCCCTATTCCTAAAATGATTCTTGGCTCGGTCGCTTAGGAATTTTCGAAGATGCCCATTGTTGAATAGTCGGGTTACTTCCTCTCTCAACTGTCAGCAATCCCCCGTTATGTGGCCGTGAGTGACGTGATATGTACACATCTGGGTAGGATCCATTTGTGTTGGATCGTATTGTAGAGGTCGCGGCCATTTGGTGTCCTTGATGCATCCGATAGCTGATACAATGGCCGCAACATCAACGTTAAAGTTGTATTCCAATAACCTCAGTTAGGCCCGATAGGCCTGTCGAAACCATTCTTGCCCATGAGTCCCCAGTTACTTTGATCTCGACCACTTCTCCTTTCACTTCTCATGGGATTTCTTCTGGATTCGTTACCTCTTCGATCCCCATTGTACGGTTGATAATGATCCTTACTTGATCTCGGTTCACGATCAATGTTTCTCTTGGCTCTATCGACGGCTCTGACGGGATAAACATACCCCGAAGGGGGCCCAAGTTGATCATTTTTTACTCTAATTTTCGATTGATATCGGTTATGCACGCCGGCCCAAGTAACGGTCAGATATTCTATCAGGTTTTGTTTTAACTGTTGTAAAGCTACCGAGCTTCAAACATTGAGTCCCTGAGTGAAAGCTTGAACGGCCCAATCATCCGCAACCGGGGGTAAGTCCATTCTCTCCATTTGAAATCGGGACACAAACTCTCTGAGCATTTCGTTATCCCTATATTTTACTTTGAAGAGATTTGACATCCTGGTCTCGACCTTGATAGCTCTGGCATATGCTTTTACGAAGTAATCTGCAAGCAGAGCAAATGAGTCAATAGAATTAGGAGATAGGTTATGGTACCATATCATGGCTCCCTTTAACAGGGTCTCTTAGAACTTTTCAACAAGACAGACTCGATCTCATCATCTTCTAAGTTATTCCCTTTGATGGCACATGTGTAGAAGGTTATATGTTCATTTGGGTCGGTCGTTTCATTGTACTTATGAATCTCGAGCATGCGGAACTTCTTAGGGATCGGCTTTGGAGCTGCACTCGAAGGAAAAGTTTTTTGCACGAACTTCTTGGAATCCAGGCCTTTCAATATCGGTGGTGCTCCTAGGATTTGGTCGACCCTAGAATTGTAGGTTTTCACCTTTTTGTCATTAGCTTCGATTTTCTTCTCCCCTGATTCTACCCGTTTGGTCAGTTCCTCGAGCATCTTTATGATCTCGGGGTTAGTCCCTGATTCATTTTCATTCGACCTCTCTGCGACCGGTTCATCTCTGCGGGTGACTTCCTGGGACGGATCGGGTTCAATTCTGCTCGGTGTGCGACTTTGGTTCTGTAACTGAGCAATTGCCGTCTGTTGAGCCTGTAACATTTCGAAGATCACCCGTAGACTGATCCTGTCTCCTACAATGTTTTGTGTATTTTGAGTTGCCGATCGGGTTCCACCACAGATGCTAATCTCGGGGTTGGTAGGCAGGTTCGTGTCGATAGCCACATGTGAATTAGCGTCAATTGGGCTTGTGATCGGAATCCTGGGATCAACAGGAGGTACCTCGTCACCGAGCGCTATGTTGTTATTTTCACTGTGATGACCGGAATCATTGTCAACATGTAGGGGTGCTGATTGATATTTCGATATTTTGAATTTTAGCCTAAAATTAGAGACATTTCAAAGAACAAGTGTAAAGTAGTGTATGTTATGGAGATTTGTATCAAATAACCACTATTATCCTTAGCCCACGGTGGGCGTCAAACTATTTACCCTTAAAATCGGATAACAATTGAATTTGTAAGTGGTTTTAAGGATACTTGGATTAACTTTACACAAAATAATAAAGTAGATTGCAATTGAAATAAATGATGATAAAGTAAATGCAAACCACATGAATTGAACAGTCTCAGCCTTGGAAGGTTAATCACCCTTGAGTCGGACGTACTTTGATCGGTATCAAGACACAGAAGAACAAGAGTTTAAAGAGAAATAATAATGTATTGCTTTGGAATGCATGTTACAATCTATTTTACAAGTAATCACACCCCCTTTTTTATAATAGGGAAGTCCTACATTAGGTACAACTCTATAAAAGGTAAAAATCCTCTAATTAACCGATTGTCGATCTCTTATCGACAACTGACAAGATCTATGCCGTGATATTCGATCGGTCACGGATATCACGGCCTTCTGTTGGCCGAGCTTGACTATCTCACAATGTTTTCGAAGTTAATTGAGGCCAGGGACCGATCCCGAATCACGATCCCGACATCCTAGAGGGCGGACGTTATGGTACGGACTCCAAATTGATGAGATTTCTACCTTGATCTAAGCTCCCATGTTACCATATCTCGAGCTTGGCTTATCATGTCGGAGATCGGGATGTACTATGAGATCGGTTCTACCCGTATACAATGTGCAGATCCGAAGATACGGTAAATTTTTCAGCCGAAGAAGAAAGTGAAAATCAAGTCCATTAAATTTAACTTGCTTCGACAAGTTTGTACTTATAATAGTTGTCCAAAAAAACATGTATAATGTCCTTTAAGAATAAAAATTAAATTATACATAAAATGCAATATTGCGATTAATATAATTGATGAAAATAAGTTACCAAAATGATAGTAGAATTTAGTAGAATTAGTTATACTTACGGAGGGAGCTATCAAAATCTTATCAAGCTCTAAACAAATGTTAAACTTATTTTTTAATTAAATAAACACAGAGGAAATACAAACAAGCTAGGGTAATTGATTATCGTTGCTAGCAGGAGAATATGGGCAGATCAAAAGGAGGAATCTTGGCACACTCCACAACGTACACCACAGAGGAACCTCGCGTCTTTATCCGCCCATCTTTCCCCTTCTGTTAATGATTTTTGCAGCTCTGGCTGCAATATTTCCAGCCATCGCATTCTCTCCTCTTGCACGAGCTTCAATTCTCTCTGCAGATGTGCGGATATAAACCGCAGTGGACATCTCAGTGGTAATGATCAGAGCGAGCTCCTCAAGGAACGTCCTTTGGCTGGCTTCCAATAGCAGGATGACCGCAATGTCTTTCGGGGACTTCCCTGCCTCATAATTGCAGAACTTAGGGAGCATACAAGCAATCAGCCACACTAGCAATAGATAATTCTTTGTCTGAAGGTCTTGGTAGTATGCAGGTCCGATGTGTCTTGCGTACTTGTAGTAGGTTGTATAAATCTATTGGGGTCTACCAGCTGCCACAACCCTTTTTTCTTTTTCCCTCAGGATCAAACGAATTTGTCTCAATGGCTTCTTTGAGGAGGGAATCACCATATTGGACATGATCCAATCTGCATCTATGCCTGAGGAGATCCATGGACATGGATCTCATGGACAAATTCGTTATGAGTCTCATAGTCCACGCGACGATGAAAGTATAAAACATTACATCATCATCCTGGTTAGCTGCGGGCTTCTGCTGCCTGAGCATGCTCGGGATTGATCCTGGCTCTGGCCACTCTCAACTCAAATTCCATCTCAGATTCACCTGGCAACCTTGCTGCAGCCTCATGAGGCACAACGGGAGGAAAATCCGGCTGATTCCTGTCCGCCGGTGCATTGTCTTGGATACCGCCCAAGTCTGCTGGATTAATGTCCTCCATTCCTACAGCCTCAATCTTCTTGGTGTATGCCCACAAAGTAGGTGTGTGATCATCCCCAATCCCTCTAATATTAAGAGCTAACATGAGCCAGGATCGGGCTGTCCTCGGAGTGACCCTCCCTTGGGTGAATGCGTCCTAGAAATAGTGGATGACCCCAGCTAGCACAACCGTAGTGGGAGCATCATTGGGGAAGTAGTAGTGGATAGAATCTACCACCTTATCATCTGTAAATGCGATGGAAGGAATCACCTGAAGATCGAATTTAGCAAGAAGGTGAGCCTTTGTGATAGGCTATATGTATATCCCTGTTATGTTTTGATGATCTAACAAACTTACTACAAGAACCAAATAAGGAACCTGTTATACATTCTCAAGACTTTAAGATCAAAAGGTTCTAGCTTGGGATATGGTTCAACTCTTCAGAGTCAAAGGAACAACAGAGGGAACAGATAGCTACTATTTCCCGAGGAAACTGCACAAGTCAACTTCCCCAGCTGTAAAGTTGCTGCCTGCACACGCTACAGTGCAAAAATAGTGCAGCAGTCAACTTTATGGGGAGTGTCTTTTACCTACCTTGCTTACATCATCCTAGTGATGTCACAAATGCATTATTAACATCAAGGAAGGTAAAACAAATGACTTGAACACTTAGAGAATTTACTCAAGCACACTCACTGTGATTGATCATCAAGAAAACGATTCTCAAGTGCATCAAAAACAAAGAACAACACTATTACGGACCAGTTCCCCATATCAAGTTATTGTATGTCCTTAATTGAGTTTTAACTTTATAATAGTTCTTCAATTATAATTCCAACTTAGCTTGTTTAGAAACATTACATAGGAAACCCTTTGTAAATCATAAACCCTTATGTTTGTGTCTTGGTTAGAGTTAGTCAAGTTGTAAAGTCTTTGTAATATAGTTATTACAAAGTGGCTTGTAATAGAGTGTTACAAGTTAGTGAGGGATTAAGAGGTTAATTCATAGGTTACATAGGTTGTAATCTGAAAGTTGCTCAGTAGTGAAGGTGAAATACTACAAGGGTAGGTCGTGGTTTTTAATCCTGTTGAGTTGAAAATTTTCCACGTAAATTTCCTCCTATTACTTACTCACTGCAGTGTGTGTGGTTTCTGTGGGAATTTATATTTGTGGGAACTTATAGAGAACCTAGTTCTCTATGTAGTTTGGTGGACCCTTAAATTCTATCAATTGGTATCAGAGCTAGTTCTTTCTATCAGGCTAACACCTAGAAAGGATCCTCATGGCTGCTCCACCAAAATTTGAAGAAGGTCAGGCCACCTACAGGCCACCAAGGTTCAATGGCCAGTATTATGGATGGTGGAAGACAAGAATGCATGATTTTATCATGGACGAAGATTCTGAGCTCTGGGACGTCATATGTGATGGACCTTTCGTTCCAACAAAAACCAGTGGTGACCCTGCTGTAACTATTCCCAAAACAAGAAAAGAATTTAATGATGCCGACCGGAAAGCCATAGAGAAGAATTTTCGTGCAAAGAAAATCCTTGTCTGTGGTATTGGTCCTGATGAATACAATAGGATATCGGCATGTAGTCAGCCAAGGAAATCTGGGAAGCTCTCTAGATAGCTCACGAAGGAACAACAGAGGTCAAGCAATCCAAGATCGATATGCTCACAACCAAATACGAGCTCTTCAGGATGAAAGATGATGAATCTATCCAAGATATGCATACTCTCTTCACCTCTATCATTAATGATCTTCACTCTCGTAGTGAAATTATTTCAAGAAACAAGTTTGTTAGGAAAATCCTTAGTGTGCTGCCCAGTTTTTTGAAAAGCAAAGTGAACGCCATTACAGAGGCGAAGGACTTGCAGAAGCAGACCATCGATGAACTCGTTGGCAATCTAAGAACATATGAAATGAAGAAAAAAAAGGATAATGAAAGAAGAGATCCCAAAAGAGAGAAGAACCTGGTCCTCAAGACGGACAACAATGATTCAAGTGGTGAGGATGGTGATATGGCTTACTTGACAAGAAGATTTCAGAAGACGGTTCGCAGAAATGGAGGCATTCCAAAAAGGGGGAGTTCTAGCAAGCCAAAAAACTATGACCTCTGTCATAAGTGTGGCAAGCCAGGACACTTCATCAAGGATTGTCCCCTCCTAAAGCAGGATTAATTCAAGCACAACACAAATAAAGCAGCCAAGAGGAACCCGATTCCTGATAAACATTTCAAGAGAAAGAATGTCACTGACAATGTTGTGAAATAAGCTCTTGCTGTATGGAGAGATTCATCCAGCGAATCTAAAGAAGAAAATGATCATGGTGATAGTTCAATGATGGAAGTAGAAAGTGAAACAAATGAGTATGACTCAATCTTTGCCTTGATGGCTTAGTCTGATGATGATGAAGATGACGACGATGATGAGGTAAATTTTCTGGATGTTCAGAGAAATCTGAAATCTTACTCTCCTAATAAACTCATGTATTTGGCAAATGTGTTAATTGATGCTTATCACAGTCTTATAAATGATAAATATGCTTTAACTGTAAAATTAGGAGAAGCAAAACAGACCAGAGATGACCTAGTAGTCGTTGTAATTGATTTAAAGGAAACAATTAAGAACCTGAAGAAAGAGAAGGGTGTCGTAGATAAAAAAAAATTGCAAATATAGAACATGAAAGAGATGATCTAATGGTCGTTATGGTAGACCTAAAAGAGACCATTGAGTGTGTAAGAAAATAAAAAGAAATCTTAACTAAGAGGGTTGCAAACATTGAGCATGAGAAAGATGACCTATTAGTGATTCTAGTGGACTTGAAGGAAACAATTGGGGAACTTAAAATGGAGAGTAGGCCTGAAAATTCTCAAAAGGGAAAGGAAGTTGCAAGTGAGGCACACATTAAGCTTGAAAGTGAGTTAAATTCAGTCAAGTGCAGTCTATGTGCTGAGCTTGAGAAAAACAAACAACTTCATGAAGAACTAAGAAGAGTGAAGAGTGACCTTGAAAAATCACTCAAGTAGACCTGGTCCTCTAATGTTATCACTTCCATGTACACCAACAATGGGGAAAACAAGCAGGGGATTGGGTTCCAAAGGGAAAAGATTCCTTACAATCCTTATAGCAAGTATGTTATTGTACCTGATAATTGGCTTTGCACTCACTGTGGCAACAATGGGCACTTTAAAGAAAACTGTAAGGCTAGATTTCACTCACAGTAGAAAAATAAAGTTTTTGCTGAAAAAGTAACTACTGGTAGAGAACCTAGTCCCTCATATAAAAAAACGCATGATGCCTGCTTGGACCAGAAGATCCCTCATTCACCCCTTTTCCTCATTACAAGGGACCCAAACTCGTTTGGGTTCCTAAGTCTAACTCCTGATTTTCTTGTGCAGGGAACAGTGAAAGAAAGCAGCCTACAATAGTACATGGATAGCGACAGCTCAAAGCATATGACTGGAAGTACAAATGATTTCCTTTCACTTAAGGCCCTGCAAGGAGGGAGTGTATCCTTTGGAAATGGCAAGAAGGGATACATTCTGGGAGTTGGAAGGATTGGGAAGTCTCTCTCATACTCAATCGAAAATATGTACTACATGAACAGGTTGAAGTACAGCTTGCTAAGTGTTTCCCAAATCTGTGACAAGGGAAACAAGGTGAAATTTGCGTCAAAAATATGTACAGTCACAAACCTAGTGACTGGTGAGGTGGTTCTAGTAGCAAAAAGATACAAAAATATCTATGTTGCTGATTTTAAGTCTCTACAGAATGGTGATCTCAGTTGTCTAAGTGTTGTTGATGATGATGCTGAATTATGGCATAGGAGGTTGGGTCATGCAAGCTTCACGTTGCTAAACAAATTGGTCAGGAAGGACCTGATTCGTGGTGTGCCCAAGTCAAGTTTCAAGGATCACAAAGTGCGTGTTACATGTGTAAAAGGAAAGCAAGTCAGATCCTCATTCAAGCCCAAAAGGGAAGTCAGTACCTCAAGGCCACTTAATCTTCTTCACATGGATCTATGTGGACCCATGAGGGTGGCAAGCAGGGGAGGAAAGAAATATATCTTCGTTATAGTTTACGATTACTCCAGATTCACCTAGACTCTATTTCTCAAAACCAAGGATGAAATCTTTGAAGTGTTTGTTGCCTTCGTCAAAAAGATTCAAGTGAAGATGGGTAATAATGTAGCTTGCATCAGGTCTGATCATGGGACAGAGTTCGACAATGCCAAATTTGATGAGTTCTGTACTGAAAATGGTATCACTCACAAATTTTCAGCTCCAAGAACACCTCAACAAAATGGTGTTGTGGAGAGGAAGAATAGAACTCTTGAAGACATGGCAAGGACAATGTTGATTGACAGTGGGATTGCAAAGAATTTCTGGGCAGAAGCTGTCAATACTGCTTGCTACATGATGAACGGGTGCATGATCAGGTCCCTTCTGAACAAGACTCCATATGAACTGCTAAATGGAAGGAAGCCCAAGCTGACACATCTAAGGACTTTTAGGTGTAAATATTTTGTCCTCAACAATGGAAAGGAAACTCTTGGAAAATTCGATGCCAAAAGTGATGAAGGAATCTTTCTGGGATACTCATCTCAAAGCAAAGCTTACACATTATACAATAAAAGGACTTAATGTGCTGAAGAGAGTATACATGCGATCTTTGATGAATATCACCTCTCCTGTGAGAAGGACAGACGTGTTGACCAAGATGGGGAACATTTTATCTATTCCATGTGAAGTTATTGACATGGAAAATGGAAAGGCAGACATGATGAGTCATGTCAAGGAATCCAGTGAAGATGATGCAAATACATCTCCATCTATTGGAGAGAAACCTGGTCCCACAATCACAACAACTGAAGCTAAAAATAGAGTTGTTGATGCAGTCCAAGGTACTCCACTTGCTGAAGTAAGAAGCGGCCAAGAACCTCAGTCAGATATACCTGGCTCCTCTACCAATGAGATTCAGGTACCATATTGGAAGCACAAAAGGTCACATCATCTTGACAACATAATCACTCCTCTCGACTCAAGAATTCAGACCAGGTCAAAACCTAGAAACTCACTTGCCTTCTCAGCCTTTCTTTCTCAAATAGAGACCAAAAACATCAAAGAAGCTTTGAAAGATGCAGACTAGATCAATGCCATGCAAGAAGAGCTGCATCAATTTAAAAGAAACAAATATGGCACCTGGTTCCTCGACCTGCAGATCGAACCGTTATAGGAACCAGGTGGGTATTCAGGAACAAACTTGATGAGTTTGAAAACACAACAAGAAATAAGGCAAGGCTTGTAGTTCAAGGCTACAATCAGGAAGAAGGGATTGACTATGATGAAACTTTTTCTCTAGTTGCTCGAAGGGAAGCTATCAGAATCCTTATAGCCTTTGCATCACATATAGAATTCACACTATTCCAAATGGATATAAAAAGTGCATTTCTGAATGGCTTCCTAAAAGAAGAAGTTTATGTCAAGCAACCTCCTGGATTTGAGAGTCACGAGCAACCTGAGCATGTGTTCAAACTCGACAAGGCACTGTATGGGCTAAAGCAGGCTCCCCGGGCTTGGTATGAAAGGTTGTCAAAGTTCCTTCTAGAAAATGGCTTTACAAGAGGGAAAATTGACAACACTCTTTTTCTGAAGAAACGAGGGAGGAACCTACTCATTGTTCAAGTATATGTTAATGATATCATTTTCGGAGCCACAACTGACTCTCTTTGTGAAGAGTTTGCAAAACTCATGGGGAGTGAGTTCGAGATGAGTATGATGGGAGAATTAAATTTCTTCCTGGGACTTAAAGTGAGGCAATCTCAAAAGAGGACATTGATAAGTCAGCAGAAGTACATCAAGGAGCTGCTGAAAAGGTTTAACATGGAAGCATCAAAAGTTATTGACACTCCTATTGTCACAACTACTCGTCTAGACATGGATGAACCCGGTTCCCCTGTAAATTAGACCATGTATAGAGGGATTATAGGGTCACTCTTGTATCTCACTGCAAGCAGACCAGACATTGTGTTTGGTGTGGGTCTTTGTGCAAGATTTCAATCTAATCCAAAGGAATCTCATCTGAAGGCTTCCAAGAGAATATCGAGATATCTCAAAAGAACGCAGGACCTGGTTCTCTACTATCCCTCAGGTGACAGCTTTAATCTTGTTGGGTATGCTAATGCTGATTATGCAGGATATCTAGCGGACAGGAAAAGCACGTCTGAAATGGTACATTTCCTGGGTTCCTGTCTAATCTCGTGGGGTACAAGGAGAAAAATTCCATGGCACTCTCAACTACAGAAGCGGAATATGTAGCAGATGCTTCTTGCTATGCTCAATTGTTGTGGATCAAACAGCAGTTGAAAGACTTTGGAGTGTTCTCTGACTATGTGCCCCTCTTATGTGACAATACAAGTGCACTCAATATGGCCAAAAATCCAGTCCAACATAAGAGAACCAAGCACATTGATGTGCATCACCACTTCCTTAGAGACAATGTTGAAAAGGGGCTTATTTGCATGAAATTCTGCAGCACAGAAGATTAGATTGCAGATATATTTACCAAGGCCTTAAGCAGAGAATATTTTAAAAGAAATCGCCTGACACTGGGTTGATAAAACCCAACTGAGAACCTGGTCCCTTGATGATTGGCTATGAAAGAAATGTTCAGGTAAAATTAGTTAAAAAGTATTTTCTAGCAATGTCTAACTCATCTCTATACCGTTACAGGTAGACACGCATGATGATTACATAGCAAATAGGCAGTGGATGCAGTACACGCTGGTAAAAAGGGCAAAGCTTACAGATGCAAGATTAGTCAGGGAACCTGGTTCTTCTAACACAGGTTAGTAGCTTCTTTATTCTCTCATGCATAAATTTGAACGGCTAAAATAAGTGCCACGTCATCAGTGCGTCAGTTTCTTTTCCTTGCGTCTTTTGAACCCAAACGTCTCCCCCGTTAATAATCGACCCGACTCCCAAAATTACCTCCCTTTCTTAACTGGTCCCTCATCCATCTTAAATACATCCATCACTATCACAACTCTTCACATCAAACTTCAAACTATCCCTTCTTCTTCCTCTCTTCAAACTACCCATTCATTTTCTTCAATTCATCACTTCTCACCATGGCTGAAAATTATGAAAACTCGAGTGTTCCAAGTAACACCCCAACTGAGTCCTCGCCAGTTAAAACACCAATGTCGCTCCTCACTACTACTAGCCTAAACCCTAGGACAGAGTCACCCCCACTCTGAGTTTCCTCTCCTACCCAATCGAGTTCTGGTTCTCATATGAGTCATAAAATCTCGACTCCTAAAAGGTTTGTGTCTACGAGCTCTCCTCCTGCCTCGCCGGAAAATCTGGGTAAATAGGGTAAAGTTGACGAAGAAGAAAATCAGGAAATCTCCAGTCTTCCTTTGGATGAAGGCTCAAATGCAAACCAAACTGCTGGTTCTGAGAATGCTTCAGTTCCTAATCTTGAGCCTACAAGTACAACTCCTTCTTCTTCTGCATTTTCCATGGAGTTACAAGAGAAAGAAGGAATAGAAAACATGCTATCTATAGCTAATGAAGAGGTTATTATCAAAGGAAGTGCGTATGGGTCTGAGGCTCAAGGGGAAGAGTCTAAGACTGTGGTAGAGGGTAGAGTGTTTGTGCCTGTTGAACAATCGGCACAGGACAATACTACTGGGGTACCAAATGAGGGACCTGATCTCTCCTCAGAAGATCCAACTCAGAGGTCCTCTCAAGAGACGCAGGTCAGTATTGATCTTGCTCCCTCCCCTCATTTTGATGCTGAGCCTTTTTTCTGTGGTTGTGCCTGAGATGAGATCTGATTTTGAAGAAGTAGTTGGGGAAAGTGAAGAGGATTCTGATGATATGCCAATTGCTAGCTTGACTAGGCATAGACCAATGGTTGCTTAAGAGTCTACTCCTAAGCGACCTACTACAAGGTTACAAAGGAAGGAGGCTCTTGAGTCTGTGCTTAAGAACAGCCAAGCTAAGTCAAGTAAAAGAAAATTAGTGAAAGATGGGAAAGTTTTGAGCGAGAAGATAGTTCCAGTTATGAATGTGGACGATGAAGTAGAAGAGGAACCTGGTTCCTTGAATAAAAAGCGCTCACAGAAGCATGGTCTCCACAAGCCTAAAAGGGGATCTTCTGTGTCTGCTGAAAGTCTGAACAAGTCTGATGATGTTGTCGCTAGTGAAAATATGGTGAAAGAATCTGGTGATAAGTTGGTAGAAGAGTCTGCTGCTAGGGTGATGGAGGAATTAGGTGAAAAGTCTGTGAAGTCTGATGAAAAAGGAAAGAATGTTCGCAAGTCTGCTAAGAGAAAAGCTTATACTGATGAGGACCTTGGTTCCTCAAAGAATGTCAAAGTAGGTGATCCAAGAAGTGCTGAGAAAGAGAAGTTGAGGAATCAAAAGGTGTTATGGAGCCGCACATTTTCCCGTTACATTTTAGAGGAGGTTGGTATGAGACAACTAGTTAAAATTTGTGAGTTTCAACAGTGGACACATTTGTTCACAATTGATACTCCAAAGGTGTATGAGGAGGAAGTTCAAAGTTTCTATGCCGACCTCTTCAAAGTTGAGGATGATCACATCTGTGTGCTGGTGAATGGAGTTGATATGGTAATGGACTTTGCTTTGTTGGGATCTATTCTCGATGTGCATGCTGAAGGGCTGTCTAGTATTCAGGGATCTTGTTCTCAAAATTTTAGAAACGCCATCCTGAAGGACAGAGCAGTTCAGCAAGGGGAACAGTACAGGAGAAGGTCCTCCTTCCTGTATACCAACTGCTGTTTGAGATGGTGAACAAGGTCCTGCTCCCTCGTGCTGATAGAAGATCTATCACTTCTCGTGCAGCCTTGTTCCTCATGGTAGCACTGGACAACTTCACTACCATCAACCTGCCTGGGATCATGATTGAGCACATGCAGAAAGTGGCAGATTTTAAAGATGGTAATCATGGGCTGCCTTATGGGTTCCTTCTCACCAAGGTCTTTAAGTATTTCAAGGTTCCTCTAGGACAAGCTAAAGTGGGCACTAAGAAGCAAACTTTCTCCAAGTCCACTCTGGAAGAATGTGAGTGCATTGATAGGGCTGGAGGAGTTGGAAGTACTTCTACCATTTCTCAGTTGATCAACGCTCAGAACAGTGCTACTGCTGAGATAAGGCAGTTGAAAGTAAGGAATGCTATTCTTGAGAGTCAGTTGAGTCAGCTTCAGGAGGCACCTGGTTCCAGTATCTCTCAAAGTGAAGAGGTTGCCCGTCTGACCAAGGAGAATGTTGAGCTCAAGAAATAGGTGGAGGACTTGAAAGAGAAACTGCTCAATGAGCAAATGTCGGCGAATGCTCGAATGGATCTCGTCCTCCAAGCCCTTGCCTCTACATCTAAGCCCTCTCCTTCCAGTGCTCCCTAAATAGTGTCCCCTCAGTGTCAAGTCTTACGTATTGGTTTCCTATGATTAGTTTTTTTATAAAGTTTGTGGTATTTATTTTTGTTGTTCTGAATTGTGGATGGTTGTCAGTAACATTGACTTTGCTCCCTGTTTTCAAATTCAAATTGTTTAATGGAAGCTTTTTCCTTTTTGATGTATATCCCTTGTCTTTATGCTCTGTTTTTAGTCATGTTGTGTGCACACAAGTGGCATGAGTTAACTCAAGCTAGGCTTCCTTCTGTTATAAGCCTATTACTAATCTTTTTATGATGCCAAAAGGGGGAAAAATAATTCAGGGGGAACAGGATGGGAAACAGATCAGGGGGAATTCAGGAAATGCTGGTTCTTATGGGGAACTTGAATTATAAGTTTGTCATCATCAAAAAAGAAAAAATTGATAGGCTATATGTATATCCCTGTTATGATTTGATGATCTAACAAACTTACTGTCAAGAACCAGATAAGGAACCTGTTACATATTCTCAAGACCTTAAGATCAAAAAGTTCTAGCTTGGGATATGGTTCAACTCTTCAGAGTCAAAGGAACAACAGAGGGAACAGATAGCTACCGTTTCCCGAGGAAACTGCATAAGTCAACTGCCCCAACTGTAAAGCTGCTGCCTGCACACGCTACAATGCAAAAATAGTGCAGCAGTCAACTTTGTGGGGAGTGTCTTTTACCTACCTTGCTTACATCATCCTAGTGATGTCACAAATGCGTTATTAACATCAAGGAAGGTAAAACAAATGACTTGAACACTTAGAGAATTTACTCAAGCACACTCACTATGATTGATCATCAAGAAAATGATTCTCAAGTGTATCAAGAACAAAGAACAACACTACTACGGACCAGTTTCCCATATCAAGTTATTGTATGTCCTTAGTTGAGTTGTAACTTTGTAATAGTTCTTCAATTGTAATTCCTACTTAGCTTGTTTAGAAACATTATGTTGGAAACCCTTTGTAAATCATAAACCCTTGTGTTTGTGTCTTGGCTAGAGTTAGTCGAGTTGTAAAGTATTTGTAATAGAATTATTACAAAGTGGCTTGTAATAGAGTGTTACAAGTTAGTGAGGGATTAAGAGGTTAATTCCTAGGTTACATAGGTTGTACTCTAAAAGTTGCTCAGTAGTGAAGTTGAAATCCTACAAGGGTAGGTCGTGGTTTTTAATCCCGTTGAGTTGAGAATTTTTCACGTAAATTTTCTCCTGTCATTTATTCACTGCAGTGTGCGTGATTTCTGTGAAAACATATATTTGTGAGAACTTATAGAGAACCTTGTTCTCTATATAGTTTGGTGGACCCTTAAATTCTATGGATCCGGATTAACAGCAGCCATTTGTATTGCGGCTTATCTGAGTTGTGGTGTGAGCGTATGATTACTGGAGTTCCAAAAGTATCAGATTCAAGCGCAACAACTTAACAAATCGTTCACGTCACCAGTCGTATCCTGAGAGAAAATCACCAAAAAACGAAAAAGGAAAATAGAACAAAGAATACAAGTATAGGACTCTATTTGACAACTCCAATGGAGAATCTTTTAAAATGTTCTTTCGACAAATTAAAGAGGTGTTAATTGAATAGACTTTTTAGAAGTTTTATTTTATACTTTTCTAAAAAGTAATTTTCAAAAGTGCCTGAAGGCAATTTTAACTAAAGAGTTTTTTCGTTAAGTTTCTGAAAGGTAAAATTTTCTGAAGTTTTTGGAAAGACCTTGTATGGACAACACCACCAGTAATTTAGAACTTGCGTAGACGAAAGTCAGATACTCAGTAATCTTATTTAATTCTTTAAGCAGTAAATCTAAAAAGAAATATTAACTATTGCGAAAATGTGTAGAAGAAAGTCAGAAACGTATCGAATTTATTCAATTCTTTAATTAAGTAGTAAATCAAAAAGCAATACGTATATTATTATAGAGAAATTGTACAGAAGCAATCAGAGACCTATCGCTCTTATTTTATTCTTTGCCAAAGTGAAGCAACTAAGAAACTGTGTATAAGAAAGTCAAAAGTTTATCAATTTTGTTTTACTAAGAATTATTTTAAGCATAAAGTCAAAAGTATATTACTTCCTCGGTTTCACTTTGTTGATTCTATTACTGTTTTAAAAAGAATGACATATTTAAATATTTTTTATAAATTTTAGTCTCATAAATACTATAGTATATTTTTATTTTAATTTTTAGGTTTTGTGTTAATTCAAACTAGGAAAAATAAAGTGAAACAAATAAAGTAATTTAACCTTAATTGACGGTAATATTCCTATTCTAGATCTATTAATTTGGTTAGAGGAATATAACGTGGCGAGTGGACAAGGAGAAGACAAACTCATATGAAGCGTTAGCTAGGAATGGGTCGTCATTGCTTGCCATTTGGATGACAAACTAAAAGTTACTTGTCGACTTTACTACTGTACTACTTGACATCTGCTTCAGTTCACAATTGCCCGATTTTACTTTACTGGCCACTCTTTCAACTACTTCATCTCGTAGTAACAAATTAGCATAACAAATTAAGTATATAATATGCAAAACTATAATACTAAAATTCATAATCAATAATAATAAAAATAGGAATAAGGAAGTGAAAAACTCATAGAAGAATTTGACGTCTTGCTCCTAGCGTGTTCTTGCCTTCTTAAGCCGAATTCCCTCTCAAAACATCCTCCTTGTGGAGTCTGCCCCTCAAAAACGGCTTTCCCTTCTTCAAACATGTTTAGGAAATATTTATAGGCTAGGGTTAAAGTCCTTGAGTCCAAATCCGGGTCAGGGTCTTTTAACCCGCGACTTTTAATTACCTGGCTATAGACCTTGCGAAGTCTGGTCTGTAGCGCAGTCAACCTGGCTATAGACCTCGCGAAGCATGGTCTGTAGCGCGGTCAACCTGGCTATAGACCTCGCAAAGCATGGTCTGTAACACGGTTTGGGTACTTGTCATTTTTGTGGTCTTTTCTTGCATTTTCGTCCTCTTTTTGTGCAACCTTCGCTCGTCTTTGTCTTCCGATGCTCCTACATATAAAACAGCATAATTTAGATCAAACGTCGCACAATTAACCACTAAACTAACATGTAAGGCGAGTAATATACTAAAAGTGTAGCATTTTGGCCTAATATCAACTGCTGAAATCATTTGGCTACATTTTCTTCTACTAGATCTTCACATATCTATTTCTTCTCCATCCACAATTTTGTGTGACAATGTTAGTAGCATATATTTGGCTCACAACCCTCTCCAGCATGCTCGCACCAAACATATTGAGATTGATATTCGTTTTGTTCGTGAAAAATTTGCATCGGGTACTTTTCAAGTCAAATACTGTCCAAGTTAAGATCAACTTGCAAATTTGCTAACCAAAGCAATTTTTTCTCCACGTTTGTTATTTCTACGTGACAAGCGTTGTGTTCTTTCAGATCATGCATCGTTTGAGGGAGTGTGATATAAGTATTGTATATAAGGATCACTTTAGTCATTTTTATGTACATTATGTATCTGCTTGTAATTGTTTTATATCATGAAGAGTATACCTTTTCACAATAATAACATTCAAATCTTAAACTTGTTCTGATATTATGTAATCACTTAACCTAAAGATTTATAACTAATAGAAATTCAATTTTATCAATTTTAGGTAACGGACCCTTTGAGGGTGGGGTAAAGACACCCGAAAAGAAAAAACAAATACAGTGAGGAAACGTGATGTGCTGAAGACAGTTCTCCTAAACCATTCTGAAAATCTGAGTGGTCATTCCCCTGGAAATTGACAATTCTTCAGACATACTAGTGTTTGAGATTGTTTTTTTTTTTGGTAATAAAGTCATTGAGACTGACTAGAATCTCTGAATCTGTAGATGCAGATAAGAGAATATTGTTCGGCTGAATGGTTATTGTCCTTTTTAAATTTTGAAATGCTAACTTTGAAATATTAAATTGTTAACTATGAGATTAATCTTAGTCCTCCAACAATTCCAAAGTAAACTAATCTAAAGATTAAGCTGGGAGTACTTCTTAAGAAGAATTTTGAGCAAATCTTGTCGGGTACAGATTTAGCTTAATGAGTGGATCATCTACCTCCATCTGATTATACAAATATTAAATGTCATCATTGTATATGACCGATATTGTGAATAGAACGTAGGTCAATTGAAATAGATAATGTCCGATTAAAATTCCATATCTTTTGACATTATTTACCTTATTTACCTTACTTGATTTTATTATTGATGCTAATTTGTAATATTTGAACTTAATTGAGTTTATTTTATGTGTAAGAATACATGAATATGAAGTTGAGAAATTTGCACGAATTGGTACCTAAAAGCTACAAAATAAAGCACGGAAAGAAGACATTGCAAAGCCATAAAAGCTGACAGCCTTAGATAGTGCAAGGCCATGAAAACTCACAGCCTTTAGACAGTGCAAGGCACTATCCAGCGCGCCAAAGTTGGCGCCTATGATGGCGCAAGGCATTATATTTTGGGCGCCTCTGATGGCGTCTTGCACTGTAGTTTTGGCACTCCTGATGATGCCCCTGCGCTGACGAGGTCTATTCGAGTCACTTTTGTTTCCTCCTCAGTTTTGGTCATGTACACTTTAACTCTACCTTATAAATACCTCCTAAACTTAGTTTTTAGAGGGGGCAGATATTATTGGAGAGGAAAAGGGCTACGGAACACGTGGAAGCAACGAATCACAAGAGTTTTTCTTTTCGTTCTTCTTTAATATGTAGTTTAATGCTTTTGAATAGTATTATGATTATTTATACAATTATGAGTAGCTAAACTCTCTCATTTAGGGTTTGATGGAAACTATTGGAGGATATTTTTTCACTGCAGTTAATATAAATTTGGCATTGACTTTTCTCTAGTTGTTCAACTACGTATTCATTGTTGTTGATTGAAGAACTCTCAATTGACTGTGCTTATTTAGTGTGTATTGCTTGGAAAGGGTACACATTTAAGTAGTTGTTGAACAACAACACTCTTAATGTATGTGAGTAATCAATACGGAAGGTTTAAAGGTGGGATTGAGAATAACGAATTCTTGGTGTGATCAGAGTGAACGGTGAACTAGTGTCAGCTAGTGTAATTCGGAAGAATACGTATAGTAAATTGTGGTAGTTGCTCGGAAGAGAATTACGACACCCGAAGTATTCACTATGGATAGAGAATACTTATGCGAAATTATAGAAGACGTAGCGGGAAGAATTCCGAAAATTAAAAAAATTATAACTCTACTCCTTCTTTAGCCTTAATTCTATAATCTTATATTCCGCTAAATTCGTTAGTAGAGTAACAAGTTTATTATATTTAGAAGAACGCAATACAAACAACAAAATTTGCATTGTCCAGAAAAGTTATCCCCACATCAAAGTAATCACGTAAACATATTTGTAAACTTCATGACTTATATTACATACACGAAAAAACAAAACGAAATAAAAACAAAAGAAACCGTTTTGTAGTGCATTTCAACTAGCGAAGGAAACCGCCATAGACATAACCAAAAACCCAAGAAAGCCAGCGCTCTTGCAGCCCAAGGAAACAACACGCGGCGACAGAAAGGACTAATGGGGCCAAAATAATTAAGCAGTTCAATGAATTGAACTGGATGAGTTCAATCTATAAATTAACTTCTATTAGATCTATTGTGTAACACTTTCTTTAGAAGTTCAATGAATTTTCTCATACATACACTAACACATGAGACCGTGTTGGTGTATCAAATGTAACTTTATTGACAAATTTAAACTTTTGAGGTTTGATGAAGGAATACTTATAACATCGATTACAACTTTTTCATAGTTATCTTATCTTTTACGTAACAAGTTTATTATTTTTAGAAGAACGCAATACCAACAACAAAATTTGCATTTTCTTTTTCCAGAAAAGTTATCCCCACATCAAAGTACTCACGGAAACATATGTGTAAACTCCATGACGTCCGTTACATTCACGAAAACAAAACGAAATAAAAACAAAAGAAACCGTTTTGTAGTCCATTTCAACTAGCGAAGGAAATGGAGATAACCGCCATAGACAACCAAAAACTCAAGAAAGCCAGCTCTTGCAGCCCAAGGAAACAACACGCGGCGACAGAAAGGACTAATGGGGCCAAAATAATTAAGCAGCCAATAATAGCACAAAACGTCGAGAGGAAAAACGTGGAGGAAGAACGAAGAATATTTAGATTTGCGGGAGCCGAAAAAGAAAAGCTTTGATTTTATGGAAGGTGAAATGAGGGCCGTTGTGTGCAGAACAAACAGGAGGAGGGAATCCAAGCAGGCGGTGCTGATTTGACGATGTCTCTCACTCCGAATCATCATCAATACTTTCCTGTGGGGCGGCAACTCATAGTGCATTACACGTCACTCGAACCTTCTTTGTCTCAAATACTTTTGAGTTGTGAGCTTACGAGCGTCAACCTATATAGTTTGGTAAATAAAAATCTCTCTGTACGTACTAATTAAGAAAACTTCAATAGTTTGGTAAAAGTAATTGCTTTGTTGCATTTAGCTTATATTGTAACCACCACTAACAGTCCACTGTCTAGTTTCTTGTTAAAAAATTGTATCGAATAATATGATTCTTGATCATGTTTTGACACGTATCCTAAAGGATTTGTTTGACCAAAAATATAACTCTTGGATCAAATAATTAAATTTATATAATTATGGGTTAAATTTAATTAATAATAATATTTCTAGATGTAGCTTTCGAGGGTGCGATGAACGTCAAATAGATTAGGTGGAATAATGATAACAATATGCAATAATTATTCCAAAAAGCATGAGCAATGTCATGGGCGGCTTTCCAGCCATGCCCCATGACCCTTTGGACGCGCCCTGTGGCGTCCTAGCAAGCCTCCCAGCGCCATGGTCGGCCCCGTGGTCTCAGCAACTCCAAGTGACAAGCGCGCATGTGCCTCTGTCGCCCCACCGCTAGCCATCGCTGGCGCCCAGCCACAGGAAGTCGCCAACAGCACCGCGCGCGCAGAACCTGATGCTAAAGACAAAGTTGCTGCCAACGGACCTGTTTCTACCCTGTAGAAGTCTAAGTCTTTTTCATTGTAAATATAGAGTAGTTTTAGTGCATTTTTCTTTAAGTGTGCTTCTACAGCTTATTTAGGTCAAGTTATGTAACTTTGGTTTATTTTTTTTAAGCATTATTAAGGGGATCAAGCAATCAAACTTTCTAGCAAGCAAACAATTCTTTGTACTGGTGTCTCTCCCCCTCGACACCGCGTTGCCTTTCTGTAATAGCTGTAATAGCTTCATTAATGCAATCAAGCTTTCTTTCATCCTCAATTCTCTTTTCTGTCTCTCAGTTGCTCATGGCATTAGTTTTCCCGTACGGCACTGACAATCTAGTCTAGCGTACGGAGGGGACCTCAGTTGGCGGACATCAATCGCACTGACATCGATTGCTTAGCCTTACGTCGCCCTTCCAAAGAATCTCAGGAAGGCGCCACGTAACAGTTGGTATCAAAGCCTAGGCTCGACATCGGACGAGGGATTACATTGCAATTACCACCATTTCTGACCATGGTGAATCATGGGGATCACATCGCGATCCTTGAGGAGACGGTTGACGTATTACGGTCCATCGTGGAAATGGTGCCTGACCTAAAGACCAACCTAGTGCAAAGGTTGGACGACCTGGACCGCAGACTGCTCCAGGCCGAAGTTGCAATAGAAAACATCAGTCGCGACTCTGAAGGAGACCGGCAAACAGCAGCCACAGAGGCAGCCGAAATGTTTGGTAAATTCGAGGTCCTCCAACAGGAGCGTGCCGAGGATTTATCCCACAGGGCACAAGAGGCAGACAGGGTGATTTCCATGCAATAAACTATAGACAACTTGACAAACCAGCTCAACATTGTCAATGCTGCTTTACAAGGCCTACTTCGAGGAGGCGGAAATTAAATCGGGGGTGTTGTGAACCTCGCCCCTGTGGCACAAAAACTGAAAATTCCTGAGCCAAAGCCATACAGTGGAGCTCAGAATGCCAAAGAAGTGAAAAACTTCATTTTCGACATTAAACAATACTTCGATGTCGTGGGGGCCTAGAAGAAGCTAAAAAGGTAGCAACTGCTGCCATGTATCTTCAGGGTAATGCCAAACTCTGGTGGCAGGTGAAATACGAAGTCATAAGGGCCGGTGAAGATGCCCTCGAGACATGGGCAGAACTGAAGGCAGCCATACGCTTACAGTTCTTCCCCGAAAATGTTGAGTACAATGCAAGGAAAAAGCTACGGGAGCTCCGCCAGACCAAATCAGTGCGGGATTACATGCGGGAATTCTCTGCGCTCATGCTGAACATCTGTGACATGGGGGACAAAGAAAACCTCTTCACATTCCTGGAAGGGTTAAAACCTTATGCCCGTATGGAGCTGCAAAGACAAAGGGTAGACATGTTACCTAAGGCGATCCAAGCAGCAAAGTGCCTTGGAGATTATCAAATGAAAACCCGGAAGGACAGGCCTCAACAGCCTGTCCGAGGAGGATATAAATGGGGCCAGCCAAACACTGGTGGCCCTAGCAGAAGTTGAGGAGACCGGAGTGCAACCAAATCTAAGGCTCTCTCCTCAAGCAGTACTAGCATTGCATCTAACAACAATGATCGGGGGAGGAAACCCCCCTCAGGATGTCGTTAATGTGGTGGACCACATTGGAATAATGAATGCCCACATGTACAGATGAATGCCCATCAAGATTTTGATGATGGGACGGATGACGACGCAGATAATGCGGACCAGAATAAACCAGTAGGTGCATTCAATGCAATTGTTGGCTGTATTTCTGAGTCCTTTACGGGAATCGGTGCTGGTATCCGTAAGAAGAAGGACCCATGTCCAATCACCAAGAAAGGGAAAACGAAGGCAAATGAGAGGACTCATCTTAAGCAAGAGAGGACCTTATGTTCGTCAACATGAAGGTAAATGGCAAGCGCATTAGGGCGATGATAGACATGGGTGCTACCCACAACTACTTAGCCTCGACTTAGGTGGATCGCCTTGGCCTGGTTGTAGAAAAGGGCAGAGGTCATGTCAAGGCTATCAACTCACCTCCTCAGCCAGTGGATGGAATATCCAAAGAAGTACCAGTGAAGCTTGGCCCTTATGAATGAAAATTCAACCTGCGCATGGTGATCATAGATGACTTCGAGTTGATAGTGGGGTTGGAATTCTTGAGGCAAACCAACACCATGCTCGTACCGTATGAAGACATGCTAGTGATGATGGGAAGAAATGGGGCCAAGCCCTGCATTATCCCCTGCATGCCCATGAAGATGGCCGCAGAGAACATCTCGGCCTTGTAGTTGAAGAAGGGGATCAGAAAACATGAACCTACGTTCTTGCCTACCCTCGGCATTGAAGATATAGAACACTCCTCGGGTCACAGTCCTACACCCGTGAAGGAGATGCTACTTGAATTTAAAGAAATCATGCCACAAGACATGCTAAAGCGACTCTCGCCTAGGCACAGTGTGAACCATGAGATTGAGTTGGTGTCGGGTGCAAAGCCACCTGCCCGGGCACCGTACAGAATGTCACAACCCAAACTCACCGAGCTTCGGAGATAATTGATGGAAATATTAGACACAGGGATCATCATACCCTCCAAGTCCCCATACGGGTCCCCTGTGCTATTCCAAAAGAAACATGATGGTAGTATACGACTCTGTGTGGATTATCGAGCTCTAAACAAAATCACCGTGAAGAACAAGTACCCTATTTCGCTAATGGCAAACTTGTTCGATAGACTGGGTGGTGCGACGGTGTTCACCAAAATAGACCTGAGGAAAGGTTATTGGTAAGTTCGGATTGCAGAGGGTGATGAACACAAGACGACCTGTGTGACAAGATATGGGTCGTACGACTTCCTGGTTATGCCATTCGGCTTGACTAATGCGCCAGCCACATTTTGCCTGATGAACCAAATATTCCAAGAATACATTGACAAAATCGTGGTGGTATACTTGGAAGATTGTGGTATATAGCCAGACACTGGAAGAACACCTGGAGCACTTGTGGAAGGTCCTAGCCCGATTGTGGGAGCACGAATTATATGCGAAGCTATCCAAGTACTCCTTTGCTCAGAAACAAATTGACTTCCTCGGACATGTCATCGAGGAAGGGTAGATCAAGATGGACCAACAGAAGATTCGGGCCATCACATATTGGTCGTCGCCTAAGGATAACATGCCTTGAGTTCGTTCCTTGGCCTATACAACTTCTATGAGCGATTTGTGAAAAATTACTCCCTCATTGCAGTACCACTGACAGAACTTCTCAAGAAGGTCACACCCTGGGATTGGGGACCCAGGCGAGTAGAGGCCTTCAACGCATTGAAAGTGTCTATGTCTAGTAGCCCTGTCTTGGCTCTCCCTGATTTGGCCAAGCCATTCGAGGTACAAACAGATGCCTTCAACTATGCCCTTGGTGGAGTCTTGCTACAAGAAGGGCATCCAATAGCATACGAGAGTCAGAAACTGAAGGATGCAGAGCGGCGCTATGCCGCCCACGAGAAAGAATTATTGGTTGTCGTTCATTGCTTATGCCTTTGGAGGCATTATCTACTGGGAACCCCGTTCATGGTCAAGACAGATAACACAGTTGTTAGCCATTTCATGACCCAGTCGAAGCTGAATGGTTGACAGGCTAGGTGGCAGGAACTCCTAGCGGAATTTCACTTCAACTTGGAGTACTGAAGTAGGAAGAAAAATCATGTTGTTGATGCGCTCAGTCGGAGAGATGATCTAGCATCAGTGTGCCTACTCTCCACCCTAAGGGGGAGTGAAGTAACCACCACCATAAAAGACCAGATACAGGATCTACTCATCAAGGATCCTGCTGCTCAGTATTTGGTTGATTTGGTAGGATAGGGCAAGAGTGGTTTCCTGAAAGTGAAAGGGAATCGACTTTATGTTCCTAAAAGAGGAGATCTGCGAAGGACTCTTCTGGCGGAATGCCATGATACTTTTTGGGTCGGTCATCCCGGTGAAGAACACACCATGGCATTACTTCGTCGTGCATATTATTGGCCTCAAATGACAGATGACGTCTCTCAGTATGTGAAGACTTGTCTAGTATGCCAGAAGGATAAGTCGGACCGTTTGACGCAAGTTGGACTCTTGGAACCACTAGCTATCCCAAAAAGACCTTGGGAAAGCATTTCCCTGTATTTCATCACCGGATTGCCCAAGGTCGGAGATCTTACAACTATCCTAGTTGTGGTGGATCGGTTTTCCAAGTATGCTACCTTTATAGCAGCCACACAATATATCAGAAGAAGAAACAGTTCAACTCTTCTTCTCTCATGTCATCAAATATTGGGACCTGCCTAAAGACATCGTTAGTGATCGCAGCTCACGCTTCACTAGCAACTTTTGGACCTAGCTCTTTAAGTGTCTCGGGTCAAAATTGAGTCATAGCTCAAGTTTTCATCCGTAATCTGATATCCAGACGGAACGATTCAATGGCATGCTGGAGGAATATCTCTGCCACTTCATAACCAGATCGCAAAAAACTAGGTGAAGCTTCTGGATGCTGCTCAGTTGTGTTTCAATTCACAAAAGAGCTCTAGTACCAACAAAAGCGCTTTTGAAATTGTTACCGGACAGCAACCGCTACTCCCACACACTGTGAATGCACTAAACATGTCAAAATCTCCTCGAGCTGCTAGCTTCTCAAAAGAATGGAAGCGAAATTTGGAGATAGTGTAGAGCTATCTTGTCAAAGCCCAAAAGCGGATAAAAAGGCATACTGATCAAAATCGTCGCTTTGTTGAATACCAAGTAGGAGACAAAGTGATGGTCAAAATCCCAAAGCGGTACTTTTTTGCATGGGTCCATGACCCTCGCTTATTGCAAAAATATATTAGACCCTTGTCCATTGAAATGCGCATTGGGAAAGTTGTATACCGGGTGGATACCCCAGCTTGGTGAAAAATCCATCTCGTCTTCCATGTCAGTCTCATGAAACCTTTTCGAGAAGATATGGAGGATCCTTCACGGATCCAACTCACGGTACCCAGTATTCGAGGTCCCAATTCAACCAGGAAAAGGCGTGTTGAAGCTATTCTTGATGATCGAGTGATTCACGCCTCAAGGAAAGATCACCAAGAGTTCTTGGTGAAATAGCAGGGATGTGATGCAGAGGAGAATACCTGGAAGAGGGGAACAAACCTCAAAGCCTACAAAAGCTTACTTGATAATTATCTTGCAAGTAAGGCACCGAGGACGTCGCCAATTCAGGTGGGGGAGAATGTTATGGGCGGTTTTCCAGCCATGCCCCATGACCCATTGGATGCGCCCTGTGGCATCCTGGAAAGCCTCCCAACGCCCAGGGCCACGGTTGTCCCCGTGGTCTCGGCAGCTCCAAGTGACAAGTGCGCATGTGCCTATGTCGCCCCACCGCTAGCCATTGCCAGCGCCCATCAAAAGGCAGATGCCAACAGCGACGCGTGCGCAGACCCTGATGCTAAAGAAAAAGTTGCTGCCAACGGACCTGTTTCTACCTTGTAGAAGACTAAGTCCTTTTCATTGTAAATATAGAGTAGTTTTACTGCATTATTTTTAAGTGTGCTTCTACAGCTTATTTAGGTCAAGTTATGTAACTTTGGTTTATTTTTTTTAAGCATTATTAAGGGAATCAAGGAAATAATTCTCTGTACCGGTGTCTCTCTCACCTGACACCGTGTTGCTTTTCTGTAATAGCTTTCATTAATGCAATCAAACTTTCTTTCGTTCTCAATTCTCTTTTTTGCTCTCTCAGTTGCTCATGATATTGGTTTTCCCATACGGCACTGACAATCTAGTCTAGCGTACGGAGGGGACCTCAGTTGGCGGACAACAATCACACTGACATAGATTACTTAGCCTTACGTCGCTCTTCCAAAGAATCTCAGGAAGTCACCGCATAACAGCAATAATGTAGCATTTAATAGCAATGAATAACAATAAATGATATTTAATTAAATAGGGGGAATGATTCACCCAATAAAGGATGAACTAGATGGTTGTTCCTCCTGACAATGATGAGTGACAAACAAATCCTTGAATGTTCGAGTTATTGTCGGATCTGATGGAAAAATATGGAATAATATAGACAAGATTCTTAGTGGAAAGGTGATGTTTGTATCTTAGTAAGAGAGAGAGAGAGAGAGAGAGAGAGAGAGAGAGAGTCTTCTTGTCAAAGTGTGTTCTTACAAATGAATATCACATGCGCCTATCATTGTCTTTTTTTCTATATATATGAGACGTATTCCTAAGAAACCCTAATAGTACAAGTACAGAGAATATCCACTAGAATATTCCCTTTTAATATCCTATCCTGACAAACTAGATGTTACAGCTCCTATCATCGATATTCAACCTCGACCCTTGTTGACATCTCGACTACGGCTCATGTCGACACTTCGGCCAAGGACTTCGCTGCTTCTTAGGTTGCTTCGACTAACGTCGACTCGAGAATCCTTCCCATAATATTATCTTGGCTTGGGTACTCTAGAGACAGATTTTGCCTCATACAATTAGTCCCTCCACTTATTGAGATCGGCTTCAAGCGAGGTCGACGAACGTTTTTGCTCGTTATGGTAGAAATATTTGAGCGAGCAGTGCAGGTCGTAGTGGTCATGGTGAGTCGGCAACGTGGCCCTATGCGGACCACCTATTTCAAAATGCCTCGATTTTCCCAATTAGTTTGTTGGAGTTGAGCTGTCCACAAATTAAGATGACATTATGACGTCATGCGTCATTATGATGTATTTTCCCGATGCGTTGCTTCATTTCTCGTGCGCCCTTTGATTGAACGTGCCTCTTTGGTTACGGTGCCAGTAATGATGAACCGTTTTCGGTTTTGGTGCTGAAGTTCTTATAAATAGATGTGCTAAGATGTAATTTTGAAGTTTTAGACCTTCTACTACGAAACTCCATATCTCTTTCTTTCTTCTCTGTGACTTAACACTTTTTGTTCCAGGGGCTTTCGTTGTTTTCGATCCTTTATTGCTTGATACCTTTTTTTCTTCCAATAAAACCATGACTAATGTACCTTCCGAGTCTAGTGAGGGAAGTGAGTCGGTCCCTTTAGCGATGGTGCTCCCTCCTCATGAGGGGAATGCTCCTACCGCCGTCGAGGATGGGGGCTTCCCTTTGATGGAGGAGATAATTCCTCGCAATCCTGACATCAGGCCTGATTTCTCGAAGTCCCATGATGCCGACCCTAGAGCCTTTCGGGCAGTGACAGAGAATGAATTGGGAGAACTTAGGGGTAAGTACGGCATCCCCGATCACCTCGAATTAATCCCGACTGGATAGGATACGGTGCATGTCCATCACCCCGGATACTATGCCTTTTATGCCTACCCCTTCCAAGTCGGCTACACTCTCCCTCTCCTTCCGCTGGCGGGGGGATTTTGCTGTTATTACGGCGTCTGCCTAGCCCAGCTCGCCCCATATGTTTACAAGATTATAAGGATGCTCACTAAGTTCGCCGAGCTGGCCGAGGTCAAACTCTCACTTCGACATTTGATACATCTATTCGCCCCAAGCTTTTACAGTTGGACAATGTTAAACCTTTGCCACCGAGAAGACAAGTGCCTAGTGGTGAAGATGGACGACAAGGATAATCGCCAATTTTGGCTAAACTACTTCTTCGTCAAAATCGAAGACGTGATGGCCAACGTCGACGGTTTTCCTGAGGTTTGGAATAGCACCCGTAAGTACTTAGTTTCCTTGTTCGCATGTGTCTGATTTTTTTTTTACTTCATGTCAGTTTTGATTTTTGGTCCTTTTCCCTTTTTCTGGCAGCCAAGATCTCGCCTCATCTTCTGGTCGATGATATTTCGGACTAGGTTAGTCGGCTCCTCCCTCACATCATGGGGATCCGTGAACGGCCTGGCTTTTTCAAGAGTTTTAGGTTGGCTCCCCTTTCAACTGGTAAGTCCCTTGTTTTGTTGGAGCCTTGGTTTCCTTTCTTTCCGTTTACTTTGCTAGCCTCTCCTTTTTGCTATGTTTTCTCTAGCTTAGGCCAGAGGGTCTTCTAGGAGGTCGAGAGATCCTACCTCCTTCGTTCCGAAAAAGAAAGGCGGCTACGCCCTCGGCTTCTGCTCCATCTACGACGGCGGCTATTTCTGCTCACGGCCCTATCCCTTCTATTGCGGCGTCTGGTCCTGCTCCTTCCACGGCCATATGGACTTCGGCCACGGAGACCTCAGCCTCTCTCATATATCTTCTTATAGATGAAGACGATTAACTTGAGTCGAGTGAAGGGGATTTGATGCCCCGTAAGAGGAGATCTGTAGATATCGGCGACGGAGAGATCACCTTCTAAGGTGGCAGAAGCTGAGAGATCGGCTGCTAATGTTCTTAATACTTCGAGGCGAGAGGAGGCATCGACTTCCCAGCCGACTGCTGATGCTTCTTTGCCGACCAATGTGAGAGATAAAGATGTTGTCGGGGAAGGCGAGGATTTAAGGTCGGACGTTAATGCAGACGACCTGAAGATGATGGAGGAGGGTTTTACCCAGCTTGAGGTAAAGTTGGAGGGGTCTACGAGGACCATTGTGATCCCTATGGATCGCGACTTATTTAAGAACACGGAGAACGTAGTTCCTGCCCTCGGCCCTCTTTGCTCTGAGATAGAGGGTGAGACCCTCAAGGAATTGGACGATGTCACCTTGTCGAGGAGCATAGTCGGTCTTGCTCTCGGGTGAGCGTTCAGTGTTTTGTCCTTCTCTTTTTTGCCTTTGTTAGCAGGGGCATTTTCATTTATGCCTTCCTTCTTTTTATTTTTGCAAACTATGATTTTGGAGATTGAAAGTGCCCGGAGGGAGGAAAAGCGTAGGGAAATATTTGGGAGGTTGAAAAAGCAATATTTCGAGTACTGCGGCAAGTACCGAGAGTTTCGCAGGCAATTTGGTGAGGGCGGCAATTTGTAGGCCCTCGTGATAAATTGAAGGAGAAAGATGACGAGTTGGTGAGAGTCATCGAGAAGTGTAGCATTGTTGAGGAGTAAAGAAGATGAGCTTGAGGTCAGCAGAGCCGTGGAAACCCAGTTCGGCAACCTTCAGGCACAAGTGATCGAGTTGCGCATGCAATTGGAAGAATGTCGGTTTCAGATGGAGGTCCTCAATGGTGAAGTCACCGAGAAACTGAAAGAATTAGAGAAGGTGGAGACGTTTCAGTCGGAGGCTCTGAATAAGGCGGAGTCCCTTGAGGTGGTGATTTAAAATCTTCGTTCTGAGCGGGAAAATGACTTAACGACAGCAAGTCTTAAGGAAGAATAGCTTGATGAAAGGATCGGGGAGTTGGAAAGAGAGGCATATGTTCTCCATGATCGAGTGGTTGCTTTGGAGGCCGAGAAGGCCCAATTACTGGCACGGTCGTCCTCTTCCCGCACTTCGGAATTTCCCAACGTTCCTCGGGATTTATATGAGGAACGAATTCATGACGAGACCCAATTAGATATCTTCCGAGATTTGCATGCGGCGGGGTCCATTTCTGATGAAGCCCTTGAAGGTGTTCGTGTGAAGGCCCGCAAAGCTCGACTTGCTTGTGGGTATGATCCTTCTACGCCTGAGGCCGCGAAGGTGACGATGAAGGTGTAGATCAACTTGAGGAGGCTGCCTGGTACGATACCGCATATCCAGAGGGTGAAGGCGACGGTGGCGAGGGGGACCAAGATGGCGAGGGCTTCGGTGGCCAAGGCGGTGAAGGAGCAGAAAATCATGATGGTAGTGATCAGTACTTTTTTTCTTCTTCTCTTTTTTGTAAACTTTTGTGTATTTTTGGCAGCGTCTTCATAAGCCTTTGTAAAATTATTTTAAGTATGAAATGCCAAGTTCTATGCATCTGCTTCTTTTCCTGTGTTTTGTTTTCCGTACTTGTATGTTTTTGCTTCTGTAGTTTGTGCGTTGGAACATGGCCGAGGTCGTCGACTTTTTTGGATGTGACCTTTCATTAGATTGCGGCCGAGGGCCGATAGGTGTTAGTTCGGGCGAGGTCGAATGTAACCTGAAGTTAATTACGGCTGAAGGTCAGTAGGTGTTAGTTCGGACAAAGTCAAACATAACCTGAATTTAGTTTATGGCCGAGGGTCGATAGGTGTTAATTCGAATAAGGTCGAACATAACCTATATTTAACTATGGTCGGGCCGATAGGTGTTAGTTCGAACAAGGTCGAACATAACCTGTATTTAATTATGGCCGAGGGCCGATAGGTGTTAGTTCGAACAAGGTCGAACATAACCTATATTTGAGAAAAATGTGTTGCTAAGTATAAAGTGTATTGCCTTGACATTGTTGCATTTGTTACATACTTAGAGAAATTTACAGACTTTTGGGTGTTGACTGGCGTTCCAGTCCCGGTCTATCTAGTCCCTTCATTGGTCGATTTTGAGAATAATGAGAGGTCGAGCAATCAAATAGTAACCACGGCCTTGCCTTCTCATACTTCGACTTGGAGTGTTCCCTTCATTGCCTCGTCAAACACCTCCTTGAGAAAACCAAACTGGGACAAAACTCAAGTGAGGGGAAAAAGAGTACGACTTATGGAATGTTTTTTCTCTTAGAAGTTGAAGTATTTGAGGTGGATGATATTTTAGTTGTTCGTTAGTAGCTTTCCTTCCGTTGTTTCTAGTTGAAATGATCATTTATTTGCTTTTGCTGTGATTTTGTACGGACTGTCCCAATTTGTTCCCAGCTTGCCTTCCCTGGGATCTTTCCTCGCTTGAGTTTTAGCTTTCAGCACGTAGTCCCCGATTTTGAGCGGCCTGACTTTTTCTTTTTTGTTATAATAGCGTTCTGCTTGTTTTTTTTGGGAGATCATTCTTATATAGGCCATATCTCTTCGTTCGTCGACTTCGTCGAGTTCTTGCCTTTTTCTCTCGTCGTTGCTTGTGCCGCTCTCATGGGAGTACCTTAGACTGAGATCTCCGACCTCTACTGGTATTACTGCCTCTTTCCCGTAGACCAAATAGTAGGGTGTCTCTCATGTGCTCGTTTTCGGAGTTGTTCGGTAGGCCCACAATACTTCTGGTAGTACATTCGGCCACAGTCCCTTGGCGTCCTCAAGCTTCTTCTTCATGATGTTTAGTATCAATTTGTTGGAGGACTCTGCTTGCCCATTTCTCGTGGGGTGGTATAGGGTTGAAAGTATTCTTTTGATATGCCATTTCTCGAAATATTCGGCGGTTTTCTTTCCCGTGAATTAGGGTCCGTTGTCGCAGCTAATTTAGAAGGTCGAACCGGCATATGATATTTCTCCATATAAAGGTGATTACTTCATGTTCTTGTATTTGGGCGAATGCTCTTGCTTCCACCCACTTAGAGAAATAGTCAGTTAGAACCAAAAGGAATCGTATGTTATCTTGTCCTGTCGGGAGGGGGGCACGATGTCCATTCCCCATTTGATGAACGGACAAGGTGAGGTGACCGAGTGGATGTGTTCGCCCGCTTGGTAAAGCACTGGGGGCGTACTTTTGGCATTGCTCGCATCTTTTTACGAAGTCTACGGCCTCCTTTTTCATGGTGGTCCAGTAATATCCTGCCCGTATGAGGCATCTGACCAGTGCTCGGTTGCCAGAGTGAGCCCTGCAATGGCCTTCATGGATTTCTTCAACTACGCGCCGAGTTTTGTTTAGGCCCATGCGATTCGCTAAAGGGCCGCTGTAAGTTCTCTTGTACAGGTCGTTGTGGAGGATATTGTATTTGGCTGCTACATTCTTAGTTTCCTGGACTTTTTTTTATCGTCTGGGAGTGTGTCATCCTGCTAGTTGCGATAATACGATTGCGCCAGTCCCAAGTTAAGTTAATGGTTCTTACCTTGACTTGGTCTAACGATGAGTTGAGGAGATAGACCACGTTGTTTTCTCCTGTTATGATGCTTTTGGTGGCTGCGGCTAGTTTAGCAAGGCCATCTTCCTCGGCATTCTGTGCTCGTGGAATTTGGTCGAGATGGAACTCGTCAAACTCGGGCAGCAGCTTGCAGATTTCGGTCTGGTATTTTTGCAATCTTTGTTCCTTGATTCGGAAAGTCCCTGTGACTTGGTTGACTACGAGCTGGGAATCGCAGCGTAGTTTTAACCGTTTTGCCCCATACTTGAGCGCTAGTCTCAAACCTGCAATGACGGCCTTATTGTTAGTTATATCCGGGAACCTTATGGACTGGCGAATTACTTCTCATATTGGGACTTTGAGTACGAGTCCCAGTCCGGACCCCGATGTGTTGGATGCACCGTCGGTGTATAGGACCTAGAGGTCTTGTGTTTGGAGGGAAATTTGGACGGCTTCCCTTTCGACTTCAGGCATTATTTTTGAACTAAAGTCGGCGATGAAGTCAGCGAGCACTTGTGACTTTATCGCCATTCACGGCTGATACGTGATATCGTATTCGCTTAGCTCGATGTCTCATTTGTCCAGCCTTCCTGATAGCTCGGGTTTATATAAAATTCTTCTTAGGGTGGAAGTTGTGACGATCGAGATGGGGTGACATTGGAAATACGGTCTAAGCTTCTTTGAAGCTACGACTAAGGCCAAAGCCAGTTTCTCGAGGTGCGGGTACCTCGTCTCGGCATTAACTAGTATTTTGCTAATGTAATAGATGGGATATTGCATACCTTTACTTTATAGAATTAGGACTACGTTTACGGCTACCTCGGATACGGCTAGATAAACGAGAAGATGCTCCCCCGGCTCTGGTTTTGAAAGCAAGGGCGACGGCGACAGGTAGGCCTTTAGTTCCCTCAAAGCCTGAGCGTACTCTGAAGTCCAATGGAGGTCGTTATCCTTCTTAAGTATGCCAAAGAATTTATTCCACCTATCCGACGACTGCAAGATGAACCTTGATAGGGCGGCGATACGGCCAGTCAACCTTTGGACTTGTTTTTTGGTGGTCAAGAGTTCGGGTATCCCCTCGATGGCTTTGATTTGGTCAGGATTGACCTCGATCCCTCATTGTGATACCAGGAAACCTAGGAACTTTCCTGAGGCTACGCCGAACGCACACTTCTCCGGGTTCAGTTTCATTCCGTACCGACTGAGTATGTCGAAAGTTTCTTTCAGATGGTCGATGTGATATTCTCCCCTTTTGGACTTGACCAGCATGTCGTCTATATATACTTCCATTGGTTTACCGAGCTGATCCTTGAACATCATTGTCACCAACCTATGTTAAGTCAACCCCGCATTCTTTAGTCCGAAAGGCATGACCCTATAGCAGTACGTTCCTTGGTGGATGATGAACGTGATTTTTTCCTGATCTTCCTCTTCCATGAGGATCTGATTTGGGCATGCCTTGTTCAAGTCTATGAAGTCCACGCACATCCGTCATTTCCCATTCTTCTTTTTAACCATTACTACGTTGGCGACCCACTTGGGGTACTTCAATTCCCTGATGGAACCATTTTCTAATAGTTTTTCCACTTCCTCATGCACTTCATTATTGATTGCGGAGTTGAATTTACACCTGGCTTACCTCACCTGGGGGTGGAAGGGGTTGACGTTTAATTTGTGCGTGGCAATTTCCTTTGGGATGCCCGGCATATCTGCGTGGCTGAAAGCAAACAAATCTGCATTAGCTTTTAAGAATTGATTGAATTTATCTGGGTCTTGAATTTTGCAACCGATATAGGCCTTCTTGCTATGGTCGCTGGGGTCTAATTGAACGAGGTCGAGGTCTTCTATGGTCAATCATGCGGCTACGACTATGTCGGGATCTTTGATGCCTTCCCCGATCTCGTCATGCCCCGACCTCGTCCTTGCTGATTATTTTGCCTCTTTTTCTTTGTCCTTCCTTTGTTGGGTGGTCGTGTTGTCTAAAATAATGCGGTAGCATTCCCGGGATGTACGTTGCTCTCCTCGTATGCTGAATATTCCTCATAGAGTTGGGAATTTGATGACTTGGTATAAGCTGGAGGGGACGCCTTCATGGGGTGTATCCACGGTCGTCCCACTGTGGTGTTGTATGCGGTGTCTTGGTTCATGATGTGGAATGTTGTTTCCAGAGTTAACTCGCCGACCAAAACAGGGAATGTAATTTCCCCGGACGTCCGTTCAACTATATTATTAAAACCAGTTAGCGTGATGTATCGCGGTACTATCTTATCCTCGAGTTTTATTTGGGTAAGTAATCGAGGATGGATAATGCATGTGCCGCTCCCATCATCTATCATAATGCATTTAACATCATTATCTAAAATTCGCAGAGTAATAACGAGGGTGTTATTATGAGGAAAAGCCAAACTGTAGGCATCCGACTTGTCAAAGATGATACTTTCTTCGAGTTCGGCATACCGTTCGTGGGTGATAGATCGCTTGAGTTTGTGGATGGTGGTGAACTTCACGTTGTTGATAGAGGCGTCGTCGCCGATGATCATGTTGATGGTACGAGCTGGTGAGGGTAGTTTGGGCGGCCTTTGATGTTCGTGTCCTCTAGCGAAATTAGTTCTTCCCTTATCGCTTAGCAGCTCTTTAAGGTGTCCTTGTCGTAGCATATCACGACTTCCTGCCTTAGGGCGATGTAGTCTTCCATCTTGTGCCCTCGTTCCTGGTGGAACTTACAGAGGGCGTCGGATTTTCTAGTGTTATAGTCCGATCTCATCTTTTGCGGCCACTTCACTTTTGGCCCGAGCTTTTCCATGGCATAGACTATCTCTGTAGGTGACACACAAAAATTGCGAGAACATAATAGGGGGGCATACCTCTGTCGTTCCGATGAGTTCCCGTCCTTGGTCTAGATGGACCTTCTTCGTAGCGGGGGGAAAGGGCGGCGGCCGTTTTGATATATGGTTGATGTCGTTCCCTGTTAGGTAGCGGAATTGGATGATCTCTTTTAGTATTCTCTCTTCAACCCTTTCTTGATTCTGCTTGTACCGAGGTTAGTCAGTGGGTTGGCCCGTTGAGGTCGTCTTCATCTGCACGGACCTCGGCATAATAAGCATTGTGGATTTCGTCCCAAGTGGTTGGGGGTACTTCACCAACCAACTCAACAGTTTCCTCGTCGCTCTTGAACCATCCATACTCAGCCCGTTCTGAAAAGCTGCAATCGCCATCCCTTCGGACACATTTGGCAAAGTCATCCTTACTCGATTGAACCGGGCAAGGAAGTTCCTCAGCCCCTCTCCTAGAGATTGTTTAATAGCAAATATGTCAGTCAATCTCGCCTCGGCCTTCTTGGCTCAGGCGTGGGCCGTTATGAACTTGTCATCCATTTCTTCAAAGGTTTTTATGAAGCGTGTTGGTAGCTGCGAATACCAAGTTAATGCCCCTCCTGTGAGGGTTTCGCCGAACTTCTTCAGCAAGATGGAAGACACATGTTCTTTGGCGAGGTCATTGCCTTTTACGGCGGTGATGTAATGAGTCAGGGTCGATTGTGTCGTCCTATATCCTGAGATAGGGCAGCATTTTAAAGGTTTTTGGTATAGCATGTAGTGTTGCATCATCACTATAAGGTTGCTCGACGAACCGGCTGGCGTCCCTCTTCGGCAACAGCTTAGGAGCGCCTGGTATTGTGTCGACCCTTTCTTGGTGTTCTTTCATTTGCTCTAGGAGCGCCTTGTTTTCATTCTCCATTTCTTCCATCCTTTTCAGAATGACTGCAAAGGCATTGTCACCTATACTATCAATGACATTGTGAGTAATACTTGTCGTTGGAGGAGAAGACTGGTTGCACTGCTCGGCCGCTTGTTGTATCATGTAAGTCCTTGCATTTTATGTAGTCGTGTCCCGAGCAGGCTTGTTGAGGACGCTGGTTAGCGTGTCAGTTAGCCATGCTTCTAGGAGATTTTTTACAGTAGGGGGCGTCTCTTCCCCCACAGACATGGAGGCTCCCTTACCACGAGATTTTGTGATGCTGCAGTGGGGGTGACCCATCTCGCCTTGGGGAGGCACTGGGTGTCGCGCCTTCGTCTGCCGTTTCACAACTTTCGTTGATGACGTTTATGAGGTTGGTTGGGAGGTCACTTATTACTCTCGTCCTTCATTCTCAGTTACCTGTCATGTTGGGATTTGTGCACATAAAGAAATGAGATCTTGTTTTTGCTTCTTTTTTTTTTTACGTTAGTGACCCGTGCTAGTTGTAGATCTAGAAGAAACTAAAAGTTTTAACTAAGAAATTCCCACAGACGGTGCCAAATTGTTTGACCAAAAATATGACTCTTGGTTCAAATAATTAAATTTATATAATTATGGGTTAAACTTAGTTAACAATAATATTTCTAGATGTAGTATCCGAGGGTGCGATGAATGTTAGTAGATTTGGTTGAACAATGATAACAATATGCAATAATTATTCCAAAAAGTATGAGCAATAATGTAGTATTTAATAGCAATGAATAACAATAAATGACATTTAAGTAAATAGGAGGAATGATTCATCCAATAAAGGATGAACTAGATGGTTGTTCCTCCTGACAATGATAAGTGACAGACAAATCTTTGAATGTTAAGTTATTCTCAGATCTGATGAAATAATATAAATAATAATTTTAGTGAAAATGTGGTGTTTGTATCTTAGTAAGAGAGAGAGAGAGAGAGAGAGAGAGAGAGAGAGAGAGAGAGAGAGAGAGAATCTTCTTGTCAAAGTGTGTTCTTACAAATGAATATCACATCGCCTATCATGGTCTCCACTAGAATATTCTCTTTTAATATCATATCCTGACAAACTAGTTGTTACAGCTCCTATCATCGATATTCAACCTCGACCTCGACCCTTGTTGACATCTCGACTACGACTCTTGTCGACATCTCGACTACAGTTCATATCGACACTTCGGCCAAGGACTTCGCTGCTTCTTGGGTCGCTTCGACTAATGTCGACTCGAGAATCCTTCTCATAATATTATCTTGGCTTGGGTACTCTAGAGACAGATTTTGCCTCATACAGGATTGTCGTAGTATTTCAGTATTCGATTCGAACTGTGTTGGAATCAAAATTTCTGATAAGAAAATATGAAACAATCCAACATGCAACGATAGAGATTTGGACATGTGATTTTCTTATGTTAAGGAGATTCAAAAATTCATATATATACTTTTTACACCATTTATGCAATATAAACAGTTTAATTTTCTTCATACCATGTGGCTCCTCCGCTAGGTTCCAGCAGCTTAAAATATGTATATGTAGTTAAAATCTATAAAGATGTACTAAATTGATATAAATAAAGATGTAAAGTGTAGTTAACATGCTTTTAGTCCCATATTATGAAATTAAATCTTTTAAATTTAGTAGTTGAAACACTGAAGAGTAAGTTGACTTGCAAATTATTGAAAAGAAATATAACAAACATAAAATTGCACATAATGAGCTTAATCAAGAAAGGCGTGTCCTTTACTGTGTGCTTGTTTTAAAAAATTAAAAGAAGAGAGCAAAAAAGTAGCTCATTTTCAAGTCTCGTTAGGACCAACTAGAAACGACGAAAGTGGGATGAATTGAATTACGTTTATTTATTGACGACAAGTTGGTTACTTGAAGCTTCCCACTTTCTTCCTACCTGCACATAATGCTTTCCATCTCGTTACTATGATATATTCTATCATGTCACTTTATGTTTCTAGTGCTTTGACGATGCAGCAAAGGAAATAAAAATAAGGTCCATGTTTAAAGATACTTAAATCTTCTGCGTCCAATTATTTGTGAGCATTGTGCCCTTCAGTCAATCACATCAAACAAGATATAGTAACAAAGATAACTTAAGTTCTCCACTCTACTATACTTAATGGAGTGATTTAAGTCCGTACATTACGGTCATTTAGCACAAAAAAAATTCTCTTTTGTAATAGAGAAGCACAAAAGTGTAATCCACAACAAAGGAGTAAAGCAAATTAACGTTTTTCGCCCAGGTCAAATATCGGTTTTTATGGTGGGACAAGAGATTTTAAAGCCATTTCCATTACTTTTTTATGCCCTTTAACTCCATATAAGAAGAATAAGACAAACCTAAATAATTTTATACTAAACCGGCCCAAAAGTGATGGCAGTCATTTTCTTGATGCCTTCATGCATAGAAAAAGACGCAATTCAAAAGCACTAAAAGCTTACAAGAAGCAATATGGTTCAGGTACATAACAGCAGATAAAAATAAATGCCGCTGGCATTTCCTGAACCGGATAGCATCTAGTGAGGCATATTTTGGGGGAGTGGAGATGAATAAACTAAAGGTTACAACAATATTGGTATAGCAATCTGGCGAATGGGGGTGTCTCAATCAGTTCACAGGGATCTTGGCCATTTCATTCGTTCAGCTTGCACACATCCACAAACTTTTGCACTGCATTGTGGTATTGAGTCCCCTGCAACAGCATCATGAAATAGAAAAATGAGCAATGAGCCAGTGTTGTCAAAGGCTTTTGTGTTGTAAAAGGCGAAAAGCGTTAAAAAGCGCTCCTGGTTTATCAGGGCTTTAAGCGAAAACCGCAATTAAAGTGTGGGCTTTAGTTAAAAAAAACGCAACGAAGGAAAAAATAAAAGTATATATGTAATGCAAGAAAAAAAGTAACAAGTTCATTCATAATGATTCCCTTAAAAATTAATAATATCTTTTAACCAATTATATTTATTGTTTTGTAACACCACCCAACACACAAAAATATTTATTTACACAATATTTGATATATGAATCTACATTGACTTTTCGATGCATTGATATAATGTGAGCATGCAATTCTCTAGGGGAGTGAACATTCTCTTAGTTTCTAAAAAACAGAAATATAATTTTATTCTTGTAATTAATCTAAACAGAAAGAACATCCACGGTATTGAAAATAAACTGATGATGGCAAAAGATTTCCCTTTCCCTCATTATTATTGAAGTTATTTATCAACAGAAAAACAGCTAATTTTTTTAGGGGGAGGGGACATCAGGGAAATCCCCTGGGCTTCTAGTCCAACTCTAGTTGGCGCACAGGTCCAAAGCTCTAGGGAGTATGGGTCCTCCCCTCTAATTTTCCTTCCAACTTAAATACTGAGCTTTGTCCACAGCAGGATTCGAACCAGCTGACTACCCACACATCAAGTGCCACATTGCCTTGAGACAGAAAAACACAGCTATTTATTCCTTTCTGATCTATCATTCCGTTTACCATGAGAAATTTCTCATGCACTCTAACTGAAAATGCAATAGCCCTTAACATTGCGTGACCAGTTATTCACAACAATGCCAAGACCATACTGTCACCTGAGATAGCAGTAACTATTGAAACAGATCAAACCCTGCCTGCCTCAGAAGGTACTATTCAGCAATTCACTATGCAACAATAGCAAGAGACTACGTGTAGGGGGAATGAAAAATGCAGTAACAAGAAGTTGCAAGGCCTGAGGGACGAATACCAAGTGTCGAAGCTGGAGAGAGGTAGCCATAAACCTCTGGTGGAGACGTGAGGGACTGGCTTGATAATTGTAGGAGGGGGCTATTGTTAGCAGGCTGAGAACATTTTTTCCATTATCCTTGTTCTAACTTTTGAATTTTCTGGGGGGTTTGGGGGTGACGAGGGAGCCACTGTTGATGGCTTTAGCCTAGAGAGGGGTCGTTGACACGCATCAACGCTACACTGATGTTTTGTCTGCTAGATTGGCTGCTAATGACATTGGGAGCCCAGACCAAAAGCATCTTTCACTGTTTCTGAAAGTTCGCGTCTTTTTATTTTCTATGAGAACATCACCTATTTTTACAATGTAAAAAGAACAAAATGTGAAGAAAAATTTATAAAAGCTTTTAATATAACTGGTTTGCCACTAGGATTCTTCACGATCAGCAACATCATTTAGAAAGGCCAAAGGAGGCAGAGAACTCCTAATGAGCACCTCCATAACTAAGATGAGGACTTGGGGAAAAGAAAAATGCAAGGGCATAGCAGCAGAGTGATGTTTTTCTCAGACTCAGTTCTGCAATCTGCTATTCTGGTATATACTATTTTTACATCACAGTAACATGGGAATAAACTTGAGGTTGATATTGGCCGATAAACACACTCCAATATCAGATCCCGCATTGTGTTATCTTCTCACAACAATGAAATGGACAAATATAATTTAGATTATGGTTATCAGTTCTGTAAACCAGTGTTGTTACCTCAACAAACTAACCTCGGTAATGAGATGCAATATGACCTAAAAGAGCAGGTCTACCTGCAAAAAAGGTGGTACACTTGGAAAGGGCCTTTTACTGCAAATAAATGCTAGTAATTTCTTTTTATTATTAAAAAATCTGACGAGGATGGTGTCCAGGCCAGCTTGTGCACACTTAGATAATCCATCGAGCAGCCTGCTACGACTCACAAATGCAGGCGCCTAAAAACCTGCCCGTCAAGGCTGGAGTAAATGGACTCAAGCTTATTATTGTAGCTAGGATTCAAACCTGGGATCTACGAGTTGCGGCTCTACTCCTATGCCTTAACCACTCATCCATCCCATTGGAGAAAATGCTCCAGCCAGTCCAAAGATCACATATAATCGAATTTGCCACTGCCAATTTTAAACTATGACAATATTCTTGACAGATTATGAGAATTAATTTTTTCCACTTGCATGTGCACCTCATCCAAAAAAGAAAATTTTGTAGGGTGCAGAAACTGTTTTCCACTATCAGCAAAACTAACAGACACAGAACTTTGCATAGGCTCAGAAATGTCACACATAAAAACAGTTTTCATTGCGTAAACATGCGTGATGGCAGGGAAAAAACCCACTACAAGTTCCATTCCATTTGTATATGTCTCTATTTCTCTACATTAGGGAGAAGTGCAGGGAAATAGTATCTGGTGCAGTACACACAACCCAACAAAATTTGATGGAATAAAGTACCAACTGAAGGCCTACCTCCCAGTAAAGTTGCTTGCAATCCATGCATTGCCAAAATTCCAAATTCTTGTTAAACAAGCAGTTTGGAATCACCTGAAATCCTTTAGCTGCTTCAACAGCTTCTTCAGTTGTCAGAGGTTTTTGGATAAACTTACCATTGCATTTTGTGCACCTTGACATCAGCTGGTCCTCAGAAATTTCCAATTGAAAGGTTTCTATTATCTGTATACACAAGGTAATATTTCCATGAGTGGACGGTCAACAAGATTTTCAATAGTGTTCACCCCCCCCCCCCCCCTTCTCATTTCATTCATCATTCAGTTAAAAAAAATGATGTTCTAACTTCATTGGCTAGAATTTAAAGGCATTCAATTTACCTCAACCAACTGATCGTTCTTTAGAAGACTCTTCACCCGGTATATCTGATTTTTTAAGAGATAATCATGCCTCAGAAGTTTTGCATCTCGTGTTAAGAGTACTCTCTTCTCTTTACATGCTTGTTCTATTAAATCCCTGAAGAAAACAAAAGATAGAAAAGATATCACAAGGGATGTCATATAGGGGGAAAAAATATGGCTACTGAGTCTCCACTTAGAATCAGCTAGGTCAAAGTAATCGAAAGCCATTCAGCACCTTGATTGAGGCTTCTTTGAATAAGAAACAGCAGCATCAATGCCAACACATCTTAAATGTTTCGCCAATCCTTCAACCTGAAAGATTACCACAGCGTTCCAATAACAGCCAGAAAAAGAAGCAAAAGTGCCATAGTTTGGCCTCCCAAATAGAAATATCTGTAGCTAAAATGTGGTATCTCACCATCACATCACATAGAAACTTAGGGGACCCATCCCCACCGGAGGTCACATCCCAGGGTGGAGGACCTTGCCATTCTCCATCGCCTTCTGTTGGCCTTTGTTTGTTTGCTATTCTACCAGATGATTTCCTTTCTTTCTTTCTCGAGATCTTTGGCTTTCTGTCAGATTCAGTTAACAAAATTTTATCACCATACTTTTGGACAATTGGTGAAAGCACGTTATCCATCTGATTAGCTTGATCAGGTGACAGTGCGGTGACCACTTCCTCTGAGATGGGGACTCTTTTACAAAAATCAGGTGCAATAGCTTGCACCATCTTTGAAGCTTCACCAAATTTGATGCTACACATTTTGTTAGAATTTTGATGTGTGTCAAGTCTCTGCTTCAGCCCAAGATCCAGTCTTATCTGGAGGCCAGTAATACTTTGGACAGAATTCCCTGAAATGGACCATTTAACCAAATGTAAAGAGAACAGACCAGATAGAAATAATGCAGTGAAAGATGAGTTTCTTTGCCCGTGTGATGGTCTATAACTCCTGATGGCTGACAGGACATAACTGCCCGTTTTATTTATCATTTATTCTTGGATATCGCATATCAAAAATTGAGAACTGAAAATCTAATTGGACAAGTGAAGTACAAAGATAGGTCCAAAATTGGATTAATCTCTCTCCTATCACCGCACTGCTTCAAACAATTAACATAACAAAAGCATCTTTCAGATGAAAGTGCATACTTCATACCCCCAATTGTTGTTCAAAAGGAGAGCATTATACTCCAGTAGAAAAACTAGTGAACATACTCAAGACACCTGATTTTCTGCTTTAGAAAGAACAATCTTTGCAATCAAGGAAGTTGGTTACTGGTGTGTCAGAGCTGCTTCAAGGAAGCTGTAACACATGGGCATGCACTAGAACAAGACAAGAAAGGTACTTCACCAACCTTCTTTCGCAACCTTAACCTTGAAGACTTCAAAGATATGAATTAAGCAATGAGCATCGGCTGCTGCGTATTGCATTTGCTCTTCTGTCAGAGGTCGCTGTGACCAATCACTGCATTGCAGTTCCTGCAATCAAGATGCACTAAATTGAAACAAATCTTTCTATAATCAAACCATATTTATCTTCCTGACTAACAAAACGCCAGCATCAAGATTGCACACCTTTGATAGAGAAATTCCCAAAACTTCCCGACAAATTGTTGCCAAGCTCTTTATTTGGTTCGACAATCTTCTCCCTGGTTGCCTGGGTTGCAGGTTATTGTATATGCTTGTAATATCTAAAAAGGGTTCCACCTAGTCACCAACTATTAGCTAGTATACGACAAGTATTACCCAAATAAAACAGTTAAATCAGTTCTATATAAAGGTAACCAATCATACAGATGTACAGCTTACAGAATGTGTTACTTGAACCAAGATTGCTTGAAGAGAAAAATGTCCAAGTACTTTAGCAAATAACAAATATTAACTGCAGCAATAACATGTTGATAAAACAGCAATTCTTTTACAATCTAGGCTAGTTATAACAAAAAAGCAAAATAACTTTTTATCGAGCTGCAGATCTTTAAGCAACCTAGAGCATATATCAAGGGAAAAGCTATATTAACATATAAAACTTCCACTTTTACTGTAATTCGAAAAAATACTTTTCAGAAGGCAAAGAAGCAAAACTAACCCTGTCGAAACCGGGTTCACAGCCATGAGAGCAGAAAGTAGAAGACAAGTACACCAAATCCTGCTTGAACCTAAATCCCAATTTTAGTATAAAAGGCGACACAAACGCATCCCTGATGAACTGGTAAATTGATGGTAAATGGATTGATGCCAGGTCGATTAAGAAGACTGGTGATTCGATCGACGAATCGTCGGCACCGGCGATATGGCAAGCGATTTGAAGAAGAGAGACGGTGGGGAAAGTAGACTGGTGGGTTCGAATGGGCTTCCATTCGGCGTCGAGTCCGATAACGGAAGAGTTAGTTAACGCCCGAGTCAGATGGTTGAACTCGGGCGAGTCAGTGGATGAGACCAGGTGTATGGTTGTTGGATTCTGTTCCGACTCCATGGTTCGGGGAAGTCCGTCTCTTGACGGCTCCTTAGGCCGATGCGTTTACTATATTGGGATATTCCCATGACTTGTTCAAATAATTGAGTAGAAATGGCGTCCGATATTAACTTTTTTTTAATATGGTATTTAGTTTTTATTAAGTATTAAAAATATTGAGCAAAAATAATCACTAATTTATTAAAATTAATATAAAAAGATATTTTTATCCTTTTTTCATGTGTTCTTAATATTTACACAACACACATAAAGTTAAGGACGCCATGTCCTTAATATTTACAATGTACATATGAAGTCAAGGACATGATATCCTAATGTTTAACAACAGAATGTGCAAATACAAGTTAAGGACATTATGTCATTAATATTTACACTGCATACATAAAGTTAAGGACGCCATGTCCTTAATATTTACACTGCACATATGAAGTTAGGGACATGATGTCTTAAAGTTTAACAACATAAGGTGCAAATACAAGTTAAGAACATTATGTCCTTAATATTTATACTGCACACATGAAGTTAAGAATGACATGTCCTTAATATTTATACTGCACATATGAAGTTAAGTACATGATATCCTAAAGTTTAACAATGGAAAGTGCAAATACAGCACACTTTGTCCTTAATATTTACATAGCATTCATAAAGTTAAGGACACCATGTCCTTAATATTAGCACAGGGGTATTTTCGTTCGGGCGGGTAAAAAATTATTAAAGCACTGACTAAAAAGTAAATATATTTTAAACAGTAGCTAAAGAGTGAAGATATCTCTAATTAGTGGTTAACTGTGCACTTCTCCAATAATTGACCTACTATCATTGGTTAAAGAGTAACCGGTATTTTCTTTTTAAGTAATTTATTTTTAAAAAAATATTTTTTGGTGGAAGATGTTTCACTTAGAAAGTATTTGTTGGCAACAAAACACAAAAATATGATTTTAATAAAAAAATATTTTTCAATAATATTTTCTATAAATATCATATGTCAGATTAAACACAAAATCGATGTATATTTTCGACCGACTTTTACCTTTTCATTATTGTCATCTTGAATGGGTATTGGTCCTAATTCATTAGAGTTCCACGAGCTTACTTGATATATCATTTTGTAATGTGATAATGTTCCTACTATTTGTTTATGTATCAATTCTAGATATAGATCCTCTAAGTCGTTAACCTCGTTTGTGTTTTATTCTTTCGTAGGATAAGATTGTATATTAAGCTTACTAACACTCTTTTACTCCTTGTTAAAGAACTTGATGTTGAGGCATATGAAGTGAACGTGAATGGAAAATTTACCTATCATAGCTAATTTTAAGGGTTATTTATGGATGATAACTACCTTCTAATTTAATTGCTTTTCATAGTTACACTGAATTTTAAATTTACCTATCATAGCTATATACCAAATACATAGAGTTATTCCATTGTATCAATTTTGTTCCTAAACACACTCTCTCTCTCTCTCTCTCTCTCTCTCTTCTCCCTCGACTCTCTCTCCTTTTCCATCTCTTTTCTCCCTCGGCCAGCCGTGTGTCCAATTTCGTCGCCATCCACCACCGTCCAGCGAGCAGTAACAATAGAGAAGTCGTCGCCGGTCATCTTCTCCGGCGAAGCTCTACCGGAGCCCAACCAAACAGCCGCTTCCCTTCACCACAAAACACCCTTAAACACCATCGCCAACCACCGTTAGATCCAGATTTGAAATCATGAAGTTGTGATCAATCCATTACTGCGCGATGAAATAATAGTGTAGGAAGATCGGAAGTATCACCGGATCTGGATCTGACGGAGATGCCAGAATCCATGGCCTCTCCCCCTTCATTGTATCTCACATTTGAGTGTATTCATATGGCAGAAAACTTATTCCTCCACCACTGCTTTTCATGCAGGAAAAAAGGAGCCGCCTCTTTCTCCTCCACTACCTTCCACGCTGGAAAATTATTGTATAAATATAACATAATTTGTATTTTGTTAGAGATCTAAAGTGTATTTTGTATTTTTGCCGGATATCCGACGGGACTTGATTGTATCCACTTTAAATACAGTGTATTTTGTATTCTTATCGAAGATTTGGACGGTTTTGATTGTATTATGCATTTTTAATGTAAATACAGTGTATTTTTAAAAAGAATTTGAAAGTATTCTTAAATTTTTTAATGTAAATGCAGCGGTGCTTTGTATTTCTCCGGAGATCCAGCCGGGTTTGATTGTATTCTTGTCATGCCCCGAACCTGGGGGACAAGACCGGCACCCGGTGCCTCACCTATCCTTGCGTACCAACTTACGACTAAGGGACTCTGAACATATAATATCATACTTTGGCCATGGGCATTGCAAGATAATTTCGAATGGTGACTAAACATCAATATAATGCTGGGCCGACAAGGCCGTCATAACTACTACAGCTAGCAAACCAACAAAATATACATAAAAGGCCTACAAGCCCAAAATACTGCACTAACTGACAGGATATGTCTACAAGCCTCTACTGATTGATATATTGTGATCGGAACAGGGATTCGACCTACTCATATCATATATACATAAGATGTATATAAAGCTCTAGACCCGACAACTCTGAAGGGCATGGAGCTTACCGATCAAGCTGAACACGGGCAACACCTAATGAGGAGGTCTACTCGTTTGTCTGTATGAACCTGCACGCATGAAATGCAGCACCCCCAGAAAATGGACGTCAGTACGAAATAATGTACCGAGTATGTAAGGCAATATACTGAAAGCTGAAACTGAACTGATAATATAATAACTGAAAGTAACTGAGAGTCAAATATAATCTGAAGATATGCTCACCTGCTGATATTGATTCAACTCTCTCAATATAGTAAGTAAAATAGTTGACCGGCCTTACAAGGCTTGGTATATATAACTACTCTGCCATAGTAGTCTCTCTCATAGGCGCTCGACCATACTAGGCTCTGTATCTCGACCAACTGGGCTCGCTCATAGGTGCTCGGCCACAGTAGACTCGGTATATAACCTACCATCTGATCAGAGGTTACCCAATAAGGGCCTGCCCATCGATTATAGCTCGATGGTAATGAAAATACTGCAATACTATATATATAGGCTCTCTGCTCTCTTGATTGGAAGAAGATAATACTCAATTAAATATGAAGTCCCGATAAGGAGAATACTATAATTTATGAGACTTGGATAATGTATATAAATTCGGGAGTATGAACTTCTCTTTATGCCTCGTTATCAAACACATGTAATTACGATATCATGCCAAAATGAATGAATGGCTTAGCCTTAACATACCTGAGCCAGTTCTCTTGACAATACCTCTAATACACGTCAATTGCGACAATATGTAATCGGCAATATTGGAGTAGTGAAGAATCCATATGATATTCTTGAGAAAGATTGTACCGTACTCCCTTAGAATCAAAATCTCACGTTGCGATAATATTAGGTAGACTTCGTATGAAATATTTGAATCAATTTTGTTGCTATTGCAACATTAGCTTTGCTGAAGCTTTAAGAATAAGAATTCCATCTGTTAGCTAACTTGGTATCCAACTTGCTGGTCTAATTCTAAAGTGGCAAGCATGCCATAACTCATCATCAAAACCAAGTTATATTACCACTAAATCTCCAAGTTATGCCATGATATGGCTGGTCTAGTTTTCCAAGTTATATTACTACTAAAGAAACCAAAATCCAAGGAACATTTCACGTGTAAACCAAGCATCTTGTGTCTTATGACTCATCGTTCATATTGGTGCCACTTTGGCTTAGCTTAATACCAAGTGGCAGCCCCAACAAGGATCCTTATCCTCTCATTTTCTTAATTAACTAGTTAATTCCCTACTAATCCAATAATTAACTCAATTATCCATATAATTAAGAATTATTTTAAATTACTTAAAATACTACTCACTTTTAATACACTTTGTACACCTTACTATTATGGTCATGTGGTACCTTATATGGTACTAGTCCATAAATACCAGGTATTTTAGTTCGGGCCGTATTTTATCCCAAAATGTCAAACTTTGACGAAATTCATTTTTTTCGATTTGCTTACCCTCTCACCTTCACGAATTTACTCATCACTTGTTTGAAATACCGTAATACTTATAATCTCAAAATAATCCCATTCCCGAACTTACGTCGATTAACTTACGACGAAACTTTAACATACGAAAATGCGGGATGTAACATCTCATTTTCGATCTTTCATCAATTTACTTATGGCGTACTTTCGCGTACGAAAATATGGGGTGTAACATTATTCCCTCCTTTGGAACATTCGTCCTCGAATGTTGACTGATGCACTTATCATTATCATAACCTATAGCTTTTGCGGATATTTTAGTACTTTCCTTGCCATTTAGGCAACTGTTCTGTGAATAAATCTAAAGGCCAGGGCATTCCCCCTTTTAGGCCTCTTTCCCACACCATGGCTTGTAGTCGGAATCCTTCAAATCTCGTAACTGTTGCTACCTTCTGTCATGCAGCATGTACGACTCTAACCTTGTAAGGGCGCTTATGCGACTCTTATTTCCTTTTTCCTCAAGTTTTTAGCCTATCTCTAGGCCTCACTTTGTAAACATATACAAAGTCTGACAATATGTCCCTCTGGGCATCTGTAGGTATACTGAAGTTCTTCGCTCGGCACTTTGTCGAACTTACGAATATTGCTATATCTTATTTCATAGGCCCGATTATCTATCCGTATGACTTTACTACATTTAAGTAGGTCATACTATACACATACCTCTTACTTTGATTTATCGTTACTGAGGTCTGTTACCAAACTCCAGGTTACTCTCGTTACTTATCCAATATGTATAAATCTAAGTCCTTTAATGCTTCCCCATTACTGTTCATCTTAAGAATGATGGCCTAATCTCATCTCATACTTTGTAAATTTTATCCATCCATTGTTGATTCACCTCAATCGTTGGCCTAAACGTCATTCTTTATCTACCATAAATATACCCTTATTCTACTACCAGAGCAGCATTCCATCTCATCTAAAATGCTACTAGTCTTGGACTCTTTTGAGTTCATTCAGGCTATACTGAGCTTTCTATAACTTAGAGAGACCATTATCTATCTTGTTTTCATGGGCTTAATCCTGAGGACTTATACATTTCTTGTCACCTCCTCATTCGCCCTTTCTTATCCTTACTCTTGTCACAAAACCTTGTCGCTTTACTATACTTTAGCTTGCGATCTATACGTATCTATTTATGCTACTCGCAATCTCCCTTCAACTTGCTTGCACCATAGATTTCCTTATGTTATTTTGGAACATCAAGCGAGATATCACATCGTCTCTAACTCCTTTTTACTCTCTTATCTAGATTTCTCGGTACCTAGAAACCATAGGTCGGAAGATATGTCACTAATGACACCGCTACCATTCTTGGATACTGAATCCCAATGCTTTTAGCCCTCTATCTGAAGTATGGATTATTCACGACCTTCTGCACCTGAGTATCTCGTACGTTGTTCATCTTTACCTTGCTTACCTTAAAATCTCGCATCGTATCTTCTATCTCTTTCATAACCCCACTTCCACATAGGTATGATTTACATCCACGACTTGAAACTTTATTATAATACTTGCACCTCTGGCGCATACGCAATCCGATGGGAGCTTCATACTGACTTTTTATGAGGCTGGTACTCTTCTAAATGGCTTTCTCGTAGAGCCGTTATAGAATATGGTTGTTGCACTATCTCTCTTGTACCTCTGATATTAATGGTGATTCTACAATGTTTTCAATCACGATTTCTATAATTTTCTGGGTCTAATAATCAGACTCTTGATTTACGTAGTTGATTAAACTCTTTAGTTTCCTCTTCCTTCTGATCAGCCTCCATGTAGGCTTAAGCTGTCTTCCGATCTGCGGCTCCTGGTATTAGTTATTGCTTTAGCCTTTCATGGGCGCTATGGAATATCCATGATAAAATCTTCTAACAATTCAATCCTTTGTCTATGCCCTAGGCTCAATTCTTTCTTTTAACTTATACCGGAGTCTTCTACGGCTATTTGAATGTCAACATATATTTTGCATGGATAATACTCCGAACTCTTAAGTGTGTTCATAACATAACTAACTCTGGATCATTAATCGAATAATTCTTTTCGTTCCTTCTCAACTTTCTTTAAATGTAAGCTATTACTTTTTCTGGTATTTTTGCCTCCTTGTTGCGTGCATACTTAGCTTATCTTAGTGCCCACACATATTGAAATTCCATACAACTCATATGATCTTGAATATCACTTTTGATTTTTCTCCCCATTCATTAGCCACGGTAGGTACCACCTTCTTATGGAGTGCATATAATGTTGTTGTGAGACTGTTGTTACATGACCATTTCCTCGTTAGGTCACTGTGCTTAGGTTGAAGCCTTCTTCCTTATTTCTTCAGCTAGTCTTTCATTGTAGTACTTTGGGAGGACCCTCTGATTCTTGCAAGGCTGCGAGCTTATTACATCACTTATCTGATGGAATTTTTGATGTTCTTTCTTACTTGTAATTAACCTTACTTACTTACCTTAATGCCCTTGTGCTTGTAGGATTGCTTCTGAGCTGATATTTTGATTGTCTTCCCAGTGGCACTCTCTTTATTTCCGTAACACCCATACGATACCTTTACTACCCCAACTCCTATCTTAATATTTCTCAAGGTTACGATGTCATATCTGCGAGACTGAATGCCTCGTGTTGGGGTTCACTATGTTTATCTTGCATTATCTGTTGATTTGTATGTATCCTCTTGTCTAGACATAACTAGGCTTTTCCTGAATCAACTACTGATTACTTGTTGGCCCATTCTCATATCAGTATTCCGCGTAATCATTCTTGGGTTATTTCTTTTGTCTTAACTTACATCTCACGCTAGCTCCTTATTTATCAAAAGCATCCCCGGCCGGAACCCTTACTTCCTCTCCTTGATGTCGTGCTTGCATAATGTTCTAGAGTCGTAACATATATGTAGGATTTGAATAAGTGCAATCTCATTCCTTTTTTTTATCACATTATTCCTTTACCATTCCATAATTATTAGAATCACTTAATTCTGACTTAATGTCACATCACTTCATATTCCCCCTTTTATGAGAGTACTAAGATTTAGTGCTATGATGATCTACGTATAAATATTTTACCTCCTCATCTTTGGCATCTTTTCATATCATCAATGACCCTTACTTGCCTTGCGGTAATCTTTCTGTACCAAGGATAATAAAATTCCTTACTCGTGAGGGTGACACTTAGTGTAACTAGCACATATAGTCCCTTAAGCTTAACTTTGCTCACATTGTTGGCTTTAGGGAAACATCTCCCTGAATGACCATTCTCTGAATTTTTTATGAATCTTCTTCTATTGTCCATTCTATTATCGCCGGAACGAAATCTGAAATTCTCATGATGTCGACTATTATCCAATCACTCAGTCCCTAATTCATGTTTAGTTTATCTTGTTCACCAGCCCATACTGATTTCTATTGTTTTGGGGTCTAACTTTTCCTTCCGGTAGTCGCGTTGGAGTCACGAACTTATTTCATGAAACGAGGATACGACTTTATGACCTATACTCTTTTGTTATCTCGAGGCATGTCAGCTCTCGCCTTTTCATTCACTTTGATCTACCGTTGTCATCCATATATTACATCTTACTCATAATGCTTCATTAATCCTCTTCTTATTTTCCGCTAATATTTATGTCTATCACTTTATTCTGAAAACTCGAACAATGACATTCTTTTGCTTTAGTTCCCCTTTGCTCCATCCAGTGGCTCTTCGAGTTGCTTAACGTTCTCACTCTAGTAGGGACGCGGGTCAAACTAAGGTAATATTTATCCCTTCCAGGATTTCAGTGCCTATCTTTTGATTGTTTTTTTTATCATGCTAGTATTTACATCTAATTGTAATATTCTAGAGTGCACCATTTGGGTGTCTCACAAGGAGATCTATTAGCACCTTTGTAATATCCTTTGGAAATGTCAACTAACACAAACAATCCATTCACCATTTAGGGTTACTCTAAACCCAGCCGGATCTTGATATCCCGTCCTTTTCTTAAACTACACCTGTTAGCCCCCATAGGGCATAACTGAGATGGGTGTGGCCAATTATACATACCTCTGTTATAATTGAAGGTAACTCAAAATGCTTATATTTCTCTACTTGAATTGTAAATACTGATAATCTTCATTAACTGGGCGCCTCGTACCCTTTTTCATCTTGCTTCTTTTACTTGTTCAAACTTGTACCTATCTTCTGAATCTCTTATTTTTATTTTTATTTACAATAAGAGTGTATATTCTTACCTTAAGGCTCCTTATCAAGAAGCTTACACACATGTTCGGATGAAAACTTTACATTTACTCATCATAAGCACGATACAAAATCGAGTTCCTCTGACTCAATTCTTCCACAACTATCTCTCTTACCAACTATTTTTTTGGATGTAGGTATCGTTGTAGTACGAATAAGATAGAGTATAGGAAATTGAGTTCTTACAGCTTAGCTCTACCACACGATCTAGAGTGAGAAGAAAGAGTGACAGTCCTAAATGCCCTGTAGCCTCATGCTTATAAGTGTGGTGCACAACACACCCATAAACAAGACTCTACTAGACACGGCTTGTAGACTCTCTGGGACAGAACTGCTCTGATACCACTTTTGTCACGCCCCGAATCTGAGGGGCGAGACCGGCACCCAGTGCCTCACCTATCCTTGCGTACCAACTTGCGACTAAGGGACTTTGAACATATAATGTCATATTTTGGCCATGGGCTACATTGCAAGACAAATTGCGAATGCTGACTAAACATCAATATAATGCTGGGTCGACAAGGTCGTCATAACTATTACAGCTTGCAAACCAACAAAATATACATAAAAGGCCTACAAGCCCAAAATACTGCACTAACTGACAGGATATGTCTACAAGCCTCCACTGATGGATATACTGTGATCGAAACAGGGCCCCGACCTACTCATATCATATATACATACATACACAAGATGTACATAAAGCTCTAGACCCAGCAACTCTAAAGGGCATTGAGCTTACCGATCAAGCTGAACTCGGGCAACACCTAATGAGGAGGTCTACCCGTCTGTCTGTCTGAATCTGCACGCATGAAATGCAACGCCCCCAGAAAATGGACGTCAGTACGAAATAATGTACCAAGTATGTAAGGCAATATACTGAAAGCTAAAACTGAACTGATAACATAATAATTGAAAATAATTGGGAGTCAAAGATAATCTGAAGATATGCTCACCTGCTTATACTGACTCAACTCTCTCAATATAGTAAGCAAAATAGTTGTCCGGCTTTATAAGGCTCGGTCTACAATGCCGTAGTAGGCTCGCTCATAGGCGCTCGGCCATACTAGGCTCTGTATCTCGGTCAACTGGACTCGCTCATAGGTGCTCGGCCATAATAGGCTCGGTATATAACTTACCATCTGATCAGAGGTTGCCCAATAGGGGCTTGCCCATCGATTATAACTCGATGGTAATGAAAATACTATAATACTGTATATATAGACTCTCTGCTCTCTTGATTGGAAGAAAATAATACTCAATTAAATATGAAGTCCCGATACGGAGAATACTGTAATTTATGAGACTTGGATAATGTATATAAATTCGGGAGTATGAACTTCTCTTTATGCCTCGTTATCAAACACATGTAATTACGAGATCATGCCAAAATGAAGGAAGGGCTTAGCCTTAACATACCTGAGCCGGTTCTCTTGACAATCCCTCTAATACACGTCAATTGCGACAACATGTAATCGACAAGATCGGAGTAGTGAAGAATCCGTATGATATTCTTGAGAAAGATTGTACCGTACTCCCTTAGAATCAAAATCTCACGTTGCGATAACATAAGGTAGACTTTGTATGAAGTCTTTGAGTCAATTTCATTGCTATTGCAACATTAGCTTTGCTGAAGCTTTAAGAATGAGAATTCTATCGGTTAGCTAACTTGGCATCCAACTTGCTAGTCTAATTCTAAAGTGGCAAGCATGCTATAACTCATTATCCAAACCAAGTTACATTACCACTAAATCTCAAAGTTATGCCATAATGTGGCTGGTCTAATTTTCCAAGTTATATTACCACTAAAGAAACCAAAATCCAAGGAACATTTCACGTGTAAACAAGGCATGTCGTGTCTTATGACTCATCATTCATATTGGTGCCACTTTGGGTTAGCTTAATGCCAAATGGAAGCCCCAACAAGGATCCTTATCCACTTATTTTCTCAATTAACTAGTTAATTCCCCACTAATCCAATAATTAACTCAATTATCCATATAATTAAGAATTATCTCAAATTATTTAAAATACTACTCACTTTTAACACACTTTGTACACTTTACTATTATGGTCATGTGGTACCTTGTATGGTACTAGTCCATAAATACCGGGTATTATAGCTTAGACCGTATTTTATCCCAAAATGTCAAACTTCGACGAAATTCATTTTCTTCGATTTGCTTACCCTCTCACCTTCACGAATTTACTCGTCACTTGTTTGAAACAACATAATGCTTATAATCTCAAAATAATTCTATTCCCGAACTTACGTCGAAACTTTAACGTACGAAAATGCGGAATGTAACATCTCATTTCCGAGCTTTCATCAATTTTCTTATGGCGTACTTTCACGTACGAAAACATGGGGTGTAACAATTCTCGTTTTAAATATAGTATATTTTATATTTTTGCCGGAAATTTGACTGTATTTTTCATTTCGTTAATTTTTTAATGTAAATACATTCAAATGCAGTCCAATACGTTCAACCTTGCGACATCAAATAAGGTTGAATATAACTGAATAACATATTCAAATACACGTGAAAAATAAAATAAAATATAGCTTAAAAGTGTATTCAAATACACTCAAATACAACTAACTGTCCAAAACTAGCTACGAAAATGTAAATACATAAAATGTAGGTAATAATTGTTAAAAGCTCCTTAAAAGGTAGTTGTTTCCGTAAGTTCTCCAATCATAATATTTTAGTGACCCATGGTGTACGGGTCAAAGCACACTATTGGGTTGGGCTTTACCTTTCGCAATGAGCCGTTACGTGGGCCATAAAGCCCTTACTCCATACTAATCTGTTAAGTGTCCTATGACCCGTAACATTTCTGGCGCTAATCTCCCTTTTCCCGCGAATAGTATAGTAAATTGCGCGCGAAAATAAATCCATTATCGGTTTCTTCAACCGCCAAAGGAAATTAAAAACCCTATTAAAAATCCCAATCTTCTTGGCCTTTCATATTCTCACCCTTTCACAGACAACATCGATATTAACTACATTCTCAGATTTTCATCATTTGACAATGGCTTCTTCAACATCAGTTGTGTCGCGGAGAAGAACCCAAGCTCCTAAACCACACTCAAAGTCCAAAAGTGAAATTGTAGAAGACGATTACAGCAATACCTTATGTGAGAAATGTGGATCCGGAGATAACGCACCTGAGCTCTTGCTTTGTGACAAATGCGACCGCGGATTTCACCTCTATTGCCTAAGACCCATTCTTGCATCTGTGCCCAAAGGCCCCTGGTTCTGCCCCTCTTGCGTTATTAACAACGACAAGCTAACCAGTATGTTCGCGGATTTTCTCTGGTTTTATACATTTTCAAACTTCTTATCTTAGAATTGTTGTTTTGTTGTTTTCTACTCTAAATTGAAGTTTTGATGTTGGTTGCTAATCTTTCCTTGTATGGTGATAAATGATGTTATAGCCTAATATTGCTTGGCTCCAACTTCAGCCCATTTCATTCTTGGTGTTTAAGATCCTTGTTTTGAGTGAGGTTGATTTCAGCAATTGTGGTCAGAAAACCAACTCCATTTTTGGGGCCTTTTCTTAAAATAAGAAAATGTCAAGAACCTCTAGAAGTAGAACATCCCAAATTATTGAGTTTTGGAATGGGAAGTCCAAATGGAAAGAAGTTCAGCTAGTTTAAAATTAAGACTGAGTAGTAGTACTAGTACTAGTACAAGTAGTATTTCTTAAGAAGAAATAGTAGTGATGAACAAAAAATAATTAGACAGCCATGATCACATATCATTTTATAATGCCATGGTCTCTACATGATTATAAAGATTTAAATCTGGTAAGTGTAATAAAATGACTGTCCTTGCTATTTCATCTTTTAAGGAAATTAGGGGGATCCAATGATTGCTTATACATAGTTTATTAGTGATTGATAAAGGTACTCTTTCTCTAATATGCAGAATTTCCTCTCGTACAAACAAAGATAGTTGATTTTTTCCGGATTGGGAGACCATCAAAGTCATTATACAATCTTAGTCCAAGCAAAGGTACATCCTAATTCCCTTGCAGCCTTTATTAGTCTGTTAACTGAATCTTATTTATTTGCTCTTATTACTTGAGATCTGACATGATTTTACTTTTTGGTTCTTTTTTTGATTTTTATGTTTGTCAGATTGCCAGAAAAAGCGAAAACGTAGCAGTTTGGCAATGGCAAAGAAGAGAAGAAGGTTATTGCCCTTCAATCCTACTGAGGATCCTACCCGAAGATTGGAACAAATGGCATCTCTTGCTACTGCCTTGTCAGCAGCTGGAGCAGATTTCAGTAATGAGCTTACTTATATGCCAGGCATGGCCCGAAGATCAGTTAATCGTGCTGCACTTGAGCGAGAGGGAATGCAGGTAAAACAGAACATAAAACCTTTGTAGCATTTTGACTGATCAAACGTGTCAGATTTAATCAAACTGACATGCTAATGCTGAATGCAATTCTTAGAGATAAAAATTTTCAATCCCATGAAAATGAAAGGAATGCATTAGCACCTTGTAACGGTTAAAGATGAGATTAAAATAGTCACATTTTGACAATCTCTGAATAATATATGATTCAATTAGCTGACATTAGCTAATTTGGGGCTGAGTCATGTTTAATTGATTGAGGGGAACTCCATAATGGTGTTGGTCACATAACCAATTTTTGTTGATGAAAAAAACTGCAGTGGTTTACATGGACATGTGCCTTTTGTACGATAGTAATCATACAATTAGAAACTTAGCATGCTGGTTGCAGGAAAAAAAACACAAAAGAAGAAATTGAAGATTTTGAATTTCCTTGGAAAAAATTTAAGTAGCTTTTGCATGATCTGTTAACTTGCAAATATTAAGATTTCTATATTCAACTCCAGGTATTATCAAAAGAAGATACAGAAACTTTATATTTGTGCAAGAATATGATGAAACAGGGTGAATGGCCACCTCTAATGGTTGTTTTTGATCCCAAAGAGGGGTATGTGTTCCAACTACTACTTTGCTTTCCTCTTTTTTCACAAATCATCATTTTTGTATCATATTTAATATGAGATGCTTCATTATCTATTGTTTTCATTTTTCAGATTTACTGTTGAAGCAGATAGATCCATAAGAGACTTGACAATAATTACTGAATATGTTGGAGATGTTGATTACTTGAAGAATCGGGAAACTGATGATGGTGATAGCATGATGACTCTTTTAGCTACTAGTGATCCCTCAAAAAACCTCGTCATTTGTCCTGATAAGCGCAGTAATATTGCTCGATTCATCAATGGGATAAACAATCATACACCGTATGTTCATTATCCCTCAAACACTTGTGTGCTATTGAGCTTACTACGATATCCCATTCTTATCATAGTTGTTTATGCATGACATACTTGATCTTATGAATCTTACGCATCATCGGTTAGTCTTGCAGGTTGCATCATGTGTTCTTTCTTGTGAAATGAAACTGAGCTTTTCATTACAAAATTATACGATTTACTGGTCTTTTATTATATGGAGAACTAATATTTCAGAAATTCCTAATGTTACAAGCAGTTTAATCCAAGACTGAAAGCACATGCTAAACCTAAGCATGCTAGTGTTAAACGTCAATTTTGCCTTGTGTTTTCATTTTCCCTAAGAGTTTTAATGATTGATATTTTCTTCTAATGCAGTGATGGGAAGAAGAAGCAGAATGTAAAATGTGTGAGATTTGATGTTAATGGTGAATGCCGAGTTTTATTGATAGCAAGTAGAGACATTAGAAAGGGAGAGAGGCTATATTATGATTATAATGGTTATGAGAATGAATATCCAACAGAACACTTTGTCTGACCTCATAGGGTCCAAAGATCTGTTTACTCTACAGATTTTGTAGTAACTGATTTGTCCAGTTTTTGTTTCTAATATTTTTTAATTTATTGACACAACTCAATGCTCTGTAAACACAACTGCAGGGTGGAGGGGAATGATTTTGTCTTGGGTACAGCAAATGCAAAAGATCCATAGTTTTTGGTCTAATTGTCCATTCTGACATTTCTACATTTTTTGGCCTCAAGAAGTTGAGAAATTTCGTGTATACAAATATTAGCTATATGGATTTGATTGATTATGTAAATTCTTTTAAGTTAAATTTACTGTTCTGTCATGATCCTGGAGAAAACTCGTGTTTTCAGAAAATGTTGATTGTTCTACATGATGCTATGTAACTCATGAATCCCCAATATGTTCTCCAAATTTGATGATAAATTCAAGCAAAGCTGATAAGTCAGAAGTTCTATTGTAGAACAATCAGCATTTTCTGAAAGCACAAGTTTTCTCCAGGATCATGACAGAACAGTAAATTTAACTTAAAAGGATTTACATAATCAATCAAATCCATATAGCTAATATTTGTACAAATTTGATGATAAATTCAAGCAAAGCTGATAAGTTAGAAGTTCTATTGTTGAACTTGTGTGTACAATTATAGACTTGTCGAATACACCATTTAAGCTGGTTAGAACTGGAAAGTTTTCATCTTCACGCTTAGTATCGTCATATCTGAATAACTGAACACTCACTGCAGCCAATTCTCTTTTCGAAGACTAAAATTAGACATGACAAGCATATGCATGGACAAAGGCTTCTCTGGTTAAATGCCATGTAATTGGTTTCATGGCATTGTTCTTTATTGTGTTTTCATCCTTGTGACATCAAAATGACTCTAGAGATCACATGAGGTGGATCTCTACTGTAAAAGAATTCATTCTTGTAACATTTCTTTAGTAGATATTGAGTTTTTTCTCGCACTACCGGACCAGATTCTTTTGTCCTTTCGCCTTCATCAACTAATAACTTGTACATTCTGTGCGTATGGCTTGCACTATTTATTAATTGTAACTGTTTTTATGTCAAAGATTGGTTAATATATGGGTTTGTGTATAGTTTATGCTAATCATGGTTTAAGGGAGAAGAAGATGAAGTATTTACCCTAGAGATATGAAGTTAAGATTGCTTCAGCAAACTTCAGACGCGATTGAAACAATAGAAAAATTTCTGAAGTTGCATTGAAACAATAGAAAATTTTCATATCCAAATTTTTGAAGTGATGGAAGAACTTCAGATCCAATTTTCTAAAGTTTCATTGAAGCGATGGAAGAATTTCATATCTTATTCTAAAGTTGCACTTCAGAGTCTGAATTCTAAAGTGTGTTTCGAAGTGTAAATTTTGCAAGTTTTTATGGTATTACTTCAATAATGACTCCAAAATCGAGTATATCTGCACTTCCTTTGTTACAAGTATATATTTTCCTAGTAGCAGGAGCGGTTAAGATTTAGGCTTTCAACAAACCGAAACTGAGGTTGACGCAAGTAGAAATGGCGTGGTATAGTCACTTTTTTAAGTGGTATTTACTTTTTAGCCAGTGTTTTTAGTGTTGAGCAAAAATAACTGCTAATCTATTAAAATTGATACGAAAAGTCTTTTTTACCCTTTCTTCGTGAGTGATGTGTAAATATTAAGGACATGGTATCCTTAACTTCATGAGTGATGTGTAAAATATTAAGGACACTATATCCTTAACATTTACATTGCACACATGAAGTTAAGGACACCATGTCCTTATTTACAATGCACATATGAAGTTAAGGATATGATGTCCTAAAGTTTAACAATAGAAGTTGCAAATACAAGTTAATGATATTATGTCCTTAACATTTACATTGCATACATGAAGTTAAGGACACCATGTCCTTAACATTTACACTGCACACATGAAGTTAAGGACTCCATGTCCTTAATATTTACATTGCACATATGAAGTTAAGGACATGATGTCCTAAAATTTAACAACAGAAGTTGCAAATACAAGTTAATGATATTATGTCCTTAACATTTACATTGCACACATGAAGTTAAGGACACCATGTCCTTAACATTTACACTGCACATATGAAGTTAAGGACACCATGTCCTTAATATTTACACATCACTCATGAAGTTAAGGATACTATGTCCTTAACATTTACATTGCACACATGAAGTTAAGGACACCATGTCCTTAACATTTACACTGCACATATGAAGTTAAGGACACCATGTCCTTAATATTTACACATCACTCATGAAGTTAAGGATACTATGTCCTTAACATTTACATTGCACACATGAAGTTAAGGACACTATGTCCTTAACATTTACACTGCACATATGAAGTTAAGGACACCATGTCCTTAATATTTACACATCACTCATGAAGTTAAGGACACTATGTCTTTAACATTTACATTGCACACATGAAGTTAAGGACACCATGTCCTTAACATTTACACTATACATATGAAGTTAAAGACATGATGTCCTAAAGTTTAACAATAGAAGTTGAAAATACAAGTTAATGATATTATGTCCTTAACATTTACATTACACACATGAAGTTAAGGACATCGTGTCCTTAAAATTTACATTGCACATATGAAGTTAAGGATATAATGTCCTAAAGTTTATCAGCAGAAGGTGCAAATATAAGACACTTTGTCCTTAATATTTACACATCACTCATGAAGTTAAGGACACTATGTCCTTAACATTTACAATAAATACATGAAGTTAAGGACACCACGTCCTTAACATTTACACTGCACATATGAAGTTAAGGACATGATGTCCTAAAGTTTAACAACAGGAGGTACAAATACAAGTTAATGACATTATGTCTTTAACATTTACATTGCATACATGGAGTTAATGACACCATGTCCTTAACATTTACACTATACATATGAAGTTAAGGACATGATGTCCTAAAGTTTAACAACAGAAGTTCCAAATACAAATTAATGATATTATGTCCTTAACATTTACATTGCACACATGAAGTTAAGGACACCATGCCCTTAACATTTACACTACACATATGAAGTTAAGGACATGATATCCTAAAGTTTAGCAGCACAAGGTGCAAATACATGACACTTTGTCCTAAATATTTACACAACATTCATGAAGTTAAGGACACCATGTCCTTAATATTTACACAACACCTATGTCTAGCACAGGGGTATTTTTGTCCAGCGGATAAAAATTTATTAAGCAATGGCTAAATAATAAATACATTGAAAATAGTGGCTAAAAAGTAAATACATCTCTAATAGTGGCTATCTGTGCACTTCCCCCGATGCAACATCTGATCCACTATTCCTTGTTTTGGACTCAAATGAGCGTCAAGCCCAGTAAGACTACAAAGTTTTCTGATACTCAAAATGCATATTTGAAATTTTATTATTGGGAAAAGGCATCAGATCCAAGGCAAGTACTGGGGAAAATGTACCAGGATAAGAAGAAGTTGGGGCTCATGTCAGTAGTCCATAAAATCACTTCAAACCCTATATGATTATAATGATCTACTCCAAATATTACTGCAGAATTGGACCACTCTATGGCTCTGAATGTTTTAAAACCAAACCAAACAGAAACATAGAATAGTGTGGTCCTTTATAAATAGGTTACTACAATCAGTAACCATTGCAGCTGCGCGCACACACCTACACAGAGACAACGTAGAAGACAACCATCACAGTTGTCTCATTTACTGCTTTTGATAACTTTCTTTTAACTAACACGGGTTGTGGTGGAGTGATAACTACTCCTTCATCCTTAACCACAAGTCTTGGGTTCGAACCCTGAATATGGAGTTGCTTTTGTTAGGAAGCGCTTTACCCCCAAATATGAGACTTCCAGACGCAAATTCATATTTATAGCTTATTTGGCCAAGCGTTTTTTTTGGGCCAAAAGTGTTTTTTTTCAAAAATTGCGGTGTTTGGCCAAGCTTTTAGAAGAAAAAAAAAGTGCTTTTGAGGAGAAACAGAAAATGTAGATTATCTCCAAAAATACTTTTCTGAGAAGTACTTTTGAGAAAAATACACTTAGAAAGAAGTTTTTAAAAGCTTGGCAAAACACTAATTACTGCTCAAAAGTGTTTTTAAATTAATTAGCCAAACACAAACTGCTTATCACCGAAAGCACTTTTTTAAAAAGTACTTCTCAAAATAAGCTGATTTTAGAAGCTTGGCCAAGCAGGCTATTAGTCAGATCTCAATGCGAGTATCGGAAATTGGAGGAGAAACCAAAAAAGGAAAAAAGAAGAAAAAGATAACTTTTTATAAATAATTTTAAGTTGTTGATTTTGATCAGCATTTGTGTTATTATCCCACAATAATTGTAGTGCATGGTCCCAGAGTGAGTGTTTTTGTGTACTCGGATTTTGGGGTAATGCCATTTCAATTTTCATGTTGCATTGCTAGTTGAAAAGAAATCAGCAGTGCACACAAAAAGAAAAAAATCCCACAGATTTTGTAATCAGAAAAAGCTCAGATCCCAAGGAAGGAGGATGCATTTGTCAACTGTCATTACTCAACATATGTACTGATATGCATAAAGTTCAAACAGCCCCTTCATTTCTTTGTTTTTTCTGGTGATGCACATTGTTGTTTTCTTACATTTTCTGAGCATAAACCATGAGATTGTTCTCTGCTCCTTTTCTCTTTTTTCAGTTTAGTGTTTGCTTAATTGATTTGGAGTTGGATATAAGTTATATACATTTGCAACTTAAGAAATTTATGCGCTAAGGGGGTCGTTTGGTTTACGATTAAGTTATGATGGGATCACAAACCAGGAATTGTTTATGAAGTGAATAACAGAGTAATGATTGTTATGCGGTGAATAATAATTTAGAGATTGTTATGTAGTGAATACTAATATATGAATTGTTGAATAATGATTTCAGAATATATGGACATTTTGGTGTATATTATTCATGTATTGCTAATACATATATATTTTTATCTCACATTTTATCCGGTATTAAGTATACACATGTTCTCGTATATAAGTTATACCAGAATGAGCAAAATAACTTATTTGTAGTTTAACTTTTGAAACCAAATGATAATATTAGTTATAGGGGAATTATATTAGTTATGCAGGATTTTATATCAGAAACCAAACTCATAGTAAGATGAAATTTTGTAAGGAGAGTAAATTTCCTTCAACTACTTCAAACCAAATGACCTTTTGACGGTGTGATATATTTATTTATAATCACCTTATACGTTAGTGACTGGTATATCTTTTACATGCTTAATCATCACTCTTTCAGTGCATGGACATCTCATTAGCTTCACAAAATGACATACTTATCAAGATCCCTCTTTTTACCTCTTTCCTTTTTTAGAAACAGGGAACTACAAATTATATAATGCAACTGTTCAAAAAGAGTGTATTTATAGCATGTTTGGCCAAGCTGGAAAAATCAGCTTATTTTGAGATTTTTTTTTTTTTTTTTTCAAAAGTACTTTCAGTGAAAAATAGTTTGTGTTTGACTAATTAATTTGAAAAGCACTTTGGAGCAGCAATTAGTGTTTGACCAAGCTTTTAAAAAGTGCTTCAAATTGTATTTTTCTCAAAAGTGCTTCTCAATAAAGTGCTTGTGGAAGAAACTAATTTTTTCTGCTTCTCCAAAACAGCTTCCGCTTCTACTCAAAAGCATTTTTTTTTCTTCTAAAAGCTTGGCCAAACACTTCAACTTTTAAAAAAAAAAAGCACATTTTTTTAGCTTGGAGAAACTTGCCAAACATGCTACTTAGTTTTCCAGTTGAACCCAAAAATGGAAAAACAAACCAAACACTTGAGTTACAGGGCAACTAAAAACAGATTAAGTAGCCATTTTACATATAGAGGTGAAGCAAAAGCAAATTAAAGGGCCAGGCCCATGCAAATGCTTGAAGACAAAGTGGGTAGTGGGTACCCATCCTAATTAACACTTTCTCAGAGAAATGAAACCATCAAAGGCCCACCCCAAATCACCCATATCCCTTTGTTTGGTGGAATTTGTGTACGTTTCCACCTCCATTTCCACCACCTTTTTTAAAACATATTGTTGGGAGGCGGAGCAAGAGTTTTAGTGGCGGTCAGGCAAAATCAAGTAACTTTTGGTTAAATTTTTATACTTGTGTTAAAAAATCACTTTATACGTACAAATAATTTGTCCAGAACCTAATAAGTTGTCTTTTATGAAAATCAGAACCCATAAATTCAAATTTTTTGATCCGCTTTTGACTGCTGCATGGATACAAATGCAATTGAAAGGCCCTCATTATTAAAATACTAAGATATTAGAATTTTAGTCTTCTCTGCATTATACTATATGTTTATGGGTTGGCTTTGTACTTGTTGTTTACCTACACAATACAACTTTTTGTGGACAACACACAGTTCCGGAGTCCATTACTCAAATAGTCACTCAACTATCCCAAATTATCTACTAAAGTCACTTTTTTTTCGTGTGTAACAACAAAGTCACTTAACTATGCCTATAGCACTCAAAATGTCACTCGACTATATTTTTCAAATTTTTGATTGTCAAATACCTATTTTACCCTCTAAATTATCAAATATTTTAAAAACTTTTTAAATATTATAATTTTTTTCTCTTTTTAATCTACATTTTGGACTTACCTATAGAATAAATATATTTTATTTATAAAATAAAATAAAATAATTTTCAGCTCATATAATGACGGAATAATAATATAATTGAGCATAATTTTCAACCATATATAATGTATATTATAAAAATACCTTTATTTAAATAATTATTTTTATATTACGTGCATGGAATATATATTTTACAACCTTTATTTTCTTTCATTCTCAATTGTGTAAATAAATTTTTTAATTTTTGTTGTTAATACTAATTATTACGAAGAAATTATTCTAATTAATTTTTTTACTATGCTTCATTATTTTGTTATTCCAGCATTATATATGCTTAAATACTTTTTATTTTTTTAATTTATAAATAAATTTATTTATTATATAGGTAAGTCCGTAATATAAATTTAAAAGGAAAAAATTATAATATTAAAAAGTTAAAAAAAAGAGAAGGTAAATACTTATAATTTAGAGGGTAAAATAAGTATTTGGCAATCCAAAATTTGAAAAATCTAATTGGGTGACCTTCTGAGTGGTATATGCATATTTAAGTGACCTTGTTGTTAAAAAAGAAAGAAAAGTGACTTTAATAGATAATTTGGGATAGTTGAGTGACCATTTGAGTAATTTACTCCACGATTGCTTCATTTAATGTTTAGTTGGATTTTTTTGGATAAAAATAGCACATGCTAGGCAGTTTTCGGACTGGTCATTCAAAAATAACCAGCGTTTGCCAAGTCAGTGAAAAATAGCCTCTGTTTTGCTGCAACAGAGACCGGTCCAATATAATATACTGGAGTTCGGTGCACCTGTGTATGAACTTCCAGTATATTATGCTGGAACTCCAATACGCGGAAAGTTCCAGCATAATATACTGGAGATTCGAACACCTGTGTATGAACTTCCAACATATTATACTGGACCGGTATACTTTGCTGGAACTCCAGTATATTATGCTGGAGTTCCAGTATACTTATGCTGGAACTCCAGTATAATATGCTGGAGTATTTTTCGGATTTTGAATAATGTTTTCATTTAGATTTATCTTTAAATAAAAAGTAACTAAATTTCAATTACTTTTGAAAATGTGGCTATTTTTGAATGACCACTTATAAATCTGACTACTTTTGAATTTCTCCCGTTTTTTTGTTCGCTCATTTCTAGGCTCCTTGACCCTTTCTCCCAAGTGGATCTTGGGGGATTTCTACTCTTATAAACTAAGAGTATATACCAATATTCCAACGTCAACTAATGATTATGGGCTTGTATTTGGTTTTTATGTTCACTGCATGAGGGCTTTCACGTTTTAGTTTCTTGGTTCAACTCATCTAGCATTTAGACTTTAGAGTTGAAAATTGAAATATCTCATTATCTGTCTTGGGACCCCTTATATACTATGGTAGTTAAATCAGTTGGTATTGTTACGCAGATGCCGGAGGTAAAAAGACATTATTTTTGATCTCTTGGTTTGATTAGTTACAAAATTTATAAATGTAGAGCTTTTGAATCTTGTGATTTTAAATGTATAACATACTGAAAATTACTCTTTGAATTTTGTGATGTTAAATATGTCTTGTGATAGTTTAAATATAAAAAATTTAAAACTTACTAGATATTGAAAGGTAGCATTAGGTTTGGAAAAATGATATTGTATACCAGCTGCAAAAATAATAGCCGAAAAAATATATAAAATATATATATATATATAGAAAAATATATAAAATTTGTATATTTTGTATGTTATATATAAAATTTATATAAATTTTATACACTTTTTCAGCTACCAGATATAAATAGTTTATGGCGTGGGCTAAAACCCCATTATATTTAAAACATAAGTGATAAAAAGAAAAGTAAGACACTTAAATTGAAATGAATAAAATATATATTATGAAAGTTTGATGCATCGAGTGTATTTATACTATCAAACCACTTATACGAAATTATAGATAAATTTTCGTGATAAACAATGCTCGACCCGATAAATTTATACTCCACTAACTAATAACTGGTACTAGCACGTTATCACATTGAAACAATAATAATAATATAAAATTTTCTAATTATTCGTTTATCTTCTATAATTTAATTTGATATTAATAATTAATTAATTGTGGTAGTACGGTGAAAGTAGACAGTTTCCTTGTGCTTATGACACGTGGCAACGTCGGCTAAATCATGCAAAATCAGAAAAGAACAAAAGGCATGCGTCACATCATGTGGCCATTCCACTAAATCCCTTAAAAGAGAATAAATAAAAACCAAAAATATTATCGAACAAATACTCTCCAATTCTTCAAAAATTCATGTTTTTCCAAGGCGTCGGAAAAGTAACGTAACTTAGCTGGTATTCCGAATAAAAGAGGAAAGTTATGTAACATCTCATGCATCTTCCCAACTTCCAATTCCTCATCTAACACATTTATTTAATTGAAGAAAGCTACTGGTCACAAAAATATGACCACAACATCTGCAGCACGTACAAAGATAAAGATAATTCGGGACCCTTCGGTAAAGGGAGAGAAGAGAACTTTGGCTCTGTATTAAAGATCCGATGGAGGGGGAGGTTTTAGAAATTTTTGGTACTTCCAATTCGTAAATTGACCTTTGATTTAACTACTACCTATGTATGCTGATATTGTAACCTACAATGTTTTCTATAGATTATAATTTTACACCACTTTTTGTACAGTAATCTAACGGAATGTGTTAGGGGTATTAATTAGCTAGGGCATGAGAGGTTTTGGGTGGTGATAGGACTGAAAAATACACGTATACATATGCAGTGAGTAAAGTTGAAAAAGACTAATCTCTCTAAAAACGTACCTAAGGTGTTTTCTCCAATATTAAAATAAGAGTATTTATAGTAACTAAACACTAAAAATTGAAAGAAAAAAAAGTTTTAAGTCATACCAAACAAAAGAAATAAAACCGAATATAAGGAGTGTCCGAAACACCCCCCCCCCCCCAAAAAAAAAAAAAAAAAAACTAAATCAACAGCGTAGTTTTTAAAAATTTTCTTTTGTTATTTGTATCTAGCAACTCCTGAATTCCTGAATGTAAATAAGATGTCTAGCTATTCACGGTAGATACATCATTCAATGCGTCGGCTATCATATATACACAGACCACTGTGTACGGGTAAAATCGGGGTAATGTCTACCCCGATTTTCCGATGAGAGAACGAGGGAGAGCACCAATCCACGGGGTTGTAATCGAGGTTAGAGACCCTTCGTATCGAGACCCAGGAAGATTGAAAGATGTATCCATCATCGAATGTGGAAAAACAACGCGCCCCGGGCCAAGTATATATAAGTTATAGACCTCGGGGGACACGATGAACGGTTGTGCGTGACGGATAGAGGGCTGTGATACTTGCCCTCAACCGGATATCACGGCGCGAATCTCGCTCGGTATCGACCGTGGATCAACAATTATCGGGAAAAGAAGATTTTTACCTTTTTTAGATTTCTACTAGGGCTAAAACTCTCCTACTATATAAATGAGAGGGTTTTCATTTGTTATAAGACATTGTAACACGCAAATCAAAGCAATACAAGTTTATTTTCTACCTTTTAGCAATTGTTACAGTTTTTGCTCATTTGTTATGTTCTTCATTCACGACTGGCTTGGACCGGGGATCCAACCGAGGACGAGGTCATTGGTCAGTCTAAGCTCAGGCTTGGCTATAACATTGCAATTGGTTTGAACTTTTATTTCATCTCTAACTCATTTATTTGCTATTTTTAATTATTCATGTTAAATTAAACCACATATCCGTAAAAGTGCGTACAAATTTAATTGTTACCCCATTTTGGGGTAAACAGTTTTGCGCCCACTGTGGGACTAAGGATAATAGTGGTAATTTGATATGATTCTCCATAATACACCCTAATTTACGCTTGTTCTTTGAAGTCTTAATTCCAGGTAGTCCTTGCCAGTAGTGCCATCCTCCCCGCTGTCTGTATGGGCGGGTTGTCCCTCCCTGATGCGTTCTTTTAATGCAGTTGAATGGAACAACAAGCAGGTTACACGTTCCACTGTGCTGAGATGTAAGGTGTAGGGGGTGATCAACCCATAAATGTCAAACTCTTAGTCTGCTCACTTGAACGTTGACGCTGAGTCCGACCATCACGACGAAAATAATAATTTGGTGCTCAATAATGATGTGCCTCCTACCGATCTTAACAGTGTCCCAGCCACCGACCCGGTCGATACTAACTCGCATGTGACCATCAATATCAATTTGCCAACTGATCCCAAAAATAGTGTTCGCGGGGACCCCGGCCAACAGCTCGAGAAGCACCCGAAGGCGATGGTGATGGGGTAAGCCTACGACTGATTTTTGAAATACTGCAAGCTCAACAAGCGGCAATAGTGCAGCTGCAGAATCAAAGCCATACCCCCAACATGGTCGAGTCTGAACAATCTCGGGAAAGAACTCGAAGAGATTAACAAATAACCGAGAGACCGGGTGAAGCCGAATTCGGGGTAAATCCTAAGGTAATGAAAATGCTGGAAGCATTGACTAAACGAGTGGAGGATCAGGTGAGAAAACGATTGAGGCTAGTGACAAGAAGGTGGAAACATACAATTTTAGGGCCGATCAAATCTTGGGATCGTCCCCGATATTGAAGGGGCCGAACTCCAAGAAGTTTATCCAGAAGCCTTTCCCTCCGAGCGCAGCACCAAAGCCGATCCCAAAGAAGTTTTGTATGCCCGAAATCCCCAAATATAATGGGACCACAAATCTAAACGGGCATGTGACTTCCTATACATGTGCGATCAAAGGGAACGACATGGAAAACAATGAGATCGAGTTGGTGTTACTGAAGAAATTTGGGATGACTTGGTCCAAGGGAGAAATAATATAGTATAATAACTTGCCCCCAAATTCCATTGACTCATTTGCTATGCTTGCAGATGCTTTCGTAAAGGCCCATGCCAGAGCCATCAAGGTCGAGACCAGAAAGTCAGATCTTTTCAAGGTCAAGCAAACGGATAACGAGATGACCAAGGAGTTTGTGTCAAGGTTCCAAATGGAATGGATGGACCTACCACTAGTTGCAGATGATTAGGCCGTTCAGGAATTCACTCAAGGGCTCAATCTCTGAAGTTCCTTGGCCTCTCAACAACTAAATCAAAATTTGGTGGAGTACCTAGCGGTAACCTGGGCCGACATTCACAACAGGTAACAGTCAAAGATTAGGGTTGAGGACGACCAACTCGAGGCCTCTTCTGGATTTATTTACCCCATCAGATCCAACGATAGATCTAAGAGGGCCATTGATCAAGAGCAAGACCGTTCCGGGATCGGTATCAACCATATAACGCGGACCGAAGGGGAAACAGATCTAGGCGTCATCCCGCAAGGAACGAGGAGAGAAGCGATCGAGGGCCCGGTGGCCGAGGCCTGATTGGAAATAATGGGTTTGATATGTCGCTCGGGAGTAGGGAAGCACCGAGATTTTTGGAATACAACTTCAATATAGATGTTGCCAGCATCGTATCAGCCATAGGACATATTAAAAGAGATTGAGTGGCCCTGGCCTTTCCTGTCTGATACTACCCAGAGAGATCCCAATTTGATGTGTAAATATCACGGCACTCACGGTCACAAGACCGAAAATTACCGACAGTTAAGAGAAGAAGTTGCTTGGTTATTCAACAATGGGCACCTCCGAGAATTCTTGAGTGATCGAGCCAAAACCACTTCAGGAAAGGGGACTCCAACAAACAGGTCGAATACGAGGAAGTGATCAACATGATCATTGCAGGAGTCGATGTTCCCCAAGGACCAATGATAATACGCACTAAAGTATCTACCACAAGGGGAAAATGCACCCGTGATTATGTTCTAGAGGAAGCTATTTCATTCAGCGACGAAGATGTCGAGGGCATCTTACAACCTAACAATGATGCACTGATAATATTAGTACTCATCAATAAATCTCGAGTTAAAAGTGTGCCGATTGATCCAGGCAGTTCGGCCAACTTCATCAGATCAAGGGTCGTAGAGCAATTGGGATTACGAGATCAAATCGTGCCAACAGTCCGGTTATTGAACGGGTTTAACATGGCGTGTGAGACCACTAAAGGAGAAATAACCTTGCTAGTAAACACCACTAGGACAATCCAAGAAACAAAGTTCTATGTGATCGAGGGGGATATGAGGTATGATGCTCTATTCGGAAGGCCATGGGTTCACAACATGAGGGAAGTACCCTCAACCTTGCAGCAGGCGTTGAAATTTCCCACACCGTGGGGGGGGGGAGTCAAAACGGTCTAAGGAGAATAGCCGGCCACAAAGGAGATATTCGATGTCGATGAGGTAATCTCGGTACCTGCGGTTTAGACATCAAGGAACCTGGAACCGACCAGAAATGAAGAGATTAAATAGCAATCATGGATACCGGCCTCGGCCGAATCGGAGAAACATGAGGAAGGAGAAGCTAACAAGGAAGACGATTACGGTGTCCCGAGATCATTCATAGCTCTTGATGACACCGCCGCCGCCAAATTGACGGTTGAAGAGTTGGAGCAAGTCATATTAATCGAACATCTATTATATCGAATGGTATACCTGGGCTGGGGGTTAACCCCCGAGCTCAGGAAAAAACTTATTAATTTTCTTAAAGATAACGCCGATTGTTTTGCTTGGTCCCTTTTGACATGACATGGATCCCACTGGAGGTAACCACTGACAAGCTGAGTTTCGACCCGAAGTTCCATCCGGTCAAGCATAAGAGGAGACCACAGTCTAATATTTACCACACATTCATGAAGGATGAGGTATCCAAACTTCTAAATATAGGATCCATCTGGAAAGTTAAATATCCGAATTGGCTAGCTAACGTAGTGGTAGTACCTAAAAAAGAAAATAAACTTAGGATGTGTGCGGATTATAAAGACCTGAATAAATCATGCCCTAAGGATTCTTTCCCTTTGTCTAACATCGATTGAATGATCGACGCAACAACCAGACACGAGATACTGAGTTTTCTCGATTCCTAATCTGGGTACAACCAAATTCAGATGGACCCGAGCGATCAAGAAAAGACCTCTTTCATAACCAAATTCGGCACATACTGCTATAATATCATTTAGATTAAAGAACGCCAGTGCCACCTACCAACGCATCATAAATCGGATGTTCGAAGAACAAATAGGGAAATTAATATAGGTTTATATTGACTATATGTTGGTCAAGTCCCTATGAGCAGAGGACCATTTGAAATATTTGTAGGAAACCTTCGACATACTAAGGAAATATAACATGGAGCTAAACTGATAAGTGTGGATTTTGATCACTTATTAGTAACTTTTTTACTTTTGTTTTAGTCTGAAAGTATTGATTTATGTTCCCCAAACTAATGAAAGTTTAAAAATTGTAGGAATGTTGGAAATTTGGGCTCTTATGAAGAAATCCAAATAAAAAAAGAGTGTTTCGACTCACAAGGCAAGACGGGGCACAACACACGAGATGTGCAGTCCGCAGAAGTATTTCTGCGACCGCAGAAGCAAGTGCGGACCGCAAAATTCCCTCTGCGGCCGCAAAACTGATGAAGAAGCCTAGCAGTACTTGAAGTAGAAGTGCGGACCGCACACAATTTGTGCGGCCGCAGAACCTGGTCCGCACTGACAAGAATTCAAAAAGTTTAGAGAATGTGTAAATGACCAAGACTAAAGCCTTACCTGAAGTGCGGAACGTTTGTGCGGCTGCAGAATCCAGTTCCCTGCAAGCTGAAGAAATGTGTGGCCGCAAAACCTTCCAAGGGGCATATCTGTTAGTGAATTTTGGGCCACTATAAATAGACGGAAATTATATTTTTAGGTCAAGTTTTGAAGTTCTAGCAACTGTAGTCGTTGTAGTTTTCCATTTTAGGAAATTTGTGATCATTTTGGGATAAAAACATCACAATTATTCGTTTTAATTTTATATTATGGATTTAATTAGTATTTCTTCTTTGCTTTCTTTATTTTTTACTATGAATAGCTCGACATTTACTTGGGTTGTGACCCAACTCTAATGTGTAAACCTTATGGGGATTTAATTTGATACTTGTTTATAATTGGGTGTTGATTATTTAGCCTTGTTTATATTTTAATTTTAGAATTAATGGTTGCAAACAATGATTCATGCCTTTTTGACTTGGTCTTTACTTGAGAAAGATGGACCTAGTCTAGGAAAGCTTGGCTAACAAGAAATTGGGCTAGTTTAGGATATGACTAGCCTAAATAAAGGGTTTGAACTAGAGATAGAGAAAACCCGACTTGAGCTCATATCAACTATTTAGCTTGATACCCATTTTGGGATTGAGAAAGCCAAATTGGATAAAATCACTCTATGACCAAGAGGTATTGAGTGGGTAACTGAAAGTTGAGAGTTATAATATATCCTGATCAATAAAACAAGTGTTAACGTACTTAACCAATTAGGCGAACACCTAGGTGAAGGTCACATCCCTAGGCCTTTTACCATTTGATAAAAACAACAAAAACATTTACTTTCTTTCTAGTTTCTTCTCATTAATTTACAATTGTTAGTGTTAATTTAGAAGTAGGAAATAAAATCCCTTGTTTGAAAGTGCAATTGAGTTATTTTATTTACTCTTATCAAGTTTACTCCCTAACACCCATCTTAAACTCCCTACGAAAATAAATCCCAACTATTGTTGGGTACTATTCTTCCAACGACCGTTTCTACTCATTATTGAGTGCAGATTGGACGTGGATCATAAACCCAGAGAAGTGAGCATTCAGGGTCAGTTTGGGAAACTTTCTCGGGTTCATGGTATCTAATCAGGTGATAGAAATCAACCCCGACAAGATAAAGGCCATAGAGGACATCACCGTAGTGGATAACGTTAAGTCCGCTCAAATGTTGATATGGCATATAGCCATATTGAGTTGGTTCATCTTGAGGTCCTCGGACAAGAGTCATCGATTCTTATCACTATTGAAGAAGAAGAAGAATAACTTTTCCTGGACTTCGGAATGCCAACAAGCTTTGGAAGAACTCAAATGGTACCTATCGAGCCCACCTCTACTACACACTCCGAAGGCAGACGAACATATGTACCTCTACTTAGTAGTGTCTGAGGTGGTGGTAAGTGGTGTCTTAGTCCGGGAGGAAGAAGTTACGCAATTACCTATCTACTATATTAGTAGAACTCTAGGCGATGCCAAACCGAGGTATCCCCACCTGGAAAAGTTAGCGCTCGCTTTGCTAAGCGTTTCTAGGAAGCTAAAGCCAAACTTTCAATGCCTCCCTATATGTGTCGTAACCTCTTACCCACTGAGAAATATCATGCATAAGCCCAAGATCTCGGTCCGGTTGGCCAAATGGGCTATAGAAATTAGCAGGTACGTCATCGAGTACCGACTCCGAACTAACATAAAATCTCAGATTTTGGCAGACTTCGTGGCCTATTTTATGCCGGCCTTGATACCTCAAGTCAAAAAGAAGTTACTACTCTTCTCGAGGACTAATTTGGGAATCTGGACCCTCTTCACGGATGGTGCCTCCAATGCGAAGGGTACCGAGCTCGGTATCGTGTTAAAACCACCTATGGGAAGTATAATTAGGAAGTCTATTAGATCTGTGAAATTGACTAACAATGAGGTCGAGTATAAGGCCATGATTACAGATCTAGAATTGGCTAAGAGCCTTCGGGCCGAAGTGATCGAAGCCAAGCACGACTCCCTCATCGTGGTAAATCAAGTCAAAAGAACGTTCGAAGTAAAAGAAGAACGGGTACGGAGGTACTTGGAAAAATTGCATGTAACCCTACACCAATTCAGAGAATGGACCCTGCAGCATGTACTCCGAGATCAAAATAGTGAGGCCGATACACTGGCTAACTTGGGGTCGTCAGTCAATTTCGATAAATTCAGCTCGGGAGCAGTGGTGCAACTAATGAATACGGTGATAGAAGAAGGTTACGGCGAAGTGAATTCAGCGAGTTTAGCTTGGGATTGGAGAAACAAATACATATACTACTTGAAGACTGGAAAATTGCCTTCGAATCCCAAAGAATCGAGAGCCATGTGCACCAAAGCTGCCATATTTAGCTTGATCGAAGGGGCATTGTTTAGGAGGTCTTTCTTTGGCCCCTAGTCAGATGCTTAGGACCGGGAGAGACCGAATACGCCATGAGAGAAGTTCACGAGGGCACCTGCGGGAACTATCCGGGGGCAGAATCCTTGGTTCAGAAGCTAATTAGAGTTGACTACTACTTAAATATGACGATTTCCAAAGACATGCCCCGATGATCCATCAACCGAGAGAAGTGCTCCACTCGGTCCTTTCTTTGTGGCCATTCTTTAAGTGGGGAATGGATATCATCAGTCCTTTGCCATGGGCAATCGATAAAACTCAATTCATATTATTCATGACCGATTATTTTACCAAATGGGTTAAGGCTGAGGCGTTCGAGAAGGTCCGAGAGAAAGAAGTCATTGACTTCATCTGAATCACATAATATGTCGATTTGAGATACCGGCCGAGATTGTTTGCGACAATGGAAAATAATTCATCGACAACAAGGTGAGTAAGTTTTTGAAAGATCATAAGATCAAGAAGATACTATCAATGCCTTATCACCCTAGTGGGAGCGGGCATGTGGAATCAACAAACAAAACTATACTCCAAAACCTGAAAAAGCGATTGATCGGTTCGAAAGGAAAATAGAAGGAGATCTTGCTTGAAATCCTGTAGTCATACCATACGACTTAGAAATCGAGCAACGGGGCCACCTTATTTTCTTTGGTCTACAGAGCTGAAGCCATAATACTAGTTAAGGTGGGGAACCAAGCCTCAGATTCCAGTATGCTACCGAAGAGTCAAACAACGAGGCCATGATCATGAGCTTGGAACTGTTAGACAAAAGGTGATAGGCAGCCATGGTCCGGTTGGCTGCCCAAAAGTAGCGAGTAGGAAGGTACTACAACTGAAGAGACAACCTTTGACATTTTCAAGTTGAAGAACATGGGGAAACATGCACAGATTGGAGTACGAGACACTCTTTTGGCCACTCAGGCCTTGTATGTTCTTCAGACTTTGTTCGAGGCTTTTCATCTTCCGAGTTATTTCCTCTTGCTCGGGGTTTTTTCACTGTTCTTTCCTATTCTATTGGAGACTCATATTGCGGGTGCTGAGGGTAACAGTTTGGGGTAACATGAGTTGTGTCTAGCTGAAATTGCGGGACTTGAAAAGTAAAAGTTGAAGGCTCGAAGCATGGCCTAGGCACTGTTGCTGTGCCATAGTAGAGACTGGCGGTGCGGTGAATAATGTAGAAGGTACCTTCGAAAATGGTGCCTGGGGGCGAACCTCAGAAGGCATATTAGTGAAATTGGCTGATATAGTGGGGTACCCAAACGGGATGAATGGGTTGGTTCCGGGGATGGGGACGTTGTAGGTTCCTCTCGTCTTGGGAAGTAGTTCAGGAAATTCGGGGATTGTACTGGGCAGTTCTTTTCTATTAGACCAAGCGTCTCATATTTCTAACATGCGGACATACAGCCTCCTATTTTCTTCAGCAGTTGCGAACTCTGACTGTGGAAAAGTCGATACCTGACTATCCTCACGCTCAATAATTGGTAGATGACTTTCGGAGGCCATAGGAACACTGCCTTTAGATCTTGTGAATTAAGGATGGAAAGCCAGATTACCAACAAAACCAACCACTTGAACAAAACCTAGCTGATTTGCACACCCAACAACCTTGTTAGTTTGAGACATTTTAACAGATAGGGAATCACATATTGGGGATGCAATGCACCTGAACAGTTAAACGTTTCTAAATATTTTTTGCAACAGCTGTGTGTTTCATCCTGGCTTTGCTTTTCTCGAATTTCAAATCCTGATTTCTTTCCCTTCTATTTTTTGCTGTTTTGTTTTCGCTCTTTTCTTTCTTTTTTTACTCAATTTGTTTCCTTTTCTTTTTCCCTCTTTTTCTTTTTCGGTTTATTTTTCACTCAAATTGTCTATGGCTATGATTGAATTCGATGGGGATTACTTACGTATCATGACGCCGCATGAATCAGGCCATTACGTAGTTCAGGGAACGGATGTGGAATAAAAGAAAAGACTTAGCATTGAGAAAGGTTACACTACACACTAGGAACCTAAACGAAGAGAAACTGGGCCCGAGTTGGGAAGGGCCATATCGAGTTGTCGGAATAACCGGCAAAGGCTCATATAAACTCGAAGCAAAAAATGATGTACAACTACCAAACAATTGGAATGTGGCACAATTAAAGCGGTACTACTGCTAAGGTACAAACGTAATTCCCTTTTAATTTTGTTATATTACGGACTAACGTATGCAGGTACTCAGCCAAGGGCAGATGTGACTATAAGGTCTGAAAGCATGTGTTGCACTCTTTTTTCCTTGAACCGATTTTGTTCCGAAGTAGATTTTTCTGCAAGTTTTTTCACAAGACAACAGTAAAAAGTGCTACCTTAGATTTGAAGACTGACCATAAACTGAAATCGATGATCGCTTGTATCAGATGAGCAATATCTGAGCCCTCACAAGTTCGACCTCGAATACTGGGGGCCATTACCCCTAGATCAAGATCTTTAGCAAGGAAAAAGATAATTTTATGTGCCAAAATCTAAGGTTTAGTGGTTAGGATTCTTTGTAAGGGTCAAATGATCGTACGGACCATGCCCACATATTCCACTCTAGCCACGACACAAATTTTATGCGCCTTCGATCATGTACCTTGCATATTAAGTAATGAAAAAAATTTCTATTTCCCTTACACTTTATTACTTTGCATTTTATTTCTTAAATCCTGGATCCTAAAGTCCACGGGCTACCCCTACTCGGGGACTGTCAACCGATAAATATTCAGGAAAATCAGGCTATCAAACCCCAGAGGCACCAAACCTATTAGGCAGTGCCCCAACACGAAAGGCTACAAACACCCTAAAATGGCTCAGAGACGTTCGAAGTCCGTACTAGAAAGTAAGACACTTACAAAAAATCGAAACCTATTAAAAGGTTGCCCTCAACAAAAATATCGTTTAAGACGCTTAAGCATCTTAAAAAACTTCAATTTTATAGAAAGCTCGAAGCCACAAATAATCTAGAATTGCCATCGAATTCGGTTCCCATTTAGACCTACGAAGAACGGATGCTTTAGACTACATTTAATTTTATACTAAGGTATTAAAAATAATGCACAAATAAAAAATTGCAAGTAGATGCTGAAAAGATATGGTATTGCCAAAAGGCAAAATTTTATATATTCAAAAAATATTTAAAAGGGAACGATAAAACGACCTCAAAATAAACAAAAAAAATACACAAGAAAAAATTAAAAAAGAACTAAGGCATTTACGCCTCATCTTCTCCTAGTCTTCCTCGGTCACCAGGCATCGAAGGTAGCTGGCTACGTCTACCGGAGCGGACAAGGCCCGAGCATCCATTGGGATAGTAAGAATGACAGTTCTCTTGCGCTCGGGGTCCACGCTCGGGGCAGGGAATGTCTTCACTAGTTTCGGGCTCAAGCTCGGCTCACCCGCTCCCGATGAAAGAGAGTCGCCACCTAATATTTAAAGGTATACTAGGGTACCTATTTAATTACTAAGTCATATTATTTATTAGTCTGCTAACCAGTGAGATTATGGGTAATGTTTCTTGTTCTAAGGGGAAGGTGTTAGGCACCCCTTAAAATCTACCCGAGGTAGATCCATATGACTTAGACTAGATTTGGGACTAATTATTTATACTATGCTTAACCATTTAAAGAGTGTGGCTTACCATATGTTAGGGCATAATACCTACAAAGGAAGTATGTAGTTTAAAGAGGGATGGGTTCATAGAAAGGATTTTAGGAAAATAAGGTTAGTGTACATATACTTGAAAAGAGCTTTAAAAGATGTGTATGGTGTTTGTAGTTAGGAAAATATATGAGAAGGAGAGTTAAGTTAAAACACTTTATTCCTAAAGCATGGAAGTTCATATTAATCGAATGAGTGTGTTTGAAAATAAGCATAATATATACCTTGATCTTTAAATATTGGGCTTGAAGGAATCGTTTGAAAATCTTTGTTTGGGGCGGCAACACCTTGATTTTAAAAAGGAGTTAATTTCCTTTTAGAAAGTTACACTCGCGATTCAGTTCTGGTTTTTCTTTTTGAAAGAGGGACTGCTGCCTTTTGTTAGGATTTTGGGCTTCAAAAATCTTTAAGAAAGGTGAGCAAAGCATAGTGGATTAATAACATAAACAACTTATGATTGATGAATGTAGGATTAATTATTAACTAATGCTTCGTTTAATCCTAGGTTCTTTAAATCTTGCCTAAGTTTATTTATATGGTTTAAGACATAAAGTAAAGCATTCAATCCAATATATAACTGTTGTATACATGTGAGATAAAAATAACGGGAAACACAATAAAGGATAACAACATAGTAAAGCTAGAGAATAGCGAAAGCAGAAAATAATAAAGGAGTTGAGGGAAAAGAAGGATTCTGGTTTTTGGACCTCAAAAAGGCAAGCCCGACAATAACAGGGACGGGCAACAATTGAGTTTGATCTCCCAAGATATAGCAATGCGGGATTTGGGCCCGAGTTCTTTAAGAACTCAGCAGGCCCAAGCCATTGTATATGTTCAAAGAAGAAGGAAGAAAGTCATTAGAAAAATAATTCTATATACATGCTCATACGTAAAACTTGAAAGCTAAGAATAAAAGAAAGATGACTAATAGCATTTAAACAATAAGAAAGTTATACTAATGTGGTGGTTATGTATAGCAAATAATCTACATTACACACCTTTCGTTGTCATTAAACACTAAACCCAAAGAGAATAACAAGTGTCAATGAATTAAGGGCTAAGGAGAGAATTCCACTCAAGGTCGATTTCCCCCTTTGAATTCTCCAACACTTCAAAGTTCCCAAGGGTCCCAAGGCCCAAGGCAATGCTTGTGCCGGATAGAGTAGCCCAACCAAGAGTTAAATTATATTCCCAAATGCCCTCAACCACTAACGACTCATTCTTCCCTATAGATTTGAGTGCCAATGAGGCTCTTTCAATGTAAACCAATTATCATAACACACCTTACCACTGAAGCGTATCCCTTTCTTGACAGAATAATATAAGGAATATTGAAACAGTTTTATTTTCATAACTAAGTTTTCATTGCTATTTGAATGAAACACATATTGAACAGGTCTAAAGGTCAAGCTTCCAAACACACATAGAGGCACGAACCATTATACTATTATTGCTAGAGAACCAAACAACTGGGATCATACATCTTCAAGAACAAATAAAGAACACATAGTTTAGAACAACTACAGCTTAGGGGTACATATGCTTTTGCCCTAATAGACTAATCGCAGATTAGTTTAACTCAAGTCTTGCACATATAGGTTAACAATTTTGTTTGGAACTTTTGAAAAGTATCAACAAAGGTTCAGGTAAACAATCATAGTTAGAATTTCTATATGTGATATTAAAGCTACTAGAATATAATCGAAACTTTTAACATGATCACAGGTTTGCAAATTCAAATGGAACATCTAAGAATGCTTAGCAAGAACATAGACTATCAGTCTCACTTGATCTTGAAATTGGTGACAGAACCAACCCTTTGTGAGAGTATTAATCTTGTTATGAGATAAGCAAACTATTATGTCCAAACAGTAGCAACAAAGAGTTTCTCTTAAACTTCATAGATTGGGTTCAATTCAAATTAAAGGGGAAGAGAAGATTGTATACAATTTCAAGATAGTGCACATAAGCATGAAATCATGAGAGATATACAGATATATACAGAACCCTTCATTTAACTGTACCTATAGATATTTCAACTAATGTCATAGTCTTACAAAAAACAGGATGAGTTTCAGTCATTGTAAAATTAGGTTAACAATGTCATTAAGGGTCAAAGACAAGGAAGATATTATACCAAACAAGTTTAACTCAGTTGTAGAGACTAAGATTAGCATCTAAGAATAATGTAGTTATGCTCAGCTTGTAAAACAATTAACATTCAACAATAGTAGGCATGATTATAACCTATTTTATGAGAGATAACTTAATCATACGAACATATGCAAGATGACTGCTGATGTTCATAAAGGTTTTCCTTAATGAGATTGTTTCATGCAAAGAGACTCAGAGATGTAACTATCAGCTAGACACGAGTATAAGAATTTCATAGTGATGACTCAAAGAATGCTTACAGATTTACAAACACTTATACAAAGAAGGAGAGCATTTAAGCACTTGAACTTCACATACTTCAATTAAGTGATGAAAGATTAAACTGCGAGCTTTAATGTTTGTTCTAGTTAGAATTATATAACAACAACCTTAACAATAAATGCAGAAATAGTATGACAGGGAAAAATATCATAGCAGAATCGTTAAAAGAAAACCTGGAGCCTATGCAAACATGAAAAGTCATTAAAGCATATTAAGTAGCTTAATCACATAGGTTGTTTGATACAGAATAGAAGACATTAAGATCATATGGCAACTCGATCAAATATTGATGAAAGAATGATAGCTAATCGTAGATCACAACAAGTCATGGTGAACCAAAATAAACAGTTATAAACTAGTCACAAACATTATAAACGAAATAATTAGCAAGAAGACAATAGTATGTGCATAGTCTTTGAATGAAACAATCAAAGAGGGAGGGTGGAGGCACACTTACCTTTTCTAGGGCAGCAGACCAAACATAATTTTTTACTTAGCCGTATGAAAATCAAAGCTTCAGGTTTTTGCAGTGAATGAACTCGGAAACAAAGGAAAATAGAGATCAATCAGAAGAGAGCAAGATTCTTAGTTTGTATGAGATTTTAAGCTATTGTTAAGTCTAGTAGATCTGGTTGGTGATTGTTAGATGAGAGCAATCAAGGCTCTATTTATAGTGACATTAATGGCTTAAGGGTTTCATCAAGATTCAAACATAGGTAGTGGAGAGTGATTACTACTAGATGATGCAAGCATAGGCGAGTAAAAATCAGAGAGATTGAAGGAAATCAGTGAGAGTTTTTTTACCTGAAAGAAGAGTTGTTGATAAGAAAAACCCATCGGCTAAAGCTTTAGTGTCTAGAGGTCATTGCATTTGACTTCTAGACCTCGAATAATCATAATGAGGCTTCAAGATACACTCATACAAGCCGAGCATAAGAGAAATCTGGAGATTTGAAGTTTCACCTTTGAGTCTAGAGTTTCAGATTTGGGGTTTTTGAATCCAATCAATGAAATGGAAAGTAAATCACATGCCTCATAGCCTAGGGACAAAGGGAATGATTCTTAGAGTTTGGACTTAAGAGAACGAAGACAAAACGGTGTCTCAATGCTAAGGTCAGAGTCTGGTACTTCAGATTTGAAGAACAAAAAGGGAAAGATCAACGGAATTCTCGGATAGGGAGGCAGGAGAGGATGCTTTAATGAGAGATTTTATGACATTGCACGAATTTGTGCAAGGTCTGTTGATTGATGTTCATGAGAGACTGTGAGAAAGGAGAGGAAAAAAGAAAAGTGAGGCGGCTGAAGGAGTTTTCAAATGAATTAGGATTATAAGATTAGGGGGGGTCTCTGAGGTTAAAGTTTGGAGATGGAATCAGGGTCATTGGTTATTTAGATCAACCGCACTAATAATTCAGGGATTAAATAATAAAACTGAAGAATTACGAAGGTCGTTGGATCTTCTGATTTTAACGGTTGAGATTAAATCAAATAAGGTATTAAAATTAAAAGAAAAACGGATATAAACGAGGTCCGATGATCTGTAGGATGGACGGTTAGGATCTGTTGCGCTTCATTTGTGAGTGATTGAGACGAGTGACATGCGTGCGTTGATTGGTTCAAATGAGTTAGGGCAGATTGCCAACTTGGAGAGAGAGGGTTGTTTGGACTGGGCCATATCCGGATTTGGGCTGGAATTATTTTAAAGATAGACATTGCATAATTAATTGAGGAATTGTAATTGTAGCCTTTTAGTTTTTAACCTTTTAAAATTAATTTAATTAAAATTAATTAATTTCCAATAAAATATAGTAAAATTAAAATTGTCAAATATACTACTAGTTATTGTAATCAATTATTTGTAAAATACTTTGTCTTCTAAATTATGACACTAATTTCAAATTATTAACATAGTAGCCTATTCAACTAAAATTGCGAAATAATTTGTTAAATTAATTGTAAAGCCTATGTTGTGTGTATAAAATATTATTTTAATAATATTAAAATAGTAAGTACATTCGTAAATATATAATACTAATATTGGGTGATTAATTTCAAAATTAATATTTAATTAATTTATAAAAATAAGTATTTATCTATAGAAAATACTTCCAAAATATTTATTGTAAATTATCAAGTACAAGTAAATTAATTTTAAAAGGGATGGTCAAAATTAGCCATCAACAGCAGCCATATCCATGCCATCGAAGAACGTGTTGAGGGCATCATCTAGGCCCGACGTCGTCTCGCTTGATTTTTCTTTGCCCTCTTGAGCCTCTTCGAGCATGGACTCAGTGTAGGAGGGTATCTCCACGATGCCATTAACACCAGCTACCTCTTTTGTAACAGGAGCGACTTCCCGAGAGGTCGCGACCTCCGTCTCTCTCTGGTTCCCGAGCTAGAGGGGGATCAGCCTCGTGGTCATTTTTCCCGATGGCTGCCTGCTACCCCTCATTAAGGGTTGACTCATGAGCAATAAAAATGTCATTGTCCTTAGGGTAATTCCTGAGACGGTAGAGGGAATCAGAGTTCGGTACCTTGGACTTGGTGCTCTTTTTGATTTTTCGGACCCGGATGGTCTCCTCCTCCTCCTCCTTCTTCTTCTTCTTCTTCTTCTTTTTCTTCTTCTTCTTCTCCTCGGCATTCGGGGAACCCGATGACTTTATTTTCTTCTTCTTTTTCTCCTCCTATGCGACAGCCCCGGACTCTCCTGAAGCGGAAGTTCGGCTAGCGAGGACATATCCTAGTCCTCATCCAATGACCTCAGTTTGGTGGTCTTAGGCAAACATGTAAGAAATGAGGAGGAATTAGCAACGTGTAAGCTAAAATCATGGAGGTAGTTATTCAGGAAAGAACCTCACCATGGGAACGGGCCTCCCATTTGCCCTTAGAAAGATTGCGCCATGGACGCTCGGAGTATGGCATCTGTTTGCAAATCCCCTAGATCCACTTCTTGAAGTAGGGAACTGCATTGGGAACTTGGGAAACATCTACACGACAACAAACACAAGCAATGAGAGAAAAAATAAAAGGAAATGACGAATACTCGAGAAGGAAAATACTTACGGGATGCATTTCACTTCTCGGGGAACGGTACAATTTCGAAAGGGATGAGGTCTTAGGTTTTCACACGAATGAACCTCCCCTGCCAACCTCGATCTCGGTCCTCATCGATGCTCGAGAACTGAGCCTTGCTTGCTCGACGAACGAGCTTGATCAGGCCCCCTCGGAAGATTCGGAGACTGGATAAGCAAAGTAGATGGTCGAGGGTAAACCGAGGGGCTTCAGTGTTGTTCATGAAGTGTCGTAAGAGGATTACGATCCTCCAAAAGGACGGGTGGATTGCCCAAGGTACACCTCGTACCTTTTGCAGAAGTCAAAGACTTTAGGGTCCACTCGGGAGAGCGTGAAGGGATAAGTGTAAACACTCAAATACCCCTCCACATGAGTAGTGATGTCGTTGGGCCCGGGGACGACCACCTCTTTCCCCTCCCAGTTACATTCCATCTAGACTGTGGGCAATGTTTCCTCATTAACGGGGCATATGTACCTCCATGCTCATTTGCCTAGGTCCTATTGACTAGAGGCCTTCTCGACGTTAAAATCATTCCCGATAGAGCAGTCCTCGGGTACAAAGCTGTTCAAGGGGGCTCCCGAGCCACCTCGAGAATAGCCACATCGGCATTTACGGCCGGGTTGGAAGATGAAGGGGAAGTTTGCTAAGGCACATACTTTGAAGTTTTTGCCATCGTAATATTGGAAATATGGAGGTTTAGAGGAAAAATATGAAGGTTTGAAGAAATAATATGACGATTTGATTATGGGATGAAGGTATGAAAGTCTGGGTTGAAGATCCAAAGAAAATGTATGAGGATTGAGGATGAAGATATGAAGGTTTAAGGAGCAACAAATGGATATTTGAAGGAGTTAAACACAATTAGAGAATTCGAGGGTAAGTTCTGGAATCGAATAATGGAATAAGTGAAAAATGGTCGGAGCTTTTATAGAGGAAGAACAACCAATGCGAGATGTTTCGCATTCGGAGAGAGTCAACCGACGGCTAACACGTGTCCGAAGTCAGAACAACGCGACTGATGGGACGTTTCGTTGACCCGTATTCTCGGTTGTAACATACGAAGAAAGGAACCGGGGTCCATCTATCGCTTCCCGTTGTTCTGGTAAACCTAATCTCCAGAAAACGAGTGGATTATCTGTGTACGAGTAAAATCGGGGGTAGTATCTACCCCGATTTTCCGATGAGAGAATGGAGGGAGAAAACGTATCCACGGGGTTGTAATCGAGGTTAGAGATCCTTCGTATCGAGATCCAGGAAGATCGAATGATGTATCCGTCATCGGATGTGAAAAAACAATGCGCCCGGGCCAAGTATAAGTTATAGACCTCGGGGGACACGATGAACGATTGTGCGTGACGGATAGAGGGTCGTGACCACCCTCAACCAAATATCACGGCGCGAATCTCGCTTGGTGTCATTCGTGGATCAACAATTACCGGAAAAAGAAGATTTTTATCTTTTTTATATTTCTACTAGGACTAAAACTTTCCTACTATATAAAGGGGAGGTTTTTCATTTCTTCTGAGACATTTTAACACGCAAATCAAAGTAATATAAGTTTATTTATGTAGTTTAGCTATTGTTATAGTTTTTGCTCATTTGTTCTGTTCTTCATTCACGATCGGTCTTGATCCGGGGATCCAACCGAGGACGAAGTCATTGGTCAGTCTAAGCTCAGGTTTGGCCATAATATTGTAATTGGTATGAACGTTTATTTCATCTCTAACTCATTTATTTGATATTCTTAATTGTTCGCGTTAAATCAAACCACATATCCTTAAAACCGCGTACAAATTTAATTGTTACCCAATTTTGGGGTAAACAACCATCTCTTGGTAATTGTGAGAATTTTGATATCATTTATTATTGTGAATATTTGTTGATTCTTTGAAGTACAACTGTAAGAATAAAAAAGATCGAATGAATTTAAGTTATATATAATACACTAATAGGTTACATATTTTTTATGTTTATTATTCGTGCAATTTTATCAATTATAACAAGTTGTGATTTTTTGTGTTTCAATTTATGCCTTTTCATGGATATGACATATTTAAAATTATAAAATTTAAATAATAACTTTAATATGCTACACATACATTTAGTTTAAGATCAAAATATTCAAAAATTTTATTTTATATTTTTAAATTTTGTCGAAAACAACTTCTCTATTTTCACAAGATAGAGATAAGGTCAGCGTATACATTGTCCTTCTCACACTCTATTTTATAGGATTTCACTGAATTTGTGGTTATTGTTATTGTTGATATTTTTCGATTTCGTACTCAATCAAATTAAGAAGCATAAAATGAAACTGATAAATCATATTTATCCATTTCTTAAATTACATATTATATCAATTTGTTAGTGACATTGCACAAACCATAAACTCATGAGATAAAAAGGGAGAGAAATGTTCGTACGTAAAGTTGGGACACATTGATAACATGATATTGAAAGTTGGTCGGTATGAAATTCAAAGGCAGTAAATTGAGGCGCCATTTATGTAGAGTGGAGTTATTCATATCCCATGCATACGTAGTCCGTGAGCTCATTTAACACCCTTCAAGTTCCCAACCCCACCTTAGAATTTCTTTCAATAACTTTCCTTTTTCATTTTAGGAGATTCTATTGAGGAATTGTGAAGGGTGGTGGTTGGGTCATGGGTGGGTCGTTTTCTCTTCGTTTAACAACATGCACTTTTTATCCACAAAAGGATTGAGTTATTTTTAATTTAATTATCCGCCACTTAGAGAAACAATAAAAAACTTTTTGTTGTAGTGAGTTACTGTTATGTAAAATACATATTATAATATATCATGAAAAATAGGTTTCAAAGAAAATTAGTCATTATAGTAAAGTATTATTATATAAAAGTTTGACAGCATAAGAATGTGCCAAAGGGAAAACTGTTATGAAAACCTGTGATAAAACTATGATATCATCCAATATGTCAACACTACAGTTGGAAATTTAAATAGGAACTAAGAAACGGAAATAGGGTAAACAAACAGTTGGGAGAATCTGGTGCTGTTTTCAGAAGAGCAAAGCAAGCATATGCATGCAACTCCTTGAATAAAAGAAAAAGAGAAAATAGACATGATTAAGCATAGAATCTTTGAAGCGTGGATTTTTGTCATAAACTCGCAACAAAAAATGATTTGTTGCTTAAGATGCAGGCAACCCCTATTCAATTTTAAAAGTACATGACATTCTTTTTTTCTTTTCTTACTACCCCCACCCCCCACCAACCACCACAAGAATACATATACACCAACTTTCCACCAGCCGCCCTCAAACACTCCCCCCCCCCCCCCCACACACACACACTAGTCAGGTGTCATTTCTTTGGGTGGAGGGGTTGAACATATTACATTGTCATATACTATTCCAGAGTCAATTAATTTTCCACTTTTAAGATTTTTACATACACTTTGAGAAACATATTTAATAATCTTAATTCTTAGTATAATATTTGTCTAAATTATATATCAATTAATCTCTCTTTAAACATCTTACTTAATTAACAATTTAAGTAGCACAGTAAAATAAATTGAAAAAATAATAATACATGGCTTCTTGCCTTTCTAAAATCAAATATTTATGCAAGTTCAACCAATATTTGAGACCACGAAAACAGTCATATTCATATATAGCCACATGATATGCAGAGACAAAGAATTTGACTTTTTTTAGGTTTAGCATAATTTTCAGCATGGCTCACCTACTTTTTCCTGTGCATTTATTCTGCCAATTACAACCCAATAATTTAAGAAAATTAATGCATCAATTCCTGTGTAGCTACTCGTAGACGGAGCGTTTGCCTATGTCTGTGTGTTTGCAGAGTTCCAATATATGTTCACTTGCATAAATCCGTTTTGCTATCAATATTATCGCTTAATAATCTATACTATACTGCTATATTAAAAGCACGAAATTCCTTAGTAGAATATTATTCGTCTTTTTTACTCTTTAAAAATAGATTTTACCATGGATAAAGTTGTAATTTAAATTATTTTCATAATAATTAGAACTTTTAGATCAACTAAAATTTTAATTATTAAATCTTTTCTTATTAAACTAGGTAAGAGGTCCTAATATTTAGGACTATCAATTCCCACCCAATTAAAGTTTTCGAACGTCTTTAACATTTGAGAGTAAAATAAATAAGTCAATGACTTATATAAATGTTAACATTGTGGCTCAAGTAGTCTCCTTTTGATTTTGATATTAAAAATAAATATAATTCAATGATAAGAACAAAATAAACATGTAATAAAACTAATTTAACCCAGAAAAGTCTTTGAATCAACTAATTAGTTAAAATTTAATTTAATTCCTTTTCAAATTCATCATATAAATCACAGTTTATTATTTGAACTATGTAATATAATTGTAATTTCTTTCATGTTATAGTAAATATTTAAAATTGGGGATGAGATAACATTAAGAATCTGAATTAAAAAAAATTAGTTCCTTTAATATTGGGAATAAATAATTAAAATTTTGAATTAATTAATTAATTAATTAGCAAAATAACCAATTCAATTATTTTCCACGTTCATCATATAAGCAGATTTTATTTTTCATGTTGACAAACTCTTAGGATACCTAAATTTGTTTCCATACGAATAGTATTGGTGGTGAAAGAAATCAGAAAAAGAGCAATACTTAGAAATAATAAGGATAAAACAATATAAGACAATATTTATAAATAAATTTTCACTAATTACTTTTCCTTTTCATTTGTTCCAACAAATGATATTTTTATATATTTTGACACATTAAGTCAATAATACTAATAATTCTAATATGCTATACACACAGTGATTCAAAAGTAAAAGATCAGATTATTTGTCCAAAATGATAAATATGCAAACTTGAAATAATAAGGATGAAACAATAAAAGATAAACTATATTCTAAACAATAAGAAATTAATTATTATTATTAATATTAATGTTATTATTATTTTGTATTTATTTCAACAAATAACAACTCCTTATATGATTTATATATATTATTTATATACAACAACAACAACATACCCAGTATTATCCCACACCGTAGGATTTGGGGAGGGTAGTGTGTACGCAGACCTTACCCCTACCTTGTGAGGATAGAGAGACTATTTCCAATAGATCCTCGACTCAGGCAAATATAAGCACCATATTAATGAAAATATATACAAGAAGGGACAGTACCAAAAAATCCATATAAAAGCAGAATAAAAACAAAAAGATAGTAAGGTGATCAACAATGAAGGAAACAACGGTTAGTCATAATGTCACGACCCGAAATCCACTAGTTGTGATGGCACCTAACCCAACCCGCTAGGTAAGCCAATTAACGATTATCCATTTTCAATTAACTTAATAAAACAATTAAACAAAGGAATTATCTGAGTCTTATACATCCCCAAGGACTGGTAGTACAAATCATGAGCTCCTAAGAATAGAATTTACAAACTGATATGAAGTAAATGCATCTTCTGTTTGAAAAGTACATAAACAGAGTTTTTTTTTTTTTTTTTTTTACAAATCTAAGGCTACCATGAACAAGAGGCAGCTACAACAGGAACGCAGGTACGTCTTCAATCCCGGCAACCATCGAGCACAACAACAACATCAACCAACATCTGCACGCAATGTGCAGAAGTGTAGTATTAGTATAACCAATCACATGTACTGAGTAAGTATCTTGTTTAACCTGTAATGTAAACTAACAATAGAACTATACTATAGTACAACAGAGTAGGGCATACGAAATGATTATACAAAGCAATAACGGAGTACTAAAAGAAAACACAATTCAACAGGTATTAATATCTCACCCAATCCTTTCCTCAGAGCGTAAGCCAATAAATCACAATAATTACCTCAAAGCTTTTATAATGTGAGAAATATACTCAATACATCAAATTCAATGGCACGACAACACCCTTTGTGCATTTATATCATCCTCACCAATTATGCGTAAAACAGTACTAACCAAATGACAGAAATACCGATAACAGAAATGACAGAGTGGGAAATACGCAAATAGCTATGGAGGATGAGAATGTACATGAGAACATCCATAACAGAAAGCATAGAGATAATGACAATGATTAGGAATAAGGAATGTAACTTCGACTAACTAGCAAGGTGAAGGCATGAAAACAAATATGACAAATAAGGAGGCGGTCACATGATCTTTATAAGTTAGCAAGTAGGGACATTAATGACTAGTATAGAAGAAGACCTACACTTAAGTGCAACAAAACAGATGACATGGATGAAATCATAACAGCAGGAAATAGGCATGATATTAACAAGTTTAAACAACTAGAATGCATGATAGTACGACAACAAAGGTGATAGAGGTTAAAGACAGAACAGTAACGACATATCACATAAGAACAATGAACACGATAATAACAATTTCAGGTAAAGACATGAAGGTATCTGCAATAAAAAAAATATCACAACATAATGCATGTCTCTCGTCCTCACTTGCACGGAAACACCCTTCGTGCCATGAACTCACCATAACATGAAAGTGTAATAATTTAAATACAATAGCACGTCATCACCCTTCATGCTTTTACTCACATAACATGGAATGACATCACCCTTCGTGCTTTTACTCACAATGATATGGCACGACATCACCCTTCGTGCTTTTACTCTCAATAATATGGCACGGCATCACCCTTCGTGCTTTACTCTCAATAATATGGCACGGCATCACCCTTCGTGCTTTTACTCTCAATAATATGGCACGACATCATCCTTCGTACTTTTACTCTCAATAATATGGCACGGCATCACCCTTCGTGCTTTACACTCTTCCTCACATGATAATGTATAAACAAAGGCACGACATCACCCTTCGTGCTTTACACTCTTCCTTACCAAGCATATGTATATCAATGATAAACAAGGCAGGAAGCATAAATAATGTCAAGGAAAGTGTTTAAATGGATATTTTAAATGAATCCCAATCACAACTTTCCAAGCTAATAATAGTTCAATAAACCCACAAGAACCTTATTATTCAAGTATTCCAACAAATTTCACAAATGATCTACAACACAAGTATAAAATCTAGTATCTCAAGAATATCAACCGTAGCAATGTATTAATGATTATACATATTGATGACCGAATTAAAAATACCAATGTATTCTCAGAATTTTCATCAAATTTGATCAAGTTATAATAAGCTAAGTCTTAGTTTCTAATATTTAATACTATATTCTTAGTATCTAGGAGCCAAGTAAGGCATGAGGATCGAAGATCACGTGATTCTACAAGACGCAATTTATAACATAATTTACCCCCGAGCATGGTTACCCTGGCACATGCATATATGCTCGTTACCTCATTTATGTATCACCCCCGCATGTAGTAAACAATGTCAAATAGTAGAAAATATTCCCTCAACAAAGTTAGGCAAAACACTTACCTCAAAGAAGGTAAACCGATACTCAAAAATGAACTCCTCGAGTGATATGACCTCCGGGCGGCTCAAATCTAATCACAATAACTTCAAAGCACAAATAAAACTCGTAAGAGACTATTCCGAATCATAAAGCCTCAATTTTTAACAAAGTCTAAAAATCGATCCAAAAGTCGACTCACGGGCCCGCACCTCGGAACCCAACTAATTTCACAAAATACGACCACCCATTCAAGTACGAGTCCAACCATACTAGTTTCACTCAAATCCGACTCCAATTCGATGTTCAAAACTCAAAAATTCATATTATGAACTTTAGGCCAAAACCTCCAATTTCCTCTATAAAATTCATAATCCAATTACCAAAAACGAGGGTAGATTCGTGATATAAGATCAAAAATAAGTAGAGAACACTTACCCTAGTCCACAAAATGAAAATTTCTCCAAGAATGGCCTCAATCCGAGCTTGGAAATGTTAAAATGAAGTCAAAATCGCAATTTTTAAAAGAACATTGCCTAGGTCTTTTATGCATCGCGAACGCGGAAGAACTATCGCGTTTGCGAAGAAGAAAACAAAAACTGCCTAGAATACCCTTCACGAACACAAGAAATAGGACGCGAATGCGATGAAGAAGGGACATGACTTATGCGAACGCGTAAGAGACACGCAAACGCGAAGAAGAAAATGATCACCAGTGCCCGGGGCCTTGTTTGCACTTCGCGAACGCGACATATGGAATGTGAACGCGAAGAAGGAGGTGGCATAACTTCGAGAACGCGAGAGGGTAGCTGCGAACGCGAAGAGGAAATATTCCACCCTCCAAAATAACACTACGCGAACGCGAGTGCAAGGATGCGAATACGATGAAAGAAAACTAGATGACAGATTCACCGGTTCAAAATAGGAGGAAAATGACCCATAGCCCACCCGGAACACACCTTAGGCCCCCGGGACCCCGTCCAAACATACCAACAAGCCCCATAACATGACACGGGCCTACTCGAGGCCTCAAAACACACAAAACAACATCGGAACGATGAATTATACCTCAATTTGAATTTAATAAACTTGAAACTTCAAACTTCCACAACCGATGTCGAAACCTATCAAATCACGTCCGATTGATCTCAAATTTTGCACACAAGTCACATTTGACATTATGGACCTGCTCCAACTTCCGAAATCAGATTCTGACCTCGATATTAAAAAGTCCACTTCCGGTCAAACTTCTCAAAAACCTTCAAATTTCTAACTTTTGCCAAACGACTCCAAAATGACCTACGAACATTCAAATCTATTTCCGGATGCGCTTTCAATACCAGAATCACTATACGGAGCTATTCTCAGACTCGGAATCCCAAACGGACATCGATAACATTGAAATATACTTCAACCCAAATATGATAAAATTCTTCCAAAATGCTAACTTGCACAATAGGCACCGAAATGCTCCCGGGTTATCCAAAACCCGATCCGAACATACGCCCAAGTCCAAAATCATCATATGAACCTACTGGAACCTTAAAATCCCAATTCTGAGATCGTTTACCCAAAAATCCAACCTTAGTCAATTCTTCCAACTTAGAGCTTGAATCTTGAAGTTCATCCTTCCAAATCAATTCCGGATAACTTGAAAACCAACACCGATGATTTATGCAAGTCATAATACATCATGAGGAGATGCTCGAGCTCTCAAAGCACCGAGCGAAGTATAAATTTTCAAAACGACCAGTCGGATCGTTACACATAAAAATCTACTACCAGCAGAAAGCGCGACTGCGTGCCAATACTACTATTATGAACATTGTAGACTACCTACTCTACTATCCTAATCCTCGACCTCCATACCTTTCTATCAAGGGTCATATCCTCGGTCAGCTAAAGCTGTTCCATGTCTTGCCTAATCACCTCTCCCCACCTCTTCTTTGGCCTACCTCTACCTATCGTAGACTCTCCAATGTCAACCTCTCACACCTCCTCACCGGGGCGTCTGTGCTCCTCCTCCTCACATGACCAAACCACCTAAGTCGTGCTTTCCGCATCTTGTCCTCAATAGGTGTCACACCCACCTTATCGCGAATAACCTCATTTTTGATCCTATCTAACCTGGTGTGCCCGCACATTCATCTCAACATCCTCATCTCTGCTACCTTCATCTTTTGGACATGAGCGATCTTGACTGGCCAACACTCAGCCCCATACAATATCGTTGGTCTGACCACCACTTTGTAGAATTATTCTTAACTTTCTGTGGCACCTTCTTGTCACACAAAATACCGGAAGCGAGTCTTCATTTTACCCATCCCGTCCCAATACGATGTGTGACATCTTCATCAATCTCCCCATTTACCTGAATAATAAACCCAAGGTACTTACAACTTTCTCTCCTAGGGATGACCTACGAGTCAATCCTCACCTCCTCTCCCCCTCCTTGAGTCTCGCCACTAAACTTACACTCCAAGTATTCTGTCTTGGTCCTGCTCAACTTGAAACCTTTTGATTCTAGGGTCTGCCTCCATACCTCTAATTGTGCGTTGACACCGTCTCGGGTATCATCAATCAATATAATATCATCTGCAAATAGCATGCACTACGGTACTTTCCCTTGGATGTGGCACGTTAGTACGTCCATTGTCAGAGCAAATAAAAAAGGGTTGAGTGCCGACCCCTGATGCAACCCCATCATAACCGAAAAATGGTCCGAGTCCCCACCCACCGTCCTCACTCGGGTCTTTACTCCATCATACATGTCCTTAATCAACCTAACGTAGGCAACAGGTACACCTCTAGCCTCCAAACATCTCCACAAAACCTCCCTCGGAACTTTATTGTACGCCTTTTCTAAGTCGATGAGTACCATATATAAGTCATTCTTTTTCTCCCTATACTGCTCTATCAATCTCCTAACAAGGTGGATGGCTTCTGTTGTCGAACGTCCCGGCATAAACCCAAACTGATTCTCGAAAATAGACACACTCCTCCTCACCCTTAGCTTTACCACTCTCTCCCAGACTTTCATAGTATGGCAGCTTGATACCGATATATATTATTTATATATTCCAAAATATTAAGTTAATATTAGTCATTTAGACTTTATATTGTCACTAATCAAGTTTGAGATAAATAAATGAGCTTAATATTTATTATTTTTATGACTTATATATTTTTTAATTTTATAACCCACGTGCGTTATTTGATAATATCTATGTAATTTTTTAAAACTATGTATTTATTGATATGAATACACGCGCAAAACGCGTATCCTAAAGACTAGTATATATAATTGACGGCACTTAGTTAACTTAAATTACTGTAAATGTGAACAAAAAAGTTGCTTTCGCATTCTAATCCATTTTACATTATAGGTGTGTTGCTTTCTATGGAAAATGTATTTCTGAATAATATTTTCCTAGAAATTAAATAAGTGTTTTCTTATTTATTTTCTGATTTGACAAGAGTGGGTTGCTCTAGTGGTGAGCACCCTCCACTTTCAACCAAGAGGTTGTGAGTTCGAGTCACCTCAAGAATAAGGTGGGGAGTTCTTGGAGGGAGGGAATCGAGGGTCTATCGGAAACAGCCTCTCTACCCTAGGGTAGGGGTAAAGTCTGCATACAAACTACCCTCCTCAGACCCCACTAGTGGATTATACTGGGTTGTTGTTGTTGTTGTTGGTTAGCAAGTAGATAGTATTATCTTAAAAGCACTCATATATAATTTAAGCAAATACTCCGAGGTAAGGCGGGGGCAGGGGCAGGGGCAGGGGCGAAGCTATACTCTGATAAGGGCGGTCAATTGACCACCATTCATCGAAAAAGTACTGTGTATATAGGTAAAATATTAAGTTTTTAGAGGTGTATACTATATATTGAACATTCATTTTTTAGAATGTTTTTTGCTTCTTTCGGGTTAGAATATCCTTTGGAAAATTCCTGGCTTCATCACTTGGCTAGAGTGGGACCGACTAGGTGGTAGAGGGTGGGAGGGTGGAGAGGAGACAAACACCACTTATGGTTCTTATTTTCTCTACTCTCATCAAGAAAAGTCATTTTCTTGTTTTGTGAGTAACTAGTTTTTAAAATACTTTGAAATATTTTAACCACCCAACCATGAAGAACTTAACAATATTTTTCAGAAAATGTTATCCTCTACACTAACCACATCCCTATCTAACTTGTCCTTTTGGCAGTGAAAAAGGCCTTTTTAAATATCTAACTGTCATGTTTTTTTTTTTAGCAAACAGATATATTTATATTAATACTACGTAGGGTTTAAAACATTACAGACATACCATGTCGCTTAGGACATATTGGTTTCGTAGGCTTGCTAGTACATTACATGCATCATTAGCTAAATACTTGACAAAAACACATTATTCCTTTTGGTCTTTCATTACAAAGGATTTAACAAAAAGCGGAGGCTGCGCATAAACTAATTGTCATGTCAAATGCGTACACAAGATATTTGTGTCATATCACTTTAGTAATTAACTAGTTACACTAATAGTCGTACTCGCGCGATGCGCGATCAACATTAAAAAAATATTAATTAAATTAAATTGTGATCGGGTTTGTTTGAACATATTAGATCGTATTACTTTAATAAATTTTAATTGTCATCTTGTTTGTCAATATGATATACCAATAATAAAATCTCTATTAAATTAAAGAAAATTATATAGTCATTGAATAACTTTTTTATTCTATATTTTTCTTTATTCTATTATCCAATGTTTAGTATTTTTACATTGTTAATAGAAATTTTTTATTAGCATATTATTTTGTTTAATATTTTTGTTTGCTCGCTTTCTTTTTGTAATATAAGAGAAGATATAAATATTTTATTAATCTTGAAATATTTTTTATTTTAAATTTTATTTTGTTGTTGTCAATAATATTATCTGAATTTTAGTGAATAAAATCTCTATTAAATTAAAGGGACTTATATAGTCATCGAATAACTTTTTTGTTATGTATTTTTCTTTATTATATTATCCAATATTTAATATAATTGCATTGTTAATAAAAAATTTTATTAGCATATTACTTTGTTTAATATTTTTGTCTACTACTTTTTTTCTAATATAATAGAAGATATATATTTTATTACTCTTGAAATATTTTTAAAATTTTAAATTTTATTCTAATAATCTCAATAATATTGTCTGAATTTTAATGAATAAAATCTCTATTAAATTAAAGAGACTTGTATAGCCATTGAATAACTTTTTTGTTATATATTTTCTTTTTATTATACTTATCCAATATTTAGTATTTTCGCATTGTTAATAGAAATTTTTATTAGCATATTACTTTGTTTAATATTTTTGTCTACTACCTTTTTCTTGTCATATAATAGAAGATATATACTTTATTACTCTTGAAATACTTTTTAATTTAAATTTTATCTTATTGTTCTTAATAATATTATCTGAATTTTAATGTACACAATTTTTATTAAATTAAAGAGAGTTGTATAATCATTGAATAACTTTTTTATTCTGTATTTTTCTTTATTGGAGTATCCAATATTAGTATTATTGCATTGTTAATAGAAATTTTTATTAGCATATTACTTTATTTAATAGTTTTGTCTACTACTTTCTTTTTATAATATAATAGAAGATATATATTTTATTACTCTTGAAATATTTTTTATTTTAATTTTACCCTATTGTTCTCAATAATATTATCTGAATTTTAATGAATAAAATTTCTGTTAGATTAATGAGACTTATATAGGCATCGAATAATTGGCTTGTTCCGTAATTTTTTTATTATATTATTCAATATTTAGTATTATTGCATTGTTAATAGAAACTTTTATTAGCATATTACTTTATTTAAATTTTTGTATGCTACTTTATTTTTATAATATAATAAAAGATATATTTTTTTATTTTATATTTTATTCTATTATTCCTAATAATATTTTTTGAATAAATAAACTTTTTATTTTTAAAAATAAAAACAAAAATTATTAAAAAAAAAAAGAAATTTTGAATTGGCATTTTTTTATTTTTTTTGTAATTTTTTTATTTTAAAATGATTTAAAAACTCAAACTTGAAACTACTCTCCAATTTGGATGGAAATCTTTTTTAATTTTCGTTTTTTATTATAAAATATTTTATTTTATTTATTTTATAGATATTTAAATTCAAAAATAATAACCAATAACTAATTATTAACTAAATAACTAATTATTAACTACGTATTGTTAGTCAATATGTATAAATGTAAATAATGAAACAGTAAACTTTCTGAAACAGGAAAAACAAAAACAGAAAGTTAGCAACAACAGAATGCTGAAATAATTTTTGAAAAAATAATTTCGAAATAAATCGAGCACACGGAATGCACAGTGTGTACTTAAGGAAATTATTCCCCTCAAGTACCCGAGGTGCTGGAATATTATCCTCCCAGGATAGAACAATTTAACTCACTGGAGTGTTGGTACCAAAACGCCGATGAAACAACGAACCACTTGAAGGCTGTAAAACGCCCTGAAGATTTTGTGCAGAAGAAGAAGAAGAAGAAGAAGAAGAAGAGCAGAAAATTTCGTTTTAGAAACAACCATGGCTGTTGGAACAGGCTGTTTGAAATATTACGGGAAAACGAAAAAAACGGACCGGACCGGGTCACGTCGCGGGTCCTGGGTTATTTCGGGTTGAATTTTTGTTAATTAATTAAATAATTAAAAGAAATTTTGTCCAAAAAGATTAATCAATCAATCTTTGACCGAAGCCAAAGCCGAGCGAGCGAGCGACGACGGCGCGAGACTTACTTTCTTTCCAACCCATTTAACACCTAGAGAAGTGCTTTCTCAATATGAGCATATTTATTTTTTTTTCCACCACCAATGAGGGACACTTTGCTCTTTCCAAAGCAAAAGGGAGCTCATTTTTCCTCCACTTTCTTCTTTTGATTTTTCATTCACCAATCTTTAATCCCAACATGTATGCCATGTGGCTTTTTTTAGGCTGCCACTTGGCTTAAGGAGTGGACCTTTTCCTCTCCTTTTATTATAGATGTAACAACCAACATAAAAATCATCCTTTTATGATCCCATTATTTGTCTATAATTCATATGATACTAGTAGTAAATGTGTCAAAGGTTACTTCATATGATACTAGTAGTAAATATGTCAAAGCTTACATTATTGTTTCACATATAATTTATTATTACAATAGTTCATGTTTCCTTGGTACTCTTTTAGTAATAGTAGTAATGTAAGGTGGTGTATGAAAAGAAACTAGGTCTGAAATCGACCCATATTTTTGTATAATGATGTTTTGTCCGGTTAAAACAAGAATCAGAGATGGTGAGGTTTTATGTATGATTAAGAGCACATTTCTTGGACAATAGGCTTACCTAACCTAGGCTTTTACTAGTTGGAAACACGTGTTTAGGACATGAATCTTATTATTAAGATCGACAAGTCCTCTCATGCATGATAATTTTGAGTTCAGGCATCTCGCCACCTTCGTTGTTTGAATTAATAATTATAATGCAAGGACGATAATATTGGAATTAATAATTTCTCGATTATTTAGTAATTACAATATGTTTGATTTATTATATCAAAAATAGGGTTTATACACAGAGTACGATCTAAAACATGTGTTAGGCTTTTAAACTGGCATCTTGGATAGACATTTGCGTTCAATTTTAAATGTTAGCGGTCTTCATAATACTTGGAAAAGGGCGCAGAAGGAGGAATTTGTTATTTAGTTATTTTATCCGAGTATAGCTAATTTTGAAATTATTATCCGACATCAAACGTGGTGTACAATCATATCAAGATTCTACCATGAAATTATATCGGTATTACTTTAAAAGTAAAATTGCAGCCAAACGAGTAAAGGACAATACCAAACTTTATACATATCGCAATTATTTTCATAGTCATGGCAATCGAAGTATCGAACAAGCAGCCCTTACAATAAGCAATTCATTCATTAATAATTACTATAGAGTAATTATATTTCTTCATTATTGATCGCACTTAACAATTTTCTTATTATTATTCAATGAATAAACAATCTTCGCATAAGTAGTAATTGTATAGGTAAAAATACGACATGACACGTGACCGCTTAAAGGAAGGACACGTGGAACACAAGATGAAGATGGCCACCGAATATAGCTATTCCGCTTGTCACCGGAAGGAATAACGATCATAAAAGGAGTATTAAATATTTTGCGCCCGAAAATATTTAATACAGAATATTCTGCAGCATTAAGGATGATAGCCCGTTACAGGGAATTTGGCATTTATGTCTAACGTTACATCTTCATCAATGACCCACAAAATTGACATTAAAGAAGGGCATGATCCTAGGACTTCTTTCATCCTAGGGAATTTGATCTTATCATTGTTGTGCCCGGAAACCTTGTTCCCGGACTCATTAGCTTTGTTATTTCATTTGCATTCTAAAGCTAAGTATTTTATATTTCATCAATTATTTCATTACTTTTTGGATCAAATTAATTCACTTGTCTAGAAATCATGAACAAATTCAACTGTACCGTTTTTCGGGTAAACAGTTTGGTATCCACCGTGGGGCCTAGACAGTGTTGCAGTTAAATTGATCCTTGCCTTTTTTACTAATGTGTTTTGATTACTTTGTCTTAGCAAAAAATTACAAAAAATGACAGATAACACTGCTAACGACACACGCAACCCTGAAATTCAAAGGAAACAACCTCATTTCCAGGAATCAATCAGTGACACCCGCAATGAAGGGAACGATGCCACACTGGTACATGACAGGCGGTACCCTCGACAGGTTCAGGAGGAAACTCCTGATGATGCTGATGAGGAGCATGTAGCGGATGCAGTAAGGGTCCTGCAAGAGCAATAGACAGTCATTCTACGCCATCTCACGCGGCAGGATCATGTTATGACGGAACTGAAGCATGCGCTATCATGTGCCTCAAATAATGCAAATAGCCGAGATCCAGTTCCTCCTTATGTTTCCGCGAACGAGACGACGTATAGAGTTGATAATAACACTCTTAAGGGTGAAGTTGGCTACGACGGGGCTGAGGGGAGTAGATCCGGCTTCAACAACAAGAACGATCCATTCAAGGATGAACTTTTGCGGTTCATGAAGGAAGTTAACGCTCGCATGGATCAAATTCCGAGCGCACCACCAGTATTGAAAGGCCCGAACTCGAAGAAGTATATTCAATTCCCATACAAGCCGAGTGCGGCCCCGGAATTAATACCGAAGCGGTTCAAAATATCTGAAGTGCCAAAGTATGACGGAACTTCAGATCCACATGAGTACATTACCACCTACACAACATCAGTGAAAGGAAATAATTTGGCTCCTCACGAAATTGAATCCGTGTTGCTAAAGAAATTTGGTGAGACTCTCGTGAGGGGAGCTTTAACGTGGTATTTATTATTTCCCAAGCAATCCATAGATTCCTTTGAGATGCTCGCAGATTCTTTTATCAAGGCTAATTGATAAGTAGAATTTTGACTACTTATTAATGTCTTTTAGAATTTATTTTAGTCTAAAAATATTGAATTTTATTCCCGAAACTGATAAAATATGCTAAATTGGATGTTAGAAGATGGACTCCCAAGATGAAATCCGACTCAAAAAGGAGTAATCTAAACTCAAGGCAATAAAAGACATAAAAGCTTACAAAGTGCGGACCGCAGAATTTCATCTGCAGCCACAGATGATGAAGGAAAGCCCAACAGACTTTTGTGCAAATTGCGGACCGCACATGAATTGTGCGGCCACAAAAGCTGGGCTAGGAATAAAGTTCAGAAAATGTGCAAATTTCCAAGTTTCAAGTCCCTCAGAATTGCGGACCGCACAGAAATTGTGCGGGCGCAAAAGAAGTGCCTTGTGGCCGCAGAAGTAAAGTTACGGACCGCAGAAGACTAAGTTGCGGCCGCAGGTTTAAATCTGCGAACAACATAAAGACTGCCTCGCGGATGCAGATCAAAATTGTGCGGCCGCAAACCTCTAGTTCCTGACAAGTTAAAGAAACTTGTGGGCCGCACATGGAATTGTACGGCCACAAAACCCCCAGAGGGGCATTTTTGTCCCAAAGGGTTAGCTTTGTATAAATAGAAAAGCTTCACGAAATTAGGTTAACTTTTGACATCAACAACTACAGTAGCCATTTCTCTTTGCTTATTTTAGTAATTTTTCATATTTTGGGATTTTTTTACATAGATTTTATCATTTTGATTTTTACAATATGAGTTCAATTAGCATTTCTTCTTCTATTTCTTCAATTTCAAGCATGAGTAGCTAGATTTTTACTAGGGTTATGACCCAACCCTAGTGTGTAAACCTTATGGGTGTTTAATTTTTGATGCTTGTTTATAGTTGAGTGTTTATTATTTAGCCTTGTTCATGCTTTAATTTGTGGAATTAATGGTTGCAAACATTAGTTCATGCCTATTTGACTTAGTCTCTACTTGAGAAAGAGAGACTTAGTCTAGGAAAACTTGGCTAACAAGAAATTTGGTCAATCGAGAGATTGATAATCCCAATTAAAGGGTTCAACCTAGAGATAGTAATAACCCGACTTGAGCTTTTATCAATCGTTTTGTGCAATACCCATTTGGACTTGAGAAAATCAAATTGGGCAAAATCACTCTCTAGCCGAGAGGTATTGAGTGGGTAATTGATAGTTGATAGCTATAATACACCCCGATCAACAAAACAAACATTAAGGTCTATATCTCATTAGGAAATCACCTAGGTAATGGTCATAGCCCTAGGCTTTTTACAAAACTTGAAAAACAACAAAAATAATTTCTTAGTTTCATTTCTTAACTTTGCAATCTTAGTTTAAAATAGACATAGAAACAACCTCAATTTGTGAAAGTGTAAATTGAGGTAGTTCAAACTCATGTACTACAATATATACTCCTATGTCCCATATATAGCTCTTGTGAAAATCGACCCCGACTCTCGTTGGGTACTATTATTGCAATCGACCGTTTCAGAACCTTGATTTGAGGTGTGAAATTGGACGAGACCAATGTTCAGTGCCGTTGCCGGGGAGTTAAAAACGGTGTTAACTATATATTTAGGTGTGTTTTTGGAATACCTTCATTTCCTTCCTTGTTACTAACGTGTTGAGAAATTGTAGGTGCAATCATGGCAAACAATGAGCTCGGAAACATAGCTTTGGGGGATTTGGACGTTGAGGATTATCAAATGGATGAGATTCCTGTTGAACCTCAAGCCAATAGACGAGGCTAAGTGCCTCATGACAATGTGCCCCCTCCACCCTCACTTCCACCACGAGCGGCTCCACCCCGGGTGTTACCGAATGGAGGGTATGCAAGTGCTATTGTCCCTCCCCCTATTAGGGCAAACAACTTTCAAATAACCAACGTGATACTCACTTTGCTCGAGCAACGAGGGTTCTTCACCGGTGCACCGGGTCAAAATGCATGCAAATACTTAAAGGGGTTCGTAGATACGTGTTGGGGGAGTAAACAAACAAATGTCTCCGAGGATGCTTTGAAGCTAAGGCTTTTTCCCTTCTCTTTACGGGGGAAAGCTTTAGATTGGTTGGAATGTTTGCCAAATCATTCCATTCATACTTGGGATGAATTGGCGGAGAAATTTATTTCTCAGTACTTCTCTCCCGGGCACATGGCTATACTACAGGATGAAATTCTAGCATTCAAGCAAGAGCCCAATGAACCACTCACGAGATATGGGAACGATATGGAACAAGGGTGAAAGAGTGTACCAACAACGATATGACAGAGAACATGATTCATCAAACTTTCTAACGAGGGATCAATACAACCAACCATTGTGTAGTGAATCAACTTGCCGGTGGGAACTTCATGACTATGCCTTATGCAGAGGCGTGCGATATTTTGGATGAGATGATGGATACTTCATCGGTGTGGCAATCCCGGGCTAATGTTCTACAAGGTGATCCCAATGTGATTCACCTTCACAAAGAATCGCATGACCATGGGCAAGCCATAGCCGAATTGACCACCACTATGAACCAATTGGCAAAGGCTCAACTTCAACAAGTGCAAAACTTAAGGCAAATCAATGCAATAGAGGGAGTAAACATGATGGTGAACAAACAGAGAACAAAGGGTCCGCAAATGCAATAAAGAGTGGAATATTTTGTGCAAGATGATAGTGGGTTTGAGCAAGATGATTCCTATAATGACCAAGAAGAAGAGGTCCATTATATGAACAACTTTCAAGGGCAAAGAAACAATTTCCAAGGCCCAAGCCAACAAAAATGGAGACCTCAAAACAATCAAGAAAATTGGAATTATCACAACCAAGGTAATTAGAGTGGTGGAAATAATCAAAGCAATTGGAATAACAACAACAATCAAGGAAATTGGAGTGGCGACAATAATCAAGGTAATTGGCATAACAACAATAACCAAGGCAATTGGGGAGGCAACAATCAAGGTGGTTAGATTAACAATCAAGGAAATCGGGGGTCGGGTTTTCAAAGGCCCCCGATGTATCAACAATCGAGCAACCCACCTCCTTATCCTTCCCATGGTCCTAGTTCTTCTAACAATGAAATGAGCCGTATTGATAACATGTTTAAGCAAATTATAGAGAATAATACCGATTTCGATGCCCAACTTGCTTCACACAATACATCGATCCGCAACTTAGAAGTGCAAATGGGGCAAATCTCTCAAGCTTTAAATTCTCTTCCTAATGGGGCACTTCCAAGTGACATAGTGGTGAACCCAAAGGGTGGGAACAATACGGGGCATGCCATGACCGTTACTATAAGAAGTGAAAGAGGTGTGAATGCACCCACCTCAAGTCAAAGGCAACTTGTGGATGATGAGTAAGTGATAGAAGAAAAAGAGATCCCGAACAATGTGGTGCAAGCAAATGATGAAGTGCGGATTGATATTGATGACAATGTGGGAGAGACTCAAGAGTAAGTGAACCCGTCTAGGAATCATGTTATTGACATACCGGAACCGGTAGCGCAAGAGGCTAAGGCACCATTGCCTAAGCCTCCTCCTCCATATCCTCAAAGGCTCGTCAAGCAAAATGGCGAGAATCAATTTAAAAAGTTTATTGACATGATAAAGAGTCTCTCAATAAATGTGCCATTAGTTGAAGCCTTAGAACAAATGCCCGGTTATGAAAAGTTTATGAAGGATTTGGTGACAAAAAAACGGTCGATGAATTTTGATACTATCAAAGTCACGCATCAAGTGAGTGTAATTGTGCATTCGATGGCTCCTAAATTAGAAGATCTCGGTGCTTTCACAATCCCTTGTTCCATTGGAAGTGCCGAGTTTGCTAAATCTCTATGATCTTGGGGCGAGTATCAATTTGATGCCCTATTCGGTTTTCAAGACTTTGGGAATTGGGCAACCAAGACTCACATCTATGACATTATAAATGGCCGATCGTACCATAAAGAGACTGTTGGGAGTGATTTAATATGTATTGGTTCGTGTTGATAAGTTCATTCTTCAGGCGGATTTTGTTATTCTTGATTGTGAAGAAGACTATGAGGTGCCGATTATTCTTGAAAGACCTTTCCTTGCTACGGGGAAGGCTCTTGTTGATCGGGATGCCGGAGAACTTACTTTCCGAGTGGGTGATGAAAAGGTGATGTTCCACGTGTACAAATCTATGCAGCAACCAAAAGAGCAATGAAGTATGTTCTTTCGTGGATTTGGTGACCGACGTGATTATAGATGATAAAAGTGTCACAATTAATGTGGGTGATATGTTGGAGGCCGTCTTGCTCAGCTTTGATGATGACAAGATAGATGGCTTCATGGAATATGTGAATTCTTTGCAAGGAATGGGGTCGTACAACTATGCGCCCCGGAAACTTTCCTTGGATCTTGAAAATAGGAAAACTCCTCCTACAAAGCCTTCAATTGAAGAGCCTCCTACCTTGGAGTTGAATCCATTTCCTCCACATCTTCGTTATTAATTTCTTGGTCCTTGTTCTACTTTACCGGTTATTCTTTCCTCTTGTTTAACTAACGTGCATGTTGACTCTATATTGGCGGTGCTCCACAAGAGGAAGAAGGCTATTGGGTGGACTTTGATGGATATTCGGGGAATAAGCCCCGCATTTTTGCATGCACAACATTAACTTGGAGGAGGATTCCAAACCATCTATTGAACATCAAATGATACTTAATGAAGCTATGTAAGACGTGGTAAAAAAAGGAGATTATCAAGTGGTTGGATGCCCGGGTTATCTACCCTATTTAAGATAGTTCATGGACTTATGCGGTGCAATGTGTCCCAAAGAAGGGGGTCATGACGGTGGTCACCAATGAAAAGAATGAGTTGATTCCCACAAGAACGGTGACCGGGTGGAGAGTGTATATGAACTATCGCAAGCTAAATAAAGTCACAAGGAAGGATCATTTTCCACTTCCCTTCCTTGACCAAATGCTTGATAGGTTGGCCGGTCTTGCTTTCTATTACTTTCTAGATGAATATTCGGGCTACAACCAAATCCTTATTGCTATGGAAGATCAAGAGAAAACAGCTTTCACATGTTCCTATGGTACTTTCGTTTTAAGCGGATGCCCTATGGTGTATGATGGCGATATTTACGGATATGGTCGAGGACTACCTTGAAGTCTTTATGGATGACTTCTCGGTGGTCATGGATTTCTTTGATGATTGCTTGGCAATTTTTGATAAAGTATTGGCAAGGTGTGAAGAAACGAACTTGGTGCTAAATTGGGAGAAATGCCATTTCATGGTCAAGGAAGGCATTGTACTTGGCCACAAAATTTCAAAGAATGGCATAGAGGTCAACTAGGCAAAGATTGAGGTAATTTCTAAACTTTAACCTCAAACTTCGGTGAAAGGCGTGCAAGGTTTCTTAGGTCACGCGGGGTTCTACCAACGTTTTATCAAGGATTTTTCTAAAGTGGTGAACCCGTTGTGCAAGTTCTTATAGAAAGATGCTAAGTTTCACTTCAATGATGATTGCATGAGAGCCTTTGAATTGCTAAAGTTCAAGTTGACAACCACTCCCATTATCACCGCTCCTAATTGGAATATCCCTTTTGAGTTCATGTGCGATGCTAGTGATGTAGAGGTTGGATCAGTTTTAGGTCAACGCATCAACAAGATTTTTCATCCGGTATACTATGCTAGTAAGATCATAAATGATGCCCAAGTCAACTACACCGTTACAGAGGAAGAGTTCCTTGATATTGTGTTTGTAATTGAGAAGTTTCGCCCGTACTTGATGTGTGCAAAGGTTATTTATTGTTCATACGGATCATACGACACTTCGCTATCTTATGAGCAAGAAAGATTCCAAAGCTCCATTGATAAGATGGGTGATATTATTGCAAGAGTTTCATATTGACATCCAAGATCGAAAAGGGTGTGAAAATCAAGTGGCGGACCACTTGTCTCGTTTGGAGGAGGAGGGGAGGCTGCATGATGGCCTTAAAATCAATGACTCCTTCCCCGACGAGCAACTCTTGGCTATTTCAATGAAGGAGGTGCCATGGTTCACAGATCTAGCAAACTTCCTTGTGTAATTGTTGGTCACAATTGATGTGTGAATGACTCACCTTTGATTGGCTAGAATGGCCCTTAACTTGAGGAGGCGGGAACTATTTTATTTGCTTGAGGACAAACAAAAACTTATGTTTGGGGGAGTTGATAAGTGGAGATTTTGACTACTTATTAGCGTCTTTAAGCTTTTGTTTTAGTCTAAAAGCATTGAATTATGTTCCCGCAACTGATGAAATGTGCTAAATTGCAAGAATATTAGAAGATAGACTTCCAAGATGAAATCCAACTCAAAAAGGAGTAATCTAAACCCAAGGCAATAAAAGGCACAAAAGCTTAGAAAGTGCGACCGTAGATTTTCAGCTGTGGCCGCACATGATGAAGGAAAGCCCAACAAACTTTTGTGCAAATTGCGGACCGCACATGAATTGTGCGGCCGTAAAAGCTGGGCTAGGAACAAAGTTCAGAGACTGTGTAAATTTTCAAGTTCCAAGTCCCTCGGAATTGCGGACCGTACAGGAATTGTACGGCCGCAAAAGAAGTGCCTTGCGGCCGCAGAAGTAAAGTTGTAGACCGCAGAAGACCAAGTTGCGGCTGCGGGTTTAAATCCGCGGATAGCAGAAAGACTGCCTCGCGACCGCAGATCAGAATTGTGAGGCCGCAAACCTCTAGTTCCTGACAAGTTAAAGAAACCTGTGGGAATTGTGCGGCCGCAAAACCTCCCGAGGGGCATTTTTGTCTGAAAGGGTCATCTTTGTATAAATAGAAGAGCTTCACAAAATTAGGTTAACTTTTGACATCAACAACTATAGTAGCCGTTTCTCTTTGCTTATTTTAGTAGTTTTTCATATTTTGGTATTTCTTTACATAGATTGTATCCTTTTGATTTTACAATATGAGCTCAATTAGCATTTCTTCTTCTATTTCTTCAATTTCAAGCATGAGTAGCTAGATTTTTATTAGAGTTATGACCCAACCCTAGCGTATAAACCTTATGGGTGTTTAATTTTTGATGCTTGTTTATGGTTGGGTGTTTATTATTTAGCCTTGTGCATGCTTTAATTTATGGAATTAATAGTTGTAAACATTAGTTCATGCCTATTTGACTTAGTATCTACTTGAGAAAGAGAGACTTAGTCTAGAAAAACTTGGCTAACAAGAAATTTGGTCAATCGAGAGATTGATAATCCCAATTAAAGGGTTCAACCTAGAGATAGTAATAACTCGACTTGAGCTTTTATCAACTGTTTTGTGCAATACCCATTTGGACTTGAGAAAACTAAATTGGGCAAAATCACTCTCTAGCTGAGAGGTATTGAGTGGGTAATTGAGAGTTGATAGCTATAATATGCCCCGATCAACAAAACAAGTATTAAGGTCTATATCCCATTACACAAATACCTAGGTAATGGTCATAGCCCAAGGTTTTTTACAAAACTTGAAAAATAACAAAAATAATTTTTTAGTTTCATTTCTTAACTTTGCAATCTTAGTTTAAAATAGACATAGAAACAACCCCAATTTGTGGAAGTATAAATTGAGGTATTTCAATCTCACGTACTACAATATATACTCCTAACTCCCATATATAGCTCCCTGTGAAAATCGACCCCGACTCTTGTTGGGTACTATTATTGCAATCGACCATTTCAGAACCTTGATTTGAGGTGTAAAATTGTACAAGACCACTCATGCCGGTGCCAGGTACAAGCCCGAAAGGCCAACATATTCAAGATCGTGCAGAGAGAATCCGAGTTATTATGAGAGTTCATTACCCGATTCCAGAAGGAAAGGATGTTACTACCAGCAGTCCCGGATGAATGGCCAGCTGAAGCGTTCACCAAAGTTTTAAATCTGAAATGTTTGGACGCTTCCCGGAAGTTGAAATAAAGTCTGTTCGAGCTCCAAGCAACGACTTAGACGGATGTCCACAACCGGTACGAGTCGAAAATAAGGATCGAAGACGATCAGGTTGGTTTTCCATTGTCGACCAAAGGACGAGAAAAGAACAGTGAAAAAATAAAAGATGATATTGACACGGATAGACGGACTTCGAGGAGCCGATTTTGCCCTACGAACGGACAGAAGGTCATAGCAGGAGCTTCTGGACAGCAGACAAGTTCACCATTGATAGAAGGACCGATCATGACCGGAACAACAGATCGCTACAGGATTAAAAAATCTGGGGGTCGCGAGATTCTTCTTACCAAAAGTTATCAGAGTATAACTTCAATGCCACTGTAGTAGAATTGGTGTTGGCCATGAGGAATATCAAAGAAGCACGATTCCCAAGACCTATGAAATCTGATCCCAACCAAAGGGATCCCAATTTATGGTGTGAATACTACGACACTAATGGCTACCAGATTGGGGACTGCCGACACCTGTTAAAGAATGGTCACCTTAGAGAATTCTTGAGTGATCGAGCTAAAAACAACTATGGTCGGAACAGGGGCGATGCGGAAACCTCGAAAGCAGGAGAAGAACCTCCACGCCAAATGATCAACATGATCTTCGGAGGGAATGAAATTAACGGGGTCACCTTTTCGGCAGCAAAGAAGACAAAAGTGTCGATAACTCATAGTAAGAGGCTCTAGGAAGACGATATCACATTCACGGACGAAGATACAGACGGATTACTACTACCGCACAATGACGCACTGATAATTTCTTTAAATGTGTTAGATTTTAAAATTAAATGTGTTTTAGTGGATCCAGGAAGTTCAGCTAATATCATATAATAGAGAGTACTAGAGCAAGCTAAACTCACAGGAAGCACTATCCCGGCAAGGAAACTCCTCGCCCGATTCAACCTCACAAGCGTGAAAACCCGGGGAGAAATTTTGCTGCTCACGAACGTTGAGGGAGTAATGAAGACAACACTCTTCGAAGTGGTAGATGGAGACATGAGGTATAACATCATCTTGGGAAGACCATGGCTGCACGATATGAAAGTCGTGCCTTCAACGTATCATCAATTGTTAAAATTTCTGACCCCCTAGGGGATCAAACCGATAAGGGGTGATCAACAGACAACAAGGGAGATGAATGCAATTTTGGTTTCCAATAGCTAAGGAAAATAACGTGCGGCATAGCAATTACTGGAACCGACACCTGCCCCCGAACCAGAGATAGATACCCCGAGGGCCGAAGAGTCAGAACAATATCAGGTACCAAGGTATTTTCAAGTACCAGAAGAGACGGGCGACGAAGTCCACGGCAGAAGAACTGGAGCAGTTTGGATTGTTCAAAGAATTCCTAGAAAGGAAATTCAATTTGGGAACAGGACTTCACCCGTAACACATGTCTGCTTTTATTGAATTCCTTAAAATTAACGTCATTTGTTTTGCATGGTCGCACGAGGATATGACAGGAATCCCAATGGAGATAGCCGTACACAAGTTAAGCTTGGTTCTCAACATACCTCCGGTAAGGCAAAAGAAGCGCCATATTTCTGAAGCAAGGAATAAATTCGTCAAAGAAGAGGTAACTCGTTTACTTAATATTGATTCAATCCGAAAGGTAAGATATCCGGACTGGCTAGCCAATGTAGTAGTAGTTCCTAAGAAAAATAATAAATTTCGCATGTGCATAGATTATAAGGATCTTAATAAGGTGTGCCCGAAAGATTCATTCCCATTGCAAAATATCGATCAAATGATTGATGTCACGGCCGAGCATGAGTTAACTAGTTTTCTCTATGCTTATTCTGGGTACATTAAAATCAAGATGAACCCAGAAGATCAGGAAAAGACTTAGTTTATAACAAATTTTGATATATATTGTTACAATGTGATGCCCTTCGGGCTAAAAAATGTCGGAGCCACTTATCAAAGACTCGTGAATAAGATGTTCGAAAAATAAATAGGAATGACTATGGAAGTATATATAGACGATATGCTTGTTAAGTATTTTAATGCAGGTGACCACTTGAAATATTTGCAAGAAACATTTGACATCCTCAGAGAGCATAATATGAAACTCAACCCCGAGAAGTGCGCGTTCGGGTAGGTTCCCACGATTCCTAGTCTCACAAAGGGGAATTGAGGTAAATCCCGATAAAATCAAGGCCATAGAGAACATCCCGGATCAATTGTCTAACGTAAAAGAAGTCCAGAGGCTTATAGGGTGATTGGCAGCTTTGAGCAAGTTCATTTCCTGTTCATCAGAAAAATGTCATTGCTTCTTCTCACTACTCAAAAAGAAAAACAATTTTGAATGGACACCGGAATGTCGGCAAGCCTTGAAGGAGTTGAAGAAATATTTGTCAAGCCCTATGTTGCTCTCAAAACCAAAAGAAGGTGAAACGTTGCTAGTCTACCTCGTGGTTTCAAAAGTTATGGTAAGTACAGTTTTAGTCCGAGAAGACTAAGGTACGCAATCTCCCATTTGTTACGTTAGAAAAATTTTAACGGGGGCAGATATTTGCTACCCACATATGGAGAAGCTGGCCTTAGATCTCGTAGTCGCCGCTCGGAAGATGAGACCCTACTTCTAGTGCCACCCGATAGCTGTGCTGACTACTTTCCCTCTGAGGAACATCCTCCACAAACCTGAGCTCTCGGGTAGATTGGCAAAATGGGCCGTCAATATAAGCGAATTCGATATAGAGTATAAACCGAGGACCGCAATTAAGTCGCAAGTCTTGGCTGACTTCGTGGCCAATTTCAGTGCGGGACTATTGCCTCTGGCAGCCAAAGAGGTAATAATGGTGTCAGAATTGACAGCGGGAGTTTGGACCTTATTTACGGACGGAGCTTCAGACGTCAAAGGTCGAGGCTCGGAATAGTCTTAATCACGCATTCGGGGGAAACCTTAAGGCAAGCCATCAGAATGATTCCTTTTACTAACAATGAAGCACCTTTTACTAACAATGAAGCATAGTACCAAGCTTTGATTGCAGGGCTCGAATTGTCTCGGGGGTTTGACTCCGAAGTCATCAAAATCAAATATGATTTGTAGTTGGTGGTAAATCAGGTCTACGAAATTTTTGACACCAAAGAGGAACGTATGCAACAATACGTGGTAAAGGTTCAGGCTCTATTAGCATGATTCCGGGAGTGGTCAATAACTCATATCCCGAGGAAAGATAACGCGGAAGCAGATGCATTGAAAAATTTGGGCTCATCAACAGAAATCTAAGGATCAGAATCATGGACGGTAGTACAACTGATGAACTCAGCCTTGGACACAGATGGTTACTATGAGATGAATTTAACTAGTTTGGTCTGGGACTGGAGAAACGAAATAATCGATTATCTTGAGCATGGAAAGTTGCCCGAAGACCCCAAAGCATCAAGAGTGTTGCGTGCCAAAGCTACATGTTATAGCTTCAAGAAAGGCCAATTGTACAAAAAATCCTTTCAAAGCCTGTTGGCCCGGTGCTTAGGAGCATCAAAAGCTAACTATGTCATGAGAGAAGTCCACGAAGAGATATGCGGCAATCACTCAGGTGCAGATTCTTTGGTGCTGAAATTAGTTCGGGTAGGGTATTACTAGCCCCGTATGGAATAATATGCTAAAGACTTCGTACGAAAATATGATAAGTGCCAACACTATGCACCACTAGTACATCAACCGACTAAACCCTTGCATTCGATTCTGTCCTTGTGACCGTTCATGAAATGGGGGATGGACATTGTCGGACCACTGCCACCGGCTCCTGGAAAGGTAAGGTTTCTTTTAATTTTGACCGACTATTTTTCTAAATAGCGGAAGCAGGTCCTTATCAGAACATCGGAGAACGCGAAGTGGTCGACTTCTTGTGGAAAAATATAATCTGCAGGTTTGGAATACCAAAAAAGATTGCATGCGATAATGGGCAGTAGTTTATCGCCGCAAAAGTTACAAAGTTCCTTGAAGACTTGAAGATAATGAGGATTACCTCTTCACCTTATCATCCGAGCGCAAATGTTCAAGCGGAGTCAACAAACAAAGTGATTATTCAAAACCTTAAGAAAAGATTGGAAGTAGCACAGGGCAGCAGGCCAGAAGAATTACTTGAGGTTCAATGGGCCTACCGAACAAGGGCCAAGTCAAGCACGGGAGAGACACCCTTTTCCCTTGTATACGGTACAGAAGCTTTGATAACGGTGGAAGTGGGGGAACCAACCTTAAGGTATTTTGAGGTGAACGAAGGATCGAACAACAAAGTGATGCTAATCAACTTGGAGCTACTCGGGGAACGGAGGGACTTGGCGCACGTCAGAGTGGCGGCTCAAAAGCAAAGAATGGAGCGATATTATAATCGAAAAGCCAACCTCCGATATTTCAAAGTAGGTGACTTGGTCTTGAGGTAGGTAACTCAAAACACCCGAGAACTCAACGCGGGCAAGTTAGGCCCAACATGGGAAGGCCCTTACTGGGTTTCAGTTATAACTAAGAAAGGATCATACGAGTTGGAGAACCAAAACGGAGACAAGTTGCCCAACAACTGGAACGTGGATCACCTCAAAATATATTGTTGCTGACGAACAACAGTCAAACGGAAATTATGTGCTGCACTATTTTTCCCTTCGTTCAATTTTTGTCTCAATTGGGTTTTTCTGGCAAGATTTTTAACGAGGCAGCGACGGAAAGCATACTACGAAGACAACAGTGATAAGACCTTTGATAACAAGGCAAACAAGCAAGTTTCCACTCGGGAATGATTAGATAATCTTTGCTTCGATAGCAAATTTCCACCAGGAAGTTAAGTTTGCTACCGAAAGAGGTTACCTGATCGTTCACGAGCACAAACCACTAGAGGATTGTTAGGTATTCTTTCGCTCGATAACATAGGTTCCTAATGGGAAACAATATATGTTGTCGAGTGAAGGATTACCTAGCAATTCTTTGGTGGGATCTTCGAAGATACAAGACTTCCAGTCTTCTAATTCGCATTCTTCGCATTCGAACACTGGGGGAAATGATATGAGGTTACGGCAACACTGAATGCCAGGAAACACTGAATGCCACGTCAATTGGGGAACAAAAATCCAGAACAAAATACATCATCGGGATCGGGGACTGCGCAGCCAGCCCCGTAGAAACCAGTTGTACAAGATAGCCACAAGTCATGACAATTTCTTTATAGCCAAAAGTCATGGAAATCTCTTTTCTGCCTAGCAAAATGCTTATGTACTTTTGAAAATAGAAGGAACTAAATAAAATGAAATCTTTTTTTTTATCTTGTTTCTTATCTGAACGATGAGTTAATTTTACCATTTAAAAGTTAAACAAGTACTTCAAATAATTATGCCATAATGAACAAGAGACGTCTTCTTCAAGAGCACTGTAAACATAAGAGGGCCCTCTTTTATAAAAACCCTCACGTTAAAGGGTTGGTTCCGGAAGAATCAATGCCCGAAATCTATAATGCCATCGGGAAAACATACACCCGAAGCTGCATACGAAAAAGATGCAAAAAGCAAATTTGCACAAATACTAATTGAAACCCTCATATAAAAGGGATAATTCTCGGAACCAAAATGCTTCGAAGAAAAAGCATCCGAGATTACACATAATAAAGCGCGAACAGAACAACATGCGTAGAATACTTAAGCAAGTACGAATGTTAAAGACTTGCATGAATATTCAAAACGAAAATAAGACTCAAACGATACTTGAGCAAAAACTATGTTTTTATTTACAAGGGCGCGTCAGAGTGATAAAGGTACAAAATAGAAAAAGAAAGAAAAAGTTAAGTTGTATCGTCTCCGGAATCAGGAGGAAGAGAAGTATCCACATCCTCGGGAGTTGGTTTCACCGATGGCTCAACCTTTTCCCCAGCTTGGTCTTCGGCATCATCACCTTCCGATCCCTCTTTAGTTTCCGAAAACTCGGAACAGAAATCAAAAGAACGTGGAGCGTCAGACTGCGTCAGGAATCCATTTTTTGCGTCCAACTCAAGCTCTCGAGCCTTAGCAATTTCGACATCAATGTCAATGATACTAGTCTTGGCCTCTTCCAAGGTTTTTCTCCTCATGATATATATGGAATAAGTTTTTTCAATAATGAGGGAAGCCAATCAGTGCTTGAGTTCTTCTTTGAGTTGAGTATTTTTGGCGGAAAGGTTTTTCCAGGCGGACCTAGTAGATTTGAGACTGACATCGAGCTCACGGACAGTTGAACTATAGAGCCTATTATGCTCGATAGTTTTCCTATACTTCTCTTCCAACTGGGCATGGCAAGGACCCGGTACTCTACCTCGCAGTACCGGGAACAACAATTGGGGCCCTAGAATGAGAGTTGGCATTATCTACCAAATCAAATTCTTCCCAAAGTGCCGAGACATTATCCTCGATTGGTATGATTGTCTCAACAGGTTGAGCAACCTATTGAGATGATAAGGATCATCACCTTCTATGAAGAGAAGCTCCCTTATCATTAGCTTCTTCATTATCGTCAATTATCACAGTGTCTATGATCGGCCCGGAAGGAGGACCAGACGTCATCACCACCAGAGATAGCTCGGGGACAACAATCTTCACCCTCTTTTTTTTCCCGACCGCAGAGGAACGTTTTCTCTTTGGTTGTTTGTTCTCTGGCCGGGGACTCCGTGAATAAACGTTTGCGCCCGAAGCAGGCCCGGAGATGCCGTTCGAGTAAGTACTTCCTGAAGAAGCCTCGCCGCAGCAACAGGGTCAGCCAAAACATCCTCCTCGGGGACAGTAATAGAGCCGCAAGTAGACCTAATTTCATAAACAAGTCAGAAGGGTTCAATCGATATGCGAAACAGAGAAAGATGGAAGCGAGGTAAGTTCAAATTACCGTGATTTTTGGCCCTCCATCCGTATTTAAGGGCCAGTTCTTTCCATAAATGATTCTTGGGCGTCGTAATATCCAAGATCTTCTGAACCTACCGCCCAAGCCTTCTACCATCGGTGGGATCCATCGAGTCGTATTAACATACAAAGGCTGAATAATCAATATAGGCATGAAAGAATATTTAGTAAGAGAAAATATATTAAAAAGAAATCCTATGAGTACGGTTCCAAGTGCTCGAAAAGGATGATGTCGTTGACGGAATGATGTTATTGGTGGTAGTTAAAACGAACCGTTCCATCCACCCACGGTCGTTGTCATCATCCATGCTAGTCAACAGAGCATGGTGGCCACATTTGCAAAGGTTTATCATACCTCCCCGAAAAATCTTGGGGGAGTAAAAGTTCATCATACGAGCTAATGATAGCTCTTCCCCAGTTTCCTGACATACGCATCGAAGGTAGGCAACCGTCCTCTATACTGAAGGGCTTACTTGTGCCAAGCACACGTGGTAGCGAAGGCAAAATTCTGCAATCACGGAATCAAGCTTTCCACTCAAAGAAAACACACCCAAAGTAAAGGGATACATATAAAAGTATGTAAAACCTTCCTTGGGAAGGGTCACTCGCTCCGATAGATCGGGAGCGATGATATCTAATTCATGGCAATAACAATCTTCCTTCACATAGGGAATACTGGAAGGACGAATGGAAGAAGGGTACCTGCTAACAACCCATGTACGAGGGTTAGCATAAGGAAAATTCTCCTCAAAATCCTTTGTGGTATTGAGTCTTTTTGGTATGATGGAGTCTACGGTTGGAGCGAAAAAGTCATCGATTTTGTTTTTGCCTTTCGAAGAACTAATATGTTTTGAGGAGAAAGCCATCGAAAAAGAGAAAGAGTTTTTATTTGAAGAAGATGAAGACTCAATAGGAGAAATGAGATGAAAGAAGTTGGAATGCAAGAGGGAAGTTAATATGTATAAGTAAAAGGTTTGGCGGCTAAATCCTTGGCTAAGATTACCTCGATAATTGGCAAACGGTGTGCTAAATCATGGGAAGACACGTGTTCGGGGCATTAAATGTGGAGAGGCAGGCGTCTAATCAACCGTTAGTGGCCTTTAAAAGGAATTATAGTAATTTCTGCCAAAAGAATATTTCTACCAACTTCCTGGTAATATAAAGTTATGTCACCGGAAAGCAGGGGGACTATGTGTATAGGGAAAAATACGACATGACACGTGGCCGCTTAAAGCAAGGACATGTGGAACACAAGATGAAGATGGCCACCGAACATAGTTATTCCGCTTGTCACCGGAAGGAATAACGATCATAAAAGGAGTATTAAATGCTCTGCGTCCGATAACATTTAATACAAAATATTCTGCAGTATTAAGGATGATAGCCCGAAGGATGATGGCCCGTTACATAGAATTTGACATTTATGTCTACCGTTACATCTCATCAATGGCCCTCATAATTGACATTAAAGATGGGCATGATCCTAGGACTTCTTTTCCCAGACATAGCTATAAATAGAAAACTTAGTAATCATTGTAAAGGGGAAATTTTCTAGCTAACTGACATTATATTCTATACAGCATTTTGATACAATTTTATTCTCTCGCTTTTGATCTTATCATTGATGTGCCTGGAAACCTTGTTCGCGGACTTACTAGCTCTGCTGTTTCATCTGCATTCTAAGGCTAAGTCTTTTATATTTCATCAATTATTTCATTATTTTTTGGATCAATTTAATTCACTTGTCTAGAAACCACGAACAAATTCAACTATACCGTTTTTAGAATAAACATTAATATTGCTGCATTTTTTCACATTACATCACTCAATCGATAGAATGTTCTCAAGTATTTTAAAATGTTTCGAAATCCAAAATTCTCATGTGAATTTTAAGAAGGGAAAGTTGCAAAAAAAAAAAAAGAAAAGCATATAAAAGGTGAGATGAAAGTGCACGCTACAAGCGCTTATTATATATAAAATAATATAATTAATAAAATATTACTCCCTCTATTTTAAATTGCGTGAACTTATTTGACTTTGGAAGAAATTTAGGAAAATATAATTTTTTTTTATATTTGTGGTCTTAAGTATGTTTGTGTGATTATAATTTTTTTGAAACTTGTGGTATTAAACCTATCATGTCATTTGTGTGAGTATAAAAGGTTTTCATTAATATAATGAGAAATTTAGATTAAATTATTTACAAATTTAAAAAGATTCATTCTTTTGGAATGGACTAAAAAAAGAGTAGCAAATATTTTAAAATGTTTTTAGACAACGAATCCTCATTTGAATTAAAATATAGAGAGAAAATAGAAAGAAAAAATATCATACAAAAAGGTAAGAGGAAAGTGAGAGCATATTGTTCTCCTTTTTCTTGGAAATCGCCTTTATATTTTGATCAAACTTGATATTAGACATTTTTAACCATTTACTTTTATAAAAAATCAAATTATGCGACACTAATTAGCAAAATTGGAATTAAAGTGACCCTTCCTTTTGACAACTTGATATTAGTTGTAGGGCTATTGTCTGTACTCAAGGCTTCAAATTGAAATAATGTGGTCGGTAATCAGTTTGATTAGAAGGAAAACAGACGAGTTAGTAGTAAGTGTAGTTAGGCAATGTAATCAAAGGCACTGATATAAGCTGTATGGTAAAATGGAAACAAGACACACAACCTTTTTGACTTTGTAACCTTCAATTGGCTTTTACATCAGACAAAGCCAAATTAAGCTTTAGCTGAGGATTAGTGCATTTGATTAGTAAGTAATTATATACCCACTACATCTTAGTCCCATAGACTTACTTTTTCGATAAGGGTGTCGCTTTCCAGGTTCTATAGAAAGGCAAGACAGCGATCCAGTGCCATTTAAAAGAATTGCTTATAGAGAGAAAATACGAAGTAGTCGTAGTGTAATATGTTTGAAGTTTCTAAACTTTTTTGACGATGTAATAAATTAACAAGTAATAGTCGAATAATTTTTTCACCGTATGATACTGTCAGTCTAGGAGAAATGTCATTATTAAACAACTACAATCACGGATGTTTACCTGTAAAACGATACAGTTGAATTTATAGCGTGATTTATAGACAAACGAATCGATTTGACCCAAAAATAATAAATAAATAGGAACACAAATAAGATTAGCGACTAAAATTAAAAGAGATGACAACCTTGACTCAGAACTCGGTCTTTCCGAGAGCAAAAGTAAAAGCAATTGTGAAACTGTTTTGATCGAGCGCAACAAGATAATAGATTATAGCTTTTGTGTAGAGAGCGTTTCATATCCCTATAGTGGTCGTTAATCCTGTTATTTATAGCCATACTTAGGAAGATAAAATCCTACAATCAAGCTCATTTTGAATAAGAATAAAAACGTCATTGATGGGTATATAAAGGCTGACATTGAATGCAAATATTTTATGTAATGACTACTCATTAAATGCTAATTGATGTCGAACCTTTGAATCTTTATTATCGCTATGCTTCCTTCGGGATCCATCTTGTACCGGTTACACACTTCGCACCCGGTGCTAATTCATCTTTCGCCTGTCTTCGATTCCACATATCATCTCGTCATTCGACCACCTATTATCAACCAATTTTACCCATGGCCCATATATGGATCATGACATTCTTGACTTGAAGGCATTTTTTTTTATTTCCGATCCAATGCTCCTATTGGGGATCAATACGTTATATGCGCCACATAAGGCTTAAGTGTTCGTATGATTAAGAATTTTCTTTTCTCCATGTTTTAACTCGAAATTTTTAATTAAGGTGAATGAATCATATTCATTGTTGGTAATGATGAGTTGAAGACAGTTATTCTATGCAAAATAATACCAGGGGAGTTACTAATCTTGCTTTGCTAATACATACACACAGATCTACTTGCAGCTAAGAAAAAAATACAAGACATGGGTAAAAGAGAAGTGAATATGATAGTTAAACTGTTGTAGTAAGAAAGGAGGCAATGGGAAAAACCCATACCAATACAGAGGAAAATTGTCAGAATAGTGGAGATGGCTACGGTGTAGACCAGATGTTGGAAACTTGGAATTTGGCTGAAAGTTGTCGGTTCCCTGTGAAGATGCCATCCCATAACCCATGACTCGTGGCAGCTCTTTTTTTTTTTCGCAGCAAAGTAGAAAACCAGACACGCCACATCCATTGTGTGAAATTTAATTTTCTACCACTCTAGCAATGAAAATGAAACCAAAATCTCCACCCACCCTCCCAAAAAAAGTCATGGTGTCGGAATTTTTATTAAGAGGTATCAAAATATAAAAAATAAATAAAAAAAGATCCAATATATATTATATTTACATAAAATAAAAAATTTGATCTAGCTACATACTGTAATTTTAATTTGCGACGAAAGGGGGGAGGTAGTGTCATTTAGCATGATAATTTTGTTGATGTATCATATCAGTGGTAGAAGAGAAATTAAAGTAATAGTTAAAAAGAATATTATGATGAAAATAATACCATATCGAATTTCATGTAATTAACTGAATTTAACTTTTTGAAATGGTAAATATTTAATAAAAATCATAATAAAGACAAAATGACAAAATAAATTGAGAAATTTCCAACGTCAAAATTACATTTCATCCTTAGTTTCAATCATTAAAATAACTCATAAAAAAACAAATGCTTTCTAGCACTACAATTACTAAAACATTTCTATGAGAAGCAAAAAAAAAAAAAAAAAAAAGCCAAACAGAGAACTAGGTAATTTGGGTTGGAAATGTTCCTTGGCATTTGGAAATATGTCTTTTCCTTTTGTTCGTCTTTTCCACCATTGGTTGATTGGCAATAAGGTGTCATGATTCTCATCATTTTTCTTGGTCGGTCATAATTCTCATAATTTAATTTCAGTATATAATTCGTTATTCCTGTTGCTTTCATAATTGAGGTTCAGTTTTGGTTTGAAAGTTATTGTTCGAACTAACACCTACCCACCTATCCTCGGCCATAATTAGAGCCCGTTTGGATTGACTTAAAAAAAATAATTTTTAAATTAAGTGCTTAAAAGTACTTTATAAGTGTTGGAACTTATTTTATAAATAGGCAGTTACGTGTTTGGATAAAAATGTTGAAACTAAAAATAGGTTGATGAAGTGTTTGGTAAACAAGTGCTGGTAAGCACTTTTTCTTGTTAAAATGACTGAAATATCCTTAAAGTTGTTAACATTATAAAGAAGATGGTGAATGATTTGATTTTAGAATATAGTTACACCAATTAAAAAAAAAGGAAGGATTCAACGACCAAAAAAAATGAAATGTTATGGAACCAAAAAAAAGAAGCTAAAAGAATAATATTTACAAAATATTGGAATGTATCAAACATTATTTAAAAATTATTGTTTGTTTCACGTTAGGAACTTCAAGAAATTGACAATATTGGAGAATGACAGTAGCAAAGGTAAGATGAAGAACGAAGATTAGAAGTGACATAAGGAATGTGACGGGGAAGGGAGCGGCACTTGGAAGAAAGAAAGAAAAGGGAAAAGAGGGGAAAATAATGAATGAAAGTGTAAACAAAGAAATGAAAGGAAAAGAGAGAAAAGTTATGGAAGAAGACAGAAGAAGAAAGCAGAGGTTGATGCAACAAGAATGGAGAAAAGAAACAATAGTATGTTGTAGGGTTTCTACTGAGAGGTAATTTCGAAATTAAGAAAAATTATAAGGGATAAGAATATAAAATCCTTGGTGATCTTATTCCTCTTCCTCTTTCTTTCTCTCACTCGTCAATGGTGACTGCCCACAACAACAAATATAAAATTGGAAATTAAATTAAAGACAAACAAAAATTTCTCATTCTTAGAATCATTTTGGGTGACGAAATTTCTATTCATTGTTATTTCCTGTTTTTTCCTTTTTTTCGTTTACTGCGAGCAGATATGAAATTAGAAGATGCAATGCTAGTTTTAACGCCGATCTCCGTGGAATGGTTATACGGAGGAATTGTTATTGGGATTTGAGGTATTCAAAATATATTTGGAAACTGATATTAGGAATTTTCGAGTAACATTTTGGGGGTTTGAAGAAGCAGAGGAGGAGCAAAGCTTGTGGATTGTGGAACTGAGTATGAGATTAAAATTGAAGATGTCGATAATGTGTCTTTTTCTTATTTAAGGATTTAAAACTGTTTCACTTAATTCTTTGAGTAGCCACAACAATATTCTCTTTTCTGCTTTCAGCCTTTCACTATGAACGGGTTTTAAGATTTGAATCAAATATGAATACATTGCTAACATACTACAACTCTGAATGTTAGTGTTATATATATATATATATATATATATAAATATTACATTCCCCTCTTCCTTCTCTTTTATCCTTATTTATTTGAGACATATCTCTAGCAAACCCTAATAGTACAAGTGCAGAGAATATTCACTAAAATATTCTCTTTAATATCCTATTTAAAAAACTAGCCGTTACTGCTTTCTCAGCGGTGTTTGATCTCGCCCGTTGTTGATATCTCGACCACAAACCGAACTACTTCTTAGTCGACCTTGAATGACCCATACCCTAAATATTTTAGGGCAGATTTTGACCTATGCATTTGTCGTTAGTCAAGTGTTAATATGTGACTCTCAAATAAATAATGGTGTTACACATAAACAAAAGAGATTATGAAATATTCCATGCATTAGGCCATAATATACAAAATTTCGAAATTGAGAAAATCTTGGTCAAAATGATCCTACGTATTTTGTTGTTTTTTACGTCCAAGTCTATTTGTGAACTTTGACTTTGACTTGAAAATAGATAATTGACCAAAGACCAAGTTTAACCCCCCTCCAAAAAAAAAAAAAAAAAAAAAAAAAAAAAAAACCCTCTTTCCATTTAGTGCTTAGCAGTTAGCAGATATTGGTCAATTTTAGTGCCTTAAGCCCTTAACGAAGATAGTAGTATATTTCAAGAGAAAGTTTCTTTTAAGATAAAATAAGGAGGATAGGGTTAACCTTTCTCGTAAATATTTTAGAAGTTAAGAGTATAGATAGACCATGTAATATTAGGAAGAAGGATTGTTTGCGGTTCTTCTCCTAGCATGCACAATACATGTAATATATACAATTGAATTAGCAAAACTTTAAAACTCGATAGTTTAATTTAAGTACACTAAGTTTTTACGATTTTTTTGTCAAATTGCTAAAACTTATTTATTAAAAATATCCAAATTTTAAGCTTCGTTATTCTATAAATTAGATACCTAAATTAATCGTGTATCATTTCAATATTTAACTTTGTGATATAGCCTTTCTGAGAAGATTTGAACTAAATCTATGGAAGTTAGAGATAAAAAATAAAAAGTAGATAAATAGGTTTGTGCTAGAATTTAGAAACAACTAATGTGAACTTGTAAAAAGGAATTACTGCACAAAATAAACTTTTTTTTACTGCAAAAAAATAATTATGTGATCAAAATCCACGAAATATATTAAACTTCTCTTAAAGCGTGTCATCTAATTATTTATTTTTAAATCGTTTTCGATGACGAATTCCATATATATACTTCAATTACTTTACGCTACTAAATTCTTATTTAAAAGAGACATGTAGCAACTTTATAGAGAATTGATCAACAATAAAAGCCAATGTCTTAAATTATCCAGCTCCCATATTTTAATGAAAAATGACCTGTTTCTGTGAATTAGTATGAGTTGGTATGCATCTATAAACTTTAGTACAAGCATAAATTAGTTTTTATAGTCTAAGTTCTTAATCAGAGGCGGAGCCACAATGTCGGCTACGGATTCGGCCGATCGAGTAGCTTTGGTATCTGTCTTAAATTTTTTATTAAATATATATAAATTATTAATTTAAAACCCAGTAACTTAAAAGAATTAGGATCTAAAAACTCATAAGTTTGAAATCATGACTCTGCCTCTGTTCTTAATAAGTACACTACTATTTGCTCTGGTCCAATAACTTCACGAATCTATTATTTAAGTTACATTACATCAAAGTCAAAAAATATGAGCACCATATAAATTTGTGTTATGTCATATATTACATACATCATTAAGGTTTACCTCCCTATTGTATTAATAGAATCTGACTCTAATATCATATTTATAAGCTCATAGTAGTACAATTATCAATTTTGGCCCTATTGTCTGAATTTATCCTTTAGGTTTTCTAAAAGCGCTCGTATAATGAAAACTACTTTTATATCATATATGTCCAACGTTATTTTTTTCCTTTCTAATATAGGAATTTCTTGTCATATATATTTCTTGACAGTTCTTAATCCATTGTTATTAACTCATTCTCCATCATAAGCGTCATATCTTATTTCAAATTCCACCTCTTATATTTTATCACATCTTAAAGTTGCGCGTGAAGTGTGAATTAATTCAGTATATTTTTTCTCAATGAACGATATTAGTCCTCCATTATTTTCTATGGATGGTTATTTGTAGATATTTTTTTGGATATCTCTAGAATGTAAAAATTTCTTTATACTATAGGTATATATAAGGTAAACGTATCAACACAAGTTATATATATTTAATTACCTTTAGAAAGCATTTGGTGAACATTCGTATTGGATTTTTGAAAATTTTCTGAAGGGTTATTTTTGGTTTTTTGAATTACATTTTAATTGATTTCTTTGTCCAGTATACGTGAAACAAACACGATAGTTTCTAATTATTGACAAACGTTTCTAGTCCAAACAAGCCTTGTCCTGAATATTTAAAAACATGAGTAAGAATAAGTGTTGGCATTTATTCATTAAGAGACACGAAACTTGAGTTATTTATGAGACAGATGACGTTTGTGACCAAACAAAATAAACCATTTAAGGTCAATATTACCTATTAAGCACATAAAAGTAAATAAGAATAACTGTTAATTGTGAATGGTAGCGCAATTTAAGCAGCATAATTAATTGTGAATTAACTGTTGGCATGGAGCCAATTTAAGCACATATAATTAATTGAGAATAACTGCTACTCCCTCCGGTACACTTTAATTGATTTTTTGGTTATTTTTATACATATTAATGAATTTACCTTTTAATATTAATTAACAAAAATTAATCATATTAACCTTAATTTGTACATTGAAAATAGGGGTGACAAAATGGCTAAAAAAATAGTTAACCACTCATATTATTAGGGGTGTTCATAAAAACCCAAAAAACCGAACCAAACCGAAAACGAACCAAACCGACTAAAAAACCTGATACTTTTTAGGTTTGGTTTGGTTTGGTTTTGGTTTTAAATTTTAAAAACCGATCAAATATGGTTTGGTTTTGGTTTTAATAAAAAAATAACCGAAAAAACCCGAACCAAATCGACTATAAAAGTAGCTATATAAATTTATTATTACACCTATATATATGTATATTTTTATATAAAGTTTCTGAAATTTTATGGTACATATTAGTCATTGGTATTTTTGGTCTAATTCTTTGTTATTATAATAATCTAATTCTTTGCCTTCTAGTTTGATTGGTAGTTTTCTTTTGCTAAGCACAATAATTTATTTTATGCTAAAAATAATCGATTTTTAATTGAGTACTTAAAGTATTCATCACTATTTGAGTCAATTATCATCAATATATCTTGGTAAATGATAGATTTCTCAAAGAGCAATTAGTTTGATAGTGTTACGTTGAAAATGTACTCGCTGTAATATGCGTTTGGTAGTGTATGTTTCATATTTAAGAAAAACCGATAAATAACAGAAAAAACTGAAAAACCGACAAAAACCAACAAAAATCGAATAGATAAAAAATCGACTTAATTGGTTTGGTTTGGTTCCAATATTTGAAAAAAAGACCTACTTAGTTTGGTTTCTTTTTAGGGAAAAACCGACCCAAACCGAACCATGAACACCCCTACATATTATCCACTAAAAAATGGGTTGGATAATGAACTTTTTAAAAACGGGTCAAATATGGATAAGAACCATATTATCCATTTAGAAAATGGATAACCAATGGGTCTAACTTTTACATTTGTAAAGCCTCAAATTGGGGGTTTCTCAAGTTAGGGAGACTAAGAATTCTCCCAAAAGTGATCATATGAAAGAAGTCATGGATAATATGGTTACCCATATTATCCGCCGGTTAACCCATTTTTTATCCATATTAAATATGGGTCGGGTCAAATAATTTATCTATTTTTTCATTACCCATTTTCGACCTGAACCATATCCGATCCGACCCGTCCGTTTGCCACTCCTAATTGAAAATATAACAAATCTTCTTAGCTCTTTACTTCAAGGGCAACTTTAGAAAAAAAAATTAATTCCTTCTTGATATCTGAAAAAATCAAATATTACATTGTGGACCGCAAAAAAAAACCAAATAATTAAAGTGGACCGAAGGGAGTAGCATACATCAAATTAATACAACACCAATATCCAAAAATGGATTCAGGATTTTAACTTTAAATATTGTTGGCACTAAACTCATTATAATTTTATAATTATAATTTCAAATATAATATTTATGAATTCTTACCAATTTTCACATAAAAATCTATTCCCTCCGTTTCAATTTATGTGAACTTATTTCGTTTTTGGTCCGTGCAAAAAAGAATGACCACTTTCCTTATTTGAAAATAATTTACCTTTATACAATGATTTATAGCCACACAAAATATATGTGTCTCATTTTACATTACAAGTTTAAAAGTTTTCTCTTTTTTCTTAAATTTCGTGCCCAGTCAAATATGTTCACATAAATTGAAACGGAGGGAGTATATTTTATGTAGATAAATATTAGGGTAAGATGAACCTATGCAGAAGTGCTGGATCTATCCGACAATAACAATGAATTAATTGCAAGCAAGCTGGGAGCATTACATGAATCTTTATGTCTATGTCGCTCCATTTAATCCTTCATTTAATATGTATTAAGTAAAAGATATTGAGAAATTAAGAAAAAGGAGAAAAGGTTAACTCCGTTCAGAAAAAAAGCTGGAAAAAAAAAAGAGTAGTTCTGTAATGAGACAGTTGTGGGCGAAAATAGGGTGGCGCACAATAGAGAAAAGTGAATAATAAAAGTACTTTTGTACCAAAGAGACCACACAAACACACACACACAGAAGAGGACCAGAAGCCTATTACTTACTAGTCTCGAAATCTCGTTTCTCGGGCCATCCGTAATCACGAATATCAAGACAATTTTCTTTTTTATTTTTGCCTTTTTATTTTTTCTTCTCAATTATTTCCTTTTTCTTTTATGATAAAAATATTTCCAAGTTTAGATCCTTCTTCTTCCATTAATTACACCTTCTATCTCAGTTTTTAATTTAATAGTCGGTCCTTTCTTTTTTTTGCTCAAAGGGAAAGAAATAGAGGAAGAGAGTGTTGTCTCTGTTACATTTCATTTCCCATCCATTCAATTTCATTGAAACAAGCCGGACCCATGTGAGCACAATCTTCTTTAGCCCTTCAATTTTTACATTTTCTTGGTTCTTTTGTTTGTGATTTATACATTTTTATGTTAAATGATCGTAAATTTTGAATTTTTATTTTTTGGGTGTGTGTGATTATCCTTTGAATGTGATAATGAGTTGATGTCTAACGTATTCACAGTCGTCATCCTGATGGTGGGTTTTTTAGTTTTCGGTGCAAAATTGATTTTGCTTAGGGTTCATATTTCTATGCAGAAGTATAATAGTATTAGGATAAAGGGGTGTGGTGGGGGTTAATTTTTTTTTTGTGGGGGTGGGGTGGGGGGTTACCCTTAATTGAAATTGAAGTATGAGAAGTTATATGATGTGGGGGAGACCAGGTTCAATGGAAGTGGATTGGGATCCATGCTGGATCTATTGTTTTTTTTTATTGTAATGTTAGATATAGTATAATTGTTTTTCTTGTTAGTAAAGTGATGGCTATTATTTTAATCCGTATTAACTCATCTTGGTAGTCGTGTTTTGTGTTTGTTTAACTTAATGCAATTTCTGTTATTTATTTATTTAGGTATTGTGAAGGATGGAATAATTTATAACACATTGCCTAGGGCTTAAAAAGATGATTTCTTGATGTGGGGTTTCATGGGGTGAACTCAAGGTATCAATGGATAGTTTCAGTGATGATGATGAGGAAGGAGAATGTCAATTTTTCGATGCCCCAGATACTATTTCCCAGGTATCTGATATCAGCACTCGGATTCCCAAATCTATTGACAATGATGCCAGCTACCAGTACGATATGTGGGTTAGAACTCCCAGAAGTGTTGGAGAGCGGCGTAGGAAATTCCTTAGTCGGATGGGCTTAAGTGTGAATGGAATGTCTGGAGAAGATCCAGTAGATTTATGCAGAAGCTCCGAATTTGATTTCTCTACTGGAGAGATTGAAAGAATAATGGAGAGTAGTGGAGCCGTTTTACGGTCTTCAATTTTTAAGGACGAATTATCATCTTACCGGTCTGGATTGTGTGGGGAAGCTTTGGGTTTATCTAACAATTTGGGTTCAAATGGGAACTACTTATGTAGAAGTGGGAATGGTGATAGTGGAGTAGGATGCAGTGTTCATGTACATGTTGAGGCAGAGAATGGCCAGCAAAGTAATAACAGAGCTGTCAGATTGGAACGACTGCTAATGTCTCGCGAGCCTGAGAACTCTCCATGTATGTCCCCCGTGATTGGGAAACTTGGACACGGAGAACTGCATAAAAATGGAAACTCTCCGAGGAAACTGAATGGAGTTAAGAGTCGGTTATTAAGTAGGCTACGGTCATTTACATGTGTCGCAAATGGCGAAGGGAAATGTCATGATTTGACGGACAACAGTTCCGACCTTGTTCAGAGGTCTAGAGCTCAGAGGGTTAAGGTTCGCCATTGTAGGAAGCGGCTAAAGGAACTCTCTGCTCTTTTCATGGGGCAAGATATCCAGGCTCACGAGGGTTCAATTTTAACTATGAAATTCAGTTTTGATGGGCAGTACCTAGCTAGTGCTGGTGAAGATAAGATTGTGCGGGTGTGGAAAGTGGTTGAAGATGAGAGATCCAATGAAATTGATATTCCAGAGTTGGATCCTTCGTGTATGTATTTCACAGTGAATCATCTTTCTCAACTGGCTCCGATGGCGACAGAGAAAGACAGAATTAATAAGTTGAAGGGCCTGAAGAAAACAACAGACTCGGCCTGTGTCATTTTCCCCCCAAGGGTCTTCCGAATTCTGGAAAAACCACTGCATGTGTTCCAAGGGCATACTGGGGAGATATTGGATCTTTCATGGTCAAAGAATAATGTAAGCTTATTAGAATGTCTTTGATTTACAATTTTCTGAGTAATTCTGAAAGTAATCTCGTTTCTTATTATGTATTGTTCCAGCAGTGTTTGCTCTCATCATCAACTGACAAAACTGTTCGTCTGTGGCAAGTTGGACATGATCTGTGCCTCAGAGTTTTTTCACATAGTAATTATGGTATGAGCCGACTCCACTCTAGTATACTTTTGTGACTCAGCGTGTGTTAATCGTGATAAGCCATTCTATTACATGTTTGTAGTGTTTGAGTTTCATGCTGCATTATTCTCTTTGGTTTTGCAGTGACTTGCATACAGTTTAACCCCGTGAATGATGAATACTTCATCAGTGGATCAATAGACGGGAAAGTTCGAATTTGGGCCGTTAACAGCTGTCAAGTATTGGATTGGACTGATATCAGAGACATAGTGACTGCTGTTTCCTATCGTCCTGATGGAAAGGTTTACTAATTTTCCCTTTTTAGTCATTGAACTTCTTTAAAGATCAGAAATTTGAGCAACTTATTGAACAAATTATCTGCTTCGCATAGGGTGGGATTATTGGCTCTATGGCAGGCGCTTGCCGTTTTTTCAATGTAGAAGGTAATGGTCTCTCTTTTCGTTGTGGTATTGTTAGTTGTGATTGATATCTCGCAGAGTCAGTTTTTTAATTTATGGCATTGCAATACTATGTGTCAAGTCATTGCTCTTGTTTAGATGGAATGTGGCAGTTGATTGGCCTTCAGATTTGGTTTTAGGAAATGATAACGTTTTGCTAGTTATTGGGAATTGCTTATTCTCATTTTTTGTTTCTCGTCTCTTTTCCTGTGCGGTGACAGCGGTTGCGCTTACCATCAGCACTACTTGGTGTATTGATTTCCTGGACATGTTCCAGCTTTTTGCTTGCTTGGTCTTACTTCAGCCTTCTTTTATTAGTAATTCTTCATAAATCATATAATAAATGTAAATTAAAAGGCATATCTTCATGAGAGCACAATTACCTGAGTAGTATTACTATTTGTAGCTATCATGATTGCTATATCTTAGTGATGTGCTTATTTCTGGAGTATGTCAAATGTGATTGCAAGATTACAAGGAATGTCTAGGAATATTACGACTCAGTATTTTGGTCCATGCTTTAACTGCTAAAATGTGCAATGGGTTTAGACAAAGCTGTACTGTGACAGGTCATGAGATCCATTTAGAGGAGCAGATGTGCTTGGCCAATAAAAAGAAGTCAATTTGCAAAAGGATTACTGGCTTTCAGGTAGCAATATATCACCAAACCACAGTTTGAAGTTCTGCTAATATTAATTTTCTGATTTACCTTGTAATGAGATGCCAATGTAATGTTTCTTCGAATGCAGTTTCTGCCGCAAGACCCATCTAAAGTAATGGTTACTTCTGCTGACTCTCATGTCAGAATCCTAGATGGCATCAATGTGATCGGCAAGTACAAAGGTTTGTTCCCTTTTCTTATTTCAGATAGTAACCCATTTGATGTCTGTTTGCCTGTCATTTGAGTGCTGTGCTTGCTTTATAACGGCAATGAAAATTGATATGTGATTTTGTATGATTGTGGGACATACAGTATACTTATTTTGTTTTTGACTTGGGTACTTGTTGTGATCTCTCCATTGTAGTTTCTAGTTTTAGCTACTTGTAGCTCCTTATCCTCTACTATTTTCTAATTTACTTCTGCTCTGCTCTCTAGGCCAGCGAAATGCAGGAAACCATCTCTCTGCCAGTTTCACCTCAGATGGGAAGCATATTATCTCTGCATCTGAAGATTCTAATGTCTACGTATGGAACTGTGACATTCGCAAAGATGATTATGTTTCGCAACCTAAAGTGGTGAAGTCATCTGAGTTCTTCTCCAGTGATGTTTCCATTGCAATACCTTGGTCCGGCTTGAAAACTGTAAATCCAGATAATGGATGGCACTCAGAGGGAGGACTAAGTCAAAATCCAAATAGTCTATTACCCTTCATGGCCTCTCCTTATCTTTCCTTGGGATGTGAATTGTTCCTTGAGGCAATTCCAAAGGGATCAGCAACCTGGCCTGAAGAGAAGCTTCCCGTGTCAAGTCCTCGGTCTGTGTCTTCTCGGATGTGCAGATCTGAATACAAACTTCTAAAAAGTTCTTGCCAGAGTTCATCCAATTCTCATGCTTGGGGTTTAGTTATTGTTACTGCAGGCTACGATGGGCGAATAAGGTCATTCCATAATTATGGATTGCCTCTGCCACTTTGATGAGTAGTGATGTGATGTAAAGGGGGTTTCTGTAACTGGAAGTTATCTCCTCTTTTGGGAGAATTTACATTGTGGCTGCCCTACTTGAGAACACAACAATTTTCCCCCTAGGGCTTGCAGGGAAGGATTCAACAGTTCATGTTGCAATTTCTTACGCAATGAGAAATGATGTTTGACTAGCCCCTCTAGATATTTAATAGCATGTCCAAAGATAGGTGGTTGTGTGCCGTGCTCTTGCCACTAATTGGTAAATATCCCCTGGCTTGATTCTGGAGATATCTCCTAATTCTAACTTACTGGAGATGGCATACGTGCTGCAAATGGAAGGAATGTTACCCGCAGAAGTGGAGGTAATATTTATATAAATATATCCTGTATTACCGAGGGACCTTGTAGAGGAGCCTCTTTCTTTTGTTCTCTTCATGAGGCTGGGGAAAAGTGTGGTGGTTGAAATTTTCTTTGAGGAATTGTGGAGAACTTCGTCTTTTATGGTAAGTTGGCTGGTCAGAATGATTGAGCTATTGTCCACCATCTGGTTTATTGAAGACGGGATAAACCACATCACGGCTGTGAGAAGGCTAGGGTGGGCTGCTTGTTGGAGCATTGGTTTTTAGCTGCGTAATTGTACCTGAATCCGAGTTACTACTAATGTGATAATGCTTTCAGGCAAGTGTGCTCTATCTCTACTGGAATAGCAGGCTCCTCTTTTCTGGTAAAGTGGGAATTAGAGGGGTATGCCAGTGACATTGGGGTTACACTAACATATAGGTGGCATTTCCAATTTATAGCTTTAAAAATAGATTTAGTAGTGTCACACTCGATCATTCAACACACATATGAAATCGACACACAGTCACTTTGTTATTAGTTATGTACAAAGTAGTTCGGTAGTGTATATGCTTTGTATATGCAGTGAGCCAAGCGCTCTCCTACAAAGTCAAAAATCAAAATAACACCAACTGAACCTTGTGTTAAGGTTCATCAATTTTTGGTATCCAAGTATTGTTGTTGAAGTTCGTGAAATTGAAACTTGCTTATGGCTTCTATTTTTGCCTGTACTTTGGTGAATATGAACAGGCTATCGTGTATCATGTAATTAATAATTGAGATTCTCGCCAACTAGTTTTGTATCAGAAATAGTCTATTAAAATGTTTAGCCAACTTGCGAGGATTGGGTCCATGAATTCGTAAAGCACTAACTAGAGTTAGTTAAGTTGGTGAGAATCATTTGTAAAGCACTTGGCTGAACTGTAACCTTATGTGGTAAGAATGCTGGGAAGAGTAACAGGAAGAATGCCATAGCTAGAGGCTTGCAAAGGGAATTTTCTTTTTTTTTGTTTTTTTACATCTTTGACCAGGGAAATCCAACTCAACAGAAGTAGTAATAGGCCCTTTTAAACATAGTTGCGTTTGAACTGGTGATACTACATTTTGAATGGTCTAATTTCCTTTTAAACATAGCGGCGTTCCATCTCAATTGAATGGTCTAATTTCCTTTTGCTCGGCACAAATTATATTTAAAAAGCAATAAATAAGATTAGTGCCCCTTTCCCACCATTATTTGATGTATGGATATCAGATGTCTGACAAGGTGGGTTGCTCTGATGGTAAGCACTCTCCACTTCCAACCAAGAGGTTGTGAGTTCGAGAGGGAAGGATGCCGATGATCATTTGGAAACAACCTCTCTACCCCAGGGTAGGGGTAAGGCCTGCGTACACACTATTCCCCAGACCCTACTAGTGGAAACAGCCTCTCTACCCCAAGGTAGGGGTAAGGTCTGCGTACACACTACCCTCTCCAGACCCACTAGTGGGATTATACTGGGTGGTTGTTGTATATCAGATGTCTTTCTCGTCTTTTATTCTTTCCTTGAGGTCGTATTCTTCATTGATCTTTTTGTTATTCACTTCCGCTTGCTTTTGTTGGACTAAATCCTCTCTCCTCCGTGTTGTGCGACCTGAATGGTTTCAGATCATATTCTGGAAGTGAAATAAAAAACAACGCTAATAAGCAATTACGCATTACAGTCAGACGTAGCCTATGAGCCAATAACAAACAAGACCGCCAATCGGTCCAGTTATTTTATTCCTCATTTTCTTGTCCATGATCTACCGCACTAAACAGTCTCTTCTTGCTTCCTGAATATCAAAGGCGTTCCCAAACACCGACATCTCCGCTTTTACTCTCCCATTCCTTGATTTGGAACTGGTAACAAATGGATGATTGGCCAAGCTAAAAAGTAAAAACCATAACCCTTGTCCACAGGCCAACAAAAAATCCATTTCATAGCATATTTTGTTTCTTCTATTTTTTGAGAAAAATTTCTTACTTTTATCTAATTAGTATAGATGGTTGCTTAAGCAAATAAACGTTAAAGTAAAAGCCCCACGACCGGAATTTCTTCTTTTCGTTCAATATAAGCAAATGCTTTATTAATCTGGCACCAAGAAGGTGCGATCATGTATAAAAGGTGCACAAACACAGAAGTCGCTATCGGTAAAAACAATCTGTGGATATTTGAAATTCAAGTAGCCCAATGATATGCATGCCATTCTCTGTCACCATAGTTTTCAATAAGACGAGGTGAAGGAAAAGCAAAATGCATACAACAAATGCTTCTAATGTTTGACCTTGTAACAAGACTGTCAACAGACAACACATTTTATACAACCCTATCAAAGAAAAATCAATGTCTACTAACAATGTTACAGCTTATACCAGAGTAAATCCACTCTGTTGTAACCAAAGGACTGCTACGAGACAGCTGCTGCATGAATCCCAGTTCTGAGAAAAAAGAGAAAGGAAAAGGATAAGCTGTCGAGATGAAATAAGGTTGCAAAAGCACCGTGAACATGAGCAAAAAATATGGATTGCAATCAAACTTTTTCAAGTTGCAACACCACCTACTCCCCCGGGAGTGGGTGTGTGGGGGGTTGTGTTATCCCTTAAGTTCGTTATCTAAAGAGTCAATATTTATTTAATTTTATTTCAGCGCCAAAGATGTTAGTTTGAAACAGCACAAAAATTTAGCATCAAAACCCTAGTATGAGACTTGTAGTAACCAAGCCTTCTATTCAGACGAGCTCTTTCTAGAACCAAAGCATTAAACTCTTCTACCAGGAGTCAAAGCAAACAGCCAGAAAGCAGTTCATCAACAGAACTGTGATTTGGCCAAGATGACACTGGTTTGAGATATATAGACATCTCCAAAGTCTTCTATCTAAGCAGCAGTACACACAATCCTCATTCAGTTCAGTCTTTAGATATTCCACCCAGAAGCGTTCCAGACATTGCAGTACTTTATAATTGACCAAATCCTCTCAAAGACAGGCATAATCTAACCAAGTATAGGCTATGGTACAAACTGAGACTTTAAATCCACAGGCAGAGCCAATAACAGTCTTCTTCGCAGAGTAAACACAATTCCACTCAACCTTAATTTCTCTAAATCAAAACATAAAGGTAACTAAAATCTCACTAATAAAGAGAGCTATGTTCCTGGTGAGTGAAGTAACAAAGATGTACTTCATCCAAAACAGATTTCCAGATCATGTCATATCTAAACTAATAACTCCAATAGATCACAGCAAACCATGTGTAGTAACCGCTTTTATAACTCGGCAGACTGCATAATCTAAACTAATAACTCCAATAGATCACAGCAAACCATGTGTAGTAACCGCTTTTATAACTCAGCAGACTGCATAATCTAAAGTGTTAAAATCTTGTTTGACAATGTTAATAGCGTAGCTCTTAAAGCAAAATCCGGAAGTAAAGTATTGCCCTAATCTTAAAGAAGCTTTCTCTTCTGTTACCTACCCTCTATTGATGATTATTTTATTCGCATTTTTACAGGCCTTTAGTTTTGTTTGATGTTGAACATGCCCAACGTAGCTTGACTATCGAATCTTACACTAATTTGAGTGTTAATGGATGATAGGGGTGGTCATGGGAAATGGAATTTGGAGCAAGAAAAGAAGAAATATGGACAAGGAAGAATTCAGTGCCTGGCCTCTGCTCCACGCTGCCAGTAGCACTCAACACTTGGGAATTTTCAAAGAGCAATTTCAGAGCCCAGGCCCACCGCCCACGGTGCCTGTAGCGCCCAAAACAAGAAGTGCAAATTTTCCATTTGTGTCTCGTGGTCCGTCGCACCCACTAGGGCACTCGAGCGTAATCCCCGCGTGAATAGGAAGGGGTATTTTTGTCCTAGAATTTCCCCACAACTTATAAAAGAACTCTAACCTAGTTCTGACTCTGAGGGGGAATTTGACTTTTGGAGCAAGAGAGAACAGCTAGAGCATAATGGGAACAAATTCAATTCTAAGCTTTTCTTCTCTTTTTCTTTTCTTTAATGTTAAAGTTGCTTAGTTTTAGGGAAGTGGTGCTACATGATTGTTCATGTTTGAAGCTTGAATTGATTTATTATATTGGTTTATTTATTTAATCCCGAGCTAAATTATTTGATCGTTTGGCCAACTAATAAATACTGTCTACGAATTTTGAATTGAACTTAGAAATGGAAATTTAAGATTGCAATATGATTGAATAGAACAAGATCTTGAACCTGGACCTCGGGGAATGAATTCGCCGTTCGGGTAGGAACAAACGTCTTGCTTGATTATTATACAATGAATTTTTAATGCGTTCTTGTTAATTCTAATTCTATAGGAATATAAACGTTAGGTTAACTTGAATAGGCAAGCAACTACTCGGAAGAATCTTACGAGCAATATTAACTATGTCAACCAATAACTCAACCGGATTGTTAGCTGACCCATAACCCTGGAATACGTTGTTTTATTGGATTTTACAACCTAAGTTTGCCTTTTCGTTTTCTTTACTTGTTTATTTTCTAGTTTCCTAGAATTTTTAGTTACTTTATAAAACCAAAAGGTCATCATCCATTAAGCAGAACAGAACAATCCTTATTCTCGAACTCAATCAATTGGTTATAACTTGTATTCCTTTTGCGAGGAACAAATGCCGAGTGAAAGTTTTTCAATAGACCACTTCATCCTTATCTATCAAAAAGAATGCTATTAGTATTTTCCCTTGCCAATATACTATTTATCATCAATGACTCCAAGGTTAAAACTTGCATCGGAAACCTCAAGATATTGTTGTTAGCCCAAAATAAAATATCAACAAATCTTTTGGTACTTCTAGAAAACATGCAATACACAACCAATATAAAAGAATTACACATACCTAAACAAAAATAAACAAAAATAACAGATATCACACAAACAAAACACAGATACTGCATTCAATAGTCATAAATGCAATTTGATAACATTGCATGTTTATTCATATATTAACACACATACACAGAGATTGAAGGTCAATACCAATATACCACAGTGTTGATACAATTGACAGCATACTTAATCATCGTCAAAGCAACCAACACAATTACACAAAGCAATCACCACACAACAACTTTGATCCTCATGGTTGCTTCCTTGTTATACTCAACAGATGTTATAACACTAGCAAAAAAACACTCGAAATGCACAATTGAAACAGGTAAATTTGGGAAAAAACAAGAAAAAGAAATTTTACCGAGTAAAGTAGAATTAAACGGGGAGGTTCTCAACGGAGGTAGGATTGGTGGCAGGGGGGCAAGATTCGAGGTGAGAAGGTAGGGTGGAGACCATGAGAGGGCGATCTTTAGCTTCTTCCTCGTCCTCGTCATCGGATTCGGAGGTATTGAGATTCACACACGAGCATCGTTCTAAAGATGCGAAAAATGCCGACGCAACGCTCGTACCGAACCACCTAGCTAAACCGTCGAGCTTTTCGTATGACATGATTGATTGAATTCTGCAAAATTTGATGGATCAAACAGAAAACCCTAATTCAGCGAAGAGAGGGAATTGGGCGAGGAGAAAATGGTCAATAAGGTGGTGGCTTTCTTCTGAATATGTATATCGAATATCGATCAGCTAGGAATTACAATTTGTCTTTATCCTACAACTGCCAGATGTCGCTCCTTGGTTTATTCTTGGCCCATGTCTCTTGCTACATTTTAGGGTGGTTCGATTTAGTAACAAGTTATACACAGTTAAATATTAAAAAAATCAATCTATTAGATGACGATTGACGACTTTGATATATATTAAAAATTAGTATGTTTTGTATAATTTAAAATGTATTTATATTTTAAATAAATTAAAAATTAAGTGTGGCATTATGAAGGTTAGTGTAATTATGCCAATATTTTGCAAAGCATAAGGATAAGCATAAGCATCTTTGCAAAGTGTAGACTTTGTTGGCAATATTCTTTTGGGACCCAAAAATATTGCATTGTGTGTTGGACATCATTTGCACAAGTTGTATCTTTCTTTTACACCTAAGAGGCCAAGACTTTTTTGCCTATAAAAGGGAAGGTCATTAGTTCATTTTAGACACACCAACAAGACTTGAGTCTTCATTTCTTGTTTCTTCCTTTCTTCCTTTATTAAGAGTATTTTGTATGAGAGTTAGTGTTGGGAAGCACTTGTGTGAACCCTTTCTTTGGAGTGATCTTGTGAGGTTATTCTCTTAGGATATTTGGGATTAATTAGAGTGTTTACTCTAATTTTGTACTCTTTTTTGTACTCTTATTGTTATAGTAAATTGCTCCTCTCCGCTTGTGGACGTAGGTCACTTTGATCGAACCATGTTAAATTTGTGTCTTCTTTATCTACTTTAATTGTCGTTGTTATCAACTTCCATTGTCTTTGTCATTGCCATTATACCGTTGTTTGGCTATATTTCACAATACCCGGGTTCCCGATCCTAATAAATTGGTATCAGAGCCGGATCTAACCGGGTTAGTTTCAATAGCCAAAAATGACTCTAACAAAGACCTATGTTGAGAAATTTGACCGAAGTACAAACTTCGGAATGTGGCAATTAAAGATGGAAGCTATCCTAATTCAGGATGACTTAGACTTGGCGTTGCAAGGAAAGGAGAAAAAGCCGGATAAAATGACGGACGAGGAGTTTGCCATCATAGACAAAAGGCAAAAGCAGGTATTATTTTAAATCTCTCAAATGAGGTTTTACGTGAAGTTTCTGTAGAAACCACAACTAAAGGCATGTGGGAAAAATTGAAAACCTTATATATGAAGAGGACGGTGGAAAACAGACTTTACCTGAAGCAGACAATTCGTATGGGTGAAGCTACCTTTATTCTCTCTCATCTTGACACATTTGATTCCATTCTTATGGATTTGAGTAATATAGATGCTTAAATTAAAGATGAGGATCAAGCCGTGTTACTGCTTTGTTCTCTACCCCCATCTTTTAAGCATATAAGAGATACTATGCTTTATGCAAAGAATAATATCTCTTATAAGGATATTAAATCTATCTTAAAATCAAAAGAACAGATAGATAGTGATATTACTGGGAAAGCTAGTGAAACTCAAACGGAAGTTGGCTTGTTTGTTAGGGAAAAATCCGACTCCATATCCAGATACAATAATTTAGAGTGTCGCTATTGTCATAAGAAAGGTCACAATATCTCCGAATGCTATAAGCTGAAAAATAAAGAAAAGCATAAAGAAAGGAAAAATGAGCAAAAAAATATTGACACTGCCGAAGCAAATATAGCTGCTGATGAGATTGAGGGAACTATTTTTTTAGCAACTAATAATAGTTTCAAATCTAACAATGAGTGAATTTTAGATTCGGGTTGTTCTTATCATATGTGTCACAATCGGTATTTATTTACTACATATGAATCTATTGGAGGTGGAGTTGTCTTGATGGGCAAAAATGCTGCCTGCAAAGTTTTTGGAAAAGGTACAGTCCGAATCAAAATGCACGATGGTGTGGTGAGAATTCTCACTGATGTTAGACATGTTCCTGATTTGAAGAAAAATCTCATCTCTTTGGGCACTCTAGAATCTCTTGGGTGCAAGTACACAGGTGAATGTGGAGTTCTGAAAGTTTCTTATGGTGCTCTTGTGATCATGAAAGCACACACATCTGATTCGTTGTATACTTTATTGGGCCACTGTTATAGGCCTTAGTTTCTGTATCAGACAACTTGTCTGATTTTGATGACATTAAATTTTGACATATGCCCATTGGGGCTTTTGCGGAGAAGGTGAAGAAGATTTACCATATCAGCCAAAATTAGGCCAAGGTGGAGATTTATAATTATGGCCAATATTTTGGCTAATGGAGTCCATCTCACATAAGCATAAGCATCTTTGCAAAGTGTAGACTTTGTTGGCAATATTCTTTGGGACCCAAAAATATTGCATTGTGTGTTGGACATCATTTGCACAAGTTATATCTCTTCTTTTACACCTAAGAGGCCAAGACTTTTTTGCTTATAAAAGGGAAGGTCATTAGTTCATTTTAGACACACCAACAAGACTTGAGTCTTCATTTCTTGTTTCTTCCTTTCTTCCTTTATTAAGAGTATTTTGTATGAGAGTTAGTGTTGGGAAGCACTTGTGTAAACCCTTTCTTTGGAGTGATCTTGTGAGGTTATTCTCTTAGGGTATTTGGGATTAGTTAGAGTGTTTACTCTAATTTTGTACTCTCTTTTGTACTCTTATTGTTATAGTAAATTGCTCCTCTCCGCTTGTGGACATAGGTCACTTTGACCGAACCACGTTAAATTTGTGTCTACTTTAATTGTCGTTGTTATCAACTTCCATTGTCTTTGTTATTGCCATTATACCGTTGTTTGGCTATATTCCGCAATACCCGGGTTCCCGATCCTAACAGTTAGTTTTACCCAAAATTTTGCAATGTGCTCTTCTTCTTTTTTCATGACTAGTTACAAAGGACATAAGAGATTAAATACTTATGGACTAAAAAAATTAGAAAACTGCCTCTAAGTCTTAGTAGGTTGAAACTCCAATGTCCTTAAAGTCAAAGATTCCCAATTACTTATGGTAACGGGTTCCAAATTCCAAATAGTTTGGTGTAAATATATCATGAAGTTAATGCCTTAATATTAGGGAAATGCTTAGTGTTTATGCTCAAGCTTTACACTTTGTATTATTCCTCCTATGTGCCCCAAATTCTTTTGTTCTTAACTTTCATTTTTAAGTATTTGACAATGAGTTATATAATTTACTAGTTCTCCAATTCAGAATTTATTATATCATGTCTAGATATTTCCATTTTCATTAGCTATGAAGTCCACATTGTCTTTGCACATGAAACCTGATTCCCATAATTTGAATGTTGACACACATGATGAATGAAGCAAACAAGATATTGAATCAAATCCCAAACATAGGAAATATTGTAAAGATTATCCCAAATAGCAAGAAAGATTTCAAGATTCAATCAGCACAACAGATGGCCTCTATTTATATACCACCCTCCTGTAAGATCTCAACATGCTCTCTTCCAAGTTCTAGGCTTCCTTCCTGTATTACCATTTCAAATGCTGCATTTTTTGTCTATGAGGTAGACAGAATGTAAAGAAGAAGACAATATTCAATCAATTGTGATGTACACTACAATAAGTGAGCAGCCTAGTTCTAAATGGACAACACCTTTCATCAAGAAGACGATGAAGATGTTGATGAAAGAATCCTGATGATGATACTGAGAGCGATGACTCTGGCTTCGGATGTGAATTGAGGGCGATATAAGACAATGAAAATCCTTCTACTTTGATTCTCATGGATACAAGTATAGTAAAAAAGTAAATATTACAGTTGAAGAACTCAAGTCTTTTACATATATAGAAGAGAGGAGACAAGAAGATACTTGGTTACTCATTGGCAGTAGATTTCGCTTTCAATTAAAATAATTTCAGGGAGGTGTAATCTTTCTGGTGATACAAACCGAAAAGACATGCCTATATTTTATTGCATTCAACACATCTATCACAAAATCTATCTTATTCTATGCTCTAAATTCATAAGATATCAACTAGTACGTTCTCGGACGAGTTAGATTGAATGAGAAACTCAAGTAATCGTCATAGACAAACTATTAATTGTGAAGCATAGACCTATACTTCACAAGTATGTATTACATATCTATTCAGTAATCAGTGCTATCCTGACAAAGGATCAAACTTTAGAATTTGTGGCAACAATGGGGCTCCTAACCACACGTTTACCTCCCTTTTCGACCCAGCTTAAAGAACCATGAACCAAGAAATCATTCATTAGTTTTGAACATTCTACCCTCAGCTTGTAGCTTTGCTTTTCATACTTGTCTTTGAAAACCAACTTTTCAGGAACAACACTAACTTTAAGTCCAGGCATTGCAGTCAGTTTGGCTGTATATTCTGACACACCTTCTCCGACATTAGTCACTGTCCTCTTGAATTCTTGTATTCTTGTAGGATCCAACTCGCTGCTATTCACATTGAAATAGGCAATGAAAGATGGATAGTTTAGGTCCAATGATGGGTTGGGGCAAGTATATGAGGACCTAGTGATGGTTTTTATCTGCTCGGATGTGAGATTTAGAGCACAAAGAAGATTAATGTAATCTTGTCGTGTCGTATCATAGATGAGTCCAGGATCTATTGCCTTGTTAGGATTGATATGGCCAGCTCCCATAGCAAGAGGAGTGGCAGCAGCATTCTCTTGACCGATGTCTTGGATCGGACTTTGTGTGTTGTCTAGAACATCTGCTGTAGTCATCATGGCCGAACGAATGGCAGCTGGGCTCCATTCAGGGTGGGCCCCTTTAACAAGTGCAGCTACACCGGCAGCGTGTGGACATGACATTGATGTGCCAGATATAATGTTAAAGATATTGTGAAGTTCAGTAAATAGACTCACAGATGATAGTGGAGACCATGAAGCTAGTATTAAGTGACCAGGAGCCATCAGGTCAGGTTTGAGGATGAACGGGCAGGTCGTTGATGGCCCCCTCGAACTAAAATGCGCGACAGCTGGTGCTCGTTCGACACCAATTAGTGTCCCTTGAAGTCCAATCTTTGCTTTTGGTGAAGAAGTACTGTTAACATATTTCAAAACTTGATCACCATCTTGGAAATTCAGAAACACAGATGGGAATTCTGTTTTGAGGTATTCGCCCAAGTCAGTGACAAAGTCATTTGTTATGAAGATAGCACCAGCAGCATTTGAATGTCTCACACTTTTAACTTGTTTCCCAACCAATGCGTCTTTGTCAATGCAGACCACAAATTTGTCTGTAACATTTTGCAATTCCTGCTTATCTAAGCAATTCTTGACAAGAATAATAGAAATGTCGCTTGTAGAATTTCCAGGGTAGAGAGATAAACCAGTGACTGAAACTCCATTACCAAGAGTTAATATCCTGATAACGTCACGGTCAACAGTGCTAGCAGCAACAGAGAGAAACCAAGGTGCCTCATTGCTCAAAGATTGATCGAAAGGCCCTTCATTTCCAGCTGAAACGGAAACAAATATACCTTTCTCCATTGCAGCAAATGAAGCAATAGCGATAGGATCTATATATAGAGGAAATGGAGAAACTGCGCCAAATGACAAGGAGAAGACATCACAACCATCCGCAATTGCCTGATCCAATGCAGCAAGAATATCAGAGATGGTACCGGCTCCATCCCAGAGAGCCTTGTACACGGCCACATGAGCCATTGACGCAACGCCTATTGCAAAACCAGGGGCATAGCCAAAATAAGATGCACCCTTTACAAGACCTCCAGCAGCTGTAGAGGAAGTATGAGTTCCATGTCCCTCTGTATCACGGGCAGAGTTTATCGTGATAGTAAGATTTTTCACTTTAGCAAGTAGGCCTTTGTTGAAGTAACGAGCTCCGATGAGTTTCTTGTTGCACAAAGAAGAATTAAACTGAGTTCCAGTTTGACATAATCCTTTCCACCTTGATGGAACTTGAGTCATCCCATCATCATCAAAGCTTTTACTCTCCGGCCAAACCCCTGTATCAACTACACCAATGATAACACCTTTGCCATAGTTTGACTTTGGCCATGAACCAGACATTGAGTTTAGGCCAAGGAAGTGGGATGAGTGGGTCGTGTGAATTTTAACTGTCATGTCCTCCGTCGAAGAAACATAGCCTGGAGAATTCTTGATGGCTTCGTGCTCGGAAGGAGAAAGACTTGCACTGAAACCATGTATGGCATTAGTATAAGAATAGATTAGTTTTGAGGAAGAGAGGGTGTTTCTGCTGCCAACACTTGAACTGTCTAATACAGAAGCAAGAGTAGCCAAGTACCAAGAATGAGGGCTAGAAAAAGCTTTTGGCATCGCTGATGCGTCCATATGGATGATATAAGAATCTGACACAGCCATTGTTGATGGCAGTAAAAGAATTAGGATGAGAAAGAACCAAAGATACGAGGCTATAGGATTAGCCATATTTTTTAGCGATATATAGATGGAGGAGGAGACGATTTCGTAAACAAAATTTTGTTTACTTATATAGAGGGAGAGTTATGAGAAGCCAAGACCATCAGTCATAATGCTCAACTTCAATACATTCAGTATCCACAGACTTGAGCTAATAATTTAGCTGGTATAACTGAAGCTCTCAAAATAAGTGGTTAATCAAAATCCTACGACAGGTATCTGCTGTGAAGAATGTTAAGCCAAATTCTGGAAATTTAAAACAAACTTTTAACTTTTACTAATCTTTTCCTTATTTAGCTCTTTGTTGTTATTCTTCCTTACTTGCAAAAGTTTTCCGAGAACATGATTATTTGATATTTCAGAAGAGTTTATAGTGAAGAGATTTCAAAATGCAGCAATACCAAAAAACCCTCAACTCTTCCTTATCTAGAGTTAGTTAAGAAAGATTTTTTCATTTATCTAGAGCATCATTAACATCAATATCAGCAGCAGAATGTGGTGACAAAGAAAATGATACTCTTAGACAAATCTTATCACACTCTTCGTTACAAACGAAACACTAAAACGAGAATTATCTTAGAATTTACAAGAAATTGAAGAGAAACCAACACGATTTATCTTCGTTTCTGGTTTTATATAGAAGTTCAGTTCACTGTCAATTTTTGCTCCCTCAAGTACAAAGGGAATGGCATTTCTAGCGTGGAAATTGAAAAAATAATGTGAGGATTCATGATTATAATAAATGGATTCAAATTAGTACGATTTTTTTATATATATGCATTTAAATTTTTTCTTTTGCAAATTGTATATATATATTAGCTATGTTTGGACGAACCATTTGAGGCTCACTCAATCTTGTTAATTGATAGCAATCAGAAAAAACAAAATATCGTTTAATATCTCTATCATTTCCAAGAACATATCGTTTATTATATGAAGAAAAGGAATTGAGTGACTTCTGCCCATGGAAATATTACCCCAGTTGTTTCCATCTTTAACGTTCGAGGTCATTTATCATTACTTGGAAGAGTTTTAAAAGAAAAAGGATGCTTGCTCGGTTCAATTTGGTTTTTTATATTTCAATCCATTTTATCTTGGTTTTCAACAACAACTCAGTATAATCTCACTAGTGGGGTCTGGGAAGGATAGTGTATACGCAGACCTTTACATCTACTCTACCCTGGGGTAGAGAGACTGTTTCCGATAGAAACTCGGTCTCCCTCCCTCCAAGAACTCCCCACCTTGCTCTTGGGGTAACTCGAACTCACAACCTCTTGGTTGGAAGTGGAGGGTGTGCTTACCACTAGAGCAACCCACTCTGGTGGGATTAAAGGAATTTAAACTGAAGGCATTGATAAAGAAGAAATAGTTCATTTCAGTTACTTGATTAGAGTTTTAGTACTTGAAGACATAACATAGGAGTTTCTATGAATGCAAAAGCAATACTAATCTTAAAACCAGACCATGAATTTATTAAAGAACATATCTCCTCAGGACCATTGAAAGAGAGAACGAAATCTTGCTTAGTAGGAGTACTTGATATGAGTAAGAAAGGGCATGAACATGGATGAAAATCTTGATAGATTGAAAAGACACGAAAATTTAACAATCCAACATGTTTTACATAGCCTCTTGCATTCAGGCTCCCACGCACCATCTATATATTGAAAATCCTCGGGGCGACGTCAAGAGAGGCATTTCACTGTAATGTACAATAATAACAAGAGCTGGATATTAAGATACTATTAGATATCCACAACAACAGCTAAAAAACTAGTTATGCTTAGCAGCCATGTTTGAAGTACAAGACCTGGATATGTCCAATCAATAGAAACAGTCTCATGATGGATAATGGCAAGATCTGGATAGATTATCTATAACAACTAGCAAAGTAGCTCATGCTTAAGTAAAGAAACAAACACTCGGAGCTCATCTGAAGAAAGCATGAGTCAAAAGGAACTGAAAAATAGATGATCTTCTAAACTTAGACTCCAAGCAAAAACTTATAAAAAGAAAAAACAGAAATGTAAAAGCCAAAGTGAGAATCATGAATTACAAATCGCAGTATGGACAACTAATAGCAATCTGGTCATGATAATTTAAAAACAAAGAGCTTCATGGTTCAATCCACAACGTTGTACATATTAGCTGGGGGGAGGGGATGAAGAAAAGAGATAAGGCAAGGAAAAAGAGAATTAGCTGAAACATTTGACACCAGTTCACAACAGATCAAATTTGGGACTGGTAAAGATCATCTCTAAAACACCTTTTATATTAGTTGACTATCCCTAGTGAATAACTTACCACCTGGATGTGATCTGAGAATTACTGAAAGATAAACATCATGACTTGACAAGATTTGTCAGTAGGCAAAGTAACTAAATTCAGCCAGCAACTAGCTAGTTATTGCTTCCAATAGATGTAAGAACTACATCATTTAGCTATCTTGTTTATATGCCACATACCTAGAGCAGCCAAGAGACGAGATATAGCTGGTAAATTTCCACTGACTACCTTGAATTACTAAATGATTGGTCTGCTGTCTAAGTGAGATCAGGGTAAGAAACTTTCCTGAGACTTTTTCAGTATCAGCGTGATGAAAGGAAAGGAAAGGTAAGACAGGAATTTAGACTATGGTAACTTTCCAAAATAATAAAAGGATCCTTAACGAAAGTCACTATGCAATATGAACATTATATAAAGGTCAATTTTATATTGACAAAACACTGGGAAATCAATACAGATCTTTCCTGATTTTGATAACACAATAGGTTAATGAAGATTCTCAGGTAATACTCAAAACATTTCAAATGAATGTGATTTTAGCATGCGCAACATTGGCAACAGCACAATATGGTAAAATACTTGCTCTGATTTTATATGATCTTATGTAACTTAAAAGGACAAAAATCAAAGGAAAGGCGCCAAGGCCTACAAATACAAACAGCTTCACAAAAACATATGCAAAGTTCCAACATTTGAGAGACCACTTGACAAGATGATACTACAAAATCTAACCTCCTAGATTCAGTGACAACAAGAACCTTATTCAATTAGGTCAAACAAAAAGAAAACATCAGAAGACCTCAGTTCTTTGACTGCTTGAGCCACTTGGTATGGAAAGACCCTGGCACATGAATCCTCTAATATGTGTGAGCACCAAAATAATCCCATAGAGCTTGAACCAAATTGGCAGGAAGACTTTTCCTCCTGTATGAGTCAAAGTAAGCAAGACCTGAAGACATACCCGGTGTACTAATGCCCAAGTTGATAGCTAGGCAGACTACTCTGCGCCAAACTGCCGTTCAACCATCTCTTTTGCAAACTTTTCATCCACAAGTAGATTAGCAAGATTCGGATTTCTGTCAAATGCCCTCTTGATCCGATTCAAAAATATAGCACGCATAATACAACCACCCTTCCAAATCCTAGCAAGCTCCCCTAGGAATATCAAAATTGAAAGCCCATTCCGTTGAATTCTTGATTGCTGCATCTAATCTGATTGATATTCTATGACCTTCCTTTCACCGGTTAAAATATGTTTATGGGTCAGTTACATTATATAAAAGTTCAAGACAACAATTATATACATTGATGTATAGTATAAACAAATTTCTAATTTATTGTAGTTTAATATGTTACATAAAAGTTAAAGACAACAATTATGCAGCAGAGGCCGTTGTTTCTGGAGCACGAAGAACTTGTTGCAGTAAGCGTGCGGCAAGACGTTGAGATATTCCACCAACTACACGCCCTCCAATACTACGTGCTTCTGGTTCTTGAAGTACCTGCTCAAGTATGGTAGACAGTTATCAGTAAGCACATACTCTATCTGCAAAAACTCAAAACCTTTTCTTTGGTGGAGTTTGGTTGAAACACATTTTTTGTGAAAATTAGGAAAAAGAATCACAAAAACATTTTTTCAATGTTTTGAACCGAATATTAACTTAGAGACTTGAAACCTTAATGGTGAAAACATCAAGATGATGAACAGCACAGAAATTCAATCATTATGGTAAATCACACTAGTAAGCATCATGATTTTTCATCTAAGCTTGCAAACACGCAATAAGGGCCATCATATCCTAGCTAAACATTATTAGAGCTCCCGCAACACCTTTTCCCACCCTCCCCTGCCACCCCCACTAAAAGAAGAACGACGGGGTAGTCTGTCTCAAAACAAAAGATTCACACACACACATACATGTATAACTACGGGTATATATACTGTTTATATACACAGTAAACGGGGAAACCATCTTGCATCATTAAGCCGGAAATGCATAAACCAATTCAATCCAAATATCAAAATTACATTCCCCAGACCCCACTTGTGGGATCCTACTAGGTTGTTGTTGTTACATTCCATGGAAGAGAGTGCTTCTAACCTGCAAAATTGGTTGCAAAAGACTTGGATCAAAATTCTCTGAGGATCGCAATAGTCCCCATATAGTAATCACTTGTGTTCTAAGTTCCATTAAGCTCTGTTTCTCAGCAGAGCTTATTGTAAAGGGGCCATTTGCGCTTCCATTAAAAACAAAAGTCCTCATGGGACCAGGAATAGAATTAAATGATTCAATAACTGAGCTCAGAATAATAGCTTCAGTGACACGAACTGCCTCTTTAATAACCAAATCCCTTAATTCTACACCATCTGGACCCAACAACAACTTGAGGACAGGTTGCAAAGCATCTTTTGCAGAAAAGTCTCTATCTTGCTTTCCCTGGACAAGCAAGTTTTCAAGTCTATTCCACCTGTAGTAACCAAGAGTAAGAGCTTCACAATGTTAGCAGCCCATCAGAAGAATGAGCTAAGGTTAGAGAAGGAGCAGAAAAAAGGGAAAAATAATGCCTGCCTGAATTTCCTATCCTTGAAAAGTAACTCAATCAGAGCATCTCTCAGATATGGATTAGGATCCGTTAGAAGCCTTTTGGCAAAATATGGATATGAAGCAGCCAGTACTTTAAACTTAGGGTCAGCATATAGAGCTAAACCTTCTAAAACTGTGAGAGATCTCAAAATTAATGCGTAATAAGCCGGAACTGCAAGAATATCAAACAGCCAAAGAAGCAATGTCAGACATGATACTATAATGCTGTTTTAAAAAAATATTATTTGTGAAGTAGCTAATGCTGTTAAACAATTTCTTTTATTTGCTAATAGCTAAAGTTATTAAACATTTTAACCAATGGTCAGCATACTATTCATTGCAAGACTAGCAACTCACCATTAAAGGGATATTGATACAACACAGCACCCAGACCATCTACAAGTGTTTTAAAGTTTAGCTCGCTCACAGTTGAATTAAGTGCATCATCGAAGAAGTTACGCAATGCTGGTACAATTGGAGAAACATCTACATCAGGAGACAAAAAGTCTAAAGCATAGTAGTCACGAGCCATCGCTTCATAATCCCGATTGACCATGTGAACAACATGACCAATGATAGCAAATCTTGCTTCTTCAGGAGTTTCACTCATCATCCCAAAATCAAGAAAAGCTAGCTTTCCATCAGGTGTTGCCAAGAGGTTCCCTGGATGAGGATCAGCATGAAAATAACCATACTCAAGCAGCTGTCTGAGACTGCATTGGATGCCTGTGTTTACCAGATCCAAAACCTTTAGCCCCTGCCTCTCGATTGCTTCTTGCTCATTCAACTTGACACCTTCAACCCACTCCATTGTTAAAACTTTCCCACTTGTGTAGTCCCAAAAAATATCTGGAACGAGAACATCTGCTTTGTCAGCGTACAACTTTTTAAATCTCCTTGCATTCTGCCCTTCCTGCATCAACCTGTCAAAATTAACATTCAAACCCAGAGGAATGTTGTAGAATTCTATCGACTCTGCAGCTCTTCTGCTTCTACACCTCCTTGACTCCATATATATAAAATTAAATTGTCTATTATGCATTCCACTTAAAGGCATTTTCTAAGAGAAAGACTCAAAAACTAACCTGTACATAGTTGAGCTCTTGATAAACTCTGCGAGCAAATTCATCAATAAGAGCAACAACATCACTTGTAATTATGTCAACATATCTATTAATCAGGATGCCTACTCCCCTTATTAGGTAGAAGTCTAATCCTATTGCTTCTTCGATACCCGGCCTTTGCACCTTCACAGCAACAACCTGGCCCGAGTACTTAAGTTGAGCTTTATAAACTTGACCAAGACTGGCTGCAGCAATAGGGGATGCAGATATAGATGAGTAGATGGTATCAAGCGAACGACCCAACTCTCTCTCAATGCATGAAAATGCTTGTGCATCTGGAAATGTTGGCAAGGCATCCTGCTCAGAAGTAAAAATGGTCAAGTTTGGTTTGCGCAATCAAAGGTCGTATTTTTTTTCCTTTTGAGAAGGTAACCTCAAAGGTTGTATTTCAATCAGAAATATACTAACTATGTCAAGAATTTGCTTGTGATGGAAAATCTACAAAAAGGAAGAAAATACATACCTGGAGCTCAGAGAGCTCCTCAAGGTACTGGGGTGGGCATAAATCAGGCCTGGTGGATAAACCCTGTCCGATTTTAACAAATGTAGGGCCCAAATTGGTGAAAGTCTGCCTAAGTTCAATGGCACGCGATCTCATGTTCCGATCAAGCTCCCCGTTCAACCGGTCAAGCCATACTTTTAGCGCGAATGAACCAAGTCCAGTGAATATTTGAAGAGCTCTGCTCAGTACCTACCAAGCAATCAAGCAAAATTGGGCGTATGAACCAAGTCCAATTAAACCGATTTACGCTCGTTATTATTTAGTGATTTTTACCTTTAATGGGCGAGAGCCATACTTGGTGGCCAAAAGTTCGGGACTATAAAGAGAAGCACCCGCAGCACGTGACATAGCTCTGGCTTCAGCTTGCATATCCTCGGCTCGATCTCTCCCAACTTGAAGGGCTACCCCTGCACCATTACTTACATCTCTAATTGCTGCTACTTGTTGTTGAGGCCTCGCCTCCACCAGAGCCGCTCGAGGAACTGTTACTCTTAACTTCACTTTCCGTCCGCCGGAGCTGGAGCTTTTCGCCCGTGAAACCCGAACCGCATCGGCGCAGGACGGCAGCATACTATGATGATTGGCCGTCAAACTCATCGTGACAGGCTGCCGGCGCGGCGGAGCAACTAATTTCCCCCCAAAAAAGTAGGAAGTACAGGTGAATGATGTGGAACGAAACGAATCAATGACTTTGCCAGAATTGCTGTATTTCTCATTTATTTAGTCCATTATTTTTCTGGCCAATATTTATTTTCACCTTACGTATAGCATACGTGTCTGCACCTGGGTACGCAAACACTAGATATGGAAGTTATTGGCTTCATTTTGGAATTAAATATTAAATATTGCACAAAAAAGAGAGATTTTATTTTACAAAAATTATAGGTCATTCATTTGTTTTGTCAATTTCAGTGAATCTAAGCTAATTACAAGTTTGAACAAATAGAAATGAGGAAAGCTGTACAAAATATCCTAGCTGACCTTATTTATGCTAACTCATATCTAACTCAGCCAGAACTGCCATTTAACCCTGGTTACATAAATAAGCTAACTAACTAACCGTGTAGAGAGAGCGCCTATCTCTCATAAGAGAAGGAGAGCCACTTTTTTTGATAGTATATTAATGAGTAGGACTTAAATTCCAAGCGCTCCTAGCTCAGAAACCACACACAGACAAAGACATGGAGGCCCATAAAACTCATAAATAATAGACTAAGAAATATACGTGACATACACTTCCTGTGTGAAGTTTTCATCTTAATGAATCAAAGCAGATTGTAAAATGCTACTTTTCTTTCTGCAATTAAACATCTTATGTTATAACAAATGTGTCTATTAAACACAATTCTGATAGGTTCAAAATCAATAGAAGTGCGGGAATGTCATTCTCTTTTGGCATAACAAACCGAACCAATAGAAGAAATAAATATCAGAAATTTAAAAGAGCAAAATAATAATTAGTCAAATTTTAGAGGAAAAAAGAGAGAATGGTCATCACCAAAGTCATATAATTATGTTTTTTCACAAAAAAATTATAAAACTTTCACTTACACAAAAATCATAGCAACCAGAAAATACATTTTTTGGGTAGTATTTTTTTATTCTACTTTTTTTAGTCTAATAAATAATATTTTAATTAAAATAGGAATGACCTGACCCGACCCACCCGACAATACCCATATATATAAATTAAAATAATACTAAAAGTGAATTCTCCAAAACACGATACTTCTATCTTTTATTTTTCTTTTCAGAATTTTCATTCAAATTGATAGCATTATTGTTTCAAGAGCTCTCTAATTTTCTATACTTATTATTATTATTATTATTATTATTATTATTATTATTATTATTATTATTATTATTATTATTATTATTATTATTTGTCAGAATTTCATGCATTCTAAACTAAGTATTCTTTTTGGGAGAAGGTTTCACTTATAGTATTATTTTAATTTATATATATGAGTATTGGATCGACTTAGGTTAAGTTGTTCCAATTTTAAGTTAGTCAATCGGTCGAAAATGATTACTTTCGCTAGCTAAAATATTTATAAAATATATATATATATTTTGGCCACTAGTGCCAATGAAATGAAAAGATGTGAAAGAAGTATGTAATACGATGATTGATATAAAAAGGTTGATGTCTCAAATAAGACAGCCTAGCCGATCAGTTCGTGATCGGACACCATGTCACACACACGATGGTGATGGTGTTGGAAATTGTAATTGATATGGTGATTGTGGTCGATATCTCTAATGAGATAGCCTAGCCGATCGGGTCGTGATCGGACTCTGTGTTAAAGGTACGGTGGCATTGGTATTGAGAGTAATTATGGTTGATGTCTCTAATGAGATAGCCTAGCCGATCGAGTCGTGATCGGACTCCGTGCTAAGAGTATGGTCGTATTGGTATTGTGAATATTGGTATTATGAATACTGGTATTGCAAAAAATGGTATTGTGAATAATGGTATATCGGTACTGAAAATCTCCCAATGTAAAATATGGAAATTCAAACTAACAGGCTTGCTCGGTCGGGTTCACTCAGTTGAGCGCCGGTCGCACTCCCCGATTTTGGGGCATGACAAACTTGGTATCAGAGCCAATGGTTTTAAAATGTCCTAGGATGTCTCGGAGCCGTGTCTAGTAGAGTCCTTCTTATCGGTATGTTGTCAACCATATCTATGATTAGGATGCTACTTGGGCATTTAGGAATAATTCCCTTCTTTCATGTTCCCGATAGTGCGATAAAGCTGATTGTAAGATTGTTCCTCCTTTAACTCGTGCGTTGCTCTAATTTTCAGTATATGGCGCCTTATAAGAAGGCAAGAACTGGCCAAAGAGCCAATGTCAGCCAAGGAGTAGCAGTTTATCCTATATTTGATGATGCGGGTGAGAACCCAAGGAGTGGGAATATTCCTCAAGTTACTACACTAGACCAGACAGTACCTGTCCCTACACCTACTAAGGGTGCAACGGTCCCTTCAACTGATATACCAGTTCCACCTCTAGTTACAACTTCCGATTCTGGTGAAACTGATGTTGATCTTAGGGGAGCCATACAGATGTTGGCTTAGATAGCCCCTTCTGAGGCCCAGAGATCAAACGTTGCACCCACTTCTTCTAGTCAGCCAGGGGATTTTACTAGTTCCAAGGTGAACAAGTTTCTCCAGTTGGATCCTCCAGTGTTCACGGGTACTAACCCAAAGGAGGACCCCCAAGACTTCATTGATGAGATGCACAAGATTGTCCAAGTTATGCGTGCTACTGAGACGGAGATAGTGGAATTGGCCTCCTACCGCCTGAAAGAGGTGGCATATTCTTGATTTGAACTATGGGAGGAGTCCCATGAAGAAAGGATACCTCCGGCGAGGTGGGGAGAGTTTGCCGATGCCTTCCTTGATCATTTCTTGCCTGCCGAGACTAAGGCAGCCTATGCTGCTGAGTTTGAGAACCTGATGCAAGGTAGCCTGATTGTGTGGGATTACTATATGAGATTCGCATGCTTGTCTAAGTATGCTATTTATATGTTGCCCACTATGGAGGCTAGAGTGCGCCGATTTATATAGGGCCTTAGTCCTTTAGTAATTAATGAGGCCGCTACAACAGCCTTGAACTCTGATATGAATTATGGAAAAATGGTAGCATTCGCTTAAGCAATAGAGACTCGCAAATTGAGGAACATAATGGAACGAGAGGGTAGTAATAAGGCCCAGTTTGCGGGCAAGTTTGGTGGTTTTTATGGTGGTGGCAAGTCAACGTTCAGGGGAGGGTCGTTAGGGCCATCTCAGTCCTTTGCTCAGTCTTCGGCTAGTGCACCGCCATCAGGGCCCAGCCAGCAACAACAGTGGAGTCGTTTCAGGTCCAGTCAGGGCAACATGGGATCGTACCAGCAGGGTCGTCATGGTGGTAGATTCCAGCAGCAGATGAGGCCCTCATGCCCTAGGTGTGTAAAGATGCATCTAGGAATATGCTACATGGACTTACCCATATGCTACAGATGCGGATTGAGGGGTCATATTCAGAGGGATTGTCATTCGTCCCGCTAGGGTGCGGGCAGGGGCATGGCACAGCCAGCCAGTTCTGCAGCTACTACATCCGCAACACCTCATCCAGCTCGAGGCACTCCAACACCCGCAGGGCGTGGTGCAACTAGGGGTGGAGCATAGAGTTCGGGAGGATCCGACCGTTTCTATGCTATGTGGGGTCGCCAGAATTCAGAGGCTTCTACAGATGTTGTCACAAGTATATTAACTGTCCAATCTCATGATGTGTATGCTCTTATTGATCCCGGTTCCACTTTGTCATATGTCATACCTTATGTTGCTATGGAATTTGGGATAGAACCGAAACAGCTTCATGAGCCGTTCTCTGTATCTACTCCGGTTGGTGGGTCTATTTTGGCCGTGCGAGTTTATAGGGATTGTGTTGTCATATTGCGTGGTCGGTGCACCATGGCCGATCTCATTGAACTGGGAATGGTTGATTTTTATGTAAGAATGGGGATGGACTGGATTTATTCTTGTTTTGCCAAGCTTGATTGCCAAACCAGGACTGTTAGGTTCGAATTTCCAAACGAGCCAGTTATTGAGTGGAATGGTGATGATGTAGTGCCAAAGGGTAGGTTTATTTCTTACCTTAAGGCCACAAAAATGATCAACAAGGGGTGTATTTACCATTTGGTCCGGGTTACGGACACCGATGCTGAGGCACCTATACTTGAGTCTGTGCCTGTTGTGAATGAATTTTTGGGAGTTTTTTTGGATGAACTCCCTGGGATCCCACCAGACAGGGAGATTAATTTTGGGATTGATGTGATGCCAGACACACATCCTATATCTATTCCACCCTACAGAATTTCACCGGCAGAATTGAAGGAGCTAAAGGAACAATTGAGAGATTTGTTAGAAAAGGGTTTCATCCGGCCAAGTGTGTCACCTTGGGGCACACCGATCCTTTTTGTAAGAAAGAAAGATGGGTCACTGAGAATGTGTATCGACTATCGGCAGCTTAACAAGGTCACGATCAATAATAAGTACCCACTTCCAAGGATATAGGTACTTCTCCAAAATTAATTTACGATCCGGGTATCACCAATTGAAGATCATGGAGCAGGATGTTCCGAAAACTGCTTTTAGAACCCGATATGGGCACTTTGAATTTTTGGAGATGTATTTTGGGCTAACAAATGCCCCATCAGCTTTCATGGATCTTATGAATCGAGTCTTCAAACCTTTTCTCGACTCCTTTGTGATAGTATTCATTAACGATATCCTTGTATACTCACGAAGTCGAGAGGACCATGCTGATCATCTTAGGGTAGTTCTGCAAACTCTGTATCAGCACCAGTTGTATGCAAAATTTTTGAAATGTGAATTTTGGCTTGAATCTGTTACATTCTTGGGTCAAGTCATCTCTAGAGAAGGAATTGAGGTTGATCCTCAGAAAATTGCAGCTGTGAAGAACTTGTCGAGGCCTACAACCCCAATAGAGATTCGCAGTTTCTTAGGCTTAGTAGGGTATTACAGAAAGTTTGTGGAAGGGTTATCAACCCTTGCCTCTCCGTTGACTAAATTGACGCAGAAGGCAATTAAGTTCCAATGGTCAGATGCATGTGAAAGGAGTTTCCAGTAATTGAAAGCACGATTGACTACGGCACCGATGTTGACCTTACCAGAGGGTGCAGATGGATTTGTGGTATATTGTGATGCTTCAAGAGTTGGTCATGGGTGTGTATTAATGCAACAGGGCAAAGTGATAGCTTATGCTTCTAGGAAACTCAAGAATCATGAAAAGAACTATCCAACACATGACTTAGAACTTGCGGCGGTGACATTTGCATTGAAAATTTGGCGTCATTATTTATATGGGGTCCATGTGGATATATTCACGGACCATAAGAGCCTTAAATATAATTTTCAAGCAGAAGGAATTGAACTTGAGGCAAACAAGATGGCTTGAGTTACTCAAGGGCTACGACATTGATATTCTATATCATCCGGGGAAGGCTAATGTTGTGGCGGATGCTCTTAGCCAAAAATCTATGGGTAGTTTGGCTCACTTGGAGGCATGTCAAAGGCCATTGGCCAAGGAAGTTCACCGATTGGCTAGTTTGGGAGTTCGTCTTGCGGACACTAGTGAAGGAGGGGTGATTGTACAAAATAGGGCTGAATCATCACTTGTTGTGGAAGTCAAGGAGAAGCAATACAACGATCCATTGTTGGCACAATTGAAAGAGAGGATTCATAAACATAAGGCCATGGACTTTTCTCTTGGCATGGGTGATGGTACACTTAGGTACCAAGGGCGTCTATGTGTTCCAAATGTAGATGGTCTCCGGGAAAGAATTATGAATGAAGCTCACACTTCTGGGTATTCTGTGCACCCGGGTTATACGAAAATGTATCATGATCTTAAGGAAGCCTATTGGTGGAATGATATGAAGAGAAATGTAGCGGACTTTATGGCGAGGTGTCCAAATTGTCAGCAAGTGAAGGCCGAACACCAAAGGCCCGGTGGGTTGGCACAGAACATAGAAAATCCAATGTGGAAGTGGGAAATGATTAATATGAACTTTGTGGTAGGACTACCTTGCACTCCTCGTAAGTTTGACTCGATTTGGGTGATTGTGGATCGACTCACGAAATCAGCCCACATTTTGCCGGTTAAGGCTACCGATACATTGGAACAATATGCTTAGTTGTATATAAAATAAATAGTCAGGTTGCATGGCACTCTAGTCTCTATCATTTCTGATCGGGGAGCATAATTCACCACTAATTTTTGGAAGAAATTTCAGCAAGGTTTGGGTACTCAGGTGAATCTCAATACAACTTTTCACTCGCAGAATAGCGGGCAGGTAGAGTGAACTATTCAGACGCTTGAGGATATGTTGCGTGCTTGCGTTCTAGACTTCAAAGGTAGCTGGGATGATCGTTTTCCACTCATATAATTTGCCTACAACAATAGTTATCATGCTAGCATTCAGATGACACCGTTCAAAACTTTATATGGAAAGAGATGTAGTTCTCCCATTGGGTGGTTCGAAATTGGGGAAGCAGAGTTGATAGGTCCAGACCTCGTGCATCATTAAGGAGCGGTTGAAGACTGCTCAGAGTCGGCAAAATTCCTATTCAGATGTTCTTCGTAGGGATTTGGAGTTCAAAGAAGATGATTGGGTATTATTGAAAGTTTTCCCCATGAAAGGTGTAATGCGATTTGGTAAGAAAGGAAAATTGAGTCCGCGGTATGTTGGAACGTACAGAATCATTCAGAGAATCGGTGAGGTGGCGTACAAGCTTGAGCTACCACCTGAGATATCATTAGTGCACCCGGTGTTACACGTGTCTATGCTGAAGAAAGTAGTTGGAGACCCGACACTCATTATTCTGGTTGAGACTATTGACGTTAATGAGGAATTGACTTATGAAGAGATTCCAGTTTCTATTATTGATCGGCAAGTCCGAAAGTTGAGAAATAAAGAAATTACATCCGTGAAAGTGCTATGGCGAAACTAACAGGTTGAAGAGGCTACTTGGGAGGCCGAGGAAGAAATGAAGAAAAAGTATCCTTACTTGTTTGAATAGCTATGTATTTACAAAGTTGTGATCTATGAAAATTCTAAGAGTTACTTTCTATGAATTATATATCATTTGTACAATTGGAGTTAATGGTGTTCCTTTCTGGTAATATATTGCATGTGAGGCCACAATTGGTGTTGTTTTGTGTTATGTTATGTTGGTGGATTATGTATATGTTGTTAGGATGTGTTTTTGGGTTTCTCTGGCAGGTGGCTAAGCCCAGTTACAAGGGAGACTCTGGCGAAAGTTTTGAAAATTTAGAGAGTTAGCCAAATTTTGAAGCTACTTGTGAGTGTGAATTAATTTGATGCTAATGACGGATTTTTACCCTCATTCGAGGACGAATGATCCTAAGTGGGGGAGAATGTAAGGCCCCATAAAATTTTGCAAAGGAAAAATAATATTTTGTGGTGCCGAATTGGGTTGAACAATGCATCGGAAAATAAAGAAAAGATTTGACAAAAGAAATACACTTATGCGGCCCACTATGCGGCCGCAAAATCACTCTGCGGACCGCATAATTGCCGCAGAGTGAGGCAGCTATTTGGGCCAATTTGAATGTAAATGTCGCGGGCCACACATTGATCGCAGAACCAGTTTGGAAATTCTCTAGAGGGAGGTTCTGCGGCACGTTATGCGACCGCTGAATAGGTCTGCGATGCACTGTGCGACCGTAGAACTGATCTACGGACTGCATAATGATCGCGCAGACCGGGTCAGTCATGCCCAGTTTTGGAGGCCCATTTCGTGGCCTATTTTGCGGACCATATATCAATTATGTGATCGCTGAACCTGTTCCGGGGCTTCATTTTTGGGTTTTTATAACCCGACCCTACTTCGTTAAATAGACAATTTGCACCATTTTTGACCAAAAATCTGACACTTTTAGAGTGAGAGAGTGCCCTAGAGTGAGAAGGTGTTCTTCAACAATTTGTTCTTCAATTCTTGCTCGAATCTTGGAAGATTAACAAGGAAAACTCACTAGGTCTTCATCCTAAAGGTAAGATTCTACACCCTAACCCTGAATTTCGAATTTTGTCTAGAATTGGGTAATTAGTAAGATAATATTTGGGCATGGGAGTTGTCCATATTGCATGCATGCATTATCAAAGGGTGTAGGAATATTGTTGAGCTAAAAATGATAAAGAATGGGTTGTGGGATGATGGAATCCTCCATAAAAGGACCTTGAAACCTTAATGCACGCTTAGTATTTGATCAAATGCTCAAATGAGCTAGAACCATGATTATCTTCCTAATTTTGGTTCAATTTATTATATTTCTAAAATAGATTGAAGTTGCTAAGAATTCCAGAATATTTTAGAGTTTAAGAAAGCTCAATTGAGGTATGTTGGCTAAACCTTTCTCCTAGAATTAAATCCCATGGTATCCATGTAATCTATGTAAGTCCCGAATTGTTCATTAAAAAATTGGCTATTTCGAGTAAGTTTGTGTTGAAAGATATATGTTCAATAAGTATCCAAAATTCCCTATTCATGTTATGATATCAATTGAGGATGTGATAAAAATATGGGTTGTGCATTAAAAATGTTCGACTTCAAGTCAAATTCAAACGAAGACTATTATGCCAAATTTTGTGAAGAATCTCTATGTGCCTTAGACTCTTAATTGCTCATATGGGTACTACAAACCTTGAATTGAATTATAATTATTGTTGATGATAAAGATGATGATGTTTGAAATTGAAAAGGGGAGTATGAAATACTAAATGCGACCAACGTGCCAAGAATGATTTTATAATTTTGGCCACTAGTGCCAATGAAATAAAAAGATGTGAAAGAAGTATGAAATGCGATGATTGATATAAAAAGGTTGATGTCTCGAATAAGACAACCTAGCCGATCGGGTCGTGATCGGACACCATGCCGCACACATGGTGGTGATGGTGCTGAAAATTGTAATTGAAATGGTGATTGTGGTCGATGTCTCTAATGAGATAGCCTAGAAGATTGGGTCGTGATCGGACTCCGTGTTAAGGGTACAGTGGTATTGATATTTACAGTAATTATGGTTGATGTCTATAATGAGATAGTCTAGCAGATCGGGTCGTGATCGGACTTAGTGCTAAAAGTACAGTGGTATTGGTATTGTGAATATTGGTATTATGAATACTGGTATTGCGAATAATGGTATTGCGAACAATGGTATATCGGTACTAATATGGAAATTTATTTGAACACTATTTGAACACTATAGTACACTAATATTTGAACACTATCTTGATCCTAAATTGAGGTTTGATGTTGTTTAAGGCTTCCATTGATATTATGATATTCTTGTTTGTATTATTTATTATTCTATTGAGAGGGTGTTTGTCATTCATACTAGTACAATTCTATATGTACTAACGTCCCTTTTGTCGGGGGCATTGCATCTTCAATGGATGCAGGTAGTTCCACAGCAAGAGACACTGATCAGTGATAGTAGCACACTCTCTTCCCAGCAGACTTGGTGAACCCAACTACATTTCGGGGTCATGTATCTTTCGTTCCTTATGTATTGTGTTCGAGGTATAGCCGGAGCCTTGTAGCCGGCATTATCATAGTAATCTTCTGTATCTATAGAGGCTCCGTAGACATGGTGTGGGTTGTGTATTGGTGCTGGAAAAGTCAAACTATGTTATGTTGTGGTTGAATTACTTGTCCATTTGAGACTTTAAAAATGATAAAACTATTGGTATTGTTGACATGAACACCTTTTTGTCTAATTAATAAAAATATGTATTATCTCCATTCATGGATGAGTTTGGGTAGAAGGAAATCTAGCAGGCTTGCTCGGTCGGATTCACTCGGTTGAGCACCGGTCGCGCTCCCCGATTTTGGGGCGTGACACCCTCGGCCTCATTCAGTCATCAACCTCTCTAGTCTTTCGGGCTGTCAGAAATCTTGATAAACAGCCCAACAACAATGATATGATGCATCAATAATGAATAAGAGAGACTGAGATGTACTATGCAAGTAAAACCGTGACTGAGTACAAAATAGTAATTTAATAGATAATATAACATGTACACGACCTCTGTGGGTCCCAACAGTGTCAACAGATGGTTTAAACATGATTTATAGTTCAATTTCTCTAATACGTAGGAAAATGTATGGGTAACAATAATTTATTCAACTACACAGATCCATGGAATTGACCAAGTCACAATTCTTACGGTGCACGCCCATACACCCGTCTCCTAGCATCTGCGTCACCTCAAAACCAATCACATAACACATAATCCGGGGTTTCATACCCTCAGGACCAAATTTAGAATTGTTACTTACCTCAAACTGTGTAATTTTTTATTCTGTAATGCCTTTGCCTCGCGAATCGGCCTCTGAACGCCTCGAATCTAGCCACAAATAATCCGATTCAGTCAACAAAAATTATAGGAATTAATTCCATAAGAAAATACAAATTTTCCATCAAAATCCGAATTTTCACCCAAAAATTACCCGTGGGGCCCACGTCTCAGAACCCGACAAAAGTTACAAATCTGAAAGCACATTCAACCACGAGTCTAACCAACTTTTCCAACTTAAGTTTTCAATTATGAGACTAAGTATCTCAATTTACGCCGAAATCCTTCCAGACCCGAACCAACTAACCCAGTAAGTCATAAAACAATTATAAGCATAAATTGAGCAGTAGATGGGAAAACAGGGTTATAATATTCAAAATGACTGGTCGGATCATTACACTCAAGTATAGAGCGTGGCGAGCCATCCTACACTGCGATTCTCAGTTTGTCGTCAATCAAGTCACCAGGACTTTCCAAATCAAAGAACAAAGGTTGCAAAAATACCAAATCGAAATCCGCAAGATATTGCCCGAGTTTGATGAATGCCAGCTCGACCAAATCCCCCGGGTGCAAAACACTGAAGCCGATAGAATCGCCAAACTAGAGGCAACCACTAAAACCATAACCGGAGAAGGAAATGTGGTCGCCCTCCTCCACTCAGCGATAGATCAAATCGAGGTAAGGACTATAAATCTAACTTGGGACTGGCGTAATCGTATTGTTACATACTTGCATGATGGAGTAACTCCCATATGATAAAAAAGAAGCCAATAAACTTCAGATACAATCAACCAGGTACAACATCATCCAGAACGATCTGTACAAGAGGACGTACGACGACCCCCTAGAAAAATGTTTGGGCCTAAATCAAACTTGGCGTGTACTAGAAGAAGTCCACGAAGGCCACTACGAGGCTCATTCCAGCAACCGAGCTCTAGTCATATGCCTCATACGAGTAGGATACTACTGGCCTACTATGAAAAAAGAGGCCGCGGATTTCGTAAAAATATGTGAGCAATGCCAAAAATATGCCCCGATGATCCACCAAGCAGGTGTGCAACTCCACTCCCTGCAGGACGAGGTAACATATGTTTCCTTTTGGTTTTTACTGACTATTTTTCTAAAAGGGTAGAAGCAGGAGCATTCGCTCACATACACGAGCATGAAGTGATCGCCTTCATATGAAAGAACATTGTGTGCCACTTCGGCCTCCCCAAAGAGATCAACTGCGACAACGGACCCCAATTCACTGGAAAGAAGGTCGCCGAATTTTTCAAAAAGTGGCATATTAAAATAATACTCTCCACCCCATATCACCCCGCGGGCAATGGGCAAGTAGAGCCCTCCAATAAATCAACACTGAACATCATTAAGAAAAATCTCGAGGACGCCAAGGAACTTTGGCCAGAACTACTGCCAGAAGTGCTATGGGCCTACCGCACAATGCCAAAGACGAGCACAGGAGAAACGCCCAACTCATTAGTCTATGAGACTGACGCAGTGATACCAGTCGAAGTCGGAGAGCCCAGTTTGAGATACTCCCATGAGAGCGGGCCGAGGAATGATGAAAGTAGAAGGTAAGACCTCGATGAAGTCGAAGAATGGAGAGACATGGCCTACCTAAGAATGATCACCCAAAAACAACAGGCAGAACACTACTACAACAAAAAAACCAAGATCAGACCACTCAAAATCGGAGACTACGTGCTCAAGGCCAAAACACAAACCAGCAAAAACTCGCGGGAGGGCAAACCGGGGACAAATTGGGACGGCCCATACAAAATCATAGCAGCAGCAAGCAAAGGGTCATTTCAACTAGAAATAATGGAAGGAAAACGGCTACCAAACAACTGGAACGACACCTACCTCAAGTACTTCAACTTTTAAGAACAAGCGTCCTCCAAGTTGTACTCTTTTTCCCTCACTTGAATTTTGTCCCAATTGGGTTTTCTCAAAGAGGTTTTTAATGAGGCGATGAGAAGGACACTTCAAAAAAGGCGTAATTCATTGCTCAACCTCTCAACATATCTCCAGGTCACCCAATGAAGGGACTAGATAGATCGGGACTGGAATTCCAGCCCGAACAATATGTAAATTTCGCCAAGTATTGAGCAAAACACAAATATGCGTCCACAAGAACATGACATCATCATTTACCCGGACCACGCCCGCAATTGATTAAGAAACATTCGACCTCGTTCGAATTAACAGACATTCGACCTCGTTCGAAATAACAAACATTCGGCCTCGTTCGAATTAACAGACATTCGACCTCATTCGAATTAAAAAATATTCGACCTCGTTTGAATTAACAAACATTCGACCTCGTTCGAATTAAAAAATATTCGACCTCGTTCGAATTAACAAACATTCGACCTCGTTCGAATTAAGAAATATTCGACCTCGTTCGAATTAAGAAATATTAGACCTCATTCGAATTAAAAAATATTCGACCTCGTTCGAATTAAAAAACATTCGACTTCGTTCAAATTAAAAGACATTCGACCTCATTCGAATCAAATAATGACATTCGACCTCGTTCGAATTAAAAAGTATTCGACCTTGTTGGAATTAACAAACATTCGACCTCGTTTGAATTAAAAAACATTTGACGTCACTCGAATTAAAAGACATTCGACCTTGTTCGAATCAAATAACGACATTCGACCTTGTTCGAATTAAAAGACATTCGACCTCGTTCGAATTAAAAAATATTCGACCTAGTTTGAATTAACAGACATTTGACCTCGTTCGAATTAAAAAATATTTGACCTAGTTCGAATTAACAGACATTTGACCTCGTTCGAATTAAAAATATTAGACCTCGTTCGAATTAAAAAATATTCGACCTCGTTTGAATTAACAGACATTCGACCTCGTTCGAATTAAAAAATATTCAACCTAGTTCGAATTAACAGACATTCGACCACATTAGAATTAAGAAACATTCGACCTCGTTCGAATTAAAAAATATTTGACCTCATTAGAATTATGAAACATTCGACCTCGTTCGAAACAAATAACACCGACCTCGCTCGAATTCACATTCAGCGGCTCCGTTCAGGTCAACTACGGCTTATGTTCTACTTTGTTCGAACTACCTATACGACCCTCGACCATTGTTGGGTTTAGGTTACGTTTGACCTCGCTTATACTAATTCAATTGCGTTATCAAATTAATCTCTGGATATGTTTGACTTTGTTCAACAACACTTACTGGCTCCAGGTCACAACTACCAAGGGCGGCATTTGAACTCGTTCAACATACAAATTGAGTTTCTACGGCTATAAGCAGCCAAACGACAGAATTAAGGAAAGAAGCATACAAGGCCAAGCAGAGAAAAGATTCAGAAACGAACAGCGAAAAATAGCATTTTATACTTCAAAAACATTCTTTACAAAGGCTAAACAAAATTACAAACCAAAGGAATAACTACTCGCCACCCGACCCAGCAGCGCCATCTCCACCATCTCCATTACCATCAGGGTACTCATCCTCGTACCAGGCATCCTGCTGAATCCCATCCAAATCCTCCTCGTCATCGCTGATCTCTGGTGTAACAGGGTCATAGCCACAAGCAATACGAGCTGCATGCGCCTTAACACGAGCATCCTCAAAATCAGCCTCAGGAGCTCTCCCCGCCGTCATCAAATCTCTGAATATGTCTAGCTGGGCCTCTGCGTGGATCCACTTCTCGTATAAATCCCGCAGAACATCAATATAAGCAGAAGAGTGGGAGGACGGCTGGGCCAAAGACTGCGTCTTCTCGGCCTCGAGAGCGACGATTTGGTCACCAAGGTTCGAGCTCTCTACTTCTAGCCTCCCAATTTTCTCGCCAAGCCGCTCTTCCTTGAGCCTGGCCGTCTCCAATCGTTTGCCCGCTCAGATTGGAGGACGCGGATTGCATCCTCCAAAGATTCCACTTTTTCTAAAGCCACCAACCGAGCCAACTTGGCCCTCTCCAAATCCGCCATCTTCTCGGCGACCTCGCCACTCAAAGCATCGGCCCTGACCCGACACTGCTCGAGTTCGACTCGCAGAGATACCACTTGGGCTTGAAGGTCCGCACATTCGGCCTCAACTCCCTCGCTCACTTCGAGCTCCTCTTCTTTATCCCTCAATGACCCTTTGAGGACACTGCACTTGCCGAAAAATCTCACCAGCTCGTCATCTTTCTGCTTCAGCTCGTCCCGGATATCTTGGAAATTGCCACTTTCACCGAACCTCCTACAGATCTCACGATACTTGCTGCGGTATTCACGATACTTCTTCTCCATCCTATTGAAAATAGTTTTACGCCTCTCCTCTAGGAGAGTACTCTCAATCTCCAAGATAATGGTTTAAAAAAAGAAAGAGGAAGAAAATCAGCCTATCAAAAAATAATGTGCAAGGCATAAAAACTAGAAAGGTCGGGAGATTTACCCTAAGGGCAAGGCCGGCTATGCTCGACGACAGGGTGGCATCGTTCAGCAACTCGAGGGTCTTGCCCTCTGCATCGAAGCAAAGGGACCCAAGGAAGGGACCACATCTTCAGTATTCACCAGCAGGTCGCGGTCAAGGCGGATCACGATGGTACGAGTGGACCCTTCCAACCTCACTTCCACCCGAGTGAACCCCTCGCTAAGCATCAACACCTCATCAGGGTCAATATCATAGCCGGTTTCGTAGCCATCCTTAGCAATACCTTTGCCTCTTACCTCGGTCGATGAGGGAACATCAACTGGTACTGAAGATGATGGCTCACTCCTCAATATACTGTCATCGACCTCCACTGGCGGCTCTCCAACTTTAACCCCGATTTCAGGAAAGGGCGCACCTTCCACCACTCCCGCTGATAACGGAACTCCAGATGACGGATTTGCGCCATTTTCAGGTGCGGCAATGGTCAGCTCATAGTCGTCCCTTATAGAGTCCACTGCTTGAACTATACCGCTGCCAACATCCACTGATCTCCTTTTACGTGGATTCATGTTTTCCTCACTCGGCAACGACTCATCTACTAAATACATCATAGGAAAAGCTGATGTCCCAGATGCTGAGGCCGCTGATGGCTGAGCTGATCTCTCCAAAACCGGAGGTCAAATAGAGGCAGATGACCGTGCAGGCTTAGTCGCGGTTGTAGCTGGAACAGATCCCGTCGTGGCGGTCGCCTGACAGAACGCAGGAGTAGGAGCTCTCGACTTTCTCGGACCTCCCCGTGCTGACACAAAAGAGAGAAAAAAGGTCGGATCAACCCCCGCAAAGATAAAAGGTGACCTAAAATATGATCTATCAGAAAAACTCAACGACAAAGACAAGCAAACTTACCGAGAAGCTTGGGCCCGATTTTATTGCGGAAGGCCGACCATTCATGAATCCCCACTGTATGAGGAAGGACTCGGCTAACCCACTCGTGAATATCCTCGACCAAAGGAGGGGGTTCGGCCTCCGTTGCGTGGAGAGAGAAAAATAAGATATAGTACAACCAAGGTCAACCAGCACGAAGTGCAACAGAGGAAAAATGAAGGTGTTTACGAGCATAGTTCCAAAGCTCAGGAAACCCGTTTGCATTTGCCACCACGCCTTCAGTTCTAACAAAGAAATAGCTGAACCAAAACTGGCAGTTGGCCTTGTCATCCATCTTTACCACAAGACACTTGCCGCCCCGGTTGCGAAGATATAACATCATCCCCCTGTAAAAACTGGGGGCGAAGAGATGCATCAAATGACGGATGGTCACCTCGACCTCGGCCAACTCCGCGAACTTCAAAATCATGCGGATGAGCTTATAAATACAGGGGGAGAGTTGAGTCGGGTACACCCGGTAGTAGCGGCAAAACTCTTCGGCCAAGGGAAGGATAGGAAAAGAATAGCCTACGTAGAAAGGGTATGCATAGAAGGCGCAATACCCAGGTCGACATATTTGCACCATGTCGTTCCCCGCAGGGATGTGGTCTATGTGGGCAGGAATTTTGAATTTAGCCCTAAACTCAGCGATGGCCTCCTTTGTCATCAATGACTCCGAGATTTCAGGGTCATCTTCAGGCAAATTTGAGAAGTCAGACCTAGCCTTCTCCTTACGAGAAATTATTTTCTCCACCGTGGGAAAGTTATCATCTTCAACAACCATGGCCATCCCATCATCGTGGGGGTTCATGCAAATTGCCAAGGGAACAAGATCAGGTACTCCCCCTAAATTGGTTGTATTAACCATTTTTGCTCATTTTTTTTATGGAGAAGATGCAAGCACATAGGAGATATAAAGGGCAACAGTTATCAGAACTGGTGAAAACAGGAATGCCAGGATTAAAAAGTATTCGACCTTGTTGGAATTAACAAACATTCGACCTCGTTTGAATTAAAAAACATTTGACGTCACTCGAATTAAAAGACATTTGACCTTGTTCGAATCAAATAATGACATTCGACCTTGTTCGAATTAAAAGACATTCGACCTCGTTCGAATTAAAAAATATTCGACCTAGTTTGAATTAACAGACATTTGACCTCGTTCGAATTAAAAAATATTTGACCTAGTTCGAATTAACAGACATTTGACCTCGTTCGAATTAAAAATATTAGACCTCGTTCGAATTAAAAAATATTCGACCTCGTTTGAATTAACAGACATTCGACCTCGTTCGAATTAAAAAAAATTCAACCTAGTTCGAATTAACAGACATTCGACCTCGTTAGAATTAAGAAACATTCGACCTCGTTCGAATTAAAAAATATTTGACCTCATTAGAATTATGAAACATTCGACCTCGTTCGAAACAAATAACACCGACCTCGCTCGAATTCACATTCAGCGGCTCCGTTCAGGTCAACTGCGGATTATGTTCTACTTTGTTCGAACTACCTATACGACCCTCGACCATTGTTGGGTTTAGGTTACGTTTGACCTCGCTTATACTAATTCAGTTGCGTTATCAAATTAATCTCTGGATATGTTTGACTTTGTTCAACAACACTTACTGGCTCCAGGTCACAACTACCAAGGGCGGCATTTGAACTCGTTCAACATACAAATTGAGTTTCTACGGCTATAAGCAGCCAAACGACAGAATTAAGGAAAGAAGCATACAAGGCCAAGCAGAGAAAAGATTCAGAAACGAACAGCGAAAAATAGCATTTTATACTTCAAAAATATTCTTTACAAAGGCTAAACAAAATTACAAACCAAAGGAATAACTACTCGCCACCCGACCCAGCAGCGCCATCTCCACCATCTCCATTACCATCAGGGTACTCATCCTCGTACCAGGCATCCTGCTGAATCCCATCCAAATCCTCCTCGTCATCGCTGATCCCTGGTGTAACAGGGTCATAGCCACAGGCAATACGAGCTGCATGCGCCTTAACACGAGCATCCTCAAAATCAGCCTCAGGAGCTCTCCCCGCCGTCATCAAATCTCTGAATATGTCTAGCTGGGCCTCTGCGTGGATCCACTTCTCGTATAAATCCCGCAGAACATCAATATAAGCAGAAGAGTGGGAGGACGGCTGGGCCAAAGACTGCGTCTTCTCGGCCTCGAGAGCGACGATTTGGGCACCAAGGTTCGAGCTCTCTACTTCTAGCCTCCCAATTTTCTCGCCAAGCCGCTCTTCCTTGAGCCTGGCCGTCTCCAATCGTTTGCCCGCTCAGATTGGAGGACGCGGATTGCATCCTCCAAAGATTCCACTTTTTCTAAAGCCACCAACCGAGCCAACTTGGCCCTCTCCAAATCCGCCATCTTCTCGGCGACCTCGTCACTCAAAGCATCGGCCCTGACCCGACACTGCTCGAGTTCGACTCGCAGAGATACCACTTGGGCTTGAAGGTCCGCACATTCGGCCTCAACTCCCTCGCTCACTTCGAGCTCCTCTTCTTTATCCCTCAATGACCCTTTGAGGACACTGCACTTGCCGAAAAATCTCACCAGCTCGTCATCTTTCTGCTTCAGCTCGTCCCGGATATCTTGGAAATTGCCACTTTCACCGAACCTCCTACAGATCTCACAATACTTGCTGCGGTATTCACGATACTTCTTCTCCATCCTATTGAAAATAGTTTTACGCCTCTCCTCTAGGAGAGTACTCTCAATCTCCAAGATAATGGTTTAAAAAAAGAAAGAGGAAGAAAATCAGCCTATCAAAAAATAATGTGCAAGGCATAAAAACTAGAAAGGTCGGGAGATTTACCCTAAGGGCAAGGCCGGCTATGCTCGACGACAGGGTGGCATCGTTCAGCAACTCGAGGGTCTTGCCCTCTGCATCGAAGCAAAGGGACCCAAGGAAGGGACCACATCTTCAGTATTCACCAGCAGGTCGCGGTCAAGGCGGATCACGATGGTACGAGTGGACCCTTCCAACCTCACTTCCACCCGAGTGAACCCCTCGCTAAGCATCAACACCTCATCAGGGTCAATATCATAGCCGGTTTCGTAGCCATCCTTAGCAATACCTTTGCCTCTTACCTCGGTCGACGAGGGAACATCAACTGGTACCGAAGATGATGGCTCACTCCTCAATATACTGTCATCGACCTCCACTGGCGGCTCTCCAACTTTAACCCCGATTTCAGGAAAGGGCGCACCTTCCACCACTCCCGCTGATAACGGAACTCCAGATGACGGATTTGCACCATTTTCAGGTGCGGCAATGGTCAGCTCATAGTCGTCCCTTATAGAGTCCACTGCTTGAACTATACCGCTGCCAACATCCACTGATCTCCTTTTACGTGGATTCATGTTTTCCTCACTCGGCAACGACTCATCTACTAAATACATCATAGGAAAAGCTGATGTCCCAGATGCTGAGGCCGCTGATGGCCGAGCTGATCTCTCCAAAACCGGAGGTCAAACAGAGGCAGATGACCGTGCAGGCTTAGTCGCGGTTGCAGCTGGAACAGATCCCGTCGTGGCGGTCGCCTGACAGAACGCAGGAGTAGGAGCTCTCGACTTTCTCGGACCTCCCCGTGCTGACACAAAAGAGAGAAAAAAGGTCGGATCAACCCCCGCAAAGATAAAAGGTGACCTAAAATATGATCTATCAGAAAAATTCAACGACAAAGACAAGCAAACTTACCGAGAAGCTTGGGCCCGATTTTATTGCGGAAGGCCGACCATTCATGAATCCCCACTGTATGAGGAAGGACTCGGCTAACCCACTCGTGAATATCCTCGACCAAAGGAGGGGGTTCGGCCTCCGTTGCGCGGAGAGAGAAAAATAAGATACAGTACAACCAAGGTCAACCAGCACGAAGTGCAACAGAGGAAAAAGGAAGGTGTTTACGAGCATAGTTCCAAAGCTCAGGAAACCCGTTTGCATTTGCCACCACGCCTTCAGTTCTAACAAAGAAATAGCTGAACCAAAACTGGCAGTTGGCCTTGTCATCCATCTTTACCACAAGACACTTGCCGCCCCGGTTGCGAAGATATAACATCATCCCCCTGTAAAAATTGGGGGCGAAGAGATGCATCAAATGACGGATGGTCACCTCGACCTCGGCCAACTCCGCGAACTTCAAAATCATGCGGATGAGCTTATAAATACAGGGGGAGAGTTGAGTCGGGTACACCCGGTAGTAGCGGCAAAACTCTTCGGCCAAGGGAAGGATAGGAAAAGAATAGCCTACGTAGAAAGGGTATGCATAGAAGGCGCAATACCCAGGTCGACATATTTGCACCATGTCGTTCCCCGCAGGGATGTGGTCTATGTGGGCAGGAATTTTGAATTTAGCCCTAAACTCAGCGATGGCCTCCTTTGTCATCAATGACTCCGAGATTTCAGGGTCATCTTCAGGCAAATTTGAGAAGTCAGACCTAGCCTTTTCCTTACGAGAAATTATTTTCTCCACCGTGGGAAAGTTATCATCTTCAACAACCATGGCCATCCCATCATCGTGGGGGTTCATGCAAATTGCCAAGGGAACAAGATCAGGTACTCCCCCTAAATTGGTTGTATTAACCATTTTTGCTCATTTTTTTTATGGAGAAGATGCAAGCACATAGGAGATATAAAGGGCAAAAGTTATCAGAACTGGTGAAAACAGGAATGCCAGGATTAAGGAAACAAAAGCGAGAATAATGAGAGAAGGAAAGAAGAGATAAAGACTTAGTGTTTGAAAAGCACAAAAGATTAGGCAAAAGGTCTTGTGTCCCTATTTATAGGAATCCAGGCACCATAATCGAGAATACAAACCGACGATGCCCAGCACGAATGTCAAAACAGTAGAGGCACGAGAAACAATGCAATACATCGAGAAAACACATAATAATGATGCGTGATGTCATGACGTCATTCTGAACCGACATAACGGTAAGTTATGATTCACAAATCACCACATTATCATCTCGCCAAGAGCACTACTATTCGACATGTTCGCCTAAAATCTCTCAACTATGACTAGCAAAGTCCGCTCATCGAGGCCGTCCAACAGACGACCTCGATAAGCGGAAGGACTAACTGTATGGATCAAAATTTATGTAAGAGCACTCGACGCGAAGTGGTGTTGCTAAAAGTAATTTGACCGAGGTCGACTAGTAACTAATGGGACTCATCGTCGAGCACCCAATCATGGCCGAGGTCAAGAATTAGAAGGAGTAGTAACGACTAGTTCAGTAATAGGACCTTTAAGAGAATATTGCGTTAGATATTTTTTATACTTGTACTTTTAGGGTTAATTGGGGGAATGCCCCTATAAATAGAAAGAGAGACTCCGTGATAAAAGAGGGAGGAGGAGAAAGCAAACTCTCTCTAGATAAATACAAACACTACTTTTAAAAAGTCATTGAATGTTTGATGACTCCAGACCTTTTCCATCAGATTCAAGATAGATCCCGATATTCTTGCATTTGTCGATCATTGACCATTGTCGATCATTGACCATTGTTAGAAGAAGGAATTATCCACCTCATTCAATGTTGGGTGAATCATTCTCCTTATTTATTTTAGTGTCATTTATTGTGATTGAATGATTGATGTTCCTTTTCCACTATTAATATTGGAAATCTAAATAAATATCATATTTAACTCTTTTTCAACGATGTTCAAACATTATCCACATAGATCAATTATAGATCAGAAGTCATTATTACTAACTAGGTTTAACCCCATCACATAAAGTTAATTAGTTTTACCAAAGGTTTATAATTAGTCAATTATATTTTTAAGTTAAACATCATCTACACTTAGATATATATATATATATATATATATCTTTTACTTTTTTGGTTAAATAATTTTCTTAACCACTTTTGAGGGAACAACATTTGCACTTGTGAAAGAGAAAACAGTAAACTCCTATAACTTAGAGATTACATCCCATTTGTAACGAGCTCATATGATCAGTCAACTATTTCAAATTACCTAATAAAATCATGTTTTTTTGTAACAGAAAAGTCACGTTACTATTTTTATAGCATTCAGAAGGTCACTCAACTAGATTTCTCATATTTTCGATGGCCAAAAATATATTTTACCCTCTACATTATCAACCTTTATTTTATTCATCAAATTTAGGTGCTTAAACTCTTATTTTATGACTATATTTTTTAATATATTTTAATTATGTAATTTTAAATAAATTACTTATCGAAACAAGGTATATGTTGTAAGACGCGTACATTAATACTAGTTAGATAATAGTTAAATAGGAGGGTGAAGGGATTGTATTAGTTTCGATAGCATTTGATTCGTTAAGCCAAATTCGCCATAAAATCATCAACCCAATTACAATTTATTCGGTCCAAAGTTCAAACGATGTTGCATTAATCCTACAAAATATTAACTTATAGTTTGCAATTCTAGACTGCTAAAGATATTTATATTTTTGTATTTATTTTTTATTTATATATTCCTAATTATTTTTTATTTTTTTACTTTATAAATAAGATTTATTTATTCTATAGGTAAGCCCATAACATGGAGTAAAAAGAGAAAAAAATTATAATGTTAAAAAAAGTATTAAAAAATAAAGATTGATAAGTTAGAGGGTAAAAAAATTATTTAGTACTCGAAAATTTGAAAACTCCAGTTGAATGACCTTTTTGAGTACTATAAAAATAGTTAAATGATATTTCTACTACTAAATAAAATAAGTATGACTTTACTATGTAATTTCAAATAGTTAAGTAATTATTTGAGTAAGGGCTCCATTTGCAACTCCATTTCCTTTTATTTCACATATACATACTCCCCAAAAGACTAAAATTGCACGCTTTATTTAATTAAAAATTTAAATATACTTAATTCATTAATAGCCGACCAAAATCAAAATCTATATATAATAAAAGGAGAGGCAAAGTCACCACATTAAGCGAAGCGGCATAACCATAATATGACAAGTGTAGATTTTAGGACAAAGTTGGAGTTTTAAATTAATCTAAAATAAAAATAAAAAAAAACTATCAATTCAAATTGGGGAGTAGTTTCAAGTTGAAGTTTTAAAATTATTTTAAAATAAAATAAACTACTAATTCAAATTGGGGAGTAATTTCAAGTTGGAATTTTAATATTATTTTAAAATAAAAACGAAAATAAATAAATAAGAAACTACGATATCAGGTTTGATAAACTCTCTTCTAAACAACTTATTAAAACAACTGAGCAATCTTTAGCTTTAAGTTTGTCTGAACAGACTATTCGTTTGTTAAACAAACATGATGTAGATATTCATAAACACCAGTATAATTATTTGCATATTGGTATGGTTCAAATTGCTTTTAAGCCTTTAACCCTTAAAGGGTTACCAGAGACATTTTTGGCTGCTCTCAGAGATGCCAGAAATTTGAATTTTAGACAGTCTCTGATGGGTTCTATTGAATCTACTGTCGCCTATGGCCCAGTATATTTTAATACTCAACCCAATTTGCAATTATCTTTATCTAATGTTAATATACTTGATGCATTAACATTAAATGTGAAAACGCATGGTTATAATTATGCGCCTGGTTCTGAACTGATATGTTTATCGTATAGAATATATTTTAAATTACTATCTACGTTAAACCCCAGATGTAAATTATATGATACATCTGATCAGACTATTCTAGTAGAAACGAATTTTGCAAAGTCTAAGGTCACCACGAGAAGACCTATTAAGTGGGAAGAAATTAATTTTCCAACCACATGGACTTTGGATTCGGTTATATCCCCCAGTCAGATAACTGATACTGTTAGTAATACTGAGTATTCTCATATTACTCAAAATCCGGATGGTAGGATTTGCATTCAGTTTGACGATAATAGTTCCACTTATAGTAGACAGTCATTTTCTAATAATAGAATGTTGCCTACTATTAATTCTAGTTATAACAGACATTCCTTTACTAGTCGTAGACTGTTGCCTGATATTCAACACATTTCTCCTGTTGAACCAGTCTATGGACCAGCTAGAAATCGTGCTGCATCTTTACACACAATTTCTACTAAAGTAGGTGATAAACCTGTTGAAAGGGTTAAGATTAACCCCAAAACAAATATTGTTCAGGATAGTGATAATATTTCTGATAAGGATATTCCTTCTGCGTCCGAAATGGATTTTGACCCCAATGATTCTTAATGATTCCACACCAAATTGATTTTAGTCCAGGGTCACAAGCTAGAGGTTATATTCAAAAAGAATTTTTTACTGATAAATGGAACCAGTTTAAAACTTGGTTTTTTGATACTTATAGTAAGGAAGATTTAAACAATATTTCACAAGAGTTTTATGAAACTTGTGCTTTACATAATCAAATTATGTATTTTGTTCCTTGGTTTATAACCACATATTTACCACTTTTTATAAAAGTTTTGGAAAGATCTTATAAAGACGGGAGTGGCAATATTACTAAAGCCATTTACCCTCCTCAATCATCTTTTGTTTTACCTAATAATACAGGTATTACTTTTACTGCATTTCAAAAATTTATTGATGAAGATGTTGCTGCAGTCAGCATCATAGAAATTAATAAATTAATTTCTCAAAATAATTATTTGAGGTTATATGTTAAAGTTTTGGGTGAAAACGTTAGTTTTCTTAATAAAAAACTTGATGATTTAACAGTCTTGATTAAGGAGATGAATACGAAAAAGACTTTGACTGATATTGCCTCTTCTTCAGGAAGCAAATCAGAACCTCAGATTGTTGTTACTCATATTCAAAGACCTCCTGATATTCAGGATTTTAAATTTAAATCTTTTGGAGACTTAGAAGAACTTCTTGATAAAAAGTTATCCGGTTTGAATATCAAACCCATTAATTTATCAAATGATTTTGCTGATAAATTAGATTCTACTTTTGACTATAAAAAGGATGTTTTGTCAGAATTTAATAAACTCAGAAGTTACCCCAAAAAGAATAGTAAGTTTGCAGATTGCAGATATGCTGATAAACCTAGAATGCAGACTTATTATTACAATCGTCCTACTCCTCAAGATGTTTTAATAGAGGAACGTGATTGGAATCAGACTAATACGTCTTACAGTGGTTCCGAAATTTACGAATGGAATCTTGATGGTTTGACTGATAGGCAGTTAACTATTCTAGTACATAGAATGCTTATGTATGCAACTATCTGTAAAAGTGTAAAAAATACAGATAGGAATATTTGCAGAATGATTGTTGCAGGTTTTACTGGCCAACTTCGTGGCTGGTGGGACAATTATTTGTCTGTCGACGAAAGGGCAATGGTTATTAACGCTAAAGCCGTTGACGAAGGACTTGATAACTTAGGCATGGCCCTAGTGGCAAATAGAGAAGATGCCGTTTATACCCTTATTCTTACTATATTAGAACACTTCAATGGTAGATTTACCAACCAAAATGAAACTGTTCGTACTCTCCTTAATAGCCTTAGATGTAAGACTTTAAGTGAGTTTAGGTGGTATAAAGACACCTTTATGAGTAGAGTGATGGAACTACCAGAAAATAAGTTTGAACATTGGAAAGCTAAGTTCATAGATGGCCTTCCCTCTTTATTTGCCGAAAGAGTTAGAAAGGTTTTAAGAGGTAGTTATGAAGAAATTCCTTATGCAGACTATACCTATGGTAAATTAATAGGAATTTGCACACAGGAAGGATTAAACCTGTGCAATGAATTAAGATTGTCCAGACAACTTAAGATGGATAAGCTTAAAGAAAGAAACCAGTTAGGGGACTTTTGCGCCCAGTTCGGTTTACCCGAAACTTCTACTCATAGGAAAAAGAAACATAAGTATCATAGATACCCCAACCAAGACAGTCCTTATAGGAAAAAGAGATCTAGATATAGATCCAAAGAAGAACGAGAAGCCAAGAAAGCACATCGCAAGTCTACTAGATTTACCAAAAATAGGTCTAAGCGAGATCTTGCTGACATTAAGTGTTATAAGTGTGGTAAATTTGGCCATATAGCTCCAAATTGTAAGCTTCAAAAGCTGAAAACCTTAGGACTAGAAGATGAACTACGTGATAAGGTTTATAGTTTGTTATATACTTCTGGATCGGAATCTGATTATTATTCTGAATCAGAATCCGAAGCTGAAATTGATTTGCTTGATTTATCTGATAGTGATAAAAATATTGATAATACTTGTACAACTTGCAAAGGTGATACATGTACTTGTGATGATGAATTTTATAAATTACAATCACAGTTTCAAGACCTAAACATGAAAACTATTACTTCTGATAATGTAATAGAACTTTTAAAAGAAGTTAATGATGAAAAACTTCGTGAAAAAATTATTAATTTGGCTGCTAGTTCAAGTTCTAATTCAAGTTCTGGTTTTGCAAAACCTTTTGAAAAAGAATTTGAATATTCCCCGCCTTATTCCTTACTAGAGGTTAATAACCGTTTGTTAAACAAAAATGCATCTCCAGCAAGAGATTCTTCTTTCGATGATTTAAAAATTGAAGTTGAAAACTTAAAACGAGAGATCAAATCTCTTAAACAAAATCAAATGATTTGTGATCATAGGATTACTCAGATTGAGAAAATCAATTCTCCAGCTGAGAAATCTAATGATAAAAACAAAGGTATTTTTGAAAATGATATTGAAGAAAAACCTATTAATTTTAATCCTAAACATGATATGTTTCTAGGAATGATGCAAATTATTACTGCTCATAAATGGTACATCAAATGTACTATTCTCATTGATAATAGTTTCTCAATTACAAACATTGCCATGATTGATAGTGGAGCAGATGTTAGCTGCATTCAAGAAGGTTTAGTACCTACGAAATATTTTCAAAAAACTACTCATATGGTTAGATCTGCATCCGGACATGCTTTAGATATAAAGTATAAACTTCCTAATACGGGTATTTGTCAGAATAAAGTCTGTATTCCTCACTTCTTTTTCTTGGTAAAAAACCAGTTATACCCTCCAATTATACTTGGAACACCGTTTATTAACGCCGTTTATCCTTTTACTAGCATAGACTCGAAAGGTTTTACTGCTACTTATAAGGATAAAGAGATAAGTTATACTTTTGTTACAGATCCAGTAACTAGAGATATTAATGCTTTAATTGATATGAAGCAAAAACATGTTGATTCTTTACAATTAGAAATGTTTAGTATGAATATATTTGATACTCTGAATTCTACTAAAGTACAGGAAAAAATCAAATTGATTTCCGAGCAGATTGCTATTGATATTTGTGCTGAGCATCCTAGTGCTTTTTGGAATCGAAAAAGCATATTGTTACTCTTCCATATGAAGATAATTTCACTGAGGATGATATTCCTACTAAATCTCGACCTTGTCAGATGAATGCAGAATTGGTGGAATTTTGCAAAAAAGAGATTGATAGTCTGCTATCAAAGGGTTTGATAAAACCCTCAAAATCTCCTTGGTCTTGTACAGCTTTTTATGTTAATAACGCAGCTGAAAAGGAACGTGGTGTTCCTAGATTAGTCATTAATTATAAGCCCTTGAATAAATATTTGAAATGGGTTAGGTATCCTATTCCTAATAAAAGAGATTTATTGTCTAGATTATATGACGCCAATATATTTTCAAAATTTGATTTAAAATCTGGTTATTGGCAGATTCAAATATTTAAAGAGCATACTTATAGAACTGCTTTTAATGTTCCATTTGGGCAATATGAATGGAATGTTATGCCTTTTGGTTTAAAAATGCCCCTTCAGAATTCCAAAAAATTATGAATGATATTTTCAATCCTTATCTAGACTTCGTCATTGTATATATCGATGACATTTTGGTATTTTCCAAAACACTTGAAATGCATATTAAGCATTTAGATATTTTCAAAAGAATTGTTATACAAAATGGTTTGGTAATCTCAAAACAAAAAATGAGCTTATTTCAAACTAACATTAGATTCCTAGGACATTATATTTGTCAGGGGAAGATTACTCCTATTCAACGATCGATTGATTTTGCCTCAAAATTTCCCGATGTTATTACTGATAGAACTCAGTTACAAAGATTTTTGGGAAGTTTAAATTATATTTCACCTTTTTATAAAGATCTGTCACGTGATTTAGCCCCCTTATATGATAGGTTAAAAAAGAATTATAAAAGCCCTTGGACTGATAGTCACACTACTTTGGTAAAAAATATTAAACAACGTGTTAAATCTTTACCTTGCTTAACCCTTGCTAATCCTACATGGCAAAAAATTATAGAGACTGATGCGTCTAATATTGGTTATGGAGGGATATTAAAACAGATAAATCCCAATGATAAACATGAATATCTGATTAGATTTTATTCTGGTAAATGGTCTGAAGCCCAGAAAAAATACGCTACTGTGGCACATGAAATGTTAACCATAGTAAAATGTGTTTTAAAATTTCAGGACGACTTATACAATCAAAAGTTTTTGATAAAAACTGACGCACAATCTGTTAAATATATGTTTAATAAAGATTTTAAACATGATGCCTCAAAAATGATATTTGCAAGATGGCAAGCTCAATTAGCCCCTTTTGATTTTGAAATACAATATAAAAAGGGAATTGATAATTCTCTGCCAGATTTCTTATCTCGTGAATATTTACAGGATGGAACCCCCCTGGGGTAGGGGAAGAGGTAGAGGTTGGGGAAGATCATCCCCACAGTCCAAAGGAAGGTCATCACCTTCGGGATCGTCATACGGATCCTCATCAAACTCCCCAGTTATACAAATGGGAAGAAGGAGTTTAGTCAATGAGAGGATATCTCTCGGAGAAGAATCATCGATTGGACCATCCGTCCATCTGGAAGATATTCCAGAAGATAGTCCGTTATACGCACATTTGCAGGCATATTTGACTGCTCAAAAATAGAAAGATACTTCTGTTAAGCAAAGTAATACTTTTGCTTCCATTACTAAAGATGACAATGATGATATCAAGTCATACGAGAAAGTGCCAAAAAGAGAAATGATATTTCTCTTAGAAAATTCTGACATTCAGAGAAAAGAAGAACCATGGAAGATATTCCAAAGGTATTTGATAAATGGGTTATATTATCCGGGTGAGTCATACAAAACCCGTTCCTACTATGAAATGATACTGACCAGTACTGGAAGTGCAGATTTTCAGCACTTTTCTGGGTATAGCACAGACGAGAACGTTTATAACTTCTCGAAGATTATAATTAAACAGATTATATCTGTTGAAGACTGGGGTATATCCACAATGAAGGAAAGGCAGATAAGCCTTAACAAAAATAAAATGAATTTTACTTATTGGGATTATATCCAAGCTTTTGATAAAGTATTATACTACAATAATGATAGACACAAACATACTTGGTTTATAAAAGTATGTGCAAAGATATTTGCAACAACTGTTCCTAATTGGTTTCTAAACTGGTGGTCATACCACGATCCAACAATAAAGATTTTACCAGATCCATTTCTCATGTTATACAAAGAATGGATAAAAATTTCTCCTTTTATTAACGATTTATACCACGCAGATCATATCTGCTACCCAGAAAAAATTAACCAAATATATTTCTTTCTGGAATTTTCTATCCCTTGGATACACAAATGGAATCCAGAAGTCGGATTCACTGAAGAACAAGTCCCCTGCTTATATAGGACTTTTTACAACAATTTTTGGGACAAGTTAATGAAGAAGGATCCCAAAACAAAGACCTTATATGGTCAAGAGCTCTTGGATTCAATCGAGATGAAGATCCAAGAATATTCCAGTAAACCTCAGAAAGAGGTAATTGATGACAGTTCAGTGAGGCATATTGCCAGAAGGATCTCCTTTCAAGAAGGAGATAAAACAGAGATGATTAACAGTTACTTGGAAGAGGTTAAAAGAAATTTACTGTCTTCCATTAATCAATATGAAAAGTCAGATACGTCAATGCAAAGTGAAACAAGCAACGATGATATTGCTGAAGATTCTCAGCCCATTGAAGCAGAAAGGATATTATCTGAAGAAGACTTACATGATACAGAAGAATTCATCCGCAAATTGAAAAAAGCGGAAAAGAAACCAGCACAGTGAAACAGCTGGACCCCACTCAAACAGTGAAGCCGCCGGACCTACAGCATAGTGAAGCCGCCGGACCCACTCGAACAGTAGATACACTGTTCATCAACAGTAAATACACTGTTTCTACAGTAGAAACACTGTTACAGGGACCCACGGGGACCCACTTTTACTGTTCATAGATTCCTTTTCTTTTTCTATTTATAGAAGTCATTCGTTCATTCTTAAGAGGCAGACGTCAAGACTCCCTCTCTCTAGAACTCTCTCTCTCTCTCTCTAAGTGTAAGTAAAGAGTTAGTTTGAAGTTTGTAGATTGTAATAGAAGAACAAATAAATAAAAGTTTTCAGTTCTTCATCTTCAGGGCCTTGCTTCTTGGCCACAAGGTACATACTTCTGTCTTTCTTAGTTTAGATTTTCTTTTAGTCTCTCCTCTCTGGCCGTGACGATGTCCGGCTAAGAGACTTCATATCTATGTTGAGTATCTAACTTCTCTCCTATATACACTATGAAAGCGACGGCATCTATTAAAATATAAATGAGTTTTATATATAGAGTTTTGACTTGGTGTCAAGATGGTTGGTACAGTCTGATATGACACTACTCTTATTGGCTTTGCCTTAGTGGCTCCGTCTAGCCAGCCGTGAACCTCAGCCCGATAAAGGAGTTAAAAGGGCATCTTCTTTCACGGTTAGAACTGCTAGACACATGGGCTCAATAAAAGTATGTATTATATTATGACAGACCCCTTGCTTGAGTAAAGGTTTTTAACCTTCCATACAGTCATTAAACTATATATAAAATTCAAGTATATTTCAATTCTTATCCTTACTGATTGTGCGGATTACCGCCAGTCTTTAAATATAAGGGTACTGAATTAGCTAGATTAAGAATTCTCAAATATGTTAAAATAGAAATCTTTAACTGGTGGAAACCTTCCAGGCATATAAAAGCCAGATGTGAGGTGTGAAACAAGTCCAGTTCCCGGTCAAACGGTGATTTCTATTTTAATTTAATTGAAAAGGCATGGCGGATTACCGCCCGCCACTTGATCTTGTTTAACGGTATCGAGGTTCACGGCTGGCTAGACGGAGCCACTAAGGCAAAGCCAATAAGAGTAGTGTCATATCAGACTGTACCAACCATCTTGACACCAAGTCAAAACTCTATATATAAAACTCATTTATATTTTAATAGATGCCGTCGCTTTCATAGTGTATATAGGAGAGAAGTTAGATACTCAACATAGATATGAAGTCTCTTAGCCGGACATCGTCACGGCCAGAGAGGAGAGACTAGAAGAAAATCTAAACTAAGAAAGACAGAAGTATGTACCTTGTGGCCAAGAAGCAAGGCCCTGAAGATGAAGAACTGAAAACTTTTATTTATTTGTTCTTCTATTACAATCTACAAACTTCAAACTAACTCTTTACTTACACTTAGAGAGAGAGAGAGAGAGTTCTAGAGAGAGGGAGTCTTGACGTCTGCCTCTTAAGAATGAACGAATGACTTCTATAAATAGAAAAAGAAAAGGAATCTATGAACAGTAAAAGTGGGTCCCCGTGGGTCCCTGTAACAGTGTTTCTACTGTAGAAACAGTGTATTTACTGTTGATGAACAGTGTATCTACTGTTCGAGTGGGTCCGGCGGCTTCACTATGCTGTAGGTCCGGCGGCTTCACTGTTTGAGTGGGGTCCAGCTGTTTCACTGTGCTGGTTTCTTTTCCGCTTTTTTCAATTTGCGGATGAATTCTTCTGTATCATGTAAGTCTTCTTCAGATAATATCCTTTCTGCTTCAATGGGCTGAGAATCTTCAGCAATATCATCGTTGCTTGTTTCACTTTGCATTGACGTATCTGACTTTTCATATTGATTAATGGAAGACAGTAAATTTCTTTTAACCTCTTCCAAGTAACTGTTAATCATCTCTGTTTTATCTCCTTCTTGAAAGGAGATCCTTCTGGCAATATGCCTCACTGAACTGTCATCAATTACCTCTTTCTGAGGTTTACTGGAATATTCTTGGATCTTCATCTCGATTGAATCCAAGAGCTCTTGACCATATAAGGTCTTTGTTTTGGGATCCTTCTTCATTAACTTGTCCCAAAAATTGTTGTAAAAAGTCCTATATAAGCAGGGGACTTGTTCTTCAGTGAATCCAACTTCTGGATTCCATTTGTGTATCCAAGGGATAGAAAATTCCAGAAAGAAATATATTTGGTTAATTTTTTCTGGGTAGCAGATATGATCTGCGTGGTATAAATCGTTAATAAAAGGAGAAATTTTTATCCATTCTTTGTATAACATGAGAAATGGATCTGGTAAAATCTTTATTGTTGGACCGTGGTATGACCACCAGTTTAGAAACCAATTAGGAACAGTTGTTGCAAATATCTTTGCACATACTTTTATAAACCAAGTATGTTTGTGTCTATCATTATTGTAGTATAATACTTTATCAAAAGCTTGGATATAATCCCAATAAGTAAAATTCATTTTATTTTTGTTAAGGCTTATCTGCCTTTCCTTCATTGTGGATATACCCCAGTCTTCAACAGATATAATCTGTTTAATTATAATCTTCGAGAAGTTATAAACGTTCTCGTCTGTGCTATACCCAGAAAAGTGCTGAAAATCTGCACTTCCAGTACTGGTCAGTATCATTTCATAGTAGGAACGGGTTTTGTATGACTCACCCGGATAATATAACCCATTTATCAAATACCTTTGGAATATCTTCCATGGTTCTTCTTTTCTCTGAATGTCAGAATTTTCTAAGAGAAATATCATTTCTCTTTTTGGCACTTTCTCGTATGACTTGATATCATCATTGTCATCTTTAGTAATGGAAGCAAAAGTATTACTTTGCTTAACAGAAGTATCTTTCTGTTTTTGAGCAGTCAAATATGCCTGCAAATGTGCGTATAACGGACTATCTTCTGGAATATCTTCCAGATGGACGGATGGTCCAATCGATGATTCTTCTCCGAGAGATATCCTCTCATTGACTAAACTCCTTCTTCCCATTTGTATAACTGGGGAGTTTGATGAGGATCCGTATGACGATCCCGAAGGTGATGACCTTCCTTTGGACTGTGGGGATGATCTTCCCCAACCTCTACCTCTTCCCCTACCCCAGGGGGTTCCATCCTGTAAATATTCACGAGATAAGAAATCTGGCAGAGAATTATCAATTCCCTTTTTATATTGTATTTCAAAATCAAAAGGGGCTAATTGAGCTTGCCATCTTGCAAATATCATTTTTGAGGCATCATGTTTAAAATCTTTATTAAACATATATTTAACAGATTGTGCGTCAGTTTTTATCAAAAACTTTTGATTGTATAAGTCGTCCTGAAATTTTAAAACACATTTTACTATGGTTAACATTTCATGTGCCACAGTAGCGTATTTTTTCTGGGCTTCAGACCATTTACCAGAATAAAATCTAATCAGATATTCATGTTTATCATTGGGATTTATCTGTTTTAATATCCCTCCATAACCAATATTAGACGCATCAGTCTCTATAATTTTTTGCCATGTAGGATTAGCAAGGGTTAAGCAAGGTAAAGATTTAACACGTTGTTTAATATTTTTTACCAAAGTAGTGTGACTATCAGTCCAAGGGCTTTTATAATTCTTTTTTAACCTATCATATAAGGGGGCTAAATCACGTGACAGATCTTTATAAAAAGGTGAAATATAATTTAAACTTCCCAAAAATCTTTGTAACTGAGTTCTATCAGTAATAACATCGGGAAATTTAGAAGCAAAATCAATCGATCGTTGAATAGGAGTAATCTTCCCCTGACAAATATAATGTCCTAGGAATCTAATGTTAGTTTGAAATAAGCTCATTTTTTGTTTTGAGATTACCAAACCATTTTGTATAACAATTCTTTTGAAAATATCTAAATGCTTAATATGCATTTCAAGTGTTTTGGAAAATACCAAAATGTCATCGATATATACAATGACGAAGTCTAGATAAGGATTGAAAATATCATTCATAATTTTTTGGAATTCTGAAGGGGCATTTTTTAAACCAAAAGGCATAACATTCCATTCATATTGCCCAAATGGAACATTAAAAGCAGTTCTATAAGTATGCTCTTTAAATATTTGAATCTGCCAATAACCAGATTTTAAATCAAATTTTGAAAATATATTGGCGTCATATAATCTAGACAATAAATCTCTTTTATTAGGAATAGGATACCTAACCCATTTCAAATATTTATTCAAGGGCTTATAATTAATGACTAATCTAGGAACACCACATTCCTTTTCAGCTGCGTTATTAACATAAAAAGCTGTACAAGACCAAGGAGATTTTGAGGGTTTTATCAAACCCTTTGATAGCAGACTATCAATCTCTTTTTTGCAAAATTCCACCAATTCTGCATTCATCTGACAAGGTCGAGATTTAGTAGGAATATCATCCTCAGTGAAATTATCTTCATATGGAAGAGTAACAATATGCTTTTTTCGATTCCAAAAAGCACTAGGATGCTCAGCACAAATATCAATAGCAATCTGCTCGGAAATCAATTTGATTTTTTCCTGTACTTTAGTAGAATTCAGAGTATCAAATATATTCATACTAAACATTTCTAATTGTAAAGAATCAACATGTTTTTGCTTCATATCAATTAAAGCATTAATATCTCTAGTTACTGGATCTGTAACAAAAGTATAACTTATCTCTTTATCCTTATAAGTAGCAGTAAAACCTTTCGAGTCTATGCTAGTAAAAGGATAAACGGCGTTAATAAACGGTGTTCCAAGTATAATTGGAGGGTATAACTGGTTTTTTACCAAGAAAAAGAAGTGAGGAATACAGACTTTATTCTGACAAATACCCGTATTAGGAAGTTTATACTTTATATCTAAAGCATGTCCGGATGCAGATCTAACCATATGAGTAGTTTTTTGAAAATATTTCGTAGGTACTAAACCTTCTTGAATGCAGCTAACATCTGCTCCACTATCAATCATGGCAATGTTTGTAATTGAGAAACTATTATCAATGAGAATAGTACATTTGATGTACCATTTATGAGCAGTAATAATTTGCATCATTCCTAGAAACATATCATGTTTAGGATTAAAATTAATAGGTTTTTCTTCAATATCATTTTCAAAAATACCTTTGTTTTTATCATTAGATTTCTCAGCTGGAGAATTGATTTTCTCAATCTGAGTAATCCTATGATCACAAATCATTTGATTTTGTTTAAGAGATTTGATCTCTCGTTTTAAGTTTTCAACTTCAATTTTTAAATCATCGAAAGAAGAATCTCTTGCTGGAGATGCATTTTTGTTTAACAAACGGTTATTAACCTCTAGTAAGGAATAAGGCGGGGAATATTCAAATTCTTTTTCAAAAGGTTTTGCAAAACCAGAACTTGAATTAGAACTTGAACTAGCAGCCAAATTAATAATTTTTTCACAAAGTTTTTCATCATTAACTTCTTTTAAAAGTTCTATTACATTATCAGAAGTAATAGTTTTCATGTTTAGGTCTTGAAACTGTGATTGTAATTTATAAAATTCATCATCACAAGTACATGTATCACCTTTGCAAGTTGTACAAGTATTATCAATATTTTTATCACTATCAGATAAATCAAGCAAATCAATTTCAGCTTCGGATTCTGATTCAGAATAATAATCAGATTCCGATCCAGAAGTATATAACAAACTATAAACCTTATCACGTAGTTCATCTTCTAGTCCTAAGGTTTTCAGCTTTTGAAGCTTACAATTTGGAGCTATATGGCCAAATTTACCACACTTATAACACTTAATGTCAGCAAGATCTCGCTTAGACCTATTTTTGGTAAATCTAGTAGACTTGCGATGTGCTTTCTTGGCTTCTCGTTCTTCTTTGGATCTATATCTAGATCTCTTTTTCCTATAAGGACTGTCTTGGTTGGGGTATCTATGATACTTATGTTTCTTTTTCCTATGAGTAGAAGTTTCGGGTAAACCGAACTGGGCGCAAAAGTCCCCTAACTGGTTTCTTTCTTTAAGCTTATCCATCTTAAGTTGTCTGGACAATCTTAATTCATTGCACAGGTTTAATCCTTCCTGTGTGCAAATTCCTATTAATTTACCATAGGTATAGTCTGCATAAGGAATTTCTCCATAACTACCTCTTAAAACCTTTCTAACTCTTTCGGCAAATAAAGAGGGAAGGCCATCTATGAACTTAGCTTTCCAATGTTCAAACTTATTTTCTGGTAGTTCCATCACTCTACTCATAAAGGTGTCTTTATACCACCTAAACTCACTTAAAGTCTTACATCTAAGGCTATTAAGGAGAGTACGAACAGTTTCATTTTGGTTGGTAAATCTACCATTGAAGTGTTCTAATATAGTAAGAATAAGGGTATAAACGGCATCTTCTCTATTTGCCACTAGGGCCATGCCTAAGTTATCAAGTCCTTCGTCAACGGCTTTAGCGTTAATAACCATTGCCCTTTCGTCGACAGACAAATAATTGTCCCACCAGCCACGAAGTTGGCCAGTAAAACCTGCAACAATCATTCTGCAAATATTCCTATCTGTATTTTTTACACTTGTTTAATAGTCCATTTGTTTAATGGTATCAGAGCCTAGGTACTTTCATGGTATATATAAGATAGATATGAAATATTCGACATAGATATGTTTCTGAAATATGGATTTAGGAGAAACTAGTATGAAAAATACTAGATTGGAAGAGGTAGATATACCTCAAAACCTTGATTTGTTAAACAAATGGACTATTCCTAAAGTCCCTATTAGAACAATCTATGATTATGGATGGTTTGATAAACTCTCTTCTAAACAACTTATTAAAACAACTGAGCAATCTTTAGCTTTAAGTTCGTCTGAACAGACTATTCGTTTGTTAAACAAACATGATGTAGATATTCATAAACACCAGTATAATTATTTGCATATTGGTATGGTTCAAATTGCTTTTAAGCCTTTAACCCTTAAAGGGTTACCAGAGACATTTTTGGCTGCTCTCAGAGATGCCAGAAATTTGAATTTTAGACAGTCTCTGATGGGTTCTATTGAATCTACTGTCGCCTATGGCCCAGTATATTTTAATACTCAACCCAATTTGCAATTATCTTTATCTAATGTTAATATACTTGATGCATTAACATTAAATGTGAAAACGCATGGTTATAATTATGCGCCTGGTTCTGAACTGATATGTTTATCGTATAGAATATATTTTAAATTACTATCTACGTTAAACCCCAGATGTAAATTATATGATACATCTGATCAGACTATTCTAGTAGAAACGAATTTTGCAAAGTCTAAGGTCACCACGAGAAGACCTATTAAGTGGGAAGAAATTAATTTTCCAACCACATGGACTTTGGATTCGGTTATATCCCCCAGTCAGATAACTGATACTGTTAGTAATACTGAGTATTCTCATATTACTCAAAATCCGGATGGTAGGATTTGCATTCAGTTTGACGATAATAGTTCCACTTATAGTAGACAGTCATTTTCTAATAATAGAATGTTGCCTACTATTAATTCTAGTTATAACAGACATTCCTTTACTAGTCGTAGACTGTTGCCTGATATTCAACACATTTCTCCTGTTGAACCAGTCTATGGACCAGCTAGAAATCGTGCTGCATCTTTACACACAATTTCTACTAAAGTAGGTGATAAACCTGTTGAAAGGGTTAAGATTAACCCCAAAACAAATATTGTTCAGGATAGTGATAATATTTCTGATAAGGATATTCCTTCTGCGTCCGAAATGGATTTTGACCCCAATGATTCTTAATGATTCCACACCAAATTGATTTTAGTCCAGGGTCACAAGCTAGAGGTTATATTCAAAAAGAATTTTTTACTGATAAATGGAACCAGTTTAAAACTTGGTTTTTTGATACTTATAGTAAGGAAGATTTAAACAATATTTCACAAGAGTTTTATGAAACTTGTGCTTTACATAATCAAATTATGTATTTTGTTCCTTGGTTTATAACCACATATTTACCACTTTTTATAAAAGTTTTGGAAAGATCTTATAAAGACGGGAGTGGCAATATTACTAAAGCCATTTACCCTCCTCAATCATCTTTTGTTTTACCTAATAATACAGGTATTACTTTTACTGCATTTCAAAAATTTATTGATGAAGATGTTGCTGCAGTCAGCATCACAGAAATTAATAAATTAATTTCTCAAAATAATTATTTGAGTTTATATGTTAAAGTTTTGGGTGAAAACGTTAGTTTTCTTAATAAAAAACTTGATGATTTAACAGTCTTGATTAAGGAGATGAATACGAAAAAGACTTTGACTGATATTGCCTCTTCTTCAGGAAGCAAATCAGAACCTCAGATTGTTGTTACTCATATTCAAAGACCTCCTGATATTCAGGATTTTAAATTTAAATCTTTTGGAGACTTAGAAGAACTTCTTGATAAAAAGTTATCCGGTTTGAATATCAAACCCATTGATTTATCAAATGATTTTGCTGATAAATTAGATTCTACTTTTGACTATAAAAAGGATGTTTTGTCAGAATTTAATAAACTCAGAAGTTACCCCAAAAAGAATAGTAAGTTTGCAGATAGCAGATATGCTGATAAACCTAGAATGCAGACTTATTATTACAATCGTCCTACTCCTCAAGATGTTTTAATAGAGGAACGTGATTGGAATCAGACTAATACGTCTTACAGTGGTTCCGAAATTTACGAATGGAATCTTGATGGTTTGACTGATAGGCAGTTAACTATTCTAGTACATAGAATGCTTATGTATGCAACTATCTGTAAAAGTGTAAAAAATACAGATAGGAATATTTGCAGAATGATTGTTGCAGGTTTTACTGGCCAACTTCGTGGCTGGTGGGACAATTATTTGTCTGTCGACGAAAGGGCAATGGTTATTAACGCTAAAGCCGTTGACGAAGGACTTGATAACTTAGGCATGGCCCTAGTGGCAAATAGAGAAGATGCCGTTTATACCCTTATTCTTACTATATTAGAACACTTCAATGGTAGATTTACCAACCAAAATGAAACTGTTCGTACTCTCCTTAATAGCCTTAGATGTAAGACTTTAAGTGAGTTTAGGTGGTATAAAGACACCTTTATGAGTAGAGTGATGGAACTACCAGAAAATAAGTTTGAACATTGGAAAGCTAAGTTCATAGATGGCCTTCCCTCTTTATTTGCCGAAAGAGTTAGAAAGGTTTTAAGAGGTAGTTATGGAGAAATTCCTTATGCAGACTATACCTATGGTAAATTAATAGGAATTTGCACACAGGAAGGATTAAACCTGTGCAATGAATTAAGATTGTCCAGACAACTTAAGATGGATAAGCTTAAAGAAAGAAACCAGTTAGGGGACTTTTGCGCCCAGTTCGGTTTACCCGAAACTTCTACTCATAGGAAAAAGAAACATAAGTATCATAGATACCCCAACCAAGACAGTCCTTATAGGAAAAAGAGATCTAGATATAGATCCAAAGAAGAACGAGAAGCCAAGAAAGCACATCGCAAGTCTACTAGATTTACCAAAAATAGGTCTAAGCGAGATCTTGCTGACATTAAGTGTTATAAGTGTGGTAAATTTGGCCATATAGCTCCAAATTGTAAGCTTCAAAAGCTGAAAACCTTAGGACTAGAAGATGAACTACGTGATAAGGTTTATAGTTTGTTATATACTTCTGGATCGGAATCTGATTATTATTCTGAATCAGAATCCGAAGCTGAAATTGATTTGCTTGATTTATCTGATAGTGATAAAAATATTGATAATACTTGTACAACTTGCAAAGGTGATACATGTACTTGTGATGATGAATTTTATAAATTACAATCACAGTTTCAAGACCTAAACATGAAAACTATTACTTCTGATAATGTAATAGAACTTTTAAAAGAAGTTAATGATGAAAAACTTCATGAAAAAATTATTAATTTGGCTGCTAGTTCAAGTTCTAATTCAAGTTCTGGTTTTGCAAAACCTTTTGAAAAAGAATTTGAATATTCCCCGCCTTATTCCTTACTAGAGGTTAATAACCGTTTGTTAAACAAAAATGCATCTCCAGCAAGAGATTCTTCTTTCGATGATTTAAAAATTGAAGTTGAAAACTTAAAACGAGAGATCAAATCTCTTAAACAAAATCAAATGATTTGTGATCATAGGATTACTCAGATTGAGAAAATCAATTCTCCAGCTGAGAAATCTAATGATAAAAACAAAGGTATTTTTGAAAATGATATTGAAGAAAAACCTATTAATTTTAATCCTAAACATGATATGTTTCTAGGAATGATGCAAATTATTACTGCTCATAAATGGTACATCAAATGTACTATTCTCATTGATAATAGTTTCTCAATTACAAACATTGCCATGATTGATAGTGGAGCAGATGTTAGCTGCATTCAAGAAGGTTTAGTACCTACGAAATATTTTCAAAAAACTACTCATATGGTTAGATCTGCATCCGGACATGCTTTAGATATAAAGTATAAACTTCCTAATACGGGTATTTGTCAGAATAAAGTCTGTATTCCTCACTTCTTTTTCTTGGTAAAAAACCAGTTATACCCTCCAATTATACTTGGAACACCGTTTATTAACGCCGTTTATCCTTTTACTAGCATAGACTCGAAAGGTTTTACTGCTACTTATAAGGATAAAGAGATAAGTTATACTTTTGTTACAGATCCAGTAACTAGAGATATTAATGCTTTAATTGATATGAAGCAAAAACATGTTGATTCTTTACAATTAGAAATGTTTAGTATGAATATATTTGATACTCTGAATTCTACTAAAGTACAGGAAAAAATCAAATTGATTTCCGAGCAGATTGCTATTGATATTTGTGCTGAGCATCCTAGTGCTTTTTGGAATCGAAAAAAGCATATTGTTACTCTTCCATATGAAGATAATTTCACTGAGGATGATATTCCTACTAAATCTCGACCTTGTCAGATGAATGCAGAATTGGTGGAATTTTGCAAAAAAGAGATTGATAGTCTGCTATCAAAGGGTTTGATAAAACCCTCAAAATCTCCTTGGTCTTGTACAGCTTTTTATGTTAATAACGCAGCTGAAAAGGAACGTGGTGTTCCTAGATTAGTCATTAATTATAAGCCCTTGAATAAATATTTGAAATGGGTTAGGTATCCTATTCCTAATAAAAGAGATTTATTGTCTAGATTATATGACGCCAATATATTTTCAAAATTTGATTTAAAATCTGGTTATTGGCAGATTCAAATATTTAAAGAGCATACTTATAGAACTGCTTTTAATGTTCCATTTGGGCAATATGAATGGAATGTTATGCCTTTTGGTTTAAAAAATGCCCCTTCAGAATTCCAAAAAATTATGAATGATATTTTCAATCCTTATCTAGACTTCGTCATTGTATATATCGATGACATTTTGGTATTTTCCAAAACACTTGAAATGCATATTAAGCATTTAGATATTTTCAAAAGAATTGTTATACAAAATGGTTTGGTAATCTCAAAACAAAAAATGAGCTTATTTCAAACTAACATTAGATTCCTAGGACATTATATTTGTCAGGGGAAGATTACTCCTATTCAACGATCGATTGATTTTGCCTCAAAATTTCCCGATGTTATTACTGATAGAACTCAGTTACAAAGATTTTTGGGAAGTTTAAATTATATTTCACCTTTTTATAAAGATCTGTCACGTGATTTAGCCCCCTTATATGATAGGTTAAAAAAGAATTATAAAAGCCCTTGGACTGATAGTCACACTACTTTGGTAAAAAATATTAAACAACGTGTTAAATCTTTACCTTGCTTAACCCTTGCTAATCCTACATGGCAAAAAATTATAGAGACTGATGCGTCTAATATTGGTTATGGAGGGATATTAAAACAGATAAATCCCAATGATAAACATGAATATCTGATTAGATTTTATTCTGGTAAATGGTCTGAAGCCCAGAAAAAATACGCTACTGTGGCACATGAAATGTTAACCATAGTAAAATGTGTTTTAAAATTTCAGGACGACTTATACAATCAAAAGTTTTTGATAAAAACTGACGCACAATCTGTTAAATATATGTTTAATAAAGATTTTAAACATGATGCCTCAAAAATGATATTTGCAAGATGGCAAGCTCAATTAGCCCCTTTTGATTTTGAAATACAATATAAAAAGGGAATTGATAATTCTCTGCCAGATTTCTTATCTCGTGAATATTTACAGGATGGAACCCCCTGGGGTAGGGGAAGAGGTAGAGGTTGGGGAAGATCATCCCCACAGTCCAAAGGAAGGTCATCACCTTCGGGATCGTCATACGGATCCTCATCAAACTCCCCAGTTATACAAATGGGAAGAAGGAGTTTAGTCAATGAGAGGATATCTCTCGGAGAAGAATCATCGATTGGACCATCCGTCCATCTGGAAGATATTCCAGAAGATAGTCCGTTATACGGACATTTGCAGGCATATTTGACTGCTCAAAAACAGAAAGATACTTCTGTTAAGCAAAGTAATACTTTTGCTTCCATTACTAAAGATGACAATGATGATATCAAGTCATACGAGAAAGTGCCAAAAAGAGAAATGATATTTCTCTTAGAAAATTCTGACATTCAGAGAAAAGAAGAACCATGGAAGATATTCCAAAGGTATTTGATAAATGGGTTATATTATCCGGGTGAGTCATACAAAACCCGTTCCTACTATGAAATGATACTGACCAGTACTGGAAGTGCAGATTTTCAGTACTGGTCAGTATCATTTCATAGTAGGAACGGGTTTTGTATGACTCACCCGGATAATATAACCCATTTATCAAATACCTTTGGAATATCTTCCATGGTTCTTCTTTTCTCTGAATGTCAGAATTTTCTAAGAGAAATATCATTTCTCTTTTTGGCACTTTCTCGTATGACTTGATATCATTATTTCATATTGATTAATGGAAGACAGTAAATTTCTTTTAACCTCTTCCAAGTAACTGTTAATCATCTCTGTTTTATCTCCTTCTTGAAAGGAGATCCTTCTGGCAATATGCCTCACTGAACTGTCATCAATTACCTCTTTCTGAGGTTTACTGGAATATTCTTGGATCTTCATCTCGATTGAATCCAAGAGCTCTTGACCATATAAGGTCTTTGTTTTGGGATCCTTCTTCATTAACTTGTCCCAAAAATTGTTGTAAAAAGTCCTATATAAGCAGGGGACTTGTTCTTCAGTGAATCCGATTTCTGGATTCCATTTGTGTATCCAAGGGATAGAAAATTCCAGAAAGAAATATATTTGGTTAATTTTTTCTGGGTAGCAGATATGATCTGCGTGGTATAAATCGTTAATAAAAGGAGAAATTTTTATCCATTCTTTGTATAACATGAGAAATGGATCTGGTAAAATCTTTATTGTTGGACCGTGGTATGACCACCAGTTTAGAAACCAATTAGGAACAGTTGTTGCAAATATCTTTGCACATACTTTTATAAACCAAGTATGTTTGTGTCTATCATTATTGTAGTATAATACTTTATCAAAAGCTTGGATATAATCCCAATAAGTAAAATTCATTTTATTTTTGTTAAGGCTTATCTGCCTTTCCTTCATTGTGGATATACCCCAGTCTTCAACAGATATAATCTGTTTAATTATAATCTTCGAGAAGTTATAAACGTTCTCGTCTGTGCTATACCCAGAAAAGTGCTGAAAATCTGCACTTCCAGTACTAGTCAGTATCATTTCATAGTAGGAACGGGTTTTGTATGACTCACCCGGATAATATAACCCATTTATCAAATACCTTTGGAATATCTTCCATGGTTCTTCTTTTCTCTGAATGCCAGAATTTTCTAAGAGAAATATCATTTCTCTTTTTGGCACTTTCTCGTATGACTTGATATCATCATTGTCATCTTTAGTAATGGAAGCAAAAGTATTACTTTGCTTAACAGAAGTATCTTTCTGTTTTTGAGCAGTCAAATATGCCTGCAAATGTGCGTATAACGGACTATCTTCTGGAATATCTTCCAGATGGACGGATGGTCTAATCGATGATTCATTCATAATTTTTTGGAATTCTGAAGGGGCATTTTTAAACCAAAAGGCATAACATTCCATTCATATTGCCCAAATGGAACATTAAAAGCAGTTCTATAAGTATGCTCTTTAAATATTTGAATCTGTCAATAACCAGATTTTAAATCAAATTTTGAAAATATATTGGCGTCATATAATCTAGACAATAAATCTCTTTTATTAGGAATAGGATACCTAACCCATTTCAAATATTTATTCAAGGTCTTATAATTAATGACTAATCTAGGAACACCACGTTCCTTTTCAGCTGCGTTATTAACATAAAAAGCTGTACAAGACCAAGGAGATTTTGAGGGTTTTATCAAACCCTTTGATAGCAGACTATCAATCTCTTTTTTGCAAAATTCCACCAATTCTGCATTCATCTGACAAGGTCGAGATTTAGTAGGAATATCATCCTCAGTGAAATTATCTTCATATGGAAGAGTAACAATATGCTTTTTTCGATTCCAAAAAGCACTAGGATGCTCAGCACAAATATCAATAGCAATCTGCTCGGAAATCAATTTGATTTTTTCCTGTACTTTAGTAGAATTCAGAGTATCAAATATATTCATACTAAACATTTCTAATTGTAAAGAATCAACATGTTTTTGCTTCATATCAATTAAAGCATTAATATCTCTAGTTACTGGATCTGTAACAAAAGTATAACTTATCTCTTTATCCTTATAAGTAGCAGTAAAACCTTTCGAGTCTATGCTAGTAAAAGGATAAACGGCGTTAATAAACGGTGTTCCAAGTATAATTGGAGGGTATAACTGGTTTTTTACCAAGAAAAAGAAGTGAGGAATACAGACTTTATTCTGACAAATACCCGTATTAGGAAGTTTATACTTTATATCTAAAGCATGTCCGGATGCAGATCTAACCATATGAGTAGTTTTTTGAAAATATTTCGTAGGTACTAAACCTTCTTGAATGCAGCTAACATCTGCTCCACTATCAATCATGGCAATGTTTGTAATTGAGAAACTATTATCAATGAGAATAGTACATTTGATGTACCATTTATGAGCAGTAATAATTTGCATCATTCCTAGAAACATATCATGTTTAGGATTAAAATTAATAGGTTTTTCTTCAATATCATTTTCAAAAATACCTTTGTTTTTATCATTAGATTTCTCAGCTGGAGAATTGATTTTCTCAATCTGAGTAATCCTATGATCACAAATCATTTGATTTTGTTTAAGAGATTTGATCTCTCGTTTTAAGTTTTCAACTTCAATTTTTAAATCATCGAAAGAAGAATCTCTTGCTGGAGATGCATTTTTGTTTAACAAACGGTTATTAACCTCTAGTAAGGAATAAGGCGGGGAATATTCAAATTCTTTTTCAAAAGGTTTTGCAAAACCAGAACTTGAATTAGAACTTGAACTAGCAGCCAAATTAATAATTTTTTCACAAAGTTTTTCATCATTAACTTCTTTTAAAAGTTCTATTACATTATCAGAAGTAATAGTTTTCATGTTTAGGTCTTGAAACTGTGATTGTAATTTATAAAATTCATCATCACAAGTACATGTATCACCTTTGCAAGTTGTACAAGTATTATCAATATTTTTATCACTATCAGATAAATCAAGCAAATCAATTTCAGCTTCGGATTCTGATTCAGAATAATAATCAGATTCCGATCCAGAAGTATATAACAAACTATAAACCTTATCACGTAGTTCATCTTCTAGTCCTAAGGTTTTCAGCTTTTGAAGCTTACAATTTGGAGCTATATGGCCAAATTTACCACACTTATAACACTTAATGTCAGCAAGATCTCGCTTAGACCTATTTTTGGTAAATCTAGTAGACTTGCGATGTGCTTTCTTGGCTTCTCGTTCTTCTTTGGATCTATATCTAGATCTCTTTTTCCTATAAGGACTGTCTTGGTTGGGGTATCTATGATACTTATGTTTCTTTTTCCTATGAGTAGAAGTTTCGGGTAAACCGAACTGGGCGCAAAAGTCCCCTAACTGGTTTCTTTCTTTAAGCTTATCCATCTTAAGTTGTCTGGACAATCTTAATTCATTGCACAGGTTTAATCCTTCCTGTGTGCAAATTCCTATTAATTTACCATAGGTATAGTCTGCATAAGGAATTTCTCCATAACTACCTCTTAAAACCTTTCTAACTCTTTCGGCAAATAAAGAGGGAAGGCCATCTATGAACTTAGCTTTCCAATGTTCAAACTTATTTTCTGGTAGTTCCATCACTCTACTCATAAAGGTGTCTTTATACCACCTAAACTCACTTAAAGTCTTACATCTAAGGCTATTAAGGAGAGTACGAACAGTTTCATTTTGGTTGGTAAATCTACCATTGAAGTGTTCTAATATAGTAAGAATAAGGGTATAAACGGCATCTTCTCTATTTGCCACTAGGGCCATGCCTAAGTTATCAAGTCCTTCGTCAACGGCTTTAGCGTTAATAACCATTGCCCTTTCGTCGACAGACAAATAATTGTCCCACCAGCCACGAAGTTGGCCAGTAAAACCTGCAACAATCATTCTGCAAATATTCCTATCTGTATTTTTTACACTTTTACAGATAGTTGCATACATAAGCATTCTATGTACTAGAATAGTTAACTGCCTATCAGTCAAACCATCAAGATTCCATTCGTAAATTTCGGAACCACTGTAAGACGTATTAGTCTGATTCCAATCACGTTCCTCTATTAAAACATCTTGAGGAGTAGGACGATTGTAATAATAAGTCTGCATTCTAGGTTTATCAGCATATCTGCTATCTGCAAACTTACTATTCTTTTTGGGGTAACTTCTGAGTTTATTAAATTCTAACAAAACATCCTTTTTATAGTCAAAAGTAGAATCTAATTTATCAGCAAAATCATTTGATAAATCAATGGGTTTGATATTCAAACCGGATAACTTTTTATCAAGAAGTTCTTCTAAGTCTCCAAAAGATTTAAATTTAAAATCCTGAATATCAGGAGGTCTTTGAATATGAGTAACAACAATCTGAGGTTCTGATTTGCTTCCTGAAGAAGAGGCAATATCAGTCAAAGTCTTTTTCGTATTCATCTCCTTAATCAAGACTGTTAAATCATCAAGTTTTTTATTAAGAAAACTAACGTTTTCACCCAAAACTTTAACATATAAACTCAAATAATTATTTTGAGAAATTAATTTATTAATTTCTGTGATGCTGACTGCAGCAACATCTTCATCAATAAATTTTTGAAATGCAGTAAAAGTAATACCTGTATTATTAGGTAAAACAAAAGATGATTGAGGAGGGTAAATGGCTTTAGTAATATTGCCACTCCCGTCTTTATAAGATCTTTCCAAAACTTTTATAAAAAGTGGTAAATATGTGGTTATAAACCAAGGAACAAAATACATAATTTGATTATGTAAAGCACAAGTTTCATAAAACTCTTGTGAAATATTGTTTAAATCTTCCTTACTATAAGTATCAAAAAACCAAGTTTTAAACTGGTTCCATTTATCAGTAAAAAATTCTTTTTGAATATAACCTCTAGCTTGTGACCCTGGACTAAAATCAATTTGGTGTGGAATCATTAAGAATCATTGGGGTCAAAATCCATTTCGGACGCAGAAGGAATATCCTTATCAAAAATATTATCACTATCCTGAACAATATTTGTTTTGGGGTTAATCTTAACCCTTTCAACAGGTTTATCACCTACTTTAGTAGAAATTGTATGTAAAGATGCAGCACGATTTCTAGCTGGTCCATAGACTGGTTCAACAGGAGAAATGTGTTGAATATCAGGCAACAGTCTACGACTAGTAAAGGAATGTCTGTTATAACTAGAATTAATAGTAGGCAACATTCTATTATTAGAAAATGACTGTCTACTATAAGTGAAACTATTATCGTCAAACTGAATGCAAATCCTACCATCCGGATTTTGAGTAATATGAGAATACTCAGTATTACTAACAGTATCAGTTATCTGACTGGGGGATATAACCGAATCCAAAGTCCATGTGGTTGGAAAATTAATTTCTTCCCACTTAATAGGTCTTCTCGTGGTGACCTTTGACTTTGCAAAATTCGTTTCTACTAGAATAATCTGATCAGATGTATCATATAATTTACATCTGGGGTTTAACTTAGATAGTAATTTAAAATATATTCTATACGATAAACATA